>NC_134238.1:52411974-53051574 GCF_965152275.1 Natator depressus
CTACATCATTGCATTGGGAGTGATGCAGAGCTTTGTGGGAGAATCCTTAGGTGGTGGAAAGCTGGCTCTCTGCTTTCTGGCAGAGGGACCATGGGGACTGGGCGGGGGTTGAGCCAGGGACATGTTCATGTGTTTGGAAAGGGGTGGGGTGAGAGCGTGCTACGCTCTGGTGATCCTCAGTGGCTGAAGAGGTACTATTCCAACCAGCATAACTCAGAGCAGTCTTTAGATTTCACTAAATCATGATGGGACCACCTTTCCTGCACTCCTCCTCAAAGCCATTTCCTCCCATTGGGTCCTGCATCAAACCCGAGGAGCTGGTTCACTCTTTCTATACCCTTCTTACTATAAAACTATTTTTCCTTGTGATCACTTTGTACAGTGAAAGCACAGAACCAAAATAAATATGGAAGTTTTACACCATCTGTTCTGTCTGTGGCTGCCTTAGCTTGACACTGTAATTGACATCCAACCCTAGAAACTGCTACAATTCCAAAGCTCATGTTTATTTCTCTTTAGCTGAATGGAAATATTGGCTGTTGTGAGCTTCTATCTACAGTGTATTCTTATCAATACCACTCCTCATCCAAGCACAGACAATGTGCAGTTCATTACTTTATATTCCAGCTTTACAGCTGTCTTTAGAAATTGATACCTTACGTTTACTTAAATCTACTCCCTTTTTTGGCCAACCTTAATCTTCGCTGAGATAGCACTTCAGCTTTGCATCTGCTAGCTGAACAATGACAGTTACTTTTCTCCATGGCCATTTTCAATCATCAGTCCTTCCTAGTAATGGAACAGAGTAACTCAAAGAATTATTTGATGAAGTAAACAAAAAACATAAAACAAAAAGTATAGAACCACTGCAGTCGTATGTCCAAGCAGAGCACCTATGTTTAATTCTTTCAGAGTTACGGAATAATAATGCCCTTTTGGGATATTCAAGATCCAGCATAATGTGATAATCTGGAGGTTTTTGATGGGTATTAACAAGCAAAGCATAATTTTCCTTATGGCTAGTGGTGAAATTTTGTAAATAAAAGTATCTAAGACTTGAATAAGAATTACAGGATCAGTGATTTTTTTTTTCATCTGGGGCTTAGGTTGTGTGTCTTCCTGAGCCTTTAAATAGCAGAATCCTCTGTCCACTTGCATAAAACTCAAGTGTGTGCATTTCTTCAGTATTTTAAGGGTTGGTTTTTGTTTACTTGTCACAGATACAGAGACTTGTGATTACGGTTGGCACAAGTTCCAAGGACAATGCTACAAATACTTTGCCCATCGCCGCACATGGGATACAGCTGAAAGAGAATGTCGTCTCCAGGGAGCCCACCTGACAAGCATCTTGTCTCATGAAGAGCAAATATTTGTGAACCGTACGTACCATTAGGATTCCTCTGAGCAACTCTGGGTTGAGGATATAGAGCTAGTAAATTATGCAGAGTAAACACCCTCCAAACCTCTAAATAGTTTTCATATTTCCCTTCTAAAATATGCATCATCATTTGATATTTAAAAGGAAGACTCCATATTCTCGACCATTCCTTTTGCTGTTAATTTTATATTAATCATTACCTGCAGTTGGAAAAATGTCTGATCTTCAGAGAAAATCTGCTTTTAACCCCTAAAGTTTTAGGTCCTGAGAAAAAGACAATAAAAGACAAAGAAGTTCACCCCTTTATTCTGGAGACTTTATTCTAGGCTCATTGTTTAGACAATCTCGTTCTCCAAGCCATCGTAAATACTGTTTCGCAGGCACAAAGTATCAGTCACTTCGTGTTACATTACAAGACAGATTCAGCCTGTGATACTCTTCACAGCATCAGGTGCTGCCTGCACAAACTGAGTAATGCTATTGATTAAAATATTTGGAGATGGTTATTTTCTAATAGTCCTCATTAATTGTACTAATGTTTGGGTCAGGTGTTCAGTCCCAGAATATCATGTTGTAAGAAAACTCTTTGAGTCTCTCATGGTATGTCTACACAGGAATAAAAGACACATGGCATGGCCATGGCTGGCCCGGGTCAGCTGACTTGGACTGGCAGGGCTCGGGCTGTGTAACTAAAAAATCTCTGGGTTCAGGTTCAGGCTAGAGCCCGAGCTCTGAGACACTCCACCCTGTCAGGGTCCCAGAGCTCGGGCTCCAGCCCAGGTCCAAACATCTACACAGAGATTTTTCACCTCCAGAGCCTAAGCACCAGAGCCCGAGTCAGCTGATCTGGGCCAGCCAGGAGGTTTTTATCCTGTGTAGACATACCCTCTTAACGCAGTTGGCAGGGACTCCTGACAAGTCTGCAGGTCTCTGACTTTCTGCCACAGAGCTTTGCACATCTCTCCTGTAAATGTCACGGAAAAACTTTTGACATTACTAAGGAAGAGAAAATACTTATTTAATTATAGTAAACTGGTGAGGCAGTTTTTTTCCCATGTAATTGTCTTTGCCTGACATTTAAACTGCACAGTTAGGTAGAAATCTAATCTGATCTTTTGGGATGTGCAGGATAAAGGGAAGACGGCAATAGTTTGAAACAATTAGGTAAGAGACTATATTTTTGTAGATTTCCTGAATTCAAATAAAAAAGGCTAAAGAAGAGCCTGTAAATATTTGTTTGAATGCTTAGTGAAAGCTATTTAAGAACAGGAAGTCTGATTCATTCTGTGAAAATTCTTTATATTCTTTGATGAATTTTCTCCCTTTTATGGGAAAGTTAATAAAAATATCTTTGTGCTTCCTTTCCTGTTAGGTGTCGGGCATGACTACCAGTGGATTGGCCTCAATGATAAGATGTTTGAGCATGACTTCCGCTGGACTGATGGTAGCACACTGGTAAGATGTCTTAAAAAGAAAAAGTTAATTTAAAAGTCTATTGGTGATTTATTGAATACCCATTGGAAATGAAAAAAAAATAGGTCAAATTCCAGAATCAATGCAGTAGCTAGATGTTTACCCCAGCAAACTTCCTTGCTTGGGACTGCTACCTTTTCTTCTTCTTCTTCGTCTTCTTCTTGTGGTAGTGCTGAAAATATGTTGTACTAATCCGCACAGACACTGTTTCAAAGAGATTACACTCTGAGACACTTATCATATACGGCCCAGATTCTGATCTCTGGTGGAACTGCTTTGTGCTTATTTTCTGGTACAAAAAGGCTGTAAAGTTGATGTATTCAGCTGCCTGATGAGTCCCTCAGCATGGGGAATTCTCAGGTTGTACAGGGTGAGCATAATGGTTCCGATATCTCCCCTCTTCCTGGCCTCCCATGGAGAGGGCATTCTTGGGGTGAAGGAGACATAGGGCATGTCTACCCTGCAGTCTTAAATCGACCTATGTAACTACTGCAGTGGCTGATGTCCACATCACCCTCCTTCTGTTGGCGGTGCGTATCCTCACCAGAGCGCTTCTACCGACTGAAGAGGGGCAGTGTGGGGAGCTGAGAAATCAGGCTCCCTGCTAGGAGCCCAGTTGCCTCCAGGGCTTGTTGCCTCCCCTCTCCCAGCTGGGAGTGGGAGAAAGCCACCTGGGGCTTCTCACCTCTGGCGGGGAGATCCATTCCTGGAGTCCGGTCAGCTGCCGTGCTCCTGGCGGGGAGCCGAGATCTGGGGTGGCTTGGGGTGGGGTGGGGGAGGAGGCAGCCAGGCTCCCCGCCGGGAGCTGGGATCCTCCGTGCAGTTGGGCTTTCAGAAGGGAGTAGGGAGCTGGGACCCCAGGGGGCAGAGCTCCGTGTGGGGAGCGGGAAGCCCCGAGGGCAGCCTAATCCAGGAGCCTAGGTGGAAGTCCAGCTTGGAGTGGAGACCCAGCAGCTGCCTGGCTGGGGAGCCAGGAGCTGGGTGGAGCCATGAAATTGACAAGACAGCCAATAGCCTATGTAAGTAATACAGATATTATGGAGATATTATGTCGGTATAGTGGGACACTTACATTGGCGGGACAAGGCTGTAGTGTGTACACTGACATAATTAGGGTGACGTAAGCTGCCTTACATTGGCCTGTGTAGTGTAGACCAGGCCATAGAAGGAGCTCCTCTGCACTCCAGTGATCCCTATCTGGAAGATTACCCTGGGGCTGCTCTAAATCATGCTTTGAGACTGTTCTGATGCATGGCAATCCTACAGTTGGAAGGGATGTAATGACATCTTAAAACCACCGCTGCACACCTCCTTCTTGACTTGAAGTGGGTTTAGAAGGTCTGGACCCAATGCTCTATCACTAAGATTTTGGAGTACTATTGATACTTTTTTATAGCATCAAAGCAATAAGGAAAAAACAAGTAGGTGGAGAAAGAAAGCATTTTCTCCCCACTTTCATCTAAACTAACTCAACCATCTGTCTGCTGTAGGATTTGATTCAGTATCATCCAAGCCAAAGTATTCAATCTCTTCTTCTTTAGAAGAGACAGGTGATTTACAGCCAGTTTAACACCCATTGATACACACTATATAAACAGATTGGTCATGCGTATTTTTCCCTTCTATAACCAGGAAACATCTGGTCCTCAGGTCACATACATATGGACTATGATCACTGCTGCTTATCACATAGATATGGTGTATTTAGTAAGAAGGCTGAAACAAAGCTGATCTGATTAATTGCCACTTGATGTAAATAGATAGAGGTTTAAAGATCTTTCCAAGATTTCTCAGTGTTTTGTGAATGATCCATTTCTTGCAGAACTATTGTGTGCTGCAGGTGAGAGTACAGAGAAAAAGAAAAGAAAAATCAAACTTTTCTCTCATGTGCTTGCTTTAGTGCTGGAACAAATGTGCTTAATTGTGCCTGGAGGCTTCATGTCTCTTGGAGTGTAGGGAGAGGAAGTCTGCTACTCTACATCACTTCCTTCTCTTCACCTATTCTTGGGAGTCTAGCACCTTTGGCTGCATCAGATTTGCATAGTCCTTGTATTCCATTCACTTTGTTGATCCCTCTGTCCCTAAGCACTCTGATAGGGTCAAGTATAATCTAGCTTTATCTGTGGGATCAGCATATCTTTGCACTGGTAAATACTAAGGGAGTTATAAACTGGCACATTGCAAAGGCAAGTTTGGTGTGACACAAACAGACAAAATCCAGGAAATTAAAAGACAGAGCTGATGCTCTATTTGCAACTCATGTTGCTGGGCAAAGACGGGTGTTAAGTTTTTGCTTTAACTGTACGTTTAAGAAGAGGAGACATTCCCAGCACAGTATAAGACCATCTGCTGAACAGGCCTTTTTTTCTTTTTTTTATTGATCTTTATCCCACTTTCCTGCTTTTTTTACAACTTCTCTCAATCCTTTCCTTTGGGAACAATCTATGTGTCTCCTGAACTCATTTGTACTCATAGATTCAAAAGCTTTCCATGGCCATTTATTCCATGTGTTAATTATTCTGTGGATGCAGTGACTCTGCGTGAGTTTCCTGTTTGCTCACAGTATCCTACTTTTTAGATTATTTGCCATAATTTCTGCCTCCTTCAATGGACCATTTGTCACTATTAATTGTTGGACTGCTAAATAAATGTTCCAGTTACATCTTGATCAAATGCATAAGCACTGTCCCTGAATGTACCAGGTGCATCTTCAAATTCCATTGGTTTGAATAAAGTGTTCGCCCTATCAATCCAACTTATAATCATGAAAGCTGACATTACATCACCATAAGTAAGGTTACAACAAGAAGAAACTCAGAAATATGTCCTCTTTACTTCAGTTTCTTAGATTAGAGAGGAGTCTGCCTATAAAGCGTGACCCTAAACAATTCTGAATTTCGGGGGATAGCGGAGGCCTATCTCTGATTGAGATCTAGTATTGTCTTTGCTGTGCTCTGCTCTGAGCAACATAGTAATATTGTCCTTCTAGAGTACTTCTTAGCTGTTACTTTAAAGGCACTAATTTACGGAGTCAGCTGAGGACTCCTCTGGCATTAGAATTGTCTTGGGAATGAGGCTGGAGTACTGTACTGCACCAGTGTTCTCTGACTGGATTAAAGACTATTTCACTATTGCCAGAGGGCCAAACCAGTCTTCAGTTGGCCTCACAATGTCAAGGATATCAAGGCGATGTAAAGTTGATTTTGTCTCACTGCCCATTTGATTAGTGTGTCAAGAGCAGCTCAGCCAGCAGCTGAAGATTATGCCCATAGTTCCTTTAAATTAACCTTCTGAAATAGGTGGTGATAATGGAAATGGAAATCCTGACACATTTTTAGCCAGTGCTGCCGAAATGAAATAACTATAGTATATATTACTACATCACCAAGATTTCTCCTTCACTTAGGGCATGTCTACCCTTGCCATTTAAAGCAGAAAAATTCCCTTTTTCGCACAAAAACCATGGGAGTGTCTACACTTGCCAATAACTTTTTGTGGTAAAACTCAGAAGTTTCACCACAAAAAGAAAACCACCTCCACGAGAGGTGTGCAGCTCTTACCAGTGATGCTTTTGTGGTGATGTGCAAGTGAAGACATGTTCTTCCTGTTTACAGAGCTTTTAGCCTCTGGAGGATATTCCACAGTGCCTAGGTGACCACTCTGGCCAGCAGTTCTGCTGCTCTGATGCCAGGTAAACAGACATCCACCCCTCCCCCTGTCAAGCCCCAGGAACTTTGAAACTCCCCTTCCTGTTTTCTTGGCAAGTGCTCACTTACCATCTGGCCAGGTGACAATGCCTGCCCCATGCAGCAAACAATCCCCTGCTTGAAGCAATGCTGAGCTACTGGAGCTAATCAGTGTTTTGGGCAAGGAGGCTGTGCAGGGACCCAGGATGCTCCGCGATCGCCCCTTCCCACAAGACCTATCATCAAAATGGAGAGAGCTGCATTGTGGGATAGCTGCCCTCAGTGCGCTGCTCTCATCGGCGATGGAAGTGCTGCAAATGTAAGCACTCTGACGCCTGTGGAAGTAAGTGAGTACCAGTGCTTTTCTTTCACCGGTTCATTATCACTGGTGAAACTGACAGGGCAAAAACTCTGCAAGTGTAGACATAGCCTTTTATATTCATTCTGGGCAAAGAGAGCAAGAATTAGGAATCTGTAAACCTCAAACTCTACCACTGGAGATTGTGAATGAGGTTTGAGTTACTTTGGTGCACGTTTTCCATGGAGATGATGAAATCTACAACATCATTATTCAATCTATTGAAGGGAACTCCTTTGCCAAGTGGTGGCATGTATTTTATTAGCACAGTTTCTCGGAAAAGGCTCAAATGTACTTTTTATTTGCACCTAAAAGATATTTAAAACAGTGAATTAAATGGAAGGAAATCAGGACTTTCTTTTGACATTTTCGATTTATATTCATCATAGGTTGTGTTTTTCCAGATTTTTTAACTGTAAGTGCCAACCACGTTAAATATGATCAGGGTTGGACATAAATATATGCTTATTTTGATTAGTTTGTACCAGGACTAAATCCATCCCTTGGATGTGCACATCCATTTCTAACTGACTTCAGTGAGAACTACATCGGCCCAAAACCAAAATGTTGGCCTTGCCTTCTCTCACTTCCACTGCTCCCCAAAAAAGAGAAAATTTCTCTATACTCTCCCTGTAAGCTCATGTGAGATCAGCGCTGAGATGTTATCATGATGAAATATGATGGATAGATAAAATGAGCTTTTTCATCAGGTTAGTAATGCAGAAAAATTTAAGTGACAAGATACAGTCGAGGAAAAAAATCTGACAGTATATAATCAGATGAAAAGTTCCATTTCAATTCATTGAGAACTGTTGTGCAGATTAAATAAAATCATTTCACATCTCTTAAAAAAATTTTTTTTTAAATGTGTTTGGGAAGTTTCCAGCCAAGAGTTTCAAAAATGAGAGCCAAAAGTTAAGCTTCTGTGTAAAAGATCTACTTTTCAAAAGTACAGAACACCTACCAGCTCCCACTGGCAAGCACTCAGCACTTTTGAAAATCAGGCCATTTGTTTAGGTACCATTTTTCAAGAGCCTATATGTAGGCAGCCCCTTTTGAAAATCTTGGCCTTTGGTTTTCTCATGAAAATGGTCAGCTATTGGCAATTTATCAAAAGCAGCAACAATAAAAGTGCTCTTCTTTCCCAGTGCATAGTTTTCATGAATCAGCCGGCATTTGTATGTGGTTAGCAATGACAATTCCAGTAAGTGAGGCAAGTCTTGCAATCCAGGAAGATACAGGTTGTAAATATATGGACTGATCGTTAGGCAGAATTTCTGAGAGAAAATACATAGGTCATTGACGAACCAACCAAGAACAAATGGATTCACTGTGAATACAAGTAATAAAAGGAAATATTTTTTGTGGCCCAAATAATGTTTATCCATCTGTCCACTGTTTCCTTTAAAAAATGGCTTTTGTTTGTGATGGGGGAGATATCCTAGTATAACCGAAATAGGCATGTCTTATGCCCTGATACTGCAAAAAGAATTGTCCAGGTCGCCTTGAACACCCATGTGGAATCTCATTGAAGTCAATGGGGCTCAGTGTGGATGCAGGGTCTGCCCTTGTTTTCTTGGCAGAATTTGGTTCTTAGCCTTAAAGCTGCTTTCATGTAGTAGTTCTTTGTGGTTTCCTGTTGTGTGGACAAATAGCAGAATAACCCGAAAGTTTCATGAAAGGTTGAGTTGGCTAGATAAGATGACATATCCACTGGCACCAAGGTGTTTTTTTGGGGTATGCCACTTTCCCTACAACCCAGAGACATGCTCAGCTTGAAACAAGAGAGTATAAGAGAGTGGTTGTAAAATATTTCAGTGAGGTCATAGAATCATAGGACTGGAAGGGACCTTGAGAGGTCATCTAGTCCAGTCCCCTGCACTCATGGCAGGACTAAATATTATCTAGGCCATCCCTGACAGGTGTTTGTCTAAGTTGCTCTTAAAAGTCTCCAATGATGGAGATTCCATAACCTCCCTAGACAATTTATTCCAGTGCTTAACCACCCTGCCAGTTAGGAAGCTTTTCCTAACGTCCAACGTAAACCATCCTTGTTGCAATTTAAGCCCATTGCTTCTTGTCCTATCTTCAAAGGTCAAGAAGAACAAGTTTTCTCCCTCCTCCTTGTAACAACCTTTTATGTACTTGAAAACTGTTCTCATGTCCCCTTTCATTCTTCTCTTCTCCAGACTAAACAAACCCAATTTTTTCAATCTTCCCTCATAGGTCATGCTTTCTAGACCTTTAATCATTTTTGTTGCTCTTCACAGGACTTTATCCAGTTATCCACATCTTTCCTGAAATGTGGTGTCCAGAACTGGACAAAATACTCCAGTTGAGGCCTAATCAATGCAGAGTAGAGCAGGAAGAACTACTTCTTGTGTCTTGCTTACAACACTCCTGCTAATACATCCCAGAATTATGTCTGCTTTTTTTTGCAACAGTGTTACACTATTCACTCATATTTAGTTTGCTATCCCCTATGACCTCCAGATCCTTTTCTGTGGTACTCCTTCCTAGGCAGTCATTTCCACTTTTGTATGTGTGCAACTGATTGTTTCTTCCTAAGTAGAGTACTTTGCATTTGTCCTTATTGAATTTCATCCTATTTACTTCAGACCATTTCTCTATTTTGTCCAGATCACTTTGAATTTCAGTCCTATCCTCCAAAGTACTTGCAACCCCTCTGAGCTTGGTATCATGTGCAAACTTTATAAGTGTACTCTCTATTCCATTATCAAAATCATTGATGAAGATATTGAACAGAACCGGACCCAGAATTGATCCCTGCAGGACCCCACTTATTATGCCCTTCCAGCTTGACTGTGAACCACTGATAACTACTCTCTGGAAACAGTTTTCCAACCAGTTATGCACCCACCTTACAGTAGCTCCATCTCGTTTGTATTTCCCTAGTTTGTTTATGAGAAGGTCATGCGAGACAGAATCATAAGCCTTACTAAAGTCAAGATATACCACATTTACTGCTTCCCCCCATCCAGGGGGGGAAGGCTTGTTACCCTGCCAAAGAAAGCTATTAGGTTGGTTTGACATGATTTGTTCTTGACAAATCCATGCTGACTGTTACTTATCACCTTATTATCATACAACTTGGGCATTGCAGTGCAAGTGCTCATTGAGACGGGTGCCAGTTTTCCATATACAAATTATTTTGCACATAGCTGCCATTTTACTGTCCTGAATTTATAGACTTGGTCATATTTTATTTATATTTGACACATTTATTTTTACTCCTAAAATATATGTGCTGAAAGCACCAGCCCTAAGTTCTGGGCACTTTTTCCAGTATTTAAAACATAATAACCAATACTTACACTGAACGGTATGAATCTACTGCCAAATCACCAGTATAATCATAATTTGCTCTGGCCTGTAACACATTACACTGAAGCAACAAACAACCCTGTCCAACATCATCCAGTCCTTCCTCAGCAAATCATGACCTTTGCAGCATGTCCAGAAAGTTCACAAATCTAGGCAGTGACAGACTGTGCGAACAAGAAGCATTATGTGGAATTTAGGTGCCCAATGGAGAACACTCTACCAGCAGTTCCCTCTCTTGTATATCAAGGGAGCTCCAGCTTCAGCGCCTCTGCTGATTGCAACTGTATTAGAGCAGCATGAAAAGCAGATGTCTCTATATGATAACTTGGACCAAAAAAACTTAGCGTTGTAAAGACAAAAACAACCTTGAATTTTACCCAGAAGTCCATAGGTAGCCAGTGCAGCCCCCAGATCGCAAGTGCTCTTTGATCCCAGCAAACAATTCTGTTTAACAAGTAGGCTACTGCTGTAAATGGTCTCAGGGTAGAGATTATTGACTTATGCCACCAACACAATTTCAGATCAATAGCCATGTCTAAAACCAGATGGGCCACCATCCAGGAAATCTGCAGGCTACAAATATTGCCATAACTGCTTGGCTTCAATCTTCTCAATAATCTTTACAAAATAGGAGATTCAGTAGCAGCCTCTAGTTGGCAAGGTCCTCAGCATCAAGTGTTGAAGTCCTGTTAGTGAATGAGTAGTGGCCAGAATACTTCCAGAACTTCATTATGCAGTACTGGCTGAAACTCAAGCAGTTTCCCCTCAAGATATTGCCCTGCACCCTGGATGCAGCAGGCTGCATCTGAATTATATACTATGCCAGAGAGAATATGTTAACCATGGATTTGGAAGCCATGACATATTACATGTCATGTTGTCTTGTAGTTGGGTGTTTTTGTGTTCCTCTGACAAGGCTCTTTTCTACTAGTTTCTAATTTATTTAGGAACTAAAACAGACATATGTAAGAGTTAGTTTTCACAAACATTTTTGCAAAATCAAAATAGTGATTTGCTTTTAATCATATTCCTCCCCACTTCTATTCACTTTTCTGCAAGCACTTCTGTGATTATTTCTCTTTCGCCAGAATGTATGGGTAGGATTTTTTATTCATGCAAATAAAATATTTGTTCGGCAACAGTTCAGATTAGGTCATCCCATCAGGGAATAGGAATCATACCATGTGATTTAACTGACTAATCACACAGTTTGACTATTGAATGCTCATTGAGGTATTTGCTAAGAACTGTTTATGAACAATCCACAGTTGCAAATATACTGTAAAAAATATTACTAATAATAACCAAACAAATCCGGGAAAATCACAGTGGGACTATGAAGAGGGAACAAGGAGTAGAGTCCTCAAATAATTATTTGCAAGGAATAGGTAGACCATATCAAGATGGATGATTGCATATCTTAAACCGTGCTCAGTTCAGCTATGTTTAGGACAAATTCAGCAACAAAGACTGATAAGTGCAAGAAAGACTTAGATATGAATATTACCAGCCCTAATCAGCTGGGACATTCTCCAAGCTATTTTTCAAAGGCCAGTAAATAGATATTGTGTGGCATTTGAAAATCTCATAGGGAAACTGAAGTTTAATAGCAACCTTTATAGCCATAAAGCACACTTGTCTAAATAGAAAAATCTGGTGTCACTTTTGGCAGTTTCTTCTGTTTGTAGTTGGATTGCTAGCATTTCACCATTAAGCACCCTTGCAAACAAGTAGAGTGGTGAAGGAGCCCAATGGAATTATGTTTCTATGTTCCATGGCATGGATTAAGCACATATAGCTACTTGAGGTGGTGCTTCAGACCCCTGTCTATTCATATCCTTTGGAAAATGCTGTTGATAATTAGTGCTTTGTATGGCAGTGAGCTCACTTCCATTACACAAGATTAGTGCTGTGTTAAGGAGCTGGCTAGTGTCTGTGGCCAGATTGTCTGTCGCTCATAGAATGCTGGCAGCCAGGAAAGTAATGGGCATGTTGCCACTTTAACAACTACCCAGAGACCTTACGTTAGTTTTTCTTCCCTTCAGCAAGAGTGTTATGCTTCATGTTTGTAATACTGGACTTCTTTGCCAGTGTTAGGTAGCTCCATAAAAACAAAAGTTTCATTCTGTTAAAAACAAAGTCCTCTCTTATTCTTTCCTTTATTGGTCAGTGAATCAGACTGTTTTACCTTAAATCTATAACACCTCCCCTTCCAGAAAGAATAGCTGTATTGAACACAAAAGGACCCAAAAAATGCATAGAACTTTGTAGGGAGGTAGGCTGCCTGTGAGTTAAATAAAACAAACAGACTAAAAAATACTGTGGTCAGCTGCAAACAAAAAGGCTATTGTGCCAGAGATCCATAGGTTTCTTGAAGACAGAGATTTTAAATCTACCAAATATTTTGATTTTCAGATATAACAGTCATTATAGCCCCTCTCTAAAATGCTCATTTGACCTGCTTAAGCCAGGAGAACTATGTATTATTCTTATTCTTATTTAAAATATATTGTTTAATGGCAGGTATGTTGTTAGCTCAGAATGTCTC
The DNA here is from genome assembly GCF_965152275.1 of Natator depressus. Taxonomy (NCBI): domain Eukaryota; kingdom Metazoa; phylum Chordata; order Testudines; family Cheloniidae; genus Natator; species Natator depressus. The sequence goes on from NC_134238.1 coordinate 52,424,763, forward strand.
AGGCTAGTAAGAGGCCTCTTAAACTTTTTTGGGGGGGGGGGGGGCTGTCTCTTTTTTTCCCCCAAAGGTCTAGGCAATTACTTCTGAGGCGCATTACATTTGGCTTTGGGCTGAAACTCATAGCAGCCTACAACCTGCAATAACGGTTGGAATAAATGACAAAATGGGGTATTTTCTGGTGCGTCTCTCTAATTAGTCACATGTGAAAAATACAATTGTGTAGATATTGATTTATATAATTACTTTAGTATAATTCCCACAGTTCATGTACTCTATTAACAAGCCTCTGTCATACTCCTCAAAACAAAGATACCTTCGCGCTGGCAAATTAGTTTAATCAAGTTAGATTGGTCCTTCTACAACATTCTCATAGGGCAGATCTAAACATTAATTAAATTATATTCCTATTTTTAAAAAGCCAAATAGAGAGCAAAGTTACATTAAATCATGATGATCATTTATATTGTGGACTTCATCCCAAAGATCCTAAAACATTTTGCACATTTTGTACATACAGCACTTCTGGTAGATGCAACTACTTCTTGGGTGGAGAGCAGCAGTCAGGTAGATAACTAACATATTGCTCAAGATGGGGATTATACACATACCTAGATAGTCACTGTCTACATTAGAGAAGCTTTGTACACTGACGAAGTTACAGGGGTTCACATTTCTCTAATGTAGCCTTAGCTAGTAGACAAAGACATCAAGGAAACTCCCCTCTTACCAAAAGTGCCAGTATCTCATTAATTTCTGTATGGAGCAGTCTGGACTTCCTCTGAAAGTTCCCCTTATGCATGCAAATAAAGCAAACTAAATTGTTCTCACTAAGCTAAATATATGAAGCATGATGAAAACTAATCTGTGAGGGTCTGATCCAGAGTCCAGTGAGGTCAGTGGGAGTCTTTCCATTGGCATCAATGGGCTTTGAATCAAGCATTGAAAGGAGAAGTTAATATCTTTTCAGAAACTTTTAATTTTTTTAGTATTATTCAAACAAGTTAGTGTAATACAGCAGCTGATCATTAATATCTAGGCACAGTAATGGGTAGACAGCTCCATCTAGTGGAAGCTTCCTGTCATGCTCAACACAAAGTTTCTCCTTTTCACGAGTTCTCAGATAAAAAAAAATAAGCCAAGCAGCCAAACAAACACCTAGCCTTGCAATATAAAATACAAGTTTCACACTGATTTTATACATCAGCTAGTCACTGGTTCTAAGCAGGGATTGGATCTTCATTATATGGCATTGGTAATATTCTCTCAAAAAGATATATATTCTACTTTAGATGTAAATATTTATAGGGCATGCATGTGGTCTTTCTGGGATATTTCCAGAAAGACATGAACATGCGCTAACTAAGACCCCTATCCTGCAAGCTGCTTCATGGGGAAACAGTGGTCTGCCTGCACAAATCCAGTTGCAGTTTCGGGGCCTAAATCCTTAGGGTTAAATCCTGGCCTCGTTGAAGCCAGTGGCAATTCCCATTGTCTTCAAAGAGGCCACAATTTCACCCTTAATGATTAAGGCTCTGAGTCTGAAAAACACACACTTACCTCTGGCCCGGATTCAGTAAGGTGCTTCAGCATGTGAGCTGCCTCAAAGATTTCCATGGGATTACTCATGTATTTAAGATTAGGCATGTGCTTAAATACCTGCCTGAACGGGGGGCCTTTAAATGCATGAATAGTCCCAGAGAAGTCAATGGAACTACTCACATGCTTAAAGTTAAGCACATGTGGAACTGTTTGCAGGATTGGGACCTAATTCAGTGCAACAGTTCAAATGTAACGTCTTGTCTTTCCCAGAGCAAATATCAGATTAATTTAAATATTAAGTGATGCTATGATTATAAATGGAAATGTTGTTATGATCTTTCTTGAATCTTTACAAATAAACCCTTGGCCTTTTTTTCTTGCTGTTTATGGAAAGTGAAATTCCTTCCAGTCTTCTTCCAGGTCTCTCAGTTAACAGAAGCAATGTTGTCTAACAGAGTAATCTGCCAGTAAAGTCTGAACTGATCCACTGACTCACTGTAACCTGGGACAAGTCAATTGACCTCCTTGTGCATCAGCTGTAAAACTGGTTAATAGCAGGACCTCATTCAAAAGCAGATATAACATCTGAGTTGAGCTATCCTAGGTAAATGAATTTCAAAAGAAGCCCACCAGTGGATGACTGTGTCAGCAGACTTTCCTGATAAGAACTTCTAAGGGCTTATCTGTCATTATGGAAGAGCATATTCCCATTCTCAGGGAGCGTTAGGGAAAAGGAGACAATTGCAAGTGGTCATGGTGTTGTTAAGGCTTCTAGTGCTCAGTTTAAACCAGTTTACTGATAAATGCCAGTCAGGAAATGTTGCTTAACTTTAATTTAAGATAAAACAGACCACAGAGAAATCATTCAGCCCACTCCTGATGTCCTTTTCTCAGTTTTGTGATATGCCATATCAGTTTCTCATTGTGAAGCATTCAAAGAGAACAGCCACGGGAATACAGATCACATTCATAATAACAAATGCCAAAAACACGCCAGGATAAATTTGTACTGGAGAGTCATATAAGGTTGCGGAAAATGTTCCCTTCCCCCAGGAGAAAAAACAGCAACCCTGAAAGTGTAAAGATTAGACATACTTCTAGTCAATAATTTCTTGGGTTTAGTTATAGAAGGGATTATTGGCCTTTACACAAGAAAAAGGTCAAGTAATTAAGTTTTGTTTGCTCAGAGGTTTATTTTGTTGTGGTTCATTACACACAGTGTCTGTTGACTATTTGGAATGTAAAATCCTAGCTATTGATCACAGCCACTTGGTATGTATTTCTGTGATAAAGGAATGGCTGTTATCACTGGATGGCTATTACAATGCTTAGATGCTGTTCCCCACAGATTCACCTTGACAGTGTGCAAACAGCTAAAGAGCTAAGTGGATTACTTATTAGTTTCCAAAGTATGGGTGGTTATCATAAACTATTATAAGTACCTAACCTTTTATAAAGCAGAATGTATTCGGATATTTGCAGAGATGTCTGCATGATGGGAATACTGTGCTTGCTCATTTTGATTAGTGACACTTCTGAATGACAAAGGTTTGCTGTTAACTATTTGTTTCCTTAGACTTAATTTAATTTAAAAGACAGTCTGTCACTCAGTTGTCAGAGTCTGGTTAAGTTTAATTCAAAGCAAAATGTGGAGGGAAATGAAGTTTATAGAAATCCATGCACCTGAGGGACATAATAGTAAATGTATTTTAGATACTTATATGGTCTCCATTACCATCATATCTGAGTGCCTCACTGTCTTCCCATTTTACAGATAAGGAACCAAGAGAGGAAGGGTATGTCTCACTGCAATTAGACATCCGCAGCTGGTCCATGTCAGCTGACTCAGGCTTGTGGTTCTCAGGCTAAGGGACATAATTGCGGTGTAGATGTTTGGGGTGTAGGATCCTGCAAAGGGGGAGGGCCCCGAGCTTGGGCTGCAGCTCGATCCCAGAAGTCTACACTGCAATCATACAGCCCTGCAGCCTGAGCCCCGAGAGCCTGAGTCACCTGCACGGGCCAGCGTGGGTTTTTAATTGCAGTGTAGACATAGTCTAAGGTCACACATGAAGCCTGCAGCACAGCAGGGAATTGAACCTGCATCTCCCAAGTCCCTGACTAGACTCCTAACTGTTGGACCCTCCTTCATCTTGCTACAAAAGAAGTCTTTGTAGCAAAGAAAGCTAGCAAAGTTTAGTCTAATGATGTCTAATTCCAAGAATTTTGGCCCTCAATTTCACCAGCAAACTTTACACAGAAGACTTGAAGGGACGCATTATTGTTATAAGCAGTGAAGATATATTAAGGGCCTACTCTTATTCTCAGCTTGACCGTGATCGCAGGGGAGTATTGTTGTGTGATTCCTAAGAGACAGGTTAAAGCATAGAGACACTCTACTCCTGTGCCTAGGACCAGCTCCTGGAGTCATGCGATGACACCAGCATTTCAACTGTCATTGAAAACGAGTAAGACTTGGTGTAGTCTACAAAGTTTTGCCAGCATAGTTATGTCAGCTAAGAGAATGAAAAAATCATGCACTGCCAGCTGACATAACTATGCTGGTAAAAAAAAACCCAGTGTAGATGCAGCTATGTTGACAGAAGAGTGGTTTTGTTGGCATAGCTAATGTCATTCAGAGGTGTAGCTATTCTGGCAGAAAAGTTTAGCCAGCATATGCTGTGTCTTCACTAGGAGGTTTTGCTGACATAATGTATACATGACTAGCAAAGACTTTGTAGAATAGAGAAGCCCTAAATCTCTAGCCATCACAGTTGTGAAGATGAGCTTGAAAATGTGACCTGGGTGTTACCAACAGAGCAATGTCTGCCCGAGTCTGCAGAGAGACTGAAACAATAGCATTGAGAGAGATGAACTACTCCGTGCATCTCATCGGAGTGTTAATTCCAATGTATAGCTCCCCTCCATCAACATCATCCTTGCAGATCCACTGTGTGGCTGGAGGAAACAAGTGCAGTGAGCCCAACCTTTGTCTGGCACTGGTCTCCCCTCAGGGCTGCACAAATGGCCATGAGTATAGGTCCCTATATACGCTGCCTGGATGTGCTTTAACATTTTGATCTCAGGCATCATTTCACATTATATGTTACAGTGATTGTAACTCCTGGTCTTGCTTCCATATTGTTCTTTAGGTCGGTCTGTTTGATGGTATAACTCCATAATCTTTTTGTTGTAGATAAAAAAGCCCATAGTAGCTCTTCCACCTTGAGCTAACTTGAAATTTGAATGTATTCAGGTTTTCAGAAATGAAGACTAATGATATTGGTAAGATGTCAGTTGACATTTGATTGATGACTTCAGGCTGGTTTGAAAACTATCAGGATAAGAGTAAGAGCCCTTTAATAATGGCTTCATGATTTGTGGAGACAGTAACAATTTACATGAAGATATAAGCTAGCTGCAGAGTGACTGGAACAGTGACAGTATTCTTTGGATCCATCTGTGAGTTCAGTTGCTGAACTCTTTTACACGTGATCTTAAAAAAAAAATATCTGCACAATAAACCGTGCCAAGGAATGGGGAACTGAAATATGCTATTTTTCGGTAAAATGTATTTTTGTAAAATACAGCAACTGAGTTGAAATATAAGGATCTCAAATGACATAACCACTAAAAAGAAAGATGCTTTGTTTAGGATATTTGAGCAGTGTTTCCCAACAGATGAATTATTAATCAACTATTTTGGATGCATTTTCACAAATATAGGAGATGCCTTTAAACTTCGCAAGTACAGTGATTATAGACATGGGATATCTTTGAATGCAAACGCTGTAGCCTGGCAGCTGACACATGTGGGGTTTGATTCTTCTCTCCCACCAGTTTTATGCTGATGTAACTCCACTGATCTCAATAATGTTGCTCTTGATTTACGCCATTGTAAGTCAGAGGAGAATCATGGTTCCCCAAAATCTCTCCCATAACAAGAAAAAGGGTATTAATGCATTTGTAAAGCAACACATGCCATCCAAACGGTGAGATACTTTCTCCCCACATCCTTATCTCCCAATCAGTGAAGCGTGGCTAAATAAGGTACTGAAAAACTGCAGAGGAGCAGGGTGGAGACTTAGGAAAGCAGTTCAACAGTTTGGAAATTCCTCTGCTAAGCAATTCCGGCATTAACACCAAGCAAAATCAGAGCTGCCCAGCCAAAAGAAACCTGTGCAATGATGATATCAGATGTGAGGCAATGGCGTGTCATGTCGAGGGATATCAGACATTCTTGCACAAACCACAGAGTCTAGATATGATCCTGCACCATTAGGCTGCAGCCCTGCTAACAAAACAAAAAGTTTGAAGCCATTATGATGTAAAACTCCCACAAACTGCTATACATGATTACAGCTCAATCCGACAAGGAGCTGAGCCCTCCTCAACTCACACACCTGGGGTGCAGAGCACCCTCGACTTCCACAAGTCCACAGAACCTTCCAGGAGTGCTGAAAGATTGGGCCAGTTTTAGAACCTATTGAAATCAATGAGATTCTTTCTATTGAATACACTTTGGCTCAGGCATCTACCAGGATCCTGGCTGTAATTAATATCTGGTTTTCCTAAGTGTCTTATCTGAGCATGCTGTAAAAGAGCCGCAACACTTGGACAGAGCAGGCATAGAAGAACATCCACTTTGGATTTTACTTTGTCAATCCAGAGTAATTCCACTAACGTCCATGGAGTTACTCTTTTACTGGCATTAATTAGGGCAGAATTTCTGACCCATGCTTATGCATCCTCAATAACATTTGCACCACCATGCCCAGGTAAGGCCTCCCTGACCCACCCACTTTGCACTGTGTGATGCATGCAGATCCATTTTGCATTTGTGCACAGAGTGATACAGAAAGTCATGCACACTGCAGATCCCTGCTTTTGCATGTTTGTATGCTGTGCATTGTGCTTAGCTGCCGTGCATGGAGGATTTGCACTCCCACCGCAAAATGCTGAATTCTGGCCCTTAATGAAGAAGGACCTGTATATGTCTTGCGTTAGTGATGCTGAACATTGAAGTGCAGAGGTGAAATTAACTTAGGGTTGCCAACTTTCTGATTGCAGAAAACCAAACATCCTTGCCCCACCCTCTGCCCCATGCCTTCCCTGAGGCCCCGCCCCTTCCCTGAGCCCCCATCTCACTCCATCCCCCCATCCTCGCTCTTCCCTACCCTTGCTTACTTGCTCATTTTCACCAGGATGGGGTAGAGGGTTGGGGTGTGGGACCGGGTGAGGGCTCTAGTGCGGGTGTGGGCTCTGGGGTGGGGGTGAGGCTGAGGGTGCAGGAGGGGGCTCTGGGCTGGGGCCGAAGGGTTCAGAGTACGGGAGGGGGCTCCAGGCTGTGGCAGGGGGTTGTGGTGCGGAAGGGAGGGTGTGTGTGTGGGCTCCAGCTGGGGGTCCGGGCTTTGGTGTGGGGATCGGGATGAGGGGTTTCGGGTGCAAGATGGGACTCCTGGCTGGTGTGGGCTCTGGGAGGTGTGGGCTCTGGGAGGGAGTTTGAGTGCGGGAGGGGGCTCAGGGCTGGGGCAGGGGGTTGGGGTGCAGGAGGAGATGTGGGATGAGGGCTCCGGCCAGGCAACGCTTACCTCACGCAGCTCCTGGAGGTGACCAGCATGTCCCTCCAGCCCATAGGCAGAGGTGTGGCCAGGCAGCTCTGTGCACTGCCCTTGCCTGCAGGCGCTGACTCTGCGTGCAGGTGCCGCCCCCGCAGCTCCAACTGGCCGTGGTTCCTGGCCAATAGAAGCTGCAGAACTGGTGCTCAGGGTGGGGGCAGTGCGCAGAGCCTCCCTGGCCGCACCTGCGCCTAGGGGCTGGAGGGACATGCCGCCGATTACGGGTGCCACATGGAGCCAGGGCAGGCAGGGAGCCTGCCTTAGGCCTGCTGCACCGCCAGCCGGACTTTTTACGGCCTGGTCAGTGGTGCTGACCAGAGCCACCAGGGTCCCTTTTCGACTGGGCATTCTGGTTGAAAACCAGACACCTGGCAACCCTAAATTAACTTAGTCCCACACATCAAGGAGGATGTTTTACGAGTTGGGCACCTGTAATAAATTCAGTGCAGCTCAGTTTAGAACATTACAGTTGAGAAGTGCTTAGATAATTAAAGACTTGTAATGACATATTGTAGGAAGAGGTTAAGCATTAAACTCAGCTTTTTAATAGCTTGATTCAGCATTGTGTGTGGCTCGTTAACTTTATTTCTAAATGTGTTCACATGGGTATTGAATTGTGGTAACTTCATAAAGTTATTTATTTTTTTTAAAAGCTGTGCTTTTACGGACATTTATATGGACAAGGTCCAGTCAGGATGATGTAAGTGCCAAATTCAAATGTGAACACTGGGGGGATCTTGCCACTTTGGCCATAGAAGGAGCTGATTGGCTGGCTGGGTTCTGGCATTTATATGAATTCCTGTTTTCAGATACTTATTTTTATCCTTCGTACAATTTTTCCAGCAGTGACACAGAAGGAATACAGAAGAAAATTATTATATGTAGTTTTCTAAAAAAAAATTCTGTTTTGTTTTTTATGATATATGTATTTTTAAGAAGAAATTAAAATAGGGTCAGAGAAGTCCAAAAAGGGTGGGGTCTCCATTAATGGAGGGGAAAATATGTCTTTAGTTGCTGTATCTGTTTGGAAACCAGGATGAGACTTATCCCACATCTGCCTACTGTGGGGTTCTTACACCTTTCTCTGAAGGATCAGGTACTGGCCGATGTCAGAGGCAGGGCACTGAACTAGATGGACCTTGAATCTGATCCAGTATTGACTGTTCCTATATTGCAACTTTTCATGCACTCCTGGCTTGTTGTTCAACAGAGCGGATTGAATTCTCTCTCTCCCCTCCCCCACACCACCACAAATGACATCACTGAATGATCTTAAGTCCATGTCCTGCAATGAGGTATGTGTGGACCAATTTTGTGAATGGAGCCCCATCAAAACCTGCCAGGGATGGAACTCTTTTCAGGGTCAGGTCCATAGTTTGTCTCTATTTGTTCGCTAGGCTCAACCCCAGGCTTACAATTAAACAAACAAACAAACAAGAGCAACGCATCCTTGTGTTTGGTTTGGTTTGCTCCAAACTGCATGTCGTTGGTTTCCTTTGTGTGTCTCTGTGTCTGAACCGCTTTTTTAACTGCATTGTTTAGATGGCAAGAATTGTTCCTGTTCAATTTCTGTATGAATGTGGTATTAATAAAAATGGACTGGTAGAAGCAGGTCCAAGGCAAGAGGAGGAAGCTTTATTTTTTTTCCATTAAGATAATCAATTCCCTCCCACTTCTATTAATTGTACATCCATATTTGTTTAATTTGTGCTGAATTGCCTGTGTTGAACTATTGAATTTTCCCTTTCTGAGGAAATATTATGTGATCTTCTCTAACATAGAATGTAATATGCCCTGACTCTGGAAATAATAACTTTGCTCCTCTTTTCTGCAGCAATATGAAAACTGGCGACCTAACCAGCCAGACAGTTTCTTTTCTGTTGGAGAAGACTGTGTTGTTATAATTTGGCATGAGAATGGCCAGTGGAATGATGTGCCATGCAACTACCACCTCACATATACCTGCAAGAAAGGAACAGGTGAGAAACCATCACCATGTGATAGTGACTAAAATAGGCATGATTCCCTGAATTCGTACATTTGAGTGACCCTGCTTTATAAAGTAATGGGGACAAATTCTGGCTGGAGACTGGCATAATGGATCCTCATATGGGTTTATGCTTACCAGCTTTAAACCGGCTTCTTTTTTCTCTAGCCCAGAAAGATTATATTTTGGGCAGATTGTACAGCTTTCCAACAAGTCAGTAGCCTAAATTAACCAAAAACAACTGGTTGGGCAGGGTCAGAAGGTGGAGTCACCCTTCTAACTGCAGAGAGTACTGGAGTACTCCGACTGCTAGGCTGATGGAAAAGAAAACCAATGAGAGAGCTTGTTTGCCCTGAGAACTCTCTTTAGTTAACAGAATTATGGGCTGCACTGAGCGTACAGTCAATGCCTGCTATTACTGAGCTGGAGTTTCAGCACCTGTTGAACGCATTTTCTCACAGACCTTTATCCAAGTGTTTTCCAAAGCAGGATTATTTTATCATGCTGTCTAAACCTGAACCATGTTTGGGTTCATACTGCTCAGCTATGTAGTGGCTTTGCTCCATTAGAATGGGTGGGACTATGAAACTTTGCTGTTACTAGAAGCTGTGCACTCAGCTGATCATCTGAAATTCTCAGCCTTTACAGACTGGTGCAGTCAAAACCCAAACCCAAATCTTCACCACTGCTGCCTTTTGTAACATCCTTAGATTTACTGCATTTTACTGATATCATAGAATCATAGAATATCAGGGTTGGAAGGGACCTCAGGAGGTCATCTAGTCCAACCCCCTGCTCAAAGCAGGACCAATCCCCAACTAAATCATCCCAGCCAGGGCTTTGTCAAGCCTGACCTTAAAAACTTCTAAGGAAGGAGATTCCACCTCCTCCCTAGGTAACACATTCCAGTGTTTCACCACCCTCCTAGTGAAAAAGCTTTTTTCTAATACCCAACCTAAACCTCCCCCACTGCAACTTGAGACCATTACTCCTTGTTCTGTCATCAGCTACCACTGAGAACAGTCTAGATCCATCCTCTTTGGAACCCCCTTTCAGGTAGTTGAAAGCAGCTATCAAATCCCCCCTCATTCTTCTCTTCCACAGACTAAACAATCCCAGTTCCCTCAGCCTCTCCTCATAAGTCATGTGTTCCAGTCCCCTAATCATTTTTGTTGCCCTCCGCTGGACTCTTTCCAATTTTTCCACATCCTTCTTGTAGTGTGGGGCCCAAAACTGGACACAGTACTCCAGATGAGGCCTCACCAATGTCTAATAGAGGGGAACGATCACGTCCTTTGATCTGCTGGCAATGCTCCTACTTATACAGCCCAAAATGCTGTTAGTTTTCTTGGCAACAAGGGCACACTGTTGACTCATATCCAGCTTCTCGTCCACTGTAACCCCTAGGTCCTTTTCTGCAGAACTGCTGCCGAGCCATTCGGTCCCTAGTCTGTAGTGGTGCATTGGATTCTTCCTTCATAAGTGCAGGACTCTGCACTTGTCCTTGTTGAACCTCATCAGATTTCTTTTGGCCCAATCCTCTAATTTGTCGAGGTCCCTCTGTATCCTATCCCTACCCTCCAGCGTATCTACCTCTCCTCCCAGTTTAGTGTCATCTGCAAACTTGCTGAGGGTGCAATCCACACCATCCTCCAGATCATTTATGAAGATATTGAACAAAACCGACCCGAGGACCGACCCTTGGGGCACTCCACTTGATACCGGCTGCCAACTAGACATGGAGCCATTGATCACTACCCGCTGAGCCCGACAATCTAGCCAACTTTCTACCCGCCTTATAGTCCATTCATCCAGCCCATACTTCTTTAACTTGCTGGCAAGAATAATGTGGGAGACCGTGTCAAAAGCTTTGCTAAAGTCAAGGAACAGCACGTCCACCACTTTCCCCTCATCCACAGAGCCAGTTATCTCGTCATAGAAGGCAATTAGATTAGTCAGGCATGACTTGCCCTTGGTGAATCCATGCTGACTGTTCCTGGTCACTTTCCTCTCCTCTAAGTGTTTTATCAATATATCACTGATGGATCCATAGGTCTCCAGTGTTTCACATATAGTCTTGTTCAAAAGGAGAATTCCAGACTAAGTTTATGAATTAGCCCTTTTTGAAAAACCTATTGATGTAGAGTTAATGGCTTTTGGAGTTCTGCAGAAATTGCTACTTTATTCCCATTTTCTGTTGGCCATCAAACCACACAGTAAATTAAAAACAAAAAGGAAACTCCATCAGTTTTGTCTGCAAGTTTCCATTTACATTCTTGTGACATTAAAATCTGCTCAACCATGTCACAACAAGACTCCTACGAAGTAAGTTGGTGCCCTCCTGAGTAAGGACTGCTGGGTTAGACTCACTTTGGAATGACACCTATGAACTTGGTTCTTTTTGGTCTTTAGTTGCCTGTGGTCAGCCTCCTGTTGTAGAAAATGCAAAGACTTTTGGGAAGATGAAGCCTCGCTATGAAATCAACTCCCTGATTAGATACCACTGCAAAGATGGTTTCATCCAGCGCCATATTCCAACTATCCGGTGTCAAGGGAATGGAAGATGGGATATGCCTAAAATCACCTGCATGAATCGTAAGTTGCTGACTATGAGCTGTATCAGAAACTATAGATCCAATTTGGTCAAACTTTTTATTAAGGATCCATTTTCAGATTATGTATGAAGAGTTAATAAATGATTAATAGATGTTTTAATAGATTGTTCCAGCAGCATTATTAATCTCAGGTGTTCAAAACCATGAATCAGGCCTCAAAAAATCATAATTTTAAAAAAAAGGGTGTGGGGGGTCTTTTATTTGTCTTCTGGTTTCTCAGTCTTTAGGATGTCCCTGGATCACGTCTTCAAGCTTTTCTCCACAATCATCAGGGCTATAAATGTATTTTAAAAAAAACAAATGACAGTGAAAGCTGAAATTCTCCCATACTCACTTAATGTCAGGAGCAGGGGCATTAAAAATACATCAAGTATAAACCATTAATAAACTTAATATAAAGTGTGACTCATTATATTGTCCATCTATCAGCTAGTTTATTGTTCAGATCAAGGTATTCTTTTAATATTTTCCTTCTTTTCCCCCTTCTTTGCAGCATCCACATTCCAAAGGACTTATTCTAAGAAATATTACTATAAACATCCTTCACCAGGAAAGGGAACTTTCTTAAATTCATCAAAACATTATCACCGCTGGATCAGGACGTGGCAGGATTCAAGGCGCTGAATGCTAAATGGTGAATGGGGATTTTCACCATTTCAGCCAAAGTCCTAACTTACTGTGCCTTTTCTATCACTTATAGAAGTATTATCAAATTGTTTGGAACTATGGACTCCAGAATTCACAACACATTTTGCAAAAATGTTGGGGTTTATCAGCAAATTCAAAAATAAAAATATGAGGAACCATTTCCAGCCAATCAGAAATGTTAGTTTTCTATAATGCCACCAGTGGGGACTATTTTATAACATATACCAGCCTACTGCAATATTTAAACAGCTCAATTTTAGCACCAATGAAAATGTAAATAAGATGATTTTATTATGTTTAATTGTGTGTTGTTTTTAAAATCCTGTATATAAAATGAAAAGTCACACTAAGTTCAGGCATATTTATGGTTATATGGCCTCAGAGGTCTGTAATCATTGATTTCCTTATTTGTCTGTCGTTCACCTAGGTTGGAGATGGTTTAAATATAATTGTATTGACTGAAAACTGCCAGAGGAAGATAAACACGCAAGTTATATGTCTTTTTTTTTTTTTATCTCTGCCATTTCCCATCAGAGGAACAGTTTTTGTCCATGTGATGCAAAACTTAGAAGTAGCACATAAAGTGAGATCAAGCCTGAATTAGGGACTGCAATGTGGAACTTTTCCTGCTCTCCATTCCAGCTTCATCACTGGTGAGAAAGGACTGCATGGAGGACTTGTATATGGCAAAGGAGGCCTGTAAGAGTCAAAGTGCTAATACATTAACTCTCTCAACCAGGGTTACTTTCTTAAAGTGACTTTCACAATACTAACCATAGGTCTATGTTACAAGTCTCTGCATTTTATAATGGAGGTAGACCTAGGGTTGGTTTTTTGGGGTGTTCTTTTTTTTTTTAACAAACAAACAAAAAAGTCAAAAAAGTAAATAATTTTGTATATATAACCATTTTTAATCTTTTTTATAAAGTAATGAATGTTTGTGTATGAATGCTGCAGCTGTGAAGCGTACATAAATAAATGAAGTAAGCCATACTGATTTAACTTATTGGATGTTATTTTACCCATGCAAAGAAAATTGAAAGCGCTTGGTAGTTCAGTGTTAGCCCCTGAGCTCCCTTGATGCATTTGGAACCATATTCCACCTCAACTGCTATTTCCCTGATGAACTAAATTCCTAGCAAACAGGATCACTTGTTTGTGATGAAATGGGTGACTTGTAGAAGAATCAGCATGTTGGTGATCTAAAAAGAAAGCACAAAAAGATTATAGATCATAGTGAATGAAGTGTGCATGTAGGACTTCTTTATTTTGATTGCTTTATTTTACTTTGACCCATTCCGCTCATCATTGGCCTGGACATGCATAGTAAGGTAGTATTTAAAATAAGCTCTCCACAGCAAGGATCATGTCAATTTGGTTGTTTCATCAAAGCACCTAGCACACTTTTGGGCTGTATAAAAATAAAAAAAAGATAAATACCCTCTGATACATCTTCTAAAATAATACTATAAAGACATAGGTCTAGGTCTCTTATATTATTGATGTAGACAAAAATTATGGAGAGAGTAGTGAGCAAAAGAAAAAAAGTGAAAATCCAGCTAACATGTAGGAATTTGTATCCTATTGAGCTGTCCATAAAGTAAACCGTCTATGGCTTCCCAGCAAATACAGTAGCTACAATTGCAAATGGTGTCTTTAAGAAATTCCATTGGCTGCTAAACCAAGTGGAACCTAACCTTTGAGTGTTCTTTACTGCAGTACCCCACTGCATTGACTTGTACATTTTTTCCCCTCTACAGCACACATAATGCTTTTCTCTATTTATATTATAACTTGTATAGTGTATAATGTGAATGTCTGGGTTTTTTGTGAATGAAAGTTAAAATCTTTGTAACTTTAATATCTGCTTCTGTTTCACCAAAGAAACAAGGTTTTGCTATACTGTGACTTGTCTTGTTATTGCATGTCTTCCACTTTAAATCTATGCAATGTGATATTTTACATATGATCATGTGCTAGGCTGTTTGTACTCACCGTTATTCACAGGTACTATGGGCCCAATCCAATGCCCACTGAAGTCAAAGGGAGTCTTTTGATTGAACTTTAATAGGGTTTGGATTAGATTTTAGATGAGTAGCTGTACAGGATTTTTGGACTGTGTTTTAAAATATAGAGCAAGATTATTACTTGTGTAAATCAAGGCTCTGTTCACAATATAGAGTATACTTACTATACATCATTTCGTTGTGCAAACACATATAGATCATAGAATAGGTTTTAGCACTCTGTCAACTTTCTTACAATATGTACAAATCTGTTGTATAAATCTGTTTTACTTGTTCGCTTTTGGATTTAAATAATGTTGTAAGGCATTCAGATACCACGGTGATTGTAGTTTAAATAAGTTAGGTATAACGCTTATGTTGATTCTTTCCATTTCTGTCTCTGTTGCTCATAATAAAATAGGACTGACAACTTTCCTTATTAAAAACAAACCCATGTTTCTTTATTTAGAAAGTGAATTGAACTTTCTTCACCTCTGGAAACCTAATTTAATTCCTGATTTAAATCCCAAAAGTAAAGTTAGTTAGATGGTCACATTCTCGGCCATCAGGCACAGCCTGGCGGTTTTGTGATGTGGACAGCAGTTAGGTACGTATGCTTGTTAATCTCTCTGCTCAAGAGAAGCCAAAACTCTACTCAAGCCAGTAGTATTAGCCTTCACTTCCAGGAGCACTAAACACAAACACACTCAAGGTTATTGAGGTCAAAATTAGGAAAAGGAGAAGGAGTCTGAGATTTGAATATAGATGTCAAAATCAGCATTTCATGGCTCCTTCCTCTTGGCTACCAAATTAGTCCAGCACAGTCTTTTTATTTTTTTTTAAACCTATCTCTGTCAGATGAGAGTATTGCAAATAATTTTTTTTCAGATAAAGACCAAATTAATAGAAGAAATATTGCCACTAAATTTACTTTCGACCACAGGGTTAATTACTAAACTTTTCCTCTCTATTTGCCCACTCTGTGCTATTCCACACAGTACAGAAGCTGATTACATCAGGTTGGATATGGAAGGGAGATGTTAACTGTAAAATTTGACAGTATGGAAGAGGTCAAAAATCTATTGCATATTCCCATCTTGTACGCAGGCTCAGCAGATGGTTGGGACAGACAGCGGTCTGGGCTGAAGCCTGTGCACAGAGCCCAAAATGCTACAAGGAAAGAAGGTCCAATATCATGGATCTGTGAATATCTGTGCAGAGCAACTATTATTCTGTGCACCTCCCCTCCAATACTGGCAGTACATCTGGCTCTTGTAAATCTGGCTGCAGACATGTGCTTCATCTGATTGTGTTTATATGCTCCAGAGGGCGAGTTGGGATGCTACTACTTACAGCAGGAGTAAACTTTGCTGCATATTGCAGGATAAGTTGCAACGCTTCAGCAAAGAAGTATGCTGCATGGATTGACGGTTCCTATATTCCTATCCAGGCTGTCCGCAGGGACACACGCCCCTCCTTTCAATTATGAAACACCGCTCAAGCTTGATGACCGTGGGCACTTCCCTGAAATCAGAGCCAATAGAGATAAATTGAACTGCACCCCTGACTTTGTCTGTGGTCAGAGATGATGAAGTTGGAATTGGAATGTCAACACAAATAGAATCTCCTCCAGTTTTGTACTTGCAGTGCACGTGTTAGGGATGGATGATCCATCTTGGATAAAAGAAGAACCTTCACTGAAAACTTGGACTACAGACCAGGAGTGGAAGAAAAAGAGTCTGTGCACTGCAAGAAAGGCTGTTGGCACAGTACTTTTATCTCAAGCCTGACCAGAAAGAGAAATGTAATAAGAGTCTGTTGTTCCAGCACAGCCTTGCAGATTCAAAAAGAGCTGGGTAAAAATAGGTTAAAAAATTTTCAAGGCAAAATTGCATTCAGTATCTGTGTGGTGTTTTCCGTTCTTTTCCAGTAATCCCTAGTGTTAAACTGTGAGGGTCTAAAGAGAGGAAGGACAGTCCACTACTCATGGCCCTGACCTAGGATTTGTGAGAGCTGGGTCTGCCCCAGACTTCCTGTGTGATAGGCACATCACTTAGATTCTCAGTTCCACATATACGCAATGAGGATAGTGATACTTCCCCAGGGTGTTGTGGGCACAAATACATTAGAGAGTGTCAGGCACTCCAGTTCTGTTTTCGAGGGGACAGGGGGTCAAAATGTATTAAATATTTGTTCACACATCAACTTGCAAAATCCACTTCTAGCTCTGAAAAAAGGAGCTTTTGGAATTTTGCACATTTGAAATGTTGCACACACTTACCATGGTAATCCTGGTCTGTGGAGTGAAGACGGGGGGTGACCCAGCAACTTGTAGACATTCACACAAGCATTTCTAATATATTTCTATATATACATACACACACTAAGTGAGGTAGGGTCCTCCAGTGCTCTGTCATGGTAACTGAGAGCAGCCCTATTGTGATGAAAGATCACTCATCTGTCGAGTGATGAAAGTGATTTGGAGCTACTTTCAAGCAGCATGAGCCGGCACTGGCAGATCAGGAGTGCTGGCCTCAGCAGTGGACACAGGTCCTTTGTGTGACTGTGTTACCAGCTGGCAACACAGGTGGCCAGGGCTGGGGGTAGAAACATTTAATTTACTCACCTTTCATGCTGCATCACCATCAATGGGATCCTCTTCAGGCCCTACTGTTGATACTGTAGTTCCTTCTCCTGTTGTTCATGGGGATACATTAGACTCTCAGAAATGGATCCAGTTGAATAGTTATGTGACTATTCTGGAATAGTCACAAAACTGGAATTTTCAGCAGCTGCCATGAGGGAAACGATTTTGAGACAGAAGACACAATGGTTATTCCTATGATGGTGTGGCAGCTGTTAACCCAGCCTCTTCCCCCCCGACATATCCAAAGCTGTTTGGATTATGACCTGCGTGCAATAATTACCGTGCCAACCTTTTTTTTAAAGGAAAAAACCTGAATTAACATAGCCAAAGTACTTACAAAAGCAAGGGAATGGGAGCAAAAGCCAACAACAAAACGCAAAGGCACCTCCCTGAAGGTGATAGGGCAGAACTGAAATGGCTGCTGGGAGTCAGAGCTATATAAGCCCAGCAGAACAGCAACTCAAGGCAATTAAGGAAAGGTCTTTGAAGGGAAAGGAGTCAGCTAACATGCTGTATACATTCTGAAAATCCCACATAAGGGGGAAGACCTGAGAAGAAGACTTCATTTCAGAGCTGAACTGTGTCCTGTGCAAAGCTGGGTAATGTTGTTGCTGTTGTAAGTTTAGAATTTTATTTTGTTGTAAATCTGCATTTTTCATTTCTTTGTTGTAGCTACTTCTTAGCTTCCTGTTCATGAGAACTGCATTTGTGAGCCAGAGCTTATTTCCCTAGAGGCACACCCCGCCCCCTCCCAAGTTGGCAGTAACATGTTTTGTAATCATTACTTGTGGGAGGTGATGTTTTTTATTATTTATCTTATTGTTAAGGAATGGTGTCTATGGTAAACAAAGTTCCGGTCCTGATCAGCACAAATCCCCAGACTGCAGAATCGGACCTTTTAGTCTGTTGGCATTAAGGAGTGCACCAGTGTCGTATTCGCTTTTTTTAACTAATTGTCAGCTATGAATAATCTTCCTAGTCATTTGTAGCACTAAGATTCACTCAATAGGCAAAAGCTAACAATCTTTCTATAAAGCCATTATGGCTTTTCATAAACTGAGTTAGATAAAAATTGTTGTCTCTATATGTCATAGAGCCTGCCATTACTGCTATCTCTGGTTTGGCCTGCTACCCTGTGTGCACCCTGTCCTCATCTGAGTTTCTTAAGACTCACTTCTGTGAGGCCCAGAGATCCTAGTGTTCCCTTTCAAAGGCATTTTATTGCTCACAATCAATTTAAAACAGTTATTGGTACCTCTGTAATGCATGCATTACCAACCAAAGCAAACCAGTTATCTTACTGGTGATTCTCTTGTCCTCTCGAACCTCTCTCCAACTGCTTATAATGATCACACATCAATTTGCCTCTTGTGTCTTCTGCAAGCTCTTCAGTGCAGGCACATCGTCCCATATCCTGTCCTGTAAATTCGCTGTAACATCAGCTCTCAACTGGGATTCAAATGCCTTTAATTCACCTCTAAGCCCTGAACGACACCTTTTAGCTGCATAGCCCTTAGCTAACGTCACATCCTTTAATTATGATTTATAGAGGGAGTTAAGCAGCTTTCTCGTGTGATGTGAATCTCAGATCTCCACCAACACCTTGCTGGCCTATGAATAGACTTTAATTAATCTGTCAAGCACCAGCAAGTGTATGTCATTATATAAATAATACAACCTCATTCTTTCTGTTTCCTTAATCTTCAAACTTTGTATTGTTTTGCTTATAAACCTGTGTATAGTCAAATATGACAACTTAAATATTCCATTATGCCACTTCAAAGTAAAGCCCTTAGTTTAAATGCAAAGCTTACCGTACTTCTCAATACATATCGTCACCAGATATATTTCCATCACATCTGGGAAGTGGTTTAAATTAGTTATTACAGTCCAATAGCTTGCAAAGCACGGAGTTGAATGATGACACATTTCTGGGAATTATGCATTGATTATTCCCATAAGGAAGACTGGCTAATGCAACTGTTGGTAGCAGACGTGGGAAAATAGGCCCTTAGTAAATACATTCATAGACATAACTACTTCAATTAAAGTAGTATCAGAACATACATGTATTTGTGTGACAATGTATTTATTAAGAGCCCCCTTTCCTACATCTGCTACCAACAGTAGCATTAGCCAGTCTTCCTTACGGGAATAATCAATATGTAATTTCCAGAAATGTGTCAAAGCATGTAGTTAAATTATAAGTTATTGGACTCAATAACTGGTTGAAACCACTTTCCCAGATGTGACGAAAATATCAGTCCTTTACATATTGTCAACAATCTCTGTTTTAAGAGACTTTCACCACTTTTATGAACAAAATCTCAGTTTCTTAAATTAATAAATCTATTTTAGCTTTTCACAGGTTTGCTGTTTACTTTTTGTGATTCACTCAGCTTGGACAATGAAAACAGACTGGCCGGTGTCACTTCTCTGCTTCCAGTCCTCCTCATTGTCCTAAAGCAATGGACTCAGAATAAGGGAGCCAGGGCTTTGCCATTGACCTGTTTTGTGAGCATGGGCATGTCACTTCATCACCATATGTCTGTTTCCCTATCTGTGAAACAGGGCTAACACTCTGTCAGGCATGTTGAGCTCTCAGGCTGAATGCTCGGGTGTAGTGGAAAGATAACCCTGAGTTGTTTCCGAACATTCCAAACATTATTTTCTAGTGGATATTCTAGCAAAACGTTCAATTCCTTTGTGCTCTATTGGTTTCAAGTGGAGGACCACGGGATTAAATTATCTATTGCTTGAATCCAATACCTAATTGCCAACTGGAACCAGTTAAAAAAAATCAGCAATGGTTACTTTTGTGACATAGGCTTTTTATGGTGATTAACTTAAAACATTTTGGGATAGAGCTATATAGCTGTCTCTTCTAGAGCTTGTAAAACATGATGCTCTCCAACTCACTAATTCTTGTGCAATTTTGAGTGTAGGAAAAACCTAGCAGGCGCTCCTAGAAAGGAACTTGAAGGTACTATTATAGATAGCTACTCTAAATCTCCAGTGGAGTATTCCTTCCTTAGTATTCAAAGACTACAGATCATCCATGGCGTGGGGTTTAGGGAAGACAGATATGTCCATGAGATTTGTTCAGGGAACCACGGAAAATCTTCAGCAGAAAGCAACTAAAAAACATAGGCTGTTTTATTGTTATCTGGCTTTGTGGAATTAACACCTGAAACAGGCTGAAGTACATGTGTGTTAACTAAAAGAGTTGAATAGAGATGAAAGGAAAAGTAGGTGAATTTCAAAGTAAAGAGTATGCATGCATTTTAAGTCTGGAACTTCTGTAAATACAACTGTTTATTAATATCAACTGTCTTACCGTGATGACAATTTGAGTCCTGAACATACAGAATTCTTTATATTGGAATTGGATTACATTGTAGCCCCTATTTAAGAGGTTTAGGATTTAATTTAACAGTGCACACGAATCCTTTCCTAATTAAAAAACAACACAACTGGCACCCTTATTGGCTGTCTCAGAAAAGAAGCCAAGAACTGAGTAGTCATGGAGACAGAACTACTCACATCCCTAGAGGTGTTTATCTGAAAGTCGTGACTGAAGTACATTGATGGAGTAGCAAGTGGTAAGCTGGCATTGCAACTGTCTGTTATGTGGCGAGACAGACTTAGTCCCCTATGTTGTCAACACAGCAGCTTTCATGAGCACTATAAAACTGACTTTAAGAAACTGCTGCCACTGAAAGTGGGAAACTGCATTTCATTTACACACCGAAAATACTTTGGGATAATCACGCACAGTATAACAAGCTGTCTGGGAGCTAAGATATCCCTCAGTCTGAAAAGGAAAGATGTGAGAAATGAATAATAAAATGTAAATTCAATAGAGCCAGGAATGTATACTAACATTGTATAAGTCCACAAAAAAACCAACTAGTTATTTTTCACTCATTGCATTAAAAGGGCAAAGAAGTATCCACTTTAATATAAACATCGTTTTTTCACTAATCTGTTGCCTGTCCAAATTGGGAAGAAGAGCAAAAGACTAAAGGAAGTTTTCAAAGACCTTGATGACTGTGGATATGTTTTTGATATACAGGGCCAAGCCCCCTTCCAGTTGTAGCCTTGCTGCAGTCAAGAATGTGATAAAAGAGCAAAGAACTATGGCAGTATATGGCTTGTATTAAAGTTGATTATTTTTGCATTTTCACAAAGAATGAAGTCTAAGTAGTAACACTCCAGAGCAAATTCATCCGCATAACAGAACAAGGCAATTAAGAGCCTGATTATTTTTTTTAAAGGAGCCATAACTCAGTCTTCTTTTTTGCACCCTCTGTTTGTGGGCAGAACTGAAGGCATGTAGATGTCTAGCTGTCTGTGGGTATAAATTTCTATTCCGCTGTGTCCTCATTTGCTCCCACCATTATTTTAAATTTATAAAGCACATCTTTATCGCACACAAAAAAGATCAGGTTTGAAAAGTCAGGACCCTTCTCCCTTCCATCCTCCCCCTCCCCCAAAAAGTCCACTGACTTCAATAGATCAGGTATGCTCTATTGAAATGAGTGAAGAAAATAATTCTAACAAAACAGATGTTCAGTACTACGGGAAGGAATTTATCACTCTGAGTCTGGGTAGCAAATAAGAGGAACTGGAATTGCTCATTGATTAGACCAAATTTATGCTAGCTGGTATTACTGAAATGTGCTGGGATGATTTGCTCAACTGGAATATTAAATACGTTATAACCATTTCTTTTAGGAAAGATCAAGTGGGCAAAAGGGGAGTTGGACCATTGCACTGTAAATCAAAAATGGTATTGCCTATTACCAATCACTGATGATGTGGAAGAAAATGATCTTGAATGCTTATAGATTGATGTCCTAACAGCTAATGCACAAGATGGAGTACTAGATGTTGTCTGTTACAGACAACCAAATCACACTAGGGAACAGGATGACTGCCTCTATAATTTGTGTGGGGGGTGGGGGGTGTGTGATCATGGGGGACTTCAGTTTGAGTGATATATGCTAGAATTCTCATGCTGCAAGTACTAAAATATCCTTTTTCTAATCATTATAGATGACAATTTCCTCACTCAGAAAGTGTTGTAATCAACATGAGGGAATACTATATTAGTTGTTGTCCTAACACATAAAGAGGAAAATTAATAGAAGCTTAGTCACAAGTGATCATGATAAAAGTGACCAAAGTCCAGACCAATACTATAGATATGTGGTGCTTTAATAGGGCCAATTTCACAAAGCTGAAAACAATTATGAGCCAAATCAACAGTGAAGATGTACTTAATCAGAAAAATGTAAATGATGATTGGGAATAATTTAATAACACCTTTCGAGATGCCCAAAAAGCCACAATCCCCCAATTGAGGGGGGAAAATCATGCTGATTTTAAAAGAACTGACTGGTTTAGAAGGGAAATGAAGGCAGCTGTAAGAATAAATGAATATACATGCGCCAAATAGAAGAAAGAAGAAGCTGATAGTAATGAATATAAATCAGAAGTTAGGCATTGTAGAAAATTGATAAGGGAAGCCAAGGGACCCAAGAGCGGCCAGAAGAATTAAGGACAATAACAAGGAGGGTTTTAAAAAAAAAAATTAGGAATAAAACGAATCTTGACAATGGTATTGGCCCCTTACTAGATCGAAATGGTAGAATTATCAATAATGCAGAAAAGGAAGAAGTGTTCAATAAATATTTTGTTCCTTATTTGGGGGGGAAAACAGATAATATAGTCTAATCATGTGGTAATACATATGGTGAACAGTCTTTCCACTCCAGTAATATCTCTAGAGGATGTTAAACAGAAGCTACTAAAGGTAGAGATTTTTAATCAGGAGGTCTAGATTATTTGCATCCAAAATTTTAAAAGTGCTGGCTGAAGAGCTCTCTGGACCACTAATACTGATTTTATTTTATTTTTTTCAGTAAGTCTTGTAGTACTGGGGAAGTTCCAGATGATTGGAACCAAGCTAATGTTGTGCCAATTTTTTTAAAAGAATAAATGGTATGACCCAGCGACTTATAGACCTGTCAGCTAGACATTGATCTCTGGCAAAATAATGGAGTGGCTGATGCAGGACTGGAGTCCGTTTGCTGCTCCTGGTGCTTTTCATTGTCACTGACTGGGTGGGCATGTGCTGCTTCTGTCAGCCCCAAAGCAGTGTCAGTAGCATTCTGGATGTTCTCAAGAAACAGAAAACTACTGTCCTCCTCTGTTTTGTTTGGCTGCCTTCCTATAGGACTGACCTTCAGGGGTGATCATGACATATGACACTGATACAGAAAATCTTGGTTCTCTTGGTAGGCTGCCAACCATGTTCTGTTTGAAATCTAATATTCTATCTTCCTTGCAGTGGGGATAATTGTTTTGCAGTCTTGTCCAGTCTTTCTTCTTTCCTGCTATAGCCCTCTTTTGTAACTATTTCAGTGTTAATTGTCTGGCTCAAGACACTCGTTAGCTGTGGCACTAAAGTTTCTGTCCTTCTGTCCATAAGTTCAGAAGATGTATTATGACTGGTGTTATGTGATAGAATAATCGGTACTAAATATGGATCCTTTGGATCAACCAGGGCTTTTAAAATCAGGTTCTCTGTTATTCTGACTTTCTGCTAGCTCCTTCATTATTATTTTTTTCTCACTGCTTGTTAACACTTTAATTTGGGAATTAACAAATATGTACCATGTGAGGTTCATTTCTTACAATAACCTTGCTTTGACCTGGTTTCCAGTTATTCCACACATAATTCAGCCTCAAAACTTATCAGTTCACTGATTCAGCTCTAGGTTGGGATATCAGCTGGAAGAGGCTTGGCTTTGTAAGCAAGGAGACTCTTCTTGTTTGGTTCCTCTTGTGCTCGCGGAAACAGGACTTTTTGTACACTGATGCAATTTGTTTTTATTTGCAAAGAAAGACTATCTGACTCTCACCAATTTCTTCTCCCAACTGGAACAACCTAGAAGACCCTGAATATTTGGCAAGTTGCTCATGCCAAAAAGAGTAATTATGTACCCTTATAACACAATGGTCATTGTCTCAACTGGCAGCTGGGGTTTTTGTTGAGAATGTATTATATACTTTCTCAAGTGGCATTCTTGCATGGATAAAAGAATTACTGAAATTTTAGAATGACTTTGTCTAGTAGTCTGTAGCCTTCTTCATGTTCCCATTGGCATGCCGTACATCTCTCAAATGCTTATGGCCCTACAGCACAGAACAATATTTCACCCTTTCTAGTTTGTCTTGAATACTACTTACTTTCAGGAAAATATGGAAGCTCTGTAATCACCTTTTGGCAGTTATCTGCCCGCTCCCCTCCCAGGCAGATGTGTCAGATGGCTTCATTTGCCCTTTGCACGGATATACCTGTCAAAGGTTAGACACACTGAAATGCTGGTAAGAAGATAGGGGGAGATTTTCAAAAGCATGGATGTGTCCCGATCACTTTTAATGCGGTTTGCGCTCATAAATCCCTTAGATGCTCTTGAAAGCCTCTTCCCTACACTTTTTCCTGGCTCTACTCACCTGGCATAGGTCAGGTTTGTAAACATTAATATACCCGGTACATGACAAGAATCGGTATCCACTGGTATGGGTTACACTGGGAGCCAGTTTGAGACCAAAAATACAATTCCAATCCTGTTGGCAATTTGCCTGTAAATGATAGCAATAACACTCAGCAATGTTCACTACCTTAGTCAGTTTTTGATTGAGTTGATAAAATTGTCAATTTTGGAGAGAATTCCTATGAAATATTTTCCCCCTATACACATGGAATAAAATACTATTACTGCTTTTGCTACAAAGCATAGAACAATTTCATATATGCTATCAAATGTATCTCAATGATGCCTCTCCCCCTTCCCCCCCCCCCCCCCGCACGGGCATGAGTAAGTAGTTTAAGTAGTTTTCCACTGCCTTCCTTTGGGGATGAACTTTATAATCCAAAACTCTCTTCCC
Organism: Natator depressus; assembly: GCF_965152275.1. Taxonomy (NCBI): domain Eukaryota; kingdom Metazoa; phylum Chordata; order Testudines; family Cheloniidae; genus Natator; species Natator depressus. The sequence goes on from NC_134238.1 coordinate 52,449,779, forward strand.
ATGCCTTTCTTTGGCAGGGCGTACTTCACCAACAAGAGGAGGATAATTTAAGCAACCTTTTCCCCAGGCTACTCTGCACTGAGGCTGTTGTGGAAGAATTGTATTGCAGGTTTCCCAACCTGGACACTAATTATGTCGCTGTAACACACATCCACTCAGTGTAGTGCTCTGTCCCTCTCTAGTGAGGCCACATACAAAGGTTGAGTCAGCCACAGTGGTGGCTAAAAGCTAGAGGGTTTTTTTGTTTTTGTTTTTTTGGTTGTTTCTTTTTTTTAAGCTCAGGTAGTAGAGACTCGTGCTTCAAAATCCAGGTCATAGATTCATAGATATTAAGGTCAGGAGGGACCATTATGATCATCTAGTCTGACCTCCTGCACAACGCAGGCCACAGAATTTCACCCACCCACTCCTGTGAAAAACCTCTCACCTATGTCTGAGCTATTGAAGTCCTCAAATCGTGGTTTAAAGACTTCAAGGAGCAGAGAATCCTCCAGCAAGTGACCTGTGCCCCATGCTACAGAGGAAGGCGAAAAACCTCCAGGACCTCTTCCAATCTGCCCTGGAGGAAAATTCCTTCCTGACCCCAAATATGGCGATCAGCATCAGATGAGCATATGGGCAAGATTCACCAGCCAGATACCCAGGAAAGAATTCTCTGTAGTAACTCAGATCCCACCCCATCTAACATCCCATCACAGGCCATTGGGCCTATTTAACATGAATATTTAAAGATCAATTAATTGCCAAAATCATGTTATCCCATCATACCATCTCCTCCATAAACTTATCGAGTTTAATCTCAAAGCCAGATAGGTCTTTTGCCCCCTCAGATGACAGGTTTGATCCCCACTGCTGACAAAACACTTGGACATATGGCGCTACATTCCTTCCACGAAGCAGTCCTCTCTACTCAGCATGAGTAGAGCCCGAGATCAGGGTGATGTCATGAATTCCATTTTCCAGGTGGCAAGATGGAGTGCAGTCCACGCTATTTCACTGGTACAGTACTGAAGAATACGTCTAGAGTCATTGACAAACATATGTACACAGTCAATCCTTCAAGGGGCAAATTCTCCCCAGTGCACTAAAGACAAGTGTTTGGGCGTGGTAGAGGGCAGTGGCAGAGGTTACTGTGCCAGAAAGCTTCCTGCCAAGCCGTGGAATAGGGGTAGAGCTACTCTGCAGACGAGGTCCTGGGACGCTTGGCAGAGCAGAATTCTCTGTTGCTTAGGAGGTACACAAACCCTGTGTTTGGGGACGGGGAGGGGGTCCTGAAATTCTGCACCCCAACCCATAGCTATGCCATACCAGTTGCTGGAGACTTACGAGGGCGTTGTGGAGGGATTAGTGCCTTGGACTGACCATCACTTTTCTTTTCCTTCTAGAAACTGTCATTCAAACAAACTACCACTAGATGTCACAAACAGGAGGTTTATTGGATTGCGTCCTACATTACCTACTTCAAAAAGGAAAATAAATCAACTGATTTTCAGACTTCTTTCATGTCGTTTATGTGAGCACTAGTGCAGATGGCTCACAGTATTAGATTGGATGAGCAGTAGCTGGAATTCTGGAGGCATTTTGTGTGAGTGTGTGAGGGGGGTTTGTTTTGCTTTGCATTCTTTAACAATAGATGTGTTATCTCGTAATAAATAACAAAAATATGCCAGGATTTCAAATAAAATTGACACATGATAGTGCGGCATGAAATATCCTATTGGTAGAGGAAGGTGGATCCTACAGTTAAGTAATAGGACTGGGAGTCAAGAGATCTAAATTCTACTCTCAGCTTTGACCCAGATTTTATATGCATCTGTTTTAATAGATTGGTGCCTTGGTTTCTTAGAATTGGGGGTCAAAATACTTACAGAGCTGAGGTGAGGATTAATACCTTGTTTGCAAAGATCCTTGGATGAAAGTAACTGTAGAAATGCAAACTACTATTATAAAAATGTGCATGATGTAATTGAAAACAAATACAACATTAATTAAAATGTGGCTCTACAATAGACAATGCAAAAAGAGGGCACTAATTTCTTTGCATAGATGTAGCTCTCTAACTCATCAAACTATTAAGTTCAGTACTGAATATTGCATGTAAATGGAAGACCTTCATCAAATAGGCAGAACACAAAAAAATAAAAAAATTGAAAATGTGGGTCTTTGCAATCACCCGTAAAGCATTTTCCATGAATAGTTCTGTCTCTCTAAAGGTCAGTAAGTATCTTTATTTGTTAGAATATATGACATAAAGTTTCCCTAAATTAAGCTAAATTCTGGCAAGTCATCTTTGCAATGTATTTATTATTTGCTTCTATAAGAATACTGCTATAAATGCTGTATACCAATAACTCTTAATACTTTAAATCCATGAACTTCACCATCTTCATTACAGGAGTCGCTGATAGAAGTAGTGCTAGGGACTTTTGTTTTTTTGTAAATTGTGGAATTGCCCCTAATAGGGAGTAATTAAAATTTGTTTTAGCAAAATTGCAAAGCTCAAATGCAGATTAAATATGATTAAAGAACGGGATTTACTGCTACGTGGTTAACATCAGACTGAATAGGGCTTTACAATGGTTAGTATATGAATTTACAGTGTCTCAACAAACGATGTGTACAAGAACAGACAAAGTCAATGAACCCTATCGCAGATGGTGGAGCTTTTCGGCACAAGACTACTACATAATTAAATATTACAAAGGTTATTTGTAAGTTAGGGTGTTATGTGAAAAAGCCAGATGTTAATATCCTTTGCCTAAGGGCATTGTGAAATAGTTTATCTGTCAAGTAAAGTTATTAGATAGCCTTTTAATCAAATAAATAATTCAGGGCTTCTGTATAATGTTACAATGGTCTGGGAATTAGACACCATAAGAAGCAGAATAACTGTATTAATGTTGTGTTAGTCTGTATTCGCTTATGCTCAAATAAACTGGTTAGTCTCTAAGGTGCCACAAGTCCTCCTTTTCTTTCTGTATTAATGTTAATGTGGTAGCACTTGACTCAAGGCTAATGCTTCAGAAATCGAAACGTGACTCCAGTTGGTTTCAAACCCAAAGCTGCTGGAGTGGAGTTGATGGTAACCCTAATTTTGGCAAAGCTGGACTTTGGTGGTTACCTTCTGCTGTGCGCAGTGGCAGCATCGTAGTCTGTGAGGCTCAACTGAGGCATGATTACTGCTAATTGAAACTTTTCCAGGACCAACGAAGACCTGAAGATTTTGGGCGGACTACAAATTACCCCTTGTTAGAACTGTGGACTCACATGGAGTTTATTTACAGAATTATATAGCAATTATGTTCCTTCTGTCAGACTGATCCTGAGAGGTGGTTATAATATATGACCTTAGAGCTAAGTGTATAGCTTATCCTGACAGTTGCTCATCCTTTTCTGTTTGGAATCTAGTATTCTCTCCTAGTTGGAAAAGGGTAACAGTTTGGCATTCTTGTTAGAAAGTCTTCTTTAGTTTCTTTTGTAACTACTTTAGGGTTAATTGTTTCTGGCTTAAGAAGCTTGTTAGATGTTGGCACTGAGATTTTTGTTCATCTGCCCGTAAGTGTTCCTACTAAAGCATTGTGAGGCTGAGTGTGATATTCTAACAATGTTAAGTATGGATTCCTTGTATCCGCTAGGGAACTTCTCTGTTTGTGTTGACTTTTCTGCTAACTCATTTCACTGTCCATACTAAGGACTTGCATCGGTATGCTTGGACTAATATATCAAAAAGAATTGACAAAATGAGCCAGTATTGTGGCCTTTTATCTGTTAACTCAGCTGGAATCTAAAGCTGACCAGACTACAATTTACAGTATACCACAGCCCAGTTTAAAAAAAAAAGTAGTATTCCATTAATAAGTTGCTAACAGATATTCAACACCCTGACCTCTAGCCTAGATATTTCTATTTATGGTTAATCAGTTGTATTTGTTTGTGATTAGTGAAAAATCATATACAAATGATATAAAACAACTAGGGCTGTCAATTAATCTCAGTTAACTCACGCGATTTACTAAAAAAAATTAATCGTGATAAAAATATTAATCGCACTGTTAAACAATCAAATACCAATTGAAATTTATTAAATATTTTTGGATGTTTTTCTACATTTTCAAATATATTGATTTTTTTTATTACAACACAGAATACAAAGTGTACAGTGCTCACTTTATATTATTATTTTTATTACAAATATTTGCACTGTAAAAATGATAAATAAAAGATACAAGTACTGTAGTGCAATCTCTTTATTGTGAAAGTGCAACTTACAAATATAGATTTTTTATTTTTTTGTTACATAACTGCACTCAAAACCAAAACAATGTAAAACTTTAGAAGCTACAAGTCCACTCAGTCCTACTTCTTGGTCAGCCAATCGCGAACACGAACAAGTTTGTTTACATTTATGGGAGATACTACTGCCTGCTTCTTATTTACAATGTCACCTGCAAGTGAGAACAGGCATTCACGTGGCATTTTTGTAGCCAGTATTGCAAGTGTAAGGGGGGAAATAGTCCCGCTATTGTGGGGAACTTTCCTGGCTTCTGCACTACCCCAGAGAAGTGGGCTAGCGAAAGGACCTTGAGGACTCCCCTTCCACTCTCCTGTCTGGCAGAGTCCTCGTAACCCCAACAAGGCTGGGCCCAGGATTCCTGGGGGGCTTGACCCCCAACCCTGCTGTGGTCACCTAGGACAGGGGCTAGGGTGTCCCCACTCCGGGGTACTCTCTCTGCACTGGGCACTTCTCTGACCCACTGACCATTACATACAAGTTAAAGCAAATGCAAGTTATTTAATCAACAATTAATTTTAAAAAGAATAAGGAAAAATGGGAAAGGTTAAAGGAAACACATCACCTTCGTCTGTGGCAGGGAACATCACAAACAGTGTCTCTGGAATGTCAGGGCAGTTCACAGTCTGTTCCCTGTAAGTCCCAGGCCTTCTTCTCAGGCCCTGGCTGTGCTGCAGGGATGCTGTGGGTTGGACACTTGCTCTGGTGGTGGCCACACGCTCTCAGGCTCTAAGTGGTAGGACCCTTCTTCCCAGTGTTGCCCCCGCCCTGTCAGGGTTATGATCCAAGCCTGGCCTGCAGAGTCCCTTGGCTGAGGCATCTCCCTGTGCTGGGTCTGCTGCCCAGGGTCCCCCTCGGTCACCCCAGCTGCTCACCGCACCCAGCTCCAGACTGCTCCAGCCCCAGCTGCACCACTCTGTCTCTGCACTGCTGCTGCTCTGCCTCCAGCTCCCCGGGCTGCTTCTTTGGCCCCTCTGCCTCTGGTTGCTGCAGCTCTGCTCCCAGGACAGGTCTGCTCTGCAGGCTGCTTCTGTGACTCTGCTCCCAGCACTGACCTGCTTCCTGAGCTGCTTTTCTGGTCCCTCTAGCTCTGGTTGCTGCAGCTCTGCTCCCAGGACAGGTCTGCTCTACAAGCTGCTTCTGTGACTCTGCTCCCAGCACTGACCTGCTTCCTGGGCTGCTTTTCTGGTCCCTCTGGATCTGGTTGCTGCAGCTCTCCTCCCAGGGCAAGTCTGCTCTCTCTGGGCTGTGCCTCTGGCTTTGGGGCTACAGCTCTGCTCCCAGGATAGGGTCTGCTCTCTCTGGATCTGGCACAGCTCTGCTCCCCAGCTTAGCTTGGGCCCCTGCTTTCTCCTTAGCTTGGCCCCACTCTGTCTGACCCAGGCAAATCCAGCTCACATGGAGGACGGGACCTCCCTGGCCTCCTGACTCCCTGATTAGCCTGCTCGCCTTGTCATTCAGGCTGACCTGGAGCATTGGCCTCTCCCCATTGTTCCTGGGGGCTGTCAGTCTCAGGGTTCTGATTCCCCATCGACCCTTCCCCCTTTTAGTACTTTTAACATCCCCACTGAATGTTAGTAAGGGGGCAACAGTCCCCTTACACAAGGTATTTATGTGAGAGATATGCTAAACATTCGTATGCCCCTTCGTGCTTCAGCCACTATTCCAGAGGACATGCTTCCATTCTGATGATGCTCGTTAAAAAAATAATGAGTTAATTAGATTTGTGACTGAACTCCTTGGGGGAGAACTGTATGTCTCCTGTTCTGATTTACCTGCATTCTGCCATATATTTCATGTTCTAGCATTCTCGGATGATGACCTTGCATATGTTCGTTTTAAGAACACTTTCACTGAAGATTTGACAAAACGCAAAGGAGGTAAAATGTGAGATTTCTAAAAATAGCTACAGCATTCAACTCAAGGCTTAAGAATATGAAGTGCCTTCCAAAATCTGAGAGGGACGAGGTGTGGAGAATGCTTTCAGAAGTCTTAAAAGAGCAATGCTTTGATGCAGAAACTACAGAGCCCGAACCACCAAAAAAGAAAATCAACCTTCTGCTGGCGGCATCTGGCTTAGATGATGAATATGAACATGCATCAGTCCGCTCTGCTTTTGATCGTTATCGAGCAGAACACATCATCAGCATGGACTCATGTACTATGGAATGGTGGTTGAAGATGAAGGGACATGTGAATCATTAGCACATCTGGTAGTATCTTGCACCCCCAGCTACAACAGTGCCATGAGAACACCTTTTCTCACTTTCAGGTAACGTAAACAAGAAGCGGGCAGCATTAATTCCTGCAAATTGTAACCCAACTTGTTTTGTCTGAGCAATTGGCTGAAGTAGGACTGAGTGGCCTTGTAGGCGCTAAAGTTTTACATTGTTTTATTTTTGAATGCAGTTATTTTTTGTACATAATTCTACATTTGTAAGTTAAACTTTCATGATAAATAGATTGCACTACAGTACTTGTATGAGGTGAACTGAAAAATACTATTTGTATCCTTGTGTTGTAATTGAAATCAATATATTTGAAAATGTAGAAAACATTCAAAAATATTTAAATAAATGGTATTCTATTATTATTTAATGGCACGATTAATCACGATTAATTTTTTAAATCGCTTGACAGCCCTAAAAGCAACCTAAACTAAAGAGTTTCAGTGGAGTTGTGACACACAGAAAGATGCTGAACGTGATGTCCTGACCCAGTCATATAAGATGAGGCAGGATTATGTCCCCATCACAGGGCAAGAGTGGCTACAGTCAAAGCACGGCCATATTTTCAGTAGCAATTTTTTAATGTCTTGCTCATTCAGGAAAGAAAATATCATTTGGACATTTTTCTGTGACATGGAATCACAAAGAATCTGTATTGGAATTATTCAGTTAACAGCCTATTGGCTGTGAGAACAGGTCACTAACTGAACTAGATGGTACAACCAAAGAGAACCAATGAGCTAGGGCTAGTAAAAAAATGCTCAATGCTAGAAACCAAGTGAGTGTATTTTAAAAAGGGGTTTCCAGAACTACAAAAGTCTTAATTTTGGCTTGTTTGCTTCACATTTTTTCCAGGATGGTTTGCATGAGAGCTAGGAGATTTTTTTCCCAAGGGGGGCAAGTGGGGGTATTAACTTGGATATTAACTTCAGCCAGGTCTCTCGCTCCCATTTTTGTCAGCATGAAAATGAATGCAGCAAAGAATAATTTTATAAAAGAAAAAAGCAAAACCGAACACCCAACCTTTGAAATTATCATAACTTCTGGCAATAATGGGAAGTGTGACGGTGTGTTGGGAATCCACAGGCTAATCATTGTTTAACTACCTGAGCCCCTGGGAGACCTTGAGTAAGGAGAGGTTTCAGAGTAGCAGCCATGTTAGTCTGTATCCGCAAAAAGAAAAGGAGTACTTGTGGCACCCTAGAGACTAACAAATTTATTTGAGCATAAGCTTTCATGAGCTACAGCTCACTTTTCATTGGATCGATGAAGTGAGCTGTAGCTCACAAAAGTTTATGCTCAAATAAATTTGTTAGTCTCTAGGGTGCCACAAGTACTCCTTTTCTTTTTGAGTAAGGAGAGGAGTTCCTGATTACCAGATCAGATTGGGACTAGATAGCTAATGAGCTCACTAACAAGGAGACTGGATAAAAGAGCAAAGGAAGGAAGTGCAAGGGGAGGGAGGGAGACCTGCTCTGATAAAGGGAGCTCTCTGTGAGGAGAGACCTTCCCCAATCTCTCCCGTCTTCCCCACCTTGGGAGAAGGGGTAGTTAGGCTGAATGACTCCATAAATATTATGGCTGCATGAGTATGTAAAACTTGGTAAAGTGAAGCACTGTAAATAACTACACGATGGTATCTACAAAAGGAAGGTCTCTGAACAGTTTGTGCGAAAGCAAAGAAGATGGGAGCAAAGAAAGTACTGACATTTTTGCACCATCAAAAGAAGTACTGACATTTTTGCACTGGGTCCCCATTTGTGTTCCATCTGCAAAAAAAATTGCAAACCAAAATATTAATTGTGCATAATGCCGAAGCGATTAGAGACCGGATCACATCTCTGGCTAGACACATCACATCTTTGGTTTGCTGTTACTTCAGAATCCTCCATCCACTCACATTTCATACAGCTGTGAGGATTTCTGGGCAACAATTCACTTATTGCAGTCTGTGGGTTGCTGCAGGAAATTAAATAGTGGAGACAGACTACAAGATGACATGAATATATACTCATTCTCCGTGAGCTGTGGCATTTCACATGCACTTTCTTGGGGAGGAGCATGTGTGGTTTGATTATACTCATTAAAGTTAATTTAGGTTGATTACAGCATTTAGGGTAAGTAACATTAAAGATACAAGAACATAATCAAACCATGTTGTTTCATTACACATTTTGGCCCACTCCTCCATGCCTTCTCCACTAAAAACCCCATAGCAGTTAATGGAAGTTTTGGCAGTGCAAGCACTGTAGGACTGAGTCCTTTTGGAGAGCCACTATACAGTAAATTTGGACTACAAAAAAAGTTTCAATTTTATTGACAGAAGGCTAGATCCTCAGGTTTTGCTGAGCTACGTATGGACTAGGATTTGGAGGGAGGGAAGTGGGGTTATAAAGATGCTGTTACTCAATTACCGCTGTTCTCAGGCAGCCAGGGGCTGGTCTGACTTCCAAGAAACACCAACCCCAGTGCTGCTCTAACTTAAGACAGCAGTAATGACCTCATGAGGCAATTCCGCTGGTATTGAATTTCCACAGTGGTGTGTGTTTCCCCCTGGCACCCAACGCACCCATGATATACTCCCTCCCAGACTATGTAACTGTCTGAATAGGCTTCATGTTGCCATGTGCAAGAGGAATATCTGCTTGCCAACTTTGCCACGTTTGAGCCAACTTTCTCTCATCTTTGTGCTGCCAGGGTAGTGTGAAGGGATGGAATGGGACTCAATGAGGATCAAGCCCAAGGTTTGGAATATTTTCCTAAAACAGCTGTTTTCCAGATGCAAAGACAAGTTCCAAGAGTTTGAATCTTTGCTGGACTGAAATTTGTTTGTCTAAAATTTTACAGTGAGAGGCCAAGATATTTGTACTCTTATTGACTTGATTAATGTAAACATGATTTCTTTTCAAAATCATGTTTTTTTTTTCCTTTTGGATGAATCATGTAAACTTTAGTATGATTCAAGCATTAACAAAAGGCATTCATTTATGTTGATTTAAACTCTGCTAATGCAATGAGATGGTTGTGCTAAGATATGTGAAAGCTCTGGTGCTAAGGAGGAGTAAATGTTTCTTATTTAAAAAGCAGCACTTTCTGCATCAGTGAAAAATGGTTCTTGTTCTCTGCCCATGCACTCCTAACTCCCAGTGGATTCAATAGGAGTTTGAAGGAATTCAGAATCAGGTTCCATATCACAACTAATAACAATTTTCAGCATCAGCTATAGCAGAGCTTCGGGAGGTTCAGAGCTGGTGACCTCACTTCCAGACTAAGCCAGATTCTGATACGCTTATTCATGGTGACTAGTATCCTAAGCACTCCTACTGGAATCAGTGAGGCCACTCCTGCAGTCAGGTGCCAGGCAGGGCAAGATTCTGATGCTCTCACATTAGTAAGAAATATTTTGTGATCTGCATTTCCGAGAATGCCACCATTTGCCAGGAGCAGGTGACATTTTGTAGCCAGGACTACAGCAGAGATAACAACTAATAATGAAATTTCAAGTGTCATTCATTAGTAAAGAAGGTACAACATTTTAAATACACTCTCAATTCATTGGGGTGGAAGAGGTAGCTGATGAAAGATACTGTTACCCCTTTTGACCCAAGCAGCTAGTCAAAGTTTGGGGCCTTGCAAGTTGTTTCCACTAGGAGGAGAAACTGATGATCGAGCCAGGTATTTTCTCTGGTGCAGTCTTGTTTATTTATAAAAATAATACAAAAATAGGGTGACCATATTTCCCTATGCTGAATATGGGACACCTGGTAAAATTACTCATATTCAAGTGAGTTCAACTGCAGTCAATCAGAACTATGCAGTACAAACGTTTAAATTAACATCAAATTGACTGAGACCCTGTTAACTGAGACCCTGCATAGTTGGATTCTTTTTATTTACCTACTCATCTTTAAGGTTCACACAGGGAGAGGTGATACACATACACACACTCACACACACCTCTCTCACACTGGGGATGACCGACCAACCCGGCGCTCACCGCATTCCCTGCCTGGCTGGGCTCCTGGGACAGACCTGACTCTCCTGGTACCTGACACCACGTCTTCCCGAGGCAACACATGTGGGAGGGCACGCAGGGTCAGATGTCCCCCTCCCCACTTTTCTGCCAGGGTTCACACCAGAATGTGGCCAGCAGCAGCCTTTTGGCACTGTGCGGGAGGGAAAGGACGGGAGCTGCTTCCAGCTGTGGGGGGTGGGAGGGATGACCTGGCCCACGTCTTTGCAGGGCTCATCTTTAAGAAAAAGTCAGGACACTTGCAGGAAGACTTAAATACGGGACTGTCCCTTTAAAAACGGGATGTCTGGTCACCCTATACATAAAGACCTATTTCCTTGAACAGGGAAGAAATCAAACAGCAGGAAAGACAGTTTCTTTGCTTGTTGTTGCAAACCTTCCTTCCCACTTTGGCCTTCTGTGTGGGTGGATAGACAAGCAGTTCCACCAGTCAATGCCTCCTTAGCCCCTGCATTTGATACCCGTTGGGCCACATCATTCAACATCTAGCCAAGCTTTTCAATTTGCCTGCATTTTGGATGCAGTGCTTCAATCACTTCTTTGACATGAAAGGAAGATTCCCCAGCCCATAATAACAGGGTTTAACCTAAACCACAACAACATTCCTCATTATTGCATTGTGGTGCAGGCAGGAGCAAAAAACAGCAGTTCTGTGTTCCTATGGATAAAATAAGCTGAAAGTAGTATAATGTGTTCAGTGTAATGTACAGTTAAACTCTTTCATTGCCTTACAGCCCAAATGTAAGGTTGAACTGGGGAATGACCCCCATCTTAAGTAGTCTTTGATTGCTAGCTAGTTGTGATACTTCAGTGTTATTGCCATTATTAAAGAGAACCCTGACTTGTAGAGGTCTGAGAGCAAAATTAGGATGAGAAACATTCAAGGCTTCTGTGACTACTTCTGTGTATTCCTGCTTAGACACAGCCAAAATCAGTTTTGTTCCTGGCTAGAGACAGTCAGCAGCAGGGTCTCATCACTCAAGATGTTTCTCTTTGCAGTGATCTCGCTCGTGCTGCTGAGTCATAAACAAACAGGATGAAGGGGTTGGTGATCCACCTTTTTCCCCTCTGTGGGGCTAAAGTTGCTTTAGATACTGATTTATAAGTTCCTGATGGTTCCCAGATGGTTTCTTGGTTCCCTCTGTGCAGTCTAAAAGAGAGGCCGCAGATCCAAGTTTCTCCATTGCACTTAGAAAAGCCAATTTCCAAGTTTTCTGATAAATGTTTCTACCATGTTGTACCTGAACAGAACATTCATATTCCACCCTAGAGGTGAGAAGACTCCCAGAGAAGAGAAGATAAGCATGCCACCCACAGGGGATTACTGAAAGGGTCCGCAAGGGGAGAGTGCAGGTTTTTCAGGATAGCCTACACTTGTGCTCTTCAGTCAAGTTTGTACTCTGCTTATTTATATATCTTAGGTACTTATAAGTAGGGTTAAGATTTTGTCACAGGTATTTTTAATAAAAGTCATGGACAGGTCACAGGCAATAAACAAAAATTCAAGGAAGCCCGTGATCTGTCCTCAACTTTTACTAAAAATACCCCATGGGGGGACTAACAGTTGGATTCACACCAGGGGCTGACCATTGGTCACTGCTCCAGCCCCAGGGACTGACCACAGGGCTGGGGGTGGGGGCTGTGGACAGCTGCTTCAGCTGAAGCCAAAAAAGTCACAGAGGTCTGTTGAAATCATGGAATCTGTGATAGAGTTTGATCCTTATTTATAAGTGATCCCCATTACTATACTAGCCAAGTGCCTCACACCATCTCTGAGGTAGGATGGCATTATGATCCCCATTTTACAGATGGGCAACTGAGGCACAGAGCAGGTAAGTCACTTGCCTCAGGTCACACAGGAAGTCTGTGTTGGGGCAGGTACTTGTATCTACATCTCTTAGTCCTAAACTAGTCTCCTAACCACTGGACTATCCTTCTTCTCTCCCTCATGAGGACTTGCTGGTGCAGAGAGAACCCCTGTCATCAAAGAGCAATGCAAAAGCCATAAGTTCATTGCATGGCCTTCAGTGAAGTTTGCTACTTTACCAGCTGGCAGATGTTTCAAGGATTTTCACAGCAACAAGAACTTGATTTTGTATGAAACTTTGAACCCATGAAACATTCAGTGTAATGTTTTCAATGTGTGGCCAGGCCCCTACTCTTTTCTGTCATTGTCTTGGTACAGGTTGAAATTCACTGGTGCCACTGAATGTGGAAATCCTGAGCGCTTCTCGAGATGTCTTGAATCAGCCTTCTCCTGTTGTGCACCCTGGCATGTCTTTACAAATCATCTTCAATACAACTATCAGAAACATAGCATAACACACTGTGTGCAGCACTGGAGACATCAGTTGACCCCTTGCTTCATCACTTCCTGAAGTTGGAAAGTGGTGGGTCAGATTCTGGGCTCAGACAGCGCAACAAAATTGTCCTAAAGGGTGGCTGGGCATGTCCCTGGCATAAGGGAATCCCCCAGGAAATCTAGTGCCAGCCACCTGTTCACCTGCATTATGCAAAAGAGGCATGCCAGAAATGATTAGAGGTGTGTTGGGAATGCATATGGAATACACTGCATTCTAGCTGAGCCTCATCTGGTAGAAAAGTCTGTGTGGAACTCTTGTAACTGGCAGAACTTAGAGAAGACCTTGGGCTGCTCTAGGTTACTCCCAGGGCCATTTTGGCTCTGAAGATGAGAAGAAGAGAATGGCCTCTGCTCAGAGCTGCAGTGCTGAGGATTCAACCTCATTTCTCTTGGGCATCTTCAGCAATGCTGCTAATGCAGCGTGAAACAATGAAATGTAACAAAGGCTCTGTTTCCAGTTTGGTACCTGATTCAGGCCCAATAACTTTTGAAATTATATTTATTGCACAGAGAAGAATAAAATTTTCTACAATGTTATGCACCTTAACCTTATTGTGTTGTATGATTCACAGAAATACTAGATAGCACTTGACGGCATCCATCTTGATACTGCCAATCTGAGTAACTGGTCTTGTGGAGTTTTCAAGGCTTCAAGTTTTCTTAACCCCTTTCTTTGCTCCCCTCTGTACTGTTTTGTATAAGGTAAATCCGAGTATGCACAGGTTTAATACTGTTTTATTATTAAAGATCTGCTGCATATGCTCACATCCTGCACTAATGTACACTGAAACACTAAGTAGTTTCTCAGATTATAACAAAATAGTGGCCTTAAAGGGCCACAGCATTACAGAGCTTATCTTTTGTCTCCAATTGTCATCATATTAAATCTAGTGAGTCCTAGTTTACATCTTTTGCGTAATCACCAGGCCCCTGAATTCCCTGGGCCCCAACTCACAATTTGGGAAACCCTGAGTCATTGTATCAACTTCCGCTGTAAGCGCTCCAACCGGTAGATGGGGGCTGTAAGAGGACCATCCGTGCTAGGTACTTGTGGTCCTGTAAAACAGAGGAAATTGGCTATTGCTGGTGCTGTTTTCCTAGGACCCCTTTTTGACATGTATCTATCTCCGAAGTAACTGAAAGCAGAAGCAGCCACTGAGTGCAGCTCTGAAGTCACTACTTCTGGGTGGCAGCAGTGAGAAGTGATAATCTTAAAAACAGCACCCATTATGGGTGTTCACTGTGTTACATTAAAACACTATGCTCCCCCTTCCTCATGCACATTCTCCCCAGCAATCAGTTCAGTGTAGGCATAGATGTTTGCTCATGCTCCTGAGCACCATACATGTATCTCTACACTACGTGGAGGCATCTCTGCACAGGTGCTGAGCAGATGCTTGTTACAGTTATTGCAGCATCAGTCAGTGGGCTGCAGAATGAGCCCGGAAGGAGCAAACTGTATATATCATCTTTCTAACTGCCCTCTAAGACTCAATAGGAAGAGTCGATTCAACCTGTAGAGCATTAGCAATTTTGTTGCTAGTCTGAATTTTATCTTGTGAAGTTGTTTTCTATTTTAAAATATCTTCTTAAATCTATTGTATGAAAATAAGTTTAGAAAATTCACATCTACAGTCTCCTTCTTTCCAGGCTCTCTTTCACTCTATTAGAGCTGTTGCTCAGTTTTTCTCAGTCTCAGCTCCCAGACACTTCTTTCTTCTGAAACATACTCCGTTTTAGGCTTCACTCTTTGCTGAGGCTTCAGACCTCAGCAGGTTCCCTCTCCACCCTTTTGCCATGGTCCTCAAGGACACATGACTTGATTCATAAACTCTAATCCTGCTCCTACTGAAGTAACAAAAAAAACCTCTCATTGATTTCAGTGATGCAATTAGACCAGGGATGGGCAAACTTTTTGGCCCGAGGGCCACATCGGGGTTGTGAAACTATATGGAGGGCTGGGTAGGGAAGGCCGTGCCTCCCCGAACAGCCTGGCCCCGCTCCCTATCCACCCCCTCCCACTTCCCGCCCCCTGACTGCCCCCCTCAGAACCTCCAACCCACTGCTCCTTGTCCCCTGACCTCACCCTCACAGGACCCCCGCCTCTAACCGCCCCCCTCGGGACCCCACTCCCTATCCAACCCCCCCACCCCCCTTCCCCTGACCCCCCTTCCCCCCAGAATCTCCACCCCATCCAACTGCCCTCTGCTCCCTGTCCCCTGACTGTCCCCAGGGATCTCCTGCCCCTTATCCAACCCCCCGGTTCCCTGCCCCCTTACCATGCTTCTCAGAGCAGCAGGAGCTCACCGCTGGGCCGGAGCCAGCCATGCTGCTGCGCTGCCCTGCAGGAGCGCATTGCCTGGCCGGAGTGGCGGGCCCGAGGACGGGCAGCACGGCGAGCTGAGGCGGCAGGGGAGAGGGGACAGCAGGGGAGGGGCCGGGGGTAGCCTCCCTGGCTGCGAGTTCAAAGGCCAGGCAGGACAGTCTCGTGGGCCAGATGTGGCCCGCGGGCCATAGTTTGCCCACCTCTTAATTAGACCCATAGATTTTAATCCCAGGAGGGACCATTTAGAAAATTTAATCTGACCTCCTATTTAACGCAGCCATAACATTTCATCAGTGACCTAGCCCAATAACTAGTGGATGAACTGGAATATATATTTTAGAAAGATATCTGGTCTTAATTTAAAGCCAGGAGCCTTAACTTAATCTGAGAATTTACCACAAATTATAAATTTCACCAAATATATCACCCCCAATTTGATTTAAACAAAAACTTTAAAAATTTTTTAATTTATATATATATATATTCATTCGTTTCTGGGTAAGAGAAGAAATATTCTAATTTTTTAGGCTTCAATAATCTGACTGAGAATGCTAAATTTTCACTGATAATTACTTCTTAAATTAGAAGTTAGACACTCATGCACTATTAACCTTTTATGTAACATGAGAGTTTTTTATTTTGTTTAAAAAAAGATAGGTATTTAACAGCCTCATTTTGTCTGTCTAAATTCATTGTGAACACCAACTGACATGGAGTCATAGCCATGTGGGTCAGACAATAAATGAAGCCAGTTCATGAAGTGTGGGAGCTAAGTCCTGACTCAAAATTTTTTATTGATTCTTCTGTTTATTAGTTACAGTACACACATTCCTCTCTTGCTTCCATTCACTAAATATAGCACATACTGTAACTCTAGTCATGCAAACTGTGAATCTTCTGTTCTTTATGAGGTTGTAGGATAATATTCAGGCTCTACCAACTGTACTTTCAGACCGACAAGAAGAATGTCTCCTGGGGTGCGTACATTGCAGCCCCAGACTCTAAGAATTAGAGACATTCAGAGCTCTTCCATGAGACCCAATGTTCAGGGCAGAATGGTAAAATATTAATGCAATCCTTTAAAAATATTCTGGTACATCAGCATCTTTTCTGGAGTTTGGAGAGAAAAACTTTGATTGAATGTCATAATTATCATACACCTTGCTTCCTTCCCGGACAACATACAGCAAGATCAAAAATATTGGACTAACTTGCAAGGGGCTGGAAAGTGCAGAATGCCATATGCCTAGGAACCATACATACACACTAGGCAAAGGACTCGTTTTTATTTTGGTAGGAGTTGTGGAGTCTGGTTCTTCTTACTTGCACCAGTGTAAATCAGGAGTAACTCCACGGAATAAACAGAAGTAAATGGTGTAAGTGAAAGGAGATCCAGCTTCCTGATTTCCCTCTGACACAGGAAACTGCAGACAAATCTTTCCTCCTGGGACACCTCCAGCAGTATACATTTATCTTAAACTAGCTGAGAAGAGGTAGGCTACCAAGTGCTATCCCTAAATAGAGCTATGCAAATTGACCTCTTAAACAGACCTGTCATGTTTACCACATTTGTGGGGGGTACATTGTAGTGCTGACAGACCCCAGTTGTCGGTGCACAGGATTGAACCTGGGACCTCAGTGCATGAGCCTCTACCGCATGAGCTAAAAGCCAACTAGCTGTTAGCTAGGGCTGTAGAGCAGACTCAGTTTATCTCTCTCTCTCTAAGTGGTCTTAGTGCCACTAGATGGGACAGAACACCATACCCAGGCGGTGTGTGGGTTACAACATCACCACAGATTCTCCCACCCTGTGCCCCAAAACTAAAGTAGTGTCCTGCAGGACAGGGAGCAACAGCAGGTGGCTGGCAGGGTGGAGGAAAGAAGAGACCTGCCCCTGGCAGCTGTGCACCTCCTGTCCCTCTCTGCCTTTCCTTGCCACTCCAAGGAGCTGGAAGAGGTCCTAGGCAGGAAACTCGGTAAGTCAGCAGAGGTTTATTTGAAGGGGGCAGGCTGGGGTTACATTCTTCACAGGAGGGAAGGGATGGGGTGCAGGGAGAGGAGTCAGTTTCCTGAAATCTTCACATGCTGGGGGGCTTCACCACTTCCTCACCCCTCCCACCTGTGGAAAGTGTACTGGGCCAGCCTGCTCCATTTGACTTGTCCCTGCATCCCATGAAAACTAGAGGAGCAGCAGGAGGTAGCAGCTATCGATCCCTGCAGAAAGGCAGGGGCTGGGCCCAAAGAAATTGTATTGGGAGCAGCTGGCAGGGCCCACCCCTCCATTCTCAAATACCCTTGCCTCTGGTGTTCCATGAGAAACTCATATAGGAACTTTTCTGCAATTTCCTGAATCAGCAGCTAGGGATCTTTTCCCTCTATACAGTGTACAGAGGGGGCTTATTTTATACTCACAGTGTGGAAACATCCTTTAAAAAGGCATAAACCAGGTAAGCATTTTTTTAGTCTAGTACTGACTTTTTTTTTTTTTTTTTGGTAAGCAAGTTTTAAGCTCAAACCCAGGGAAAATGAAAGGAAAAAAATGAAACTCTCTGCTCTATACAAAATACACTGAATATTCTCCATATTGGTTGGCTTGAGCAAAGTCGTAAGTGGCACACAGCCAGCAAGTAAAATAACTTAACAGACTGTCCTTGTTTAAAACAAACTACCAAAAATGTACCATTTTTTCCAACATTTTTGTAGGGTGCGGTGCGGAAGGTGATTCCTCTTCCACACCCTTAAATAAATATTTACATGGAATATTATTACAGTTTCCTTTGGGAGAAATTCACAGAGAGTGTTTCAGAAAACCTGCAATGGGAAATAAGGGCTGAAAACAATTTCCATTAAATGTCTGGCTCTGATCAGGGTGTCGGGGGCTTGGCATATATCAAGGGCTTTGAATGAAACACATGGCCACACAGCAAACCCAAATTTAATCTCTGTCTTCACACTGTATTGCTATTTTACCTCAGGGATCTCAGTGAACTAGAGGAGGAAAAGGTTTAGTGCTTTGGGAGGAGATGTTAAATAAATAAGCCCACTTTCCCCTCACCTTCTCATCTAAAGCATGGTGAGATAGAGAGAACATACTGTAACTAAGGAAAAATGCATAACCCATTGGGCACAAAGGAAATTGCAACGTGTCACAGTTCTTCATACAGACTTTATTTGTAAGAGCATTAAAGGTTATGGTTTCCTTGATGTATGCTAAACTGAACAGCTCTGTTGAATGGTTTCCACTCTTCTCTAAATACTGAATTTAGGCTTGTTTCTTTTTCCCGCCCTTGCTCTGTTTGGCTAAGCCTCCTATTTATAGAATGCACCATTCCATAGTGACACAAGCAGAGTCTTTCATAGTTTATAAAGACAGCTGTGATGGGGAAATGTTGGCTTGAATTGACCTTACCTGCTGTTCCACATGTGTGAAATGAATCCTCGGCAGGTTAGCCTGATAACAAGCCTTGTATGTAACAGAAGATTTCTAGGCTGAGTGAAAGCTGTTTACCTGTGTGAAGCCTATTCAGGTTACACCTTGAGGACATAGACTTGAGTTGTAATTGCTGAGAAAACTAAGGACTAACTTAAGGGTCTGGGAGCCTGAGTCACCGTGGGAGGTGGTATAAACAATGGTGTCCAGAATCACAGGGCCAGGTTTTTTAAAGGTAGTTATGTGCCTAATGTTACAGATAAGTGCTTTTGAAAAGACCTAGGAACCTATGTGCCTAATTTCCATGGAATCCCACTAGGCACGTATCTGCATCTATCGGTGCCTCAATACCTTTAAAAATCTGGACCATTGTACCTGGATCCACACACCACGGTGTGGAATACAGCCAGGTGACATTTTTCAGGTGAATAGTTTATCAGCTGAAAAATGCAGTTTCAGCCAACTTGGGACTACTCACAAATTTGACATGGATTTGCTGAATGGCTTCAGCCTCATCTTTCTTGAGGGACCTTCAGGGGCTTGATTTGCTGAGCATGGGAGCTCAGCACTTTAAGAAAATCAGGCCCCCTTAAGATACCATCCAAAAACAGAAGCATCCAACTCACCAGTCACTTTAGAAAGTCAGAGCCATGGTGTTTACATCTCTAGGGAAGCTGTCCAGAGTCTATCTGGTGCACAGGGTGTGACGCCTTCATTTTACTTTGCCTAAGCACTTCTCTCCCCAACACATTCAGTGTTTCTGGTGATCCTAGAGACCGCTCCCATCCATACCCACACACATAGGCATTATAGAGAGTCAAAGTATGGCTGCTTCTTAATCAGCTTCAGTCTAAAAAGTAAGTATCTCCTTAGCATCACACCAATACTGGTTCCATATTAGTTTTCTACTTTTTCGATATAATAATGAAAATGTAGTGAAAGGCCATGGTTCCAGAACTGGCAGTACTGGCAGCTGAGCTCCCTTGTATGCACACAAGAAATACAGCCTGGGCAGTGCCAGTGTAAGCTTCTTCACCCTGCCCTACTTGTGAGCTCCACTCTCTGGTAAGTGTTTGAGAAAGTGCTGTGTGAAGACAGCTCCTCTCTCTCCTAGCCTTATCTGTACAGTTGCGATTAGTCACGCAGCCAGTTTCTGGCTCTTGTGATGTTGATTTTACAATGTGGACACCTGTCCAGTAGGAAATGGACTGTAACCACCACTTTATTCCATATAGGTCACCAAATTTATATTGCATATTAGATACATTTATGTAGCACAAAAGGATCCTAAAGCGTTTTGAAAACCATGGCCCCTATGCTCCCTTTCATTGAGCAGTGCTGAAGGAAGCAAACCCATGGACACAGGCAATGTAATGGAAAAAGCAGCTTCATGAGACATGGAGGGAATTGGTTTCTAGGCCCATTTGTACTTCCCGCATAATCTTGGGTGGGGAGACCTGGCTAACAATAACCTCCGCACAAAGTCTTTGCCTATGGCAGAACCTGGTGGCAAACAGTATCTCACAGGCATCTGTTTACTTTTTCCCTTTGTATTATAAAACCACAGTTCAGAGTATCTGATAGATGCCACAATCAGGCCCAAATTGGTTTGGGTAATTAGTAGATTGGGTGCTTAGTTGAACATTAAATAATACCTTCTTTATCCATGTGCTCTGCAGGGTAGTTGGACCTCCTGATGCCCTTAATGGAATGCCAGTGTGATCCAGACACAAACAAGAGAGAGAACAACTTTTAATGTTTCTGGGCAGGGTTGTCCTTAGGCATATGCAGCATATGCAACTGCATAGGGCACCCAAAAATTTGGGGCACCACTCGGACAGCAGGTAAGAGCGGGTCGGCTCCCACACACCCAGCGCGTCCTGCAGCCTCCTTAGGCAGGGGCTGTATTCACAGAGCTGAATGTGCCGGCACAGCTCATTCTGCGTGAGGGAGAGGGTACAGGGGTCTCTGTGGGGAGCTGTGATTCTCCGCTGCTGTGAGGTGGGCTGGGCGGCTCGGTATCCTTTGCTGCCTCCCCTCTCCCAACCAGGCTGTGAGCTCGGGCTGCCACAGCGTCTGCTGCATACGAAGCTCAGTGTGTGTCAGCAATGGGGGGGAGGGGTTCTTCTGGGGGTCCGCAGGCACCAGTTTAATAATACTGCGTAGGGCCCCATAAATCCTAAGGATGGCCCTGTTTCTGGGTCTCTCATTTTTCTGTGCTGTTTGGCCAGGCAACCTCCAATTATCTGAAAAACCAAATAATGTTTCTCGTTATTCTTTCTGGTGAATGACTCTGAATTTCCATTAGTTAAAAGTAACCAAAAGGTGTGCATGAGTGTGAGCTTCAAGGAGGTTGATTTAAGTTTTGTGTAGTTCAGCACAGTTGACAGGTGTGACTAAATTGTAACTTCATGGACGGTACCATGGAGACGGTACCATGGAGCACCCCAAAGGAGCCCTGACTGGGAGCAACTGTACTCCAGACACCCTTCCGAGGCACATTTCCTTCCCTTTCTCCATGGAGGGGAGCAGTAATAACTTGCTGCTGGCCATTAGGAGTAGCAAATAGCACCCCAGCTGGTCAGTAAGAAGAGGGGTTGGAGCTAAGACTCCGCCTGTTTCTCATTGCTACCTGCCCACTGAGGGTATGCCATTGAAAATCTGCAGCTGCTCCGTTCCAGCTGATTTGGGCTTGCAGGGCTCGGCTCACCTTACACCTGTTTAACCGAGCTGTAAATGTTTGGGCTCAGGCTGGAGCCCGGGGTCTAGGAATCTGTGAAGTGGGGGGTCACAGAGATCAAGCTGCAACACGAGCCTGAAAGTCTACACCACAATCAAAACAGCCTCTTAGCCTGAGTCAGCTAGCATGGGCCAACCACAGATGTCTAATGGCAGCATCCACATACTGTTGCTGACTCCTATGAATCAGGGCCTACAGTCTGAGTAGCACATGCAGGAGTGTAAACGGGTTGGGTGGCTCTAAGGCATCTTTACGTAGCCTGAGTCCTGGGGATGGTCTAGCCCCGGTATCAGTTAGACAAACGAGAGGGGGTAAAATACAATATGTTCAGTTATATATATATATATAGATCTGCATTTTTAAAGTAACTTTAAAGATTTCTCTTGGAACTTACCTATTTTAACAGATGTTCAAATCTTATAGCATGTGATAGGGAGCTTGGAGGGCCAGGTGGTCTAGTGGTTAAAACTCCCAACTTCTAGCCCTGGGCATCTCTGGTAGAGGTAACTGTTTCTGACCTAAAGCTTGGGATCTTCAGCTTTCCACAACGCATCTAGGCCTAAGCCCTTGAGAGGGTGTGGTAGGGGGACCAGGCCTTCCCTCTCCACTGGGCCACAACACTGGCAGAGTCCTCACTGCAATGGGTCTAAGGCCATATCTACACTAGCCATATCTAAGTTTACAGAGGCACAGCCGTACTGATGCAGGTGTCCTGTTGTAAGATCGATCCTGTAGCCATGCTGACAGGAGAGAGCTCTCCCATCGACATAGCTACTGCAGCTCGTTGGAAGCAGTTTAATTATATTGACGGGAGAGCATCTCACACTGAGATAGCGCTGTCCACATCACTGCTTCTGTCGGTGTAACTTATGTCGCTCAGAGGAGTGGTTTTCTTCACCTCCCTGAGCGACATACGTTCTACTGACAAAAGTGCAAGTATAGACATAACCTAAATTGCTTTCCTGGGCTACTCCCTACCTATAGATCCCTTCAATTTGGGGCATGGCCCCTATAGTCCAAACAGTCATCACCTTAAAACCAAAGGAGCAGGGGTCTGCTGGACCTGTGAGTTTGCAAAAGCGGGTGGTGATTAGAGAATGCTCTACTGAGGGTATACTTTACAGTACATGACAATCAGTGGTCTCAAATAAAGATAAAATATCCTTTCATTTTCCTTAACTTTCCTTCCTCTTTTCTTTCCTTCTATACATTTTTCTCATCAATTTATACATATTTCTAAGTAATTTACACATCATTCCTCTTATTACTTTATTTTGCCAATGTGTTCAATACCCTTTCAATTTTTATAATCCGTATTGTCTCATTTCTGTTGTCATATTAATTTCGGATGGATTTGCAAGCAGTGGATTTAAATAGCCTGGTAGCTGGGCCCTGTTTAAAGAAGTAGAACAAGCTAAATAAACCATTCCAAAACTGGTTTGTGTGGTGACTTTTCAGGTCATTTCTTATCTTGTCTGTCAATTTGCCCATCCTAAATCCTGATCTTCTAACTGAAAATAGTGACTTTTTCCTATGACCTCTAAGTTGGACCTTTACTTTTCTTGGCAGGCAAAATCTGGAATTAGGGTGTTTGGTTTCATTGTTAGAGGAGAATATCAGTGCCGCTATCTGGGAAAGGTGCCAGCATCTTTTAAATGAGTGATTGTCAAACTTATGCTCAGAAAGCTAGCTTTTGATATTGATGATCTCTACATGTCTTGTCTAGTATCTAACCTTCCTGTTTTAGGGAAGGTTATTCAGAGCTTGTGGAGAAGCATTTTTTAAACTGCCTAATTTTTTCATTTATTTTTTCATTGTCCCTTTTCAGTGTAGTTTAGTGACTGATGATCCAACTAGTGACTGGCAGAAACTGGCAGTCATCTAAGTTAAACCTAGCAGATTTCAACATCTTTTAGTACAAGACACTGAGCAGAAGGAGATGGGATTGAATCTGACTGGTTCCAGTCTTCCTGTCTAGAAGTCTCTGAGGTGCTGGTAGGGAACCACACATCTGCCCTGAAGGCATGTGTGGCATCACAGAGTTTTAATGTATCACCCTTCTTAAGCACTGTGGCCCAGATCCTCAAAGGTAGTGTTGCAACGACGAACCCATAGGCATTCTGCTGTCCAGTGGAATCCTTGGGCCCTGACCTAGGTGCCCAGGCTCCTCATACAATGCATGGGAAGACTTAGGAGTTTAAGAAAGGAATCCTCAGAAGCCAGCAAGCTGAGCAGGGAGCCACCTAAACTAGCCAGGAGTGAAATGCTGGGGAGAGAGAAGAGGGGCATCTGACTTAGTGCACCTGGCTGAAGGGCCACACATAGGCATCTCTTTCCATTCAGGATCTTCAGTCATGATCCCTCTCCTGGAGTTAAGCCTCTCTCTTGGCTTAGGTGCCCAGCCCCTAGCAGCCAAAACCATCTCCGTCTGTCTTCTACTTACACTCACTACTTTTCTCATGTGCACTCTACATTTCCCAGTGCCCCTGGCTGTCTTTTTTGTGGGTGTTGTACTCCCTCCCCACGGATTGGTGGCACGCATCTAGCCCTCCTGATGCAAACTCTGACAGGTATCAGGTTTTAGATGTGCTCAGATGGCTGTCACACTCTCTGGAGAGGTTCACGACCATGAGTGCCTACCTCAGGGCAGACTGTCAAAAATAGGACAGACATCCAAAATTGGTGGTGTGGTCTATAATTAGATTTCACCAACTCAGTAACAAATATGAACTCCTGAATCACTGTAACAGTCTTAACATGGAGCACAGACAGTCCCCTTAGGGCCGGCACTCCAGTCTGTCTTGCCACCCAGGCAAGCTGGACTTCATGATAATTGATCATTTGCACTAAAGATCACAAACTATTCAGGTTGCTTCTAGTCCCAGAAGACTAGTCACTTACCCCAGATCAATTATACTCTAGATCTTACACCAAAGACAACAGCTGTACCCAACCCTGTAATAAACTATCTAAAGGTTTATGAAGATGGTAAAAGAAATAAGAGAGATTTTCAGGTTAAAGCAAGCAAAAAAACATATACACATAAATGAGTTAACATCTATGGTTCCTAAAGGTGACAGAGATGTAGTAATCTGTCCATTCAAAATGTCTTTCAGGGCGAACCCAGGTTGACCCAGAAGATCTCTGCTTTAGTTTAGTGTTGCTGTCCCTGTGAGAGTTCAAACAGTGGAGAGAACCATTTTTTCTTGAGAGTTCCTTTATATCATCTTTCCCCAGAGCTCTAACTGATGGGATGAGAGCTTCTACACATAACATCTTCATAGGTGGACAGGGCAAGCAAAAAAGCTTTGTGTCCTAGATGACCCATTAAGTCTTAATAGTCCTTCTTGAAAGGTAGGGGAACCACACTTCCTATCTGAGTTCACAAGTTCAGAGCAGGCATTATTGCTGTTATAAAACAAACCTATATTTTACCTTGTAGCATGGAATACAGATGTTACAAGTGAGATTATGAAATGCTTATGAGTTGCTGCATGCATTAGAGTCTAAACACTAAATACATTCTTATAAGACTAATACCTATTTTGAACAAAACTAACATGGAGGTGAGCTGGTTTGGTTTCCAGCTACAAGTTTGTCAGTTCTTAGCCTACGGCCTTGGCCAGAGCTGGCACTTGGTTACCAGCATCACGTGGCAAAGGTGACATGTACTCTCTCAGTTTAGTTTAGTTTTTGTTAATACATTTCACAACATGGGCAGTATGGTTGTCCTTAGAGTTTCAGATAATAGCAGTGGCCAACTGTATTCTTTTAGATCTTTGATTGGCAAGAATGTTGCAACCTTTCCTATTGCAACCCTGCCATAGTGATTCATACCTTTGTCAACTGCAGACTGAATACTACATTGCACTCTCCTTAGGGTTAATGTATATTTAACCTCAGAAACTTCAGCTAGTGCAGAACAGGACTGCTCTCTTCCTTAGGGCACATCTACACTACAATGACACAGCTACGGTGATGCAACTCTGCTGCTATTGTGCTGTAGAGTAGATACTTCCTATGGTGACAGAAGGGTTTTTTCTCTTGATGTAGATAATCCACCTTTCTGAGAGGCAGTAGCTAGGTCAACTGAAGAATCCGTCCGTCTACTCAGCTGTGTCTACACTAGGGATTAAGTCAACCTAACTATGGTGCTCAGGACATGAAATTGTACACAGCCCTGAGAGACATAGCTAGGTTGATCTAATCTCTAAGTGTATACCAGCCTTACGATTCTCTGCAAGAATCCTATTACTCCTATATTATAGACTGTGTTGGCTTCCAGTAGGTTTCTGGATGGAATTGAAGGTGATGGATTTTAACCCGCAAAACCTTATATGGCTTGGGTCCTGACTGTTTTAGAGATCTCTCTTTGTGGCTTTCGGTGGAAAGGCTTCAGCTCTTGAATTTTCTTTCCATGCTGGTAAAACAAAGCCTGAATGTATTGACCATTCAGGTCACAATGCAGCACCTATTCTTATGGTTACACCTTCATCCGAAAGGATGCAGAGAATTAGTTCTGAGATAAGGCATTTTTAATTCGTTTTGACATTGTGCATATGCTTTTTATATTTTTTGCCTATAGCACTAACAGCATTCTATAAACTAACAAATAAAATCACATGAAAATATTCATAATGCAAAAAATTATACTGATGCTACAGATTTTTTAAGTCCCTGATATTCTATGCGCTAGCCATTCAGGAGAGTAAAAGAGATGCTGGTCCATGTGAAGTTTAATTAGGAAATATTAAACTTACTCCAAAAATGTTTGTAACTGAATGAGGGGAAACGCTGTACATCTAACTACTCTTACTACTGCCACTTACTACTACCTAGTATAAGCTTTTATGAGGCACCAATCACAGTATTGACTGACAAATTATCAGGTCCATCCAACTCTGGCTCACTGTGAAAACCATTCAATTTGAAAGATGCATTGAAAAATAAGCCTCTGAGTGCAGTAAATATGATTCTCAGTCTTATAAAATAGCTTAATATAATCTTGTTCATGGCATTGGTGCAAAGCATTTTCTTTTGCTTAGAACACGTAAATAATCCTATTCTATCATTTAAGTAATGTTGATACAACATTTCTGGCAAACGTAAGTATTTTTTATGGCACAGCCTTACCAGTACCCCATTTAAGATCTTTATTATAATTAAAAATGTGGACAGGCTATAGCAAGGGATACCTTTTTATGGCTTTCTGCTTCCCAGTAGGAAACATTCTTTGTGGATTAGAAAAGGTGTAATTTCACTTTCCAGTGTAGTAAAGGCGAATTTGTATGAAACGTGACAAGGGTCAGAGGACAGAAAACAAGGGTTACAAAATAGACTGCAAATTAGTTTTGTGCTTAGAATTTTTTTTCCAATCTAAAGAACCCAGCAGCCTCCCTTGAGGCAGAACAGTACAGCGCAGCTTGGTTATACTTGAAAGCAATCAGTAACAGTGCAAACATTTTTATTTTATCAGCTTTCCCGATAAACAACAATCAGTGCATGCTAATAAGATCATGAGCATTGATAACTAACTAAATGGAAATAGAAAAGGAGGACTTGTGGCACCTTAGAGACTAACAAATTTATTTGAGCGTAAGCTTTTGTGAGCTACAGCTCACGTCATCGGATGCATGCAGTGGAAAATACAGGGGGGAGATTTTATACACACAGAGAACATGAAACAATGGGTGTTACCATACACACTGTAACGAGAGTGATCAGGTGAGATTAGCTATTACCAGGGGGGAGGAACAAAACAAAAAACCTTTTGTAGTGATAATCAAGGTGGGCCATTTCCAGCAATTGACAAGAACCTGTGTGTGTGTGTGTGGGGGGGAAATAAACATGGGAGGAATAGTTTTACTTTATGTAATGACACATCCACTCCCAGTCTTTATTCAAGCCTAAGTTAATTGTGTACAGTTTGCAAATTAATTCCAATTCAGCAGTCTCTCATTGGAGTCTGTTTTTGAAGCCTTTTTGTTGAAGAATTGCCACTTTTAGGTCTGTAATTGAGTGTCCAAAGAGATTGAAGTGTTCTCCGACTGGTTTTTGAAGGTTATAATTCTTGACGTCTGATTTGTGTCCATTTATTCTTTTACGTAGAGACTGTCCAGTGTGGCCAATGTACATGGCAGAGGGGCATTGCTGGCACATGAGGGCATATATCACATTGGTAGATATGCAGATGAACGAGCCTCTGATAGTGTGGCTGATGTGATTAGGCCCTATGATGGTGTCCCCTGAATAGATAAGTGGACTCAGTTGGCAACGGGCTTTGTTGCAAGGATAGGTTCCTGGGTTAGTGGTTCTGTTGTGTGGTGTGTGGTTGCTGGTGAGTATTTGCTTCAGGTTGGGGGGCTGTCTGTAGGCAAGGACTGGCCTGTCTCCCAAGATCTGTGAGAGTGATGGGTCATCCTTCAGGATAGGTTGTAGATCCTTGATGATGTGTTGGAGAGGTTTTAGTTGGGGGCTGAAGGTGATGGCTAGTTCTGTTATATTTTTTGTTGGGCCTGTCCTGTAGTAGGTAACTTCTGGGTACTCTTCTGGCTCTGTCAATCTGTTTCTTCACTTCAGCAGGTGGGTATTGGAGTTGTAAGAATGCTTGATAGAGATCTTGTAGGTGTTTGTCTGAGGGATTGGAGCAAATGCGGTTGTATAGTAGAGCTTGGCTGTAGACAATGGATTGTATGGTGTCGTCTGGATGAAAGCTGGAGGCATGTAGGTAAGCATAGCGGTCAGTAGGTTTTCAGTATAAGGTGGTGTTTATGTGACCATCACTTATTAGCACCGTAGTGTCCAGGAAGTGGATCTCTTGTATGGACTGGTCCAGGCTGAGGTTGATGGTGGGATGAAAATTGTTGAAAAGAAGCCCTTGAGGAATTTCACCATGATTCCCCCCCCCCACCCCCCGTTGCTGGCAATAGCTTACCTCACCTGATCACTCTTGTTACAATGTCTATGGTAACACCCATTGTTTCATGCTCTCTGTGTATATAAAATCTCCCCACTGTATTTTCTTTTTGCGGATACAGACTAACACGGCTGCTACTCTGAAACCTGTCATTATAAATGGAAATAGTTTTAGTTTTATGTAATGACCTTACATTTTTCAAAGACAGAAGGCTAGAAACCCAAACTAATGTACCCACATGCTACACTGAGGTGAAAGAACCAGATGAGAACAGAACTATTAAAATTGCAGCCTAGTTAGAGCACAGGAGTGGCTGCATGAAGGCCTAGATTATAATCCCATCTCTGGGACAGACTTGTTGAGTGGTTTGGGGTAAATCACTCTCAGCCAAATTTTCCAAAAGGGGCTTTAGTTTTGGGAGCCCATCTCTGAGCACTAGGGCCAAAACGTTCCCAAGTGTCCAGTGAGTTTGGGGTTCTCAATTTTTGGGTGCCCAACTTGAGATATCTCTGACAACATTTTCAAAAGCAGCCTCTACTTTTAGGTGTTTTCATCTATAGGTCTACAATATCAGATAATTTAAGGTGTCTCAGGTTGGGCACCCAAAAATGGAGTCACTCTAAATCAAAGGCCCTAGGGCCTGATTTTCAGAGGTGCTTGATACTGAGATAAATTGGAGCTTCACATGCTCCGGACTTTTGAAAAACAAGGGTAAGATTCTGCACTGCACTTCTAAGAGATTCGGCAGGTGGGGTGGCGGGGACACTTTGCAGCCGTCCCAATCCTGGGCTTTTCCTCAGCCCACAGTGTAATTTAGATAGCCCCAGGATCCTTATCTAAGCTATGGCATTTTCCCCAGCTGATTATGGGCCAGAGCATAGCCTGGAAGCGCCTTGCTGCTGCATGCTGTCGCCCCATCATTACATGTCCCTCCTGCCCTCAGCCCCATGCCAGGTATGACCCCCCCCTCCCCCAACACGCACACACCAGAATTTGCAAGGTGTTCTTGGAAAGTGGCCTTATGGCTGTCTTCCAGGATCTGTGCAAGGGGAATTTCTCCTGACTGGATCTGGGGTGTTTAAACTCCCTTTATGTCCATCTAGCCTTTTATCTGGTGTAAAAGAGCCAGAGCAGAAGGAGGATCTCCCCAGGTGTCTTAGATTGGACACCCAAAACTGCAGAACACTTTTGAAAAATTGCACCAAAAAACCCTAGAACTGAGAACAAAACTTCCAAAAATGCAAAGCACTGTGTGTGTATTTAAGCAAGGGACTTAAATTGCAGCCATGGTGGTTTAGGTTGGACATTAGTAAAAAATTCCTCCCTGTCAGTATAGTTAAGCACTGGAAGAAATTGTCTAGGGAGGTTGTGGAATCTCCATCATTGGAGATTTTTAAAAGCAGGTTAAACAAACACACCAGGGATGGTGTAAATAATACTTAGTCTTGCCATGAGTGTTGGGGATTGGCCTAGAAGACCTCTTGAGGCCCCTTTCAGTCCTACGATTTTGTGGTGTGTGTGTGTGTGTGTGTGTGTGGCCTAATACACATTTTATTGAATGCTGTGGTGGCCTTTTCTTTGATTTCAATGGGAGATGGATCAGACACTTACTGCATGCTCAAGTGTGCCAAACCTTTTGGATTGCTTCTGGTGTTTGGAAACCATTATTAGTATGAAATACTGGTGGGCTTGTATCAATGTGTGGCTGCATGCATCTGGATAACCAGACTTATAGACAACCTGCACAAAAGTGGCATTAAGATTAGTGTGCAATTTCAGCTTCAAAAATATGAATGTTGACTAGAGCTTAAAGAATAGGTCTACTGGCTCAGTTGGTAGAAGGAACAGTTTGGATATATTTTACCTCTTAGAGGGCATCAGTGATACAGATAGGCAGGTCACTGCATCATAAGTTGGGAGAACATGATGGGAATGTTGATATGTGTATGAGAACACTCATCTTTTACAGAGTTTCACTGGGACAAATTCACCCACCTAACCCGTTCCTGACACAAAGTCTTAGTAAGTGGGTTTACTGGGGATTTAAGCAGAAGATGGTTGGGATGGAATTCATCCTTGTAATCTGCAGGCAGAGGGCAACTTTACAGCCCCTCTGTAACAGGGGCTGTGGAGTTGCCCTACCCCCTAGGTGGCAGTTTGTGGCTACCATTTTCCATAATAGTGAACTGACTGGCCACTCATCCATTCATCCCCTCCTAATCCCCAAATATCCCATTCACACTATCCTGTGCAAAACTGGCATGGGGCCCTGCTGTGGCAAACTGAAGAACTTCAGAATACATCATGAACCTGCCAGAAACTCACCAAAACCACACACAGTAGCTGTGTTAGGGGATGTCCACAACTCCCAATATAATGGATAAACTTCATCCACAGAAATTACGAAGATTAATGTGGTCACCTGCCATGATTCTGTTGGTTCTCATATTTTAACATTACCACTATAATTTCTGAAAAGATATATCACCACAAGTAGTGAACAATTCTTTAGTTTGTTTGCTTCCACCTTCTGCTCCTCCCTTGTTTGTGATTTATTTTTTGGGAGTGGTTCTTGATGGTATATTTTATTGTTGGTTAAAAGTAAAAATACCTGAAAACTGGAGCAGTAATTCATGAGTTCGTTATAACATTGACTAGGTTTTTCACTTAGCTTAATGTCTCCTTGAGTCTGACAAGATATATGAGTTCAGGTTCTCTTGGGACTGATTAAATGATTGACTGATTGAATTTGAATCTCAACTCTCTTCCTTTCACAAACTTGATTTGATATCCCAAATGTGAAGGAGGTCTGAAGAAAAATATCTAACTAGGAGGCAAAGTGTATCATTTTTAAGTCTGGACAATTGTGTATGAATTAGTCTTTTACTGTAAGGATTCACTGAAGAATAACAAAAGAACACTTTTTATTTGATAAGTTGCTAGTTATGTTTTCGTGTGGTTTTGTTAGATTTATTAAATGGACCCATCATATAGTCATTGAGCACATGACAAAAATAAAAACAGTACAATAATTCATTGACCAGCGTCACCATAAGTAAAATTCCAGTGAACAATTAAGCTATACAAATACCCACTTCCAGGCCAAAGCTTGAGGAAATAGCTGAGCCTTTCACCTTACCCTGAAGATTTACAGACTCAGACTCTCTCAGACCAAAGGAAGGAGGAAACAAATACCAGACTCAAGAGGGGCCTACGCTGATGATTCTCTGCCTTCAATGCTCAGGTGTTGCAGTCTGGGGACAGATACACACTATAAGACAAATATTGTGTTCAATATTACTATGTGGTGTTTCTTTTCCCAAAAATTAAAGACCAAGGGTTATCCTAAGGTGCAAAGTGAGGAAGGGTGAATTTGGTGTGAAAGATCATTAGAAACGGAACTATGGGGATTTAAAAGGAACCTGTCAGGTTATCCTGATGTTAGGAGAAACATCACAATATGTGGCACACCAAAAAAAGAAAAAGGTTTTAATACCAGTTATGTTTTGTCAGTTCGACATTACCTTTTGAATGGATGACTGCTTCATACAGTTCTGTTAAAATGGAGACTATTTATTTGTTTCTCTGTTTGTGGATGAATTAGGGCCCTAATAAATTTGAGATCTGGCATCTCCCCACACAATAAAATCCATCATCTGAATTGAATTGCTCTGCAATGGGCTTGCTTGACTTTAGTAAGTATTGCTGGGGAAAAATGCTAACAAATGCGCAAGACCCAGGAGTCTGATCCAGGAGCATAAAACTTTCTCCAGGACAATTTAATTTTAGTTATAGCCAATAAATCTCTTTATTATTGCTAGTCTGTGTGTTCAAAGTATAGAGTGGATAAATTAAATGGCAGCCTTATCAGTTTTATTGCCAGCGACTCAAGCTTACTGACATAAGGTAATCGAGTTTCCAATTCTAGCCACTGCCCTAGCAGCAGGGCTCCTTGAATCTGTCAGGAAATTCCAGAAGCTTTTATCTCTGGTGGTTTTTGGAGGTGGTGGTGGTGGAAAGAAAAATACATGATTCACCGTTAGAGGCTTCCAAACATTGGCACAATTTCTCAATTGTTGCCTGTTGGGATGTCATTCAATGGAACCTGTCAGCGTCAAGGTAAGTAGACTAGTATGGATGGTGTGGCACCAGTGCCCAGCCCATAAAGTCTAAGATGGTTTCATCAAGACACTGGTTTGAATAAATGGTTAGAAAATAATGTATTGTTGATCTTAAAATAGCACGTTAGTTATGTTAGGTGTTTGCCCTCTTCTTTTTTGGTAAATGCCTTTGTTTGTTTTCAAACATGAATTAGGTTAGTCTTCCAAATACCGCCAGTACAGTTCTGAGCAAAGCAGAGTGTCTTTGCTTGTAAAACTGTGTGGGCTGAAGCCTCAGCTGGGCTATATCAGCAATGCTCCATAGAAGACAGTGGAGCTACAGCTGTGAATCTGGCGCAGTATTTTGAATGAATACAGATTGGTTCCTGACCTTGGAAATCATTACCTGGCTGCATTTTGTGTGTGTAACAATTCTTTGTGCTCACTAATGGCACATTATTTCTTCTTTTGGTTATAACTTATATCCACAGAGTAGACTGGTTCTTTTTTTGACAATGTCTATACCTGTGACAATTTTCTATTTACTCTGGCAGAGTAAGCGCTTTCATAGTCTTCTTATTGTCTTCTCTGGGAAAGAAAAGAAGGGCCAGTCAATAAAAAGAAATGTGATTTAATTGTCATTCATGGGCATTAAAATTCAGATACATTATGAAATACAAGATGACACAGCACATGAATTCATTCTTACGATGAAGGTTTTATATCCTCAAGAACAGAAAATAGCACAGATTTTTAACAAGTCTTAAGCATCCTCTTCAGATATGATCCAAGCACCTAGCAAACGTATTCAAAAGTTAAGGCTGTTTTCTAACTTTGACATTATAAAAGTGAAATGGAGCTACATCCGTAGCTGTAAAAAATAAATATCATTTCTGACTATTCATTTATGCCCATTTCACACGTAATTGGATGGTTTTCTCTTTAAAACTGCTTACAGCGTAGTTAATAATTTCTGCTCCATACATTTGTGCTCCCAGCAAACTATCCCATTAACGTTTCTGTTATAATGATAAATAGATATTATATCTCTGGTAAGCTAAGACTAGCCTTCTTCAATTAGAATACTTCTGAGAAAGCCATCAGGCCTTTCCTTAAATAATATAATAAATTTCACACACAGACCTTCACAATGCTGTGGGTCTGAGTTTGATTCCTGACAATGAATATATTCAGTGGGGTTTCATAGGTGTAAATGAACAGTAGAATTTGGCCAACAGTGATCATATTACAGCTCATTGTCATTCCAGGGTCCCAAATTCCTCTGTGCTATGACTTCTTTGTGCTGCAAAACTTGAGGATGTGTCCACCTGGGTATTTCCTTGTTGTAGGGGGAGTATCTGGTTGGCATAGAACCAGCTTAGCCACCAGCTGCATCATAGCCCCTTATGTAAAGAGCATGGCCATGGATGTATATGCTGTCAGAAAGGCTTCTTGGGTACTGGGGCACAAACTAGAATAGCCCTGAATCTAACTTATGGTGGAGGCTGGCTAGCTTCAGAATCGGGGAGCTGCAAAGGTGTTCTAAAGCTGACTTGCCCCACTTGGCTGTGGATCCAAATGCATCTTGGCCTGACCTAAGGATCTAGACTTGGATGTTCACATTTCTGCAAGTAGAATCCTTGGCCAGATTCTCTCTTCCTCCAAAATAAGAAGAAACCTGTGGGAAAGGGCTCTGGAAAAAGAGATTGCTGAGACAACTTCAGCAGAAAGCTGTCTGGTGAGTTGTCTCCGTATGAAAGAGTCATGCACATCCCCCAAATGTGAAGGATCGTGCGGGAGGACAGGATCACTTGTATGAAGGGTCTGTAGCTTTACATCACCCCAAGTGGACTAACAATTTGCTTCGGAACTGGAACCATGTTATGAGTGATTCCTCTGGCTTTTGCTGCCCCCAGGACTATTGAGGGGGCTGTCCAGAAAAGATAAGGCAATGTTTTCTCTTGTCTACTTTCCATGGGTTGGAAGGAGGATGATCTGCATCCCTTTGGCCTTACTCCTTTCCCTGTCCTGCCCACACCTTCCCTGGCTCAATCATTCTCCAGCTCCTTCCCCTGGATGTACCTCAGACCCTTCAGAAAAGTCTTTGCAGAGTGTGTGTGTATGTGTGTGAGAGATAGTGGGTAGGGCGGGGGGAGAGGGGAGGTGTATGGAGGGGAGGGATGCTTTGAAAGTAACTGAGCCCTCCTTCTGAAGGGAAAGGAGGAGAGTGTGTGGCTATAGGGAGGTATGATTTGGCCGCTTAATTGTTCATATGTTATAATCACTTATGATTACATTGTGCTTGAGTTTCCAGAAACCCTGGCTCTTGTGGAAGCAAATATTATTATAGTGTTATTATAGTGTTGTATTTTTTTTCTTTTTAATGACTTTGTTTCACCTGGAAAGTATGAGCCAATATCCATATTTCACAAAGGTCTCACCAGGAAGGAATTTTGCCTTCTGCACTTGTTGGGAATGGCAACATGCTCATCAATTCAATACCTTTTTACTACAATCCCGTCATGCATTTAAAATGGAACCACAATCATTTCAGGAATCAGAGATTTATTTACTCAGATCTGTGGAAAAAAATCTACACAATAACATTCATGAAAGCATACCAGCTGTGTCGTATTGGGATAATACCACTATATTTCATTTAGCTATGGAAACTGTAAAACTTCATTTAATACAAATATTGGTCCTCTGAAATCTTCATAGTCAGCAAACATAGTGTAGGAAAACAGACTTCTACATTTGCTTTGTTTTTAATAGATATACTAATACGGATGGGAATTTCAAAGTTGTCTAACGGATTTGCAAAGGTCAAGACTTTCAACAGTGACTAGTATTTTGGATAGACCAATTTTTGGGTGCTCAACTTGAAATACCTTTAAGGTCTCTATTTTCAGAAAGTGCTGAGCACTCACCCTTTGAAAACTAGACTGCTTTAAGGTGTCTGAAGTTGGGCACCCAGAATTGAAGCATCCAAAAATCACTAGTCACTCTTGAAAATCTTGGCCTCAGACACCCAGTTCCCCTGAATTTGATATTAATTTAATGAGAATGTGGTGCCCAAGCCCCTCAGAAAACTCCATGAACTGTGCATGGTGCTTTCTTTCTGTGATACTGGAAGACAAAGGTAAATGTCTCCCATGCAGACCTCTGCAGATTGTGGTGAAATTGCTAAGAATTTCTAGAGGTTTCCATTAATCTTAATAAAGATCAATCATAAAACCAGGTGGAATTGACCACATTTGCTATCTTTATTTGATGGGTTTAGAAACAGTAATATTTGTATTGGGATATAAATTGGGCTTAAGTATGCATACAAACAGGAAATAAGGTGGGGGTTTTTGTTTGTTTGTTTTATCTTTGCTTGTTGGGACTAGATTTTTCTTTCTCATTGTAGAGACTGTACTGATTTTTAATGAGTTTTTCCAAATGTTTATCTTTCATGATGTGTAATAAGCGAGAAATATGTGTTTGTGTTTTTTATAAAGACAATAACTTTCAAAGGCTAACATAAAGTCAAGCTGCTAAATTTTACAATTTGTCTGTCCAGCAGTTCATCTATACAACTGCCCTGAGTAGATGCTAAATGCTGCTTAGCAAATGGCCTTTAGAGTTCAAAAATAACTCAGTAAAGCTACTCAAAGGTAATACAACACTTCTCAGGCATCTTCAGTTTGAATTAAGAAGAAAGCAGGGTTCACTCATTAGTTAATTATTCACCCACTCATCAATGTTTTATACACAATAAAAACACAATTGAAATGTTCAGGAGATCTAGTTGTGCTTTTTGCTATGCATGGGCTCATGTATGAGCTTATTTTTCTGAAAGGCAAGATTTTAAATGGTAAAACAAATCCTATTTTGTGGACTGTTTGAATTGCTGTTTTCATCAAACTGTATATATTGTCCCCCTGTGAAAATATTTTTTGTTTTTTTTTATTTTGCAAAACCTCACTGAACCCCTGTTAAGAAAAAATTACCATATTTCAAAACTGCAGATCTAATTTTATTTTTGTAGTGCATCTCAAACTGGTACAAATGTGTAAAATTTGTGCTTGTAAAAGCTTCTGCTTTGAGTAGCCTTACATTCCTTAATTTAGTCCTAGCAATTGTCAAGCTATTGCATGCCCCATTCATGAAAAATATATTTCGTTGGGATGGTGTGGCTTAAAGAGTTTGGCTCTAAAGCTTCCTTACCTAGAGCTTTCATTCAATTTATATTAATTTAAAATATCTATTGAATTAACAAAACAAAACCAAATTAAAGGGTTGGACTTATGAAAATGACTCTTTACAGTAAGTAAAAAAGGTTTATCACAGTTTTGGTAACTTGCATGAGTTCGTATTGAAAAAAAATCTTTCACATGTTCTTAATGAATTTAAAATTGTGCTCTAGGTACTTTCAGTTGTATGCCCTGAAACAGTAAACACCATATAGCTTGTGTTTTTTATCTGGGAAGCCCACAAAGCGCACTGCTGCTTCATCAGGACTGCAGCGTCTTCTTGGCCTGGAGATTGGGTAGCGGACACTGCCATCAGCCAGCCAGCCGGCATCACAGCGATCATATCCTAGAAGTTTCCAGGCAGCAAATATCTGGCCTACTTTAGCAATCTGGGATCCATCCTTGAGGCAGGCCTGCACAGCTTCATCATAGGTCAACTTGGTTGGGTGTATTAGGTAGTAAAAACGGCCTAATGCAAAGAGAGACGGTAAGTTGTCAGTCACATGAAATAATTAAGAAATTCTATAAATAGAGTCTTTACTACAAAATCATACAAAAATGAAGAATATCAACAATCTGTTTATTCTAGTGCTGGGAACTTGATTCAAACCCACTTCATTCTTTCAAAACTGGGACTTAGACTCAACTACATTAAGTTCACATTCTGGGTAGGGGGAGTCTGAAGGAACAGAGCAGGGGGAGGAAGACAGAAATTTTCTGTTGAACCCTTTTTCCCCCTTTCCCCCCAATCTATAGGTTATCCATGTATGCCAACTTAGCATTAGAGTGAGACGAAAGAGGAAGTTTTGTGCTGTGCTATATACATTTCTATCCCTACTGCAAAGCACAGGTTTCCCTTTTTTCTTGAAGGGAGAAAATGTGGAGGAAAAGGTGTGTATGTCTGGGGGGAAGTTCAGGAATTCAAAGGAGGCCCCCAGTCCTGCAACTGGGCTCATACAAGCAAACCCATGTGTATACCCACATAAAATTCCACTGAAGTCCCAGAAAATAGTTAGAGGTTTGCAAATCTCAGACTATACAAGATTCATACATTTCTAGTTTATTCACGGGGATGAAAAATTAGTTCAATGCTTACATTATGTTGGTTTTGCAATCTACATTGCAAATTAAATTAAACCCATCATGATGATCCATTTTCTTGTCACAGAGTGGTATGTTTATAGCTGACCTGTGGTAGTATTTAGGTAAAGGTAACTAGGCCTAACAGATGCAGTTTTATTAATTCATTACAGAAAGAACCATTCCTTGATATGGCAGACACAATGTCCCTGATTAAGTACAAGCACCATTTCGAGTCTTGCCGTAAGAAGGCTGAAATAGTGTACAACTTCTGAGAAGCAAAATTTGAGCTCGTAGCAGACCAAAAACCTGCCTGTCATAAGTCTTCCTTACAAGAGTCAAAAACATTTACGGTTTCTTGTTAGGCATCACAGGATATGTTCTCATCCTAGAATGCTATAACACTGATAGTGCTATGACGAAAACTGTCTCTGACTAAGGTAATACAAATATATGTCACTAGTAAAACTAAGCGGGGTGGGGTGGGGGGCTCTTTTGTTGAGTTGTAAGCAGCAACAATATAAACATTAATTTCATCCATCAAGGAAAGGTATCCCGTAAATTAATGGTATTCCTTTTATTCAATATCTTCAGGGTTATTCATCATTATTGGACTGACAGTAAAGCAACTGCTAGGTGGAACTGCAGTCAGCTGATGGGCTAACAATTCCCAAATATGCATGGTAGGCTTTCAAACTGATGCACTTCCAGTGGACAATTTATATAAGAAATTAGGTTATTTTTGCATGGGGCCCTCTTGTTTTAATTCCAGAAGGAAATACTATGTTTCCTTATTAAGGAGTACAAATTATTGTTGTTGTTTTTCTCTCCGTGTGAGAAAACCATCTCTGCCTCCTTTCAAATGATTTTCTCAGGGGAAAGGATCTGTCCCTTTGGCACCAACTACCCAAAAGGGCTTGTTGCCTAATTAAGGAGTGCCAGATTGGATGGAATATATACGGAAATAGGGAATAGTTCCATTTTTCGGCTTGCACCTTTTTATATTAGGACTTGTTTATATTCGAGCACAAATCCTAACAAAGCACAAACTTTTGTGGCCCTGGTGAGTAACTTACAGAACTTTTCCTTTGTTTCATATTTGTTTTCACAGATCTGTTGTAATTCACTGAGCGGTATCGCTAAGAACTTTCCAAATGGCATTTCAATAGAAGAGTAATGGTGACATCAGGTAATATATCTATTTAGCAAAGCACATGCTTGCTTCTATTTCAATGCAGTTGAAAGCATTTTATAACATTTGCTAATGTAGAAGGTTTCTATGGCTGGATACAAACTCTTCATACTCTGTTAAGAGTCGAAGATAGTTTGCTGTGGAGTGAATGAGCTTTCATATTTGCCTGATGGGCTGCAAATCCCACTGAGTTTATTAGCAGCTGGTTAAGCCATGTGTCAATGGAAGGGCAATTTCCCATGGATTTGCAATAAGGTTGTGCATTTGACCCATGACCTCAGTAATATCAGCACTCTTAATATGCCCATTCCTTAAATAGGCCATCACAAACAGTAAACGTTGTGCATAAAATGTTCATCTGTATCCAGAATATTTTGTTAAATTAAAAAATAACCAATCAACTGTGTGCATATCTGCTGGCCCCCTTGAGAAGAGGATTTCCAGGGAATAAATAAAACGTTGTTAAACTTTACAATGTGTACAGACAATATGTAAACAGATACTCCAATTTGGTGTAATCTCATCCCCAAATATTAAGAGGATTTAAGTGTGAAGTGATGCCTGACCGTTTTTTGGCTAGAACTACATTTTTCTCTTTCTAATATAAAAACAATGCATTTGATGATGTGGGTTTTAGCCCATGAAAGCTTATGCCCAAATAAATTTATTAGTCTCTAAGGTGCCACAAGGACTCCTCGTTGTTTTTGCTGATGCAGACTAACACGGCTACCACTCTGAAATCTTTCTAATATGTAACCCATCAGGATGTGGTAGTAGAAACTTTCACCTTGCATTTGTGAAAGCCAAGAACTTGTCTGTTAATTCCTTATTTTCCTCTTCCTTTGTCCCATTTTTTTGTTTGCTGTGCAGTAGGCATGAAATGCACACTAATAAAGAGGAACTACAGAAGGCCCTATGTACCACTTAAACTCCAGGTTCAGAGAGGTGTTGGCAGGGGGGTGTTCAGGGACATTTGTTGGTGTAGAGGCTCTTGAATTGATCTTGAGCAATGGGGTAAACTTTGCTTTGTGATAGCTGTGAAACCACTTGTCTGTAGAATTCCTTCACATCGTACTGACAATCCCGGTCACTGATCCCTACAGTCCTCTGACTGTAACTTCTTTCATGTTTCTTTGTTATACTTTTCCAGTGGCAACCAGATACCTTTTGTTTGCTCCAGCTGCTTTCAGTTTAGAATGAGTAGGATTCTGCTATAAGTAAAGTTGGTGGGGAGGAGGGAATGGAAGACATAATGGAGTATGCAGACCAATGGAAAAAAGGTTGCCAGTTGTGACTGGACATATTCTTGGAGGTTTCATCACATGACATAATCTTTTAACTAAAGATCACTATTTAATTCCTGGAGATTCCAGGACAGTTCTGCGGGGCTGGCAAACCTGGATGTAAACCTTGTCCTCTTAGGGTTTTTGCCTGGAGTAACTGAATTACTGAAGGCTAAAGCCAGATTGTTAGTTTTTGCCACTACACCACAGACATGTAATAAGTGAGCTAGGAAAATTAAAAACAAAACAAACAAAAAAACCCCCCCAAAACTCTCACAGTACTGCCAACCATAAGAGATCAAAAATCATGTTACAGCCCCAAAATCACATGATTTTAAAAAATCATCAAAATATGTTTATTCTCTTAACTTTTTAACTCCCCTCTACTGTTCTGCCTATGTGTGTCACCTGATCGATCGGTGCCTCCCACTGCCCCCGCCAGGGTCCAGAACCAGAGATCTCAACGAGCAGGAAGCGTTGCTGCTGGGCTTTTCCCTGAATTCCCCTTCCAGTGCAGCCCTGCTTCCACAGGACCCTCTCACTACTATAGGACCATATATGAAGAGCAGGGCAGGGCTGTGTCCTTCACCTCGAAGCATTCATAGATGACACATATGACAGGTTATAAAAGCCACCGTAAAACTGCTAGTCAAGATAAAATCACAAGTTGGCAATACTGCCTTTACTGTGACCCAACCCAACTAATCACATCATTGTGTGTTTTTGGAAAAGTAAACTGTTCTCCAGTGTCAGATGGCAACATGTCAGTAAAAGATGGGAGTGTTACATATTCTTGGATGTATCCCGAAGGCTGCTGGCATTCGCACAATGTGTAGAGCCCGTCATCTGCTCAACAGACTCAAGTTCAGCACATCTTAATATCCACAGTGAATTGTTGATCAAAGCCAATGTTCTTCATAATTGTTAAGAGCTTCAGAAGTGAAATGCTTCCTCACTCATTAAATGGGAAAGTTACTTATTAGGTTTGGCATCTATTTTTCCCTATGTTGGAGAACTACAGTAACTTGACTTTATTCTGCCACTTTAGAAAAGGGACATTTCTTCAAAGGTCCGTTTTGCACCAGCTTTCAGCAGCGAGGTCAGGGCTTAGCAACCTTCCATTCCATAGGCTAATTCACTCACTGACTTTTTGAATCCATTTTATTTTTAATATTGTTGTATTTTCTCATTTTCTTTGGTCTCTCATTCAGAGGAACAATGACTCATTACTTGATGTCCTATTTTTCTTGAACGGTAAAATGAGCAATAAAATATATATAAGCCAGAAAAGGTTTTTCTGTGCATTTCTTTCATTAAATGGAAGATGGTGGCTTAACGTCTGATGTCTGTGTCCTCCAACATTGATATAACTGCACTTCGCTGCTGCACTTTTACAAAAAATCCCATTTAATTTATTCAGTGTATTTTGTAACTTGTTAACACAAGAGATTTATGATTTTACTGTTAGACCAGATTAAAAAAAGTCAATTATATGGTGCTGTTCAGTGTGCAAAGCATGTAACAAAATGCATATTAATGAGCAGAATGTGTAAAGCAAACTCCACTCATACCTCATCTATATTTTATAGAGGAAGCTGGTAGTAACCCTCTACTCAGGTTGCTTTCCAGTATAAAGAATACTGGTGACTTTTTTTTTTTTTTTAAAGAAGCATTAAAAGCACCATCGTTTGCAGCAGGCCTTTGAAATTTGGCAGGGAGAAACTTGCTGGTCTATATTTTCTTTGTCTTATAAAATTCTGTTCAAGTTTAACTGAAGTATAAAAAAATTAGCATTCTTTGCCTCTCACATGCAGACTGTCAAATCACGGCATGTTCTAAAGGACTGGACATGAAGCAGCAGACACTGCACAGGGAACTTCCAGAAAAACTGTAATAGGAGTAAGGGAAGATTGCTGGGCTGAGTTTCACCCAACCCTCCACCTCTTAGACCCATCCTGGAACAAACACATGGGTCCAGCATCCCATTCAACCGACTCAAACTAATATAGTACCTAGACTAGAAAGGACTTTTACTATCCAGAGGTTCTCAAACTGTGACTCAGGACCCCAGAGTGGGTTGCAACCCTATTTTAATGGGGTTGCCAGGGCTGGTGTTAGACTTGCTGGAGCCCGGGGCTAAAGCCAGAGCCCGAGCCCCACCTCACAGGTATAAAACTGAGGGCTTCAGGCCTTGGTGGAGGGGCTCAGGGTTACAGGCCCCCAGCCTGGGGCTGAAGCCCTTGGGCTTTGGCTTTGCAAGGGTGCTGGGGCCCGGGCAGGCTCAGACTTGGGTCCCACCTCCTGGTGTCATGTAGTAACTTTTGTCGTCAGAACAGGGTTGCAGTGCAATGAAGTTTGAGAAACCCTGATCGGCAATGACCACTCTAGCTAAAGTTGCAGGATAGTTTCCATCCTAATAGTTATTTTCAGTAGCTCACAACTTTCTGAAACACACCCTGAATGAAAAATTTCAGCCCCGAAGATGTATCTGCCCAAAAGTAACTTTTCCACTGGGACGTCTGAGTAAAAACAGTTCAGCTGTTCCTGAGTACAAGGACTGTGAAGAAAACATGTTTCACTTTGTGAACTTTTATTTACAGCTGGAACAGTTGGAGGTTGAAAGTTGAAAGAGGTATAATGCTCTTTGATATAAATTAGTTTTGATTTTGCCTCTAATAACCACTTACTACAGAATGTACACTGCATTTTCCACGTTTCTTGCAAGACTGCTAAATCTAAGAAAAGGTGCAATGTGCACATATGTGTGACTAACTTAACTAGGTAGTAAAAAGTATAGGGTCTGGGTCCAATTAAAGTTGCAGGGACACACAGACATCAGGAAATGCCAAGATTTCAAGTACAATTTTAATGGTGCTCCCCGTGCATATTCATTTCCAATAGTCTTTCTTATTAGAAAGAAATTAATTGTAAACATACAAGAATGAAAAACACACTGTAAGCTGCTAGATGTGTATTTAGGGAGGCAGAAAAATTATATATTGTATGCGATCATGTTACCTAGCTACATACATATATACAACCTGTAGTATCTGCGCACTTAATGAAAGACTGTTGTAATGTATATGTAGAAAGGAGCAGCGGTAAGGTTTTTGTGCACATCTTTAACTTTGGTATTTCTTGACCGTTGAGAGCTAACCATACAGCTTTAAAATTCTCTTAATGTTAAGTTTATTGTTTAGATTTATAAAATGTTCCACTATGACCTTTTGTAAATCATAGTTCTTCTTTTAACAGTGCTTGCCAAGCCAATTTGCAGCAGCCACAAGAGCGAACTGCAGAGACTCTCAAACTACCATCAACCCTGGTCAGAGGGCAGACAGTGATGTGAGACACTGTCTGTCTTTGGCCACCACCACAGGTGAGGGTCTTTTATTGGTCCAAGGTATGATGGCTGCCTGCACATTGACCCTGGTCC
Organism: Natator depressus; assembly: GCF_965152275.1. Classification (NCBI taxonomy): domain Eukaryota; kingdom Metazoa; phylum Chordata; order Testudines; family Cheloniidae; genus Natator; species Natator depressus. The sequence continues at coordinate 52,493,434 of NC_134238.1, forward strand.
TTTCATAATCTGTTTGGAAGGGCTCACTAGTGCTGTGGCAAATCAAAGTTGGGTATGCCTATGGTCAGGTCAATTATAAGAGACAGGTTCTGACATCAGCTGCAGCCCAGCACATCAATGTCGCAGAGCAGTCTGGGCAGGGCAAGTGGGCCCATAGTGGGTGCCTCGACAACAAGTGAGGTCTCAGGTGGTCGAAGGGGCCTGTGTATAGTGGAAGGCTTGGATTTTCCCTGAGCTTCTCAACTCTTCCAACTGTGGCACCCTCACCATGGATGTGTGGAGGAGTGATGTTGCTTAACATGGGGAGCCATGGTATTAGTGTTGGTTGAATCATCCCAGTTATGATGCAATTGGTTGAATATAGTAGTATATCAACCAACTTGACTTGAGATGAATGGAGCCAGACCGGAGCCCAGCAGAGGGCTAACCTGGATGATGGGGGTTTATGGCTCAGTGTTCTCGTTGTGCAACCCATGAGTTCCCAATTCATACTGGGGACAATGATGATCCAACCAGTGGACTGCGTTCAACGTCCTTTCTAGGGCTGACTCTCAGTCACTTGCCAGCCAACATTCCTGATGCAGTTCCACCCACGTCCTGCCTCCCCTCAGTGTTCTCAGGCTAGCCCTAAGAATACTACAGTTCAACACCAAGGGATTGTCAGCAGCCAAATGCAGTATTAGCATAAACCATGGTCAGACATTATTAGGACTTGCATAAGGTGTGTGTTTTACTTTGCCTATATAACTACAAATCACAAGCCTGTATTTATACAATCTAATAAAATATGTTTTGAGAGTGAAATGGCTGCAGATGGATTGAACAGTGGTCAGGTAGTAGATCCAATAAAGGGCATTAATCAGAGATCATAACAGGTAATTTCATAAAGTCCTGAAACTAATTTTATAGTGTGTTGTGTTATTAAAGAGAATGAGAGAGTTTTGCTGCAACATCTTCCCTTAAGTAGCTCGTAGGAATAGATGCTACAAAGCTGCAATCTTTAGTTCTTTATGAAGTGTATATATAGTTTTAGAGTTATATGATTCACCCAATCCACTATGGAGGTGACCTAGAAGCTCCAGAGTTTAAGTTGTTACATTCAGATTTGCAGTTAAAGCAGTACTAGGGTATTTCCATTTCATGAAATTTAATGTCCATATTTAACATGCTCTTCAGGAGAGAACTGAGTTTTGTCAAAGACTTACTAACTTTAGCAGATGATGCATTAAAAATTAGACCTTTTTGGGGTTAAGAAATTGAAGTACCTGTGCTTAAAGCAAGAGATGTATTTAATCTTGTGTATTTGAGGATGAACACATTTCATGGCGAATAAGTAAAGAAGTGCACTCATCCTATGCTGGTGGGCTAAAAGACAAACATCTGCTTTCCAAGATGGATAAAAATTATTCACAAGCAAGAGGCCCTAACATGGTCACAGAAGGCTGTCGATGGAGATGCTGAGGAGGGAAGCTGTCTTTGCTTGTGGTCTGTGATGGCCCTGATCCTTGCTATTGGTTGTAGCCATCTTTTTAAGCAATGCTACAAGGTTCTCAGACTAACCCTTCAGCTACAGCAAGCAGTGACTACTGCTTTCTGTTCAGCTGCACCCATACTAATGTCTAGCGAAGATTAGACTGCTCCAAATCCAAGGCTTGCAGTCATGAAACTGAAGTTTAGAGCAACCCAAGATGAGAGCAGGTAGCCTACAAAACTATATAGGAACGGAGCAATGGCAGTGTAGAAAGGTGTGACAAAAGAGCCTAAATTATTAATCACAAAAGGCAGGAATTAACAAGATTGGTATTAGAATCATAGAACTGGAAGGGACCTGGAGAGGTCTTCTAGTCCAGTCCCCTGTACTCAAGGCAGGACTAAGTATTATCTAGACCATTCCTGACAGGCGCTTGTCTAACTGCTCGTAAAAATCTTCAGTGACAGAAATTCCACAACCACCCTAAGCAGTTTATTCCAGTGCTTAACCACCCTGACCGTTAGGAAGTTTTTTCCTAATGTCCAACCTAAACTGTAGTTGCTACAATTTAAACCCATCACTTCTTGTCCTATCTTCAACGGTTAAGGAGAACAATTTTTCTTCCTCCTCCTTGTAATAACCTTTTTTGTACTTGAAAACTGTTATCATGTCGTTCCTCCCCCCCCCCCCCCAGTCTTCTCTTTTCCTGACTAAACAAACCCAATTTTTTCAATCTTCCCTCATAGTCATGTTTTCTAGACCTTTAATAATTTTTGTTGCTCTTCTCTGGACTTTTTCTAATTTGTGGCACCCAGAACTGGACACAATACTCCAGCTGAGGCTTAATCAGTGTGGAGTAGAGCAGAAGAATTACTTCTCGTGTCTTGCTTACAACACTCCTGCCAATACATCCCAGAATGATGTTTGCTTTTTTGCAACAGTGTTATACCGTTGACTCATATTTAGTTTTTGCTCCACTATGACCCCCAGATGCCTTTCTGCAGTTCTCCTTCCTAGGCAGCATTTCCCATTTTGTATGTGTGCAACTGATTGTTCCTTCTTAAGTGGAGTATTTTGCATTTATCCTTATTGAATTTTATCCTATTTACTCCAGACCATTTCTCCAGTTTGTCCAGATCATTTTGAATTTTAATCCTATCCTCCAAAGCACTTGCAACCCCTCCCAACTTGGTACCATCCACAAACTTTATAAGTTTACTCTCTATGCCATTATCTAAATCATTGATGAAGATATTGACCAGAACCAGACCCAGAACTGATCCCTGTGGGACCCCACTCATTATGCCTTTCCAGCTTGACTGTAAATCACTGATAACTACTCTCTAGGAACAGTTTTCCAACCAGTTCTGCACCCACCTTATAGTAGTGCCATCTAGGTTGTATTTCCCTAGTCTATGAGAAGGTCATGTGAGACAGTATCAAAAGACTTACTAAAGTCAAGATATACCACATCTACCACTTTCCCCCCCCCCATTCCCCCATTGTTACCCTGTCAAATATGGTATGCCCTTGTTAGGAGAGGGTTACCATACAAAATGGAACTGTTTGATACTTTATTAGAGAGTATAAAGTGGCATTAAAGTTACGTAGGAACAGTGAATTCCTAATCACACTTGTTCCTTGTAGTTTTTTACCTTTTGGTAGGTTTTTAACTTGTAGTATATTCTCACTATTTACTTAAGGGGGCAACTCAATGAAAGGAAACACTGATTTCTCCATTGCTTTAACTTAAATAAACTAGGCAGTGTATCAATGTGGAACATACCTGCACAAATTTCTAGGAATGAAAACAGAGAAACATGAATGTGCTGCCAATATTCATTCTGACTATTGCTTTTAAAAATGAATGACATGAAAACGTGGCAAAATTTGTTCTTTTTCCACTTCAGACTCATTTCCTCATAAATTCAGTGATAACACTTTCCAAAACTAACATGCACTTTGACAAATCAAATATCTCTTGCTGCTTTTCAGCACCTTTGGAGTTAGTTTATTTTCTGAAGCACAGAAATGATTCAAAACTCTTACCATTGAAGTTTGATGTAAAACAGAAAACATCATATCTGCTTTTATCTTTATCCCAGAACCCATAATTCCTGACTCCAGGCACTGTGTTCTTTCCTCCGCAGGGCTCTCTGGGTTTGGTGATAGGGTACTGAACTGATCCATCGTTGAGCCAGCCTGCATTACACCAATCCAGCCCCGACCTCCATGCATCATACAATTGGTCAAAGGAGGCGATAAGAGAATCTTGGTCCAGACAAGCTTGCTGAGCCTCGTGGAAGTTTAGGTTATAGCGGCCCAGCCGTGGAAAGTAAGGGAATACAACACCTACATCAGAAAGGAAGAAAGAAGGCTATTAGCTGTTTAACCATATAAAAACACAACAGAGGGGAACATCATTTACTGGCCTCAAAAGGACAAATTTAAGGTTAACTATGTGAGATGCCAGAATAATATAACGGCAACTGGTGATTTTATTTCTAGGGAAATTCTCTGTCAGCAAATCAGCTGTTTGGTCTGAGAACATTGTCTGACTATCTCCTGACATGGCAGGCTTCCCTGCGTGATAGCCTCACACTCTTTCTTGCTGGAACCTCACCAGTTCTGTCTCCTGCTCTCAGCTGCAGCCTTTGTACTGACACCAGAACCTCACCCTTGCACATTCTGACAGCATTCTATTCTGCATACCTTATTACCAACCACATGCAGACAAACTGCAGTTAGGTCAGAGGAGGGCAGCAGCAGTGGTTAAGGGATTGGAGATCTTTAGAAGGAAAATGTCAAAGCAAGCAAGGAAAATCAATGGATTATTTTTAGTGGGTTTAGTTTAAGGGACCATTTAAAAGAATGGTCAGCTGATCCTGTTAAATGGCTATAGTGTGGGTTTTAGCCACAGCCCCTCAATGGCGGCAGCACAGAGAGAGGCATCTCCCCCTTTCTGCTGCCACACCTTGGAAGGGGATGCAGCACATGTTCTCCTGCACAGCCAGACAGTTCTGCTAGCCACCATGGAGGATTTGGGGTGCCACCTTCTCCCTGTCCCCTTTTGGGCGGCTAACAGCATAGCCAGACGGCATTCAGAGGAGTGCGAGCAGAGATTGTGGCTGGCCCAAGTGTAGGGAACACAAGGTTGTGGGACGTTTCCTCACAACACATGACGACCAATCATTGACTGGCCCAAACTCTGAGATCAGGTCTTAGCCTTTGAAGAGGGATACAACACAGATAACTTCGGTTTAAAAAGAAGGAGTATCTAAGTAGAGACAGAGGAACCTAGGGAAATTTCAGTATTGTCTGAACAGCAATATTTATTGACACTCACTCACCCCCCTCAACCCTGTAGATTTTCCCACTGCACTTCAATCAAAAAAATCACAGCTGGACACAGGAGAGACATGGCAGACAACATCTCAGAAGAGACCTCCCCAGCTGGCTCTGATAAAATTCAGTGAAGAGCAGAGATAGCACTAACGCAAAAGCTTGGATCACAGCATCCCAGATTTTGGTAGGGTTTCAAAACCTATCTCGGATCTGAATTCAGCAGACAAAGTTCATCAGCCCAGGCTCTATAAGGTGAAACAAAATACCTGATCCAAACAAGATCCAGAGCTGAAGTTTTCTGCTCAACTGTAGAACAGAGTAGAGTAGGGTGGGGAGGAAGTTGGGGTTGAGATGGAGCATTAGGAGAAGGGCCAAAAGGCACCAAGATTAAATAGAAATCTACCTTTCTTTTTATTCTCTCCCTATTCTTGAACTCTAGTTGCTAATTTTCTTATCCTTCGCAAGTCTCTTCTGTTTAAGAAGCTTAAATTACTAGCTATTCGGAACTGTAAACTATGAAAATAAAGGTAATACATATCATGTTATTAACTATGATATCTTAAATAATAAGGTATACATATTCTACATGTTTAAATTCATTCTGGATCTCTTTTTCCTTGTTATTCATTTTACGTTAGGGGTGTCCAAGGATTGAACTACTGAGGGTAATGCTGGCAATTTACCAGAAACAAGGATTGTATCTATTCTGCATATAAATGTGAACAGTCCAAGTTGGGTACCTAAATCCACAAGCAGGCATGGAAAAAAACCTCATTTTCAGAGGTGCTGAGCAGTGACCGGACCGCCCAGTGACTATTGTTGATGTGAGTTTAGGATCTTTAGGTATTGTGTACTGCTGTAAAATACAATTTTATTTAAGTGGCAAACTATGGATTTAGGTGCTTAATGTTTCCACTCACATTTAATAATTTTGGCTATAATGTTTTAACACAGAAATATGCGCACAACTGTAATATTATCTTGTGGGTGTATCTTCCTCAACAGATTAGAAGTTGCTTTTTGTTGGAGTTCATTTACAATAAAAACCTGCAATTGATGAAACTGACTTCCCTCTGCAGTTACACAGAGATGCTGTCTAAGGGTGATTTATATGATAGTTTAGGCTGGATTTGTCCTGTGATCCAGGCTTTGTGTAGCTCCACTTTACCTTGTATTTAATTGTTATCTACTGATGCTGTGCCTTCTTTCCCTATAGCTTTTAATGTTGAATTAATAGGGATGACCTATATTACAAACCTCTCTACTACTGCAGTTACCCTTCCTATGCTTTTGTGCACTAGTTAGTTACCTAACATCTTCAGCTTCAGTTCTTGTCACCGATCTCTATACGACAATCCATCACATACATATTTGGATGGAGCAAAAGACCATCCTGAAGGTTACATTTTTCCAGAGCTGGAAATGGAATCAAAAACTCCTGATTTATAGTCCGTATCTCATCCCATGACTAGATAACGTCTCCTCTCCATAATGGTGATAAATTCAGTTTAGGATTTGGGGAAAAGGAAGACAGTTCCTTGTGTATTTGTCTTTTTCTGCCTATAGATACCTCTTTGGGCACTTTAAATACCACATAAATCTTATGCTGGTAAGAGTCTGGCATGTCCCCACCAAATGTAGTGGTTATGATAATTCTCATCTTTAGCCTTGCCCCTGATTCACTAAAAAGAACTGCATTGTGATTTCGCTTCCCACCCTTTTTTCCATGTCACCATGTCAAATGTAAGTCCTCCAAGACAAAAAACATGCTGACCACACTATCTATGTGCTTCTACCACCCACCCAAGGGATTTTTCTTTGTAGGAAGCTTATTTGCAACCGTCTACCTTAATCCTGGAGGAGTTCATCATGCCAATTTGTTGGAACATTGATATGACTTGTGGAAGGTCAGGGCCCCAAACCTGTGTACCTCTATTGACCTCAGTGGTGCAACTCCTCACTTTGGTGAAGCAGGTTAGAAATCCTTCGAGCATTACACATTTACAATACTAGAGAGTCAAGCTTTCAAGCTCTCTCTCACCAACACAAGTTGGTGCAGTAAAAGATGTTACCTCATCCACCTTCTCTTTCTACTTCCCTGGGAGTGACACAGCTACAACACCACCATTTATAGTACTGTCAATATAGGACCTTTCATAAGTACTCAGTTCACTTAAATATACCCTCTCAAAGAACAGTTTGTCTTCTCTTTACATCTGAAGAAGGTCAAGAAGAACCAAGGCCACTTCAGGTTGCTGTTGAAGATATTTGTAATTAAATGACAGACCCACAATCGCACTTGTTTTAGGATTCTGTACTTATTAAATCAGAGTCCTGAGAACTGGTGATTGTAACGGAAATTAGAATGAGTCCATTAAGTTAGCATGACAACTAATTGAAGTAATGCACATTTCAATAAACATTCCTGTGTTTATTTGAATGATTCATTTTAGTGGACAAACACATGCTTTGGCTTTTACTGCAAGCTTAGTCAAATAAATATTTAGAAAGAGAAAAAGGGAAAAGGAACACAGTTGGGCCCACTTCGTCAAAAGTACCCAGGAACCTAATTCCCATTGATTTTAATGGGAGTTAGGTGCCTAAATACCTTTAAGGATTGGACTTTAGTGCTGAGTTTCTCCCCATAAAATTCACCCTTTTGTGTAGAAGTACTGTTGCTCACATGACAACCAAATTCACTGACTACCCTGTGACACTACAGTACAGAACTGTATTTCCTGCAATACTTCTGGTGAGCTAAGGAAAGTGCCGAATCACCTAATGATTCTCGGGGGGAGGGGGAAATGAAGTGAGTGCAATGATTGTAATTAGCTAGGGATGAGAAATATCAAATTCACCCAATAATATGAATATTGGTACTATTCAGACAGATCTTTGGCTCGTGAACATTCACAGTGCACATTCAAACTCCTATTAAACTCAGTGCATTGAAAACTACTGACAACAACTGATGGCTACATTCCCTCCCCATCCTTCTTTAATCTCATCTTCCATCTGGGGTCTCGAGATACCAGTAGAAGGAAGTCTATTACTTTGTATACCAGTAGAGGAGATACCAGGAGAAGGAAGCCTATTACGTTTACTCTTTATTCTGGCTGAGAAATGCTTTCTTTACGCATGTATTAAGGGATGGGATTTTTGATCAAGTTTATGGGAGCTGGGTGCCCAAATCCCATTGAAAATCAGTGGGAATTGGGTGCCTAAGGAACTTTTGCAAATCCATCTTAAATGAACAGGCCTGTTTGAGAAGTGCCAATTACATTTGTGCTTCTAATGTAATACAATATTTCTAAATACAAACCCAGTATTAGCCTTCTTAAATTCTCTAGTCGCTTGTGTCATGCTCCTAGTGTAAACAAGTGCAGTTTACACTAGTCACCCTTAAAACCATCACAATTGTGCCTTACACAATGAAGTAACCTTAAATAGGACTGTAATGACAGCAGTAAATAGGAGTCGTGGATCTACTGAGGTACCATTATATGCAGTCAGCAAGCTTGTATGGGTGACCATTGTATTTAGAGACAGAAGGCGACAACCCAAAATTCTGTTAGCCTAGATGTGGGTGGGAGTGTGGAGAGGCTATCCATAGCCAGAGTAAAGAAATAGGCTTCCTTTAGTTCTAGTCTAAACAGAAACGCAAGGCTTCTTGTAGCCAGAGTCAACACAGGATACAGTAAGGCTCCCTATATACTGTACTGCAGGGAGCAACCTTACACTGGCAGGGGGATACACTAGATGGCCTAAGCAGCATTTTCCACTTCATGTTTTTATAATTCAGAGTGAACATGGAAACTCCTTCTCTCGCCTTCAGAATCCATCTCCGTCTCCCAGTCTGCTATACTTTTTGGGCTGCTGGGCATTCTCACACTGCTCCATGGATCCCAGATGATCTAGCCATCACTGGGCAGCCAGTTCATCAAGTGGCTCCACTCTCCCGTAATCCTGGCAGGTTTTGTAGGAGACTGTGTGCCAGACCCTTTCACCTCAGCAACAAAATGTATGGATTCTTTATTTGACTTCCATAACAGCTCAGCAGAGGTGCAAAGTGGGACTTGTTTGGTTCACAGGCAGAAGCTTTATGAGCTGCATGAAAGGGAATTCATTGGAAGCTATGCTAAACTTTTCTTTTGGAAGTAGTCTCAATCGCATATATAATTCAAACCATATTTCAATTTCAATGGGTATTAAAAGCCAGACTCTTCTGAACACATTTCCAGTGTGATGTATGGAGATTTAGCTATGCTATTCCATTTATTTCAAAAGCAGTTAGTCATAGAGTTTAAGGCCAGAGGAGACCACCAGATCATCTAGTCTGACCTCCTGAATATCACAGCCCACCAATACCACACAGTACACACACACTAAACCCAGCAACCAAAATTAGACCAAAGCATTACAGCCTGCAAGAGATTAAACTATTATGTGCCACAGGCAGAGAATAGGAGGGGTCAAAGTGCACCAGTATCCGAGGCACTTGCAATATCAAGGAATTGATTAAATGACATATACCCAGATAATCTCAGCAAGAAATCTGCACACACATGCTTCAGAAAAATGCTAAAAAATTCCAAGGTTACTGCCAAGCTGACCTGGAGGAAAATTCCTTCTTGACCCCACAGATGATGATCAGTTTTAGACTTTGAGCATGTGAGCAAGAACCAGCCAGCTACATACCTGAGAGGGAGAATGCTTGGTATCACATCAGTGCCCTGATCCACCCCATCCAGCGTCCCATCTCCAGCCATGGACATGCCTCGTGCTTCAGAGGAAGGAGACAAAAAAAGCCCCAAACCCTCTGGAGGAAGGATGGAGGGAGAATCCCTTCCTGACTCCTGAAGGTAGAGTGACCAGATAGAAAGTGTGAAAAATCAGGATGGGGGTGGGGTGGTAATAGGTGCCTATATAAGAAAAAGCCCAGAATATCGGGACTGTCCCTATAAAATCAGAACATCTGGTCACCCTACCTGCAGGTGACCAGCTGAAGCTCTGAAGCATGAGATTTAGGAACATAGCTTATAAAGCAGAAGGGACTCCCAAAGCTCGCGAGCGCTGCCTCCCACCATGAGAAGAAACCTCATCATACAATCCCAATCATATATTTGTCCAGCTTTCACTTAACACTAATTAAGTTGTTTACCCCAACAACTCCTGTTAGGAGGCTGTTCCAGACCTCACCCTTCTGATGATTAAAACCTTCTTCTAATTTGTTCATGGGCAGTTTAATGCCTCTTTGTTCTTTGTCCCTTAGCTTAAATAGCTCTTCACCTTCCCTGGTGTCTACCCTGCAGATGTATTTATAACATAATCATATCACCTCTCAGCCTTCATTTTGCTAGATTAAACAAGCCAAGCTCTTCCAGTCTCCTCTTATAAGATAAGACCTCCTTTCCCCCGATCATCCTAGCAGCAGTTCTCTGCCCCTGTTCCAATATGATTTCATCTTTCTTGAACATTACTCCTGCCTGAATTATGCACTAAAAAAAATAAAAACTCTGGGCACATTTTAAAATTCTGCAAATTTTATTCGTTATTAATAAATAAATAAATAAATGTGGAGGCTCCAGCATGGCAGTGGGGAGCACTGGCTGCATGGAGGTGGGAGATCACTCAGCAGCCCTCGCCCTCCCCACCCCGAGGACATGGACTCAGCGGTGAGGCTGCACCTGACCCTGACACAGAGCAAGGGCTGGGCCTGCCCCAGAAACACCCTAGGGCCCTGCCCCTCTGTGCCAGGCACGCCAGGTGTGGGCAGACAGGCTTAGTCCAGCAAGAGCCAAGTGTGGAGGGGCATGGGGTGGAGGGGGGAAACCAGGTGTGGGGTGAAAAGGTTCTGGATGGGGCAATCTGGGTGCAGGTGGCTTAGTAGGAGGGTCTGTGTGTGGGAGGGGGGAGGGATCTGGATGCACAGGGGCTCGTGGGGTTCTGGGTGCAGGGGCAATGGAACTCAGTGGGGGATCCAAGTGAAGGAAGTTGGGGCTCAGCGGGGGGGAGGTCTGGGTGTGGGTGGATGGGGTTGGCAGGGGCAGTCTGGGGGTGGGGGAATGGGGCTCAGTAGAGCGTGGGGTGGGGGCCCAGGTGCAGCTGGTTGGGGCTCAATGGATGGGGGTTCAGGTGTGGGGTGGCTTGTCAAGTTGGTTCAGGTGCATAGGGGAGTGGGGCTCATCGGGGTTGGGGTTTGAGGTGGGGGCTCAGCGGAGGTGTGGTCTGGGTGCAGGGATGGGGATCTGGATGCAGGGGGTGAGGCTCGGCATGGTGGGGGTTTGGGTATGGGGGACTCGGTGGGGAGTTCTGGGTATCGGTGGGGGGGGGTGAGCTCAGCAGGTGGGCCCAGTGGGAGGTTCTGAATGCAGGGGGGTGAGGCTCAGCAAGGGGGTCTGGGTATGGGGGGGTCCAGATTCATGGAGGTTGGGTGGATGGGGGAGCAGCTCACCATACAGTGACACCTCCCCCTGCAGCTGAGGAGTGATGAAGGCAGAAAGTGTGGGGAGGGAGCTTTCTGCAGCCAGGAGAGGTTTCTGAGGGTGGGTCTGCCTGCCAGCCCTAGCCACTTCATGCTGGGAAAGTGAACTCCTCCCCTACTCCCAGCCCAGCCAGGACTAGCAGCTGAGCCCAGCACAGGATAGGATCCACAGCCAGATGTCGGGGGTGGAGCTTGATGGAGTGGGAGTTCAAGTATGGGGGGCTCTGTGCAGGGGTAGGGGTTATGGGTGCAGGGGTAAGGCTTAGCAGTGGGGTTTGGGTATGAGGATTCTGATGCACAGGGGTTGGGCAGTCAAAGGGTGGGTCTGACCTGACCCCACATGGGTCTGACATGGCCCCCACATGGGTCTGAGCAAGCCACCAGCCCCCTGTCCCCTCCCCTCCCCTCCCTCCGCAGTAATTTACCTCTCTACCAGCTGCTCTGTGTGCCCCAAAGGATGCACCCGTGCTGCTGGGGAGAGGTGCATGACCGCTCCTGTGGCTTCCCTTTGCTTCCTCATCAGAAAGTAATTTTTCTGCGGGGAAGCAAAGAAATCTGTGGGAGACATGAATTCTGTGCAGTGGCACAGAATTCCCCCAGGAGTAGAGCACGGATGACCAAAAGCAGTTGTCTGATTGACTATATATATATATATCCATGCACAGTACTGAAACTCTAATAAACAATAGTAATAACAATGCATATATTTCTTTGCAGTAGCTCCCCATGATGTGATAGGTGTTGTCTAGAAATACAAAAAGGGATGAGCCAGAGAAGGGGAACAACAAAAGGGATTTTCTGTGCAATCCCAACAAAATTCACTACAGAGAGACAAAGTGGGTGAGGTAATATCTTTTAATGAACCAACTGGGTCGCATAAAAGATTGCCTCACCTACCTTGTGTGTCTAATATACTGGCACAGCACGGCTACAGCTACACTGCAGACAAGATTCACTATAGGCAGCAGCACAGAAGTGGATTTTTAATATTATTTTAAAGTAGTTTGTGGGTGTGTGAATTTAAAAGTATGCACATAGAAGAATATTTATTTCAATTACAGATCCACTGTGAGCTAGACATAAATTAAGAGGAAAATATTACAATACTACTGTTAGCCCAGGGTGCAGAGTACTGTATGTAATGAAAATGTGAAGAGCTCAATTGGATATCATTACATCAACATTAAAACATAGGTAGGGCTCTACCATATTCATGACCATGAAAAACGTATCACAGACCGAGAAATCCGGTCTCCCCCATGAAAGCTGGTCTTTTGTGTACTTTTACCCTATACTATACTAGAGCGTAAATGTATACAAAAGTACACAGTATTTCTCAAAGTGGGGTCCTGACCCAAAAGGGACTGTAAGGCTATTGTGTGTGTGTGGTGGGGGCAGGGGGACGATATTGCCACCCTTACTTCTGTGCTGCCTTCAGAGCTGGGGAGCCGGAGAGTTTGGTGTAGTGCCAACCTTATGTCTGCACTGCTCCTGATCACTGCACTGCTCTCTGGCCACCCAAATCTGAAGGCAGTGCAGAGGCAAGGGTGCCAATACAGTGACACCCCCCTCACACACACACACACAATAGCTTTGCGCCCTTCTCTTGGGTCAGGCCCCCCCCCCCCCAGTTTGAGAAATGCTGATTTAAGAGCTTTATATGTTTATATCTTGCTGTTTTTAAATACATATTTATGCTTTGTTACAACACCATGACAGTTAAGATTTAAATATATGAAACCATGAAATTCAAGATTTTTAAAATGCTATGAGCATGAAATTTACAAAAAATGGACCGTGAATTTGGTAGGGCCCTAAATATAGGGGAAGAGCTGAAGTAAAGAACATTAAATGTAAGCTTTATGCCATCTGGCTTTTGCTTATAAGTAATGTAATAATACCTAGCTTTTATGCTATTTGTCAGTAGGTCTCAAAGTACTTTACAAAGGCAGTAAGTCTCATTATCCCCATTTTACAGATAGATAAACTGAGGCAGAGAGCAGTGACGTGACTTCCTCAAGGTCAGCCAGCAGGCCAGTGGCTGAGCCAGAAATATGACCCAAGTCTCCTGAGTCCCAGACCTATGCTCTATCCACCTGACTACACTGCTTCTGAGAGCAGACAGAAAATATTAATAGTATTTAATAAAGTGGAGTCAATTGACTTAAGTACTGTTCTAAGTGATATTCTTTGGTGTATTCTTGGGTGTATTCAGTTTTGTCCTGTTAAAATGAAATAGAATAATATATAATACAGCAAGCTGTTTAAAAATGTATATCAATTATTAAAAGAATTTATTTACATTGCTATCTGAAAGCTAGGATTGAAATATTGTCCAATTACTACGGACAGTTTATTTTAATTATGTTTCCAGGAGTCCAATACGTCTACAAGAACAACAACACTAATCTGAACTGAAGTAGAGGACGAGGTCACTGAGATGATAAATACACCTTCACCTAGCCAAAGCTTTAGCGTTTTGTACAGTAAACTCACATTGAAGTGATTAGCTTTTTTGTACTGCCAGGGGCATTCCTGGAAATAAATGTTTTGTCTCTCTGCCAATTAGCATCGAAGGACACTGCACTACAGATGTGGAACTTTCCTCCTCTGAGATTGACCTTACTATTTGTAGCAGCTCTGGAATGTTGGGGTAGCAAAGGATGGGCTGATACCCTTTATTTCCCCCCCAAGAAACTGATTTGCTCTGAAGAGATCTCTTTTGCATTGTACAGGTACATACAACTGCAATCAAAGCCTGCACTGTGAAGCTAAGAAATGAGTATGGAGGAACGCAAAGGGAGAGTATGGGGATTACAACACATTAAATATATGCTCACTTCAAAAGTAAGTGTGTTTAATCAAATTTAATCTTCTTAGGAGAAACATTTGTCATTTTCATAACAAATGTTGGAAAGTGTATCTTGGTTATTAAGCGGCTACGTTTGGTAGATCAAAAAGATCACTATTTTTTTTAACATATTGAAAACTTCCAAATATTGATCTAGTTAATTCAGAAAGTTCACAGCTCTGTGTGCATGTACAAGCGTTTTTATGTACAGGCATGACTGTAGAACCCTCACTCACACAAGAACTCCCATTCATTTATCTAAGTGATCACTTCATACACTCCTCTTACAGCAGTTGCTAGTGAGCTGGAACTCTTTTCAGTTTAAATAGGAGGGAACTAGTCAACTTTGAATTCAAAGGTTTCAGAGTAGCAGCCGTGTTAGTCTGTATTTGCAAAAAGCATAAGCTTTTGTGAGCTGCATCCGATGAAGTGAGCTGTAGCTCACGAAAGCTTATGCGCAAATAAATTGGTTAGTCTCTAAGGTGCCACTAGTACTCCTTTTCTTTTTTTGAATTCAAAGGAGCAACACTGATCTGCACCGTCTGATTTCAAATTCGTAATATGATGAAGAATACTTTTTAAGGACAGAAAATTAGCAGTGAGATCTTACCCCCACTCTGGCCCCTTTACGTTTGATAAAAGGGCTGGAGTGGTGTAAAGAGGTCCTAAGAGCTCCATATCCATCTAAGAAAGGATTCTCCCCAGTGATGGCACTGCAAAAGACAGCTGTAAAGCTGACCTTCCAGGACCTTTTGCTAGCCATGGCACAGGGAGCACACTTGATACGGGCAGGATGACCAGATGGCAAGTGTGAAAAATCAAGATACCTTTTTTTCAGAGGGGGGAAAGGGGAGCGATAGTTGTGTATATAAGACAAAGCCCCTAATATCAGGACGGTTCTGATAATATCAGGACGTCTGGTCACACTAGATATGGGGTGGAGGGTGATTGGGGCATGTTGGGGGTCAAATCTCAGCAGGCAACGATTCTGGGCAGAATTTAGGGTAACCACCTTTGTTGGATGGAAATAAGGGTAAACCATGTGAAAATAAGGGATAATGCTTTATTTTAAAGGGACATTTTAGGGAAACACCATTTCCCTTAGCATATCATATATTTTTCTCTCATGTGTACATTTCTACTGCCTGCAAGTATACAATTCAATTATCATAAGTGTCAATTCAGTGTTCAACATGGTACTTAGTATCAATTTTAATACCTCTCAATACATCTTAAAATAAGGGAGGTAGTAGCAGTACTATGGTCCATACAGCAGCCCTCATGGTTGTTTAAGGGAAGGGGAGACTAGCATAGCCCCTCTTTCCCTGGGCTTTGAGCCTCTAAGAGGCTCATCACAGAATCTCACCTAGGTATCAGTCAGTCAGCGTTTGACTTTCTTTGATCAATAACTGAACCTGATATATCACTTCAGTGATTCGTGTCATAATCAGAACAGCTGCACTGAGTCGCTAATACAATATTTCCTTGTGCAAAGATGTGACTGAGTACATGGATGCCTCTGGCAAAAGGATAATACAGACGCTCCCTGACTTACCCAAGCGTTCCATTCCGGAACCCCTTATGTAAGTCGAAATTTGCATAAGTCGGAAACGTATCTCCGGCCATTACGCAAAAAAACCCAACAACCCAAACCCTCCTATTTCTAGCTTACGGAAGTTTTTCCGTAAGCTTGGATTTGCATAAGTTGGGTTTGCTCTATAAAGCCAAATGCCTTTTGCCTCCTACTCATTTTTTCTCTCCAAAAATGAATTTTAGTTGACTTAACCTGTATACAAGTTTAATTTTCTCTAACAAAGAGTTACATTATTCTGTGATATTGAAGAGATAGAGACTAATAATAACGATGGGGTGAAAAAATGTAAGTTGAATACTTTTGCCTTTCACAATAGCATTGAAGTTATGTGGGTTTTTCTGTACTGACAGATGGAATGCACCAGGAGTTGAGAAATGAACATGGAGAACTAAGGCAAGGCCATTCCACATATCTGGCTTCAACAAACAGAGAGATAGTCTTACTTGCAAATAAAATAAATACCAAAGCATACAATAGCCCGCTGTGAAGGTCAAGGATTCACATCCTTCATTGATTTGCAGGTGCACAAGTCAGATATTTTTCTAAACAGTGTCAGGAGATAACTTGGCATCTGTAAGGGTCTTCTCTCAGACACACACCTGGTGGCATGTATGGACAGCAGGGAGGCATCCATAAAAACAGACACAGCGCTCTTGAATGTAAAATTTTTCAATTCACTACACAAATCAATATTGAATACCTTGGAAAAAACAGGGTCAATTCTGATCTCATTTACACCAGTGAAAAATCTGATGTAATTCCATTGACTTACCAATATATATGAGATCAGAATTTGTTGTTCTTTATTTATAGCACAAAAAACTTAAGGCCCATTTCGCAGATTTTTCTATTTTATTTGTATGTTAAACTCACTGTTTGCAAGAGCCCCCTTGAGTGAAATAACTATTGACTACATATAGCAGATGCTTTTGCAGATAATTTGCAAATGTATTTTAGAGCACTATTTAATTCTAGAGCTGGGAAAAAATATTCAACTTTACCAACCTTTAAAGAAAATTTTGGCATTTCTTAGGAAACTACTGAAACATATTCCCTCTTCATGTCCTTTTGGTTAAGTGAATGGCAGAAAGCCTTATAAAACATGACTTTACCCTGTGTCTATGGTAGTAATTCATAATGCTGTCTGTAAAGTCATAGGCCCAAATTTAAGGAGTTTCAAGCACAGATCTTAGTCACCTTCTGCTTCCTCTGATACGGGGATGCGCTGGGGGCTAACTTGGCCCCATCCTCACATAAACAAGGCTGGTCTAATTTATGATGGCTATCACAGTCTAGTAGCCCAAGACTCCCAGAGTACAATGCACTCCAGACACTTCCCGTAATGCTTCTATCACTCATGATATGATTTGGTCTGATATGGTGGTGTTAGCAATCTGACAGCTGTTTCTTCTGTCCCTAAAGAACTCTGGCCATCCCACATTGCAGGCACGGCTCAGTAACTCAGAAGAACTTAATAAAATAAGTATGAAACCAAATGGTTGTAGCTGACATACTGTGTCCTGTTCCCGCAACATTACCATTTGAAGATAAGCACAATTTGCAGAATTCTGTGCAAGAGCCATTCAAATTTTATTCATTGAAAGCTCCTGAGAGTTTGAAGTTTTGGTATTCTGGAATTAATTCTACATTTCATGTTAGCATGAATATATGTGGCCAGAAATCATAAGTTAAAGAAGACATAAGGGCCTATGCAAAGGAAAAGGGTTAAAATGAATTGAACTACAAAAAATACAGTATGACCTGTGCTTTTTCCTAAACAGGGTTCCCTGGAAAGTACAGAGCAGTTCTTAATTTTTAAATGAAGCCCCTGCTTTTACTGACACAGGAACACAGCTTTAAATTTAGTAGTGGTGGGTAAGGGGATGGGGATGGAGTTTATGTGTTTAGATCTTAAAACAATCATGGCTTGATATGCTGCAGGCTAGGAACAAACATTCTCTCTTTTTTTCTTAATAAATGGTTTTAAGAGAAGAATCTACTTCAGAATACACTGTACATTAGCTATTAGAGCAACCAATATGCAAAAGAAGCAGGTAATAGCTAGCAAACCAATTCTGCCACCCCCAGTCACGTGTAATACCTTACTCCTCAATAGCCCCAGAGAAATCAGCGTTTAATGGTACTAATCAATGTGAGTATGTGTGGCAGAATATGACCCTGTGTGATCAATCCACTTTTTTGATTGACTATTATTCAATGTGAATATCCGTACTGAAATTTTATAATAACCATAACCATCACTTCCTGAATAGATTTCCAATGATCATAAGCATATCATTAGGGTAGACAGAAAAGGAGTACTTGTGGCACCTTAGAGACTAACATCGGAGTGAGTTGTAGCTCACGAAAGCTTATGCTCAAATAAATTTGTTAGTCTCTAAAGTGCCACAAGTCCTCCTTTTCTTTTTGTGGACACAGACTAACACGGCTGCTACTCTGAAATCTGTCATTAGGGTAGACAGTAGTTCATATTGAAAAACTGATTACAATATACACTAGAATAATAAATGTAACTGCTAAATAGGGTAAGTATAAAATCTCTTTTCCACATTGCCATTACAGTTACCATTATGTTCTTCCATATTTACTTGGAAAAGAATGTGCTTGTTAATGCCCCACAAATCTGTAATGCAAATGCCTCCTACCTTGTAAATCCAGAGATACCACTGCTGTGTCATCCTCTAATCCTTCAATCACCTCACATTTATATCTCCCATAATCCTCCAGTGTTATATCTGTGATTACAAGAGAAGCATCATTTTCACTGCCTTTTTTCAGAAACACCCTGCCCTGGTAGTTTCCATAACTCTTCTGGTGGAGTCCCATTGCGACAAAGACGTCCACTTCCTTGAGGTAATCTGAGGTGAGTTTGGTCCACTTGACACGGATCTTGTGGGTTCCTGAGCCGGCTGATGTATGGTCACGGTAAAATTTACACGGTAATGTGATATTGCCACCCCTGTGTGAGAAGACTTTCGTTTGTTCTGCTTCCACAAGTAGACGGGGTCCATTTTCTAATAGAATTTGAAAAAAAAGAAAACAAAACAAACAAATAAATAAAAAGAACCATTAGTCTGCATTCTAGCTTTTACAAAATGGGATACATGATCTGTGCAGTAGTAAACGTTAGCTATTTGATACAATAGTTCTGCATGATCACTCTCCTACAGCTGTGTTGTACTATACTGCAGGTATTTAGTACCAGGCTTACTATACTAGTTTTATCCTTGATAATAAATCTCTACAATTTGAAATGAGAAGGTACCTCTAATGTAGTCCTTGCTTCATTGATGAATAGGCTACTAATACATAATTGATAAATTAACATTAGTAAGTAAATTATTGATTTCATCTACTTACAAAGGGCCAGACTGTGACCCAGCGAATGCATGAAGGATGGGGTACAAGGCTACATTGTAACAGGTAACAATTCAAAAGGTAGAGCAGTTTGTGGTCTCACTACTCTCCTTCCAACACTGGTGGTCAGGGAGTGGGCAGGCAGGAGGGAGGATTAAGGAGCCAATCCGCACAGCTGAGCTGCCACCCTGCAGGAAGTAATTTATGACAAGTATAGGAGTGGGGCAGATTACTTTCCCTTGAATAAAGAAAGGAACCAGCATGTGTTCAGGAAGGCAAAGGACAAAAGACTTGTCATCAGTGGTCAGCACAGAGTTAATCTCCCATGACTCCAAAGAGTCAGAGATCCTTTACATTGTACAAATCACAACCTTATGTCTTTGCTCAATGTAACCCTGTACACAACAATGGTTTTTGAGAACACTCAATGCCCTTCCATCAAAAATCCGTCATGCACAAGTGTGGTCACTCACAATGGATCATTCTCTTAAAATGTGTGGTCCTTTGGGGTCCAGATTATGGAACCCTTATTCATACTGGTACTCATGTGAATAGTCCCACT
Organism: Natator depressus; assembly: GCF_965152275.1. Classification (NCBI taxonomy): domain Eukaryota; kingdom Metazoa; phylum Chordata; order Testudines; family Cheloniidae; genus Natator; species Natator depressus. The sequence continues at coordinate 52,513,119 of NC_134238.1, forward strand.
AAAAGCAACGGGGCCTACACGTGGATAAGAGCGCTCAATGAGTGTGAGGAAGAACTCCACAATCTGACCCTTGATTCACATACTACTTTGATGGCACCACGACCTTGCAGTCAGTGAAGATTTTTGACAGGGTGGAATAAGATTATTCATTTGAGGCTTGTTTTGGCCCAAACTGTATTACTGATGAGCATTTTTTAAAATAATAATACAGCAGGCACCAGTACATGAAAGGATGTCCAATTTTCTCCTCATATTTTATTGTAGCCCTGGAGCTAGGGTTAAATTCAGTTGACTGAGGTTCCCTAGTGTTTGGAAGCTTATCCAAATTTATCTAAAACTTTTGTCAACTCCTCTTCAAATGCCTTTCTTTATGCTATCACCAGCCTTCTTTCAAGCCAATGAAATCCCCCCTCCCCTTCCCTTCATGTACGCATGCACACGTCATCAACTCCTCCTTTTCCCCTCTACCCCAGATTCCCTGCTCCAGGCTCCATTTTGCCTTCAGCAGGCCGCTATTCCTGGTACTCTGACAGATCATCATGTTTAGTACAGTCAGCTGAATCAATTGTTCTCTTCAAATCTCGTGTGCTCTGGAGCTTCTCTGTGTCAAACATACATCATTCAATAGACTGTGTTGCCTTAGGACAGGGATCGGCAACCTTTGGCATGTGGCCCATCAGGGAAATCCACTGGCGGGCTGGGATGGTTTGTTTACCTGCAGCGTCCGCATGATTGGCCAATCGCAGCTCCCACTGGCCATGGATCGCCGTTCCAGGCCAATGGGGGCTGCGGGAAGTGGTGCGGGCCAAGGGATGTGCTGGCTGCTGCTTCCTGCAGTCCCCATTGGCCTGGAACGGCGAACCATGGCCAGTGGGAGCTGCAATCGGCCAATCATGCGGACGCTGCAGGTAAACAAACCATCCCAGCCCGCCAGTGGATTTCCCTGATGGGCCACATGCCAAAGGTTGCCGATCCCTGCCTTAGTCTAACCCCAGAAAGCACAAGATTTGAGGTGGCAATCAGCGCAGCAGCCCAGCTGCCCAGTAGATAGATTAATTCCCTTCGCAGCGCACCTCCCCCACCCCCACCTCTGCTCCATGCGTAGCTTGCCAAAATGGATGTAGTACGCTCAGCCCTTCTGGAAATAGCTCCAGATTCTGTTGTCTTTTATCATTAAAGACACTGACTAATACTAAGTAAGGAATCACCGAAGATCCACTTATTACAAGAAAATTAATAACCCACTGTACAAATAGGACAAGAAAAAAGACTTTGTAATTCCACAAATGTGGTCTGTACTGAACTGAACTGCCTAGAAATGTGCATCCCAAATATAGGGTCTAATTTTGCTCCCATTGAAGTTAATGGCCACGGGCGGTGAGTATCACAGACCAGGTGATGCTGAGCCTCCCCAAACAGCAAGGTGTGGGCTGCCTATGCTCCATTCCGAGGCCCCTGTCCTGCTTCCCACTCTTCCCCTGGGCCTAGGCTGTGGTTGGGACTAGGGCAGGCTGGCCGGTGGCCTGGGACTCAGGGCAGCTGGGGCTGGTGCTCGTGCAGCCCAGCGCTCTGTGGCTGCGGGTGCTAAGGGTCGTGCCGCCTGCCTGGCACTCCAGGGCTGGGGGCACTGGAGGCTGCGGAGGGGAGCTCGGGGCTCTGGCAGGGGAGGGGAGTGACCTCGGGCAGAAAGGGCGTGGCCGGGGGCTATCCTCCCTGAATGGGTGGTTCACACACTGCCTAAGTTAATTGCACAGATCCAAAGCCCATTGAAGTCAATGGCAGTTTTCTATTCACTTCAGTGGGCTTTGGATCAAGCCCTTAGGACCAAAAGCCTAGAGACACATGAAAAAGTGTAAACACAATTACTATGACTGAATGCACAAAAGGCATGCAGTCCAGATAGGCAAAGAAGCCCTGGAGGAAGAAAGGAGTAAGATGGGACTTTGAGAAGCAGGAGAAAAGACTATGGAACTGCAAGTATGAGGCCTTTTGCTGCAGCCACAGCAGCAGCCATGAGCCAAGAAGCAGAAAGTCACATCCTCACATTCCATCTAAAGTGCATTAGAACAATGAAATATCAGGCTTTTAAGAAGGCGCTCCTGAACTAATAGTACCCACCACCACTAGATAAGGAAACAGATCTTAAGATGTTTTTTTAAAAAAACCCTTTGTCTGATAGCATTCTGTCTGGCAAGGAATCACTTATCATCTGTTGTGTTTGTGAAATCTCTACTTTATCATTTTGCCTTTATGATCCCTACTTCTCTATTGTTTATCTGTATGGGTTCTGCCTGGTTCTTTGTTTGTTTCTGTCTGTTAAATAACTAATTTTGCAAGATTTAAATCAACTAAGGTGATGGGGTATGGTTAAATAATTGTTTTGCAATATGTTAGAATTGACCAAAGAATTATTTTGTAATACTTTAGTAAAATGATGGGTTACGGTGTAGCTAAGCAGGACTTAAGGTTCATTATATAAACTGGGCTCCAAAAGGAGGTTCTTTGGAACCAACTCCAGGACACAGCCCAAGATCAGAGCTACCAGACCTCAACACTCTACCAACTATATCATACAAACGCTGGAGTCCCAGATGACCTGAACCTAACTGGCCACCAGGAAAAGTTCATCTGCCTTATTGGGAGTGGTGAGCCTTGTATGCTTAGTGTGTGCATTCTGTTTTGGTGATTGTTAATAAATAGAGGTTTAGGATATTACTGTGTAAGGTTCTTTCACTGATAAAATACCCCGCAAACCCGCAGAAGGTTATGCCCTGAGCCCCAGGAATTGGGTACGAGTGGGTTCCTAAATTAAGAGGGTTACGCCTTGCGCCCTGGGAACGGGGTAAAGGTGGATGTCCTAGAATAGGGGTAGTCAATTATTTTTTGTCAAAGTCAAAATTTCTTGGTCAAGGTATAGTCAAGACTCCAAAGAAAATAATAATAAATATAATAATAATAATATAACATGTAAATAAAAAGATTTGGGGGTCTGTTCAAAATCATCTGGCGGTCCAGATTCAGCCCATGGTCTGCCTATTGACTACCCCTGCCCTAGGATCATAGAATACCAGGGTTGGAAGGGACCTCAGGAGATCATCTAGTCCAACCCCTTCTGCTCAAAGCAGGACCAATCCCCAATTTTTGCCCCAGATCCCTAAATGTCCCCCTCAAGGATTGAACTCCCAACCCTGTGTTTAGCAGGCCAATGCTCAAACCACTGAGCTATCCATCCCCCCCAGAGGGAGGGAGTGAGTGAGTGAGTGGGTGAAAAAAGGATCAGACAAGATAAGTTCTGAATGAAAAACATTATACTGTGGTCCACACCTTATCCATCCAGTTGTCAATGTGTGCAGTGCAAGCACTCATTTTGTGCCGCCATTGCAGTGACTGCAGGAGCCACACAATAATGTCAATATTTTTGGAAGCAGCTCTAGGCTTTTGATCGTTTGAAAAAAATCTGTTGGGTAAATGATACATTCATTCCCCAGTAATGGGCAGCATACGCTTGACTCCCGTATGCACTACATGTTGGGGTACATGAAACTTAGGAAAAGACATGTAAACACATCAGGAAATGCTGCCTTTTATCATAACATAATTTGCATATCTATTCACATTCAGAAGGTATAATCACAGAGACAAACTCATACAGCAACTTACTAGAGACAGATTTAAGAGTAAGATATACGGCATCCCAAATACTTTCGTTTTTAGTCAGGAGGGAATGTGCAAAAAAAAAAAAAATTACTATTGTATGTGCAGAATGCCTATGTAATCAGTGTTGGCAGCTCTTTCAATTTCCTCCTGACTAACGTAGGTTGAGCTGAGTTGTAACCAGTCTCATTATAATGAGAGACGTTCCATCCCTCTTATTCTACCTGCGGGAACCCCCCCTCTGATTGGTTGCTCTTCCCCACTCCCACCACCAATCAGGGCTGCTGCAGGAGGAAGGCAGAATTCCTTCCCCCTCCCCTCAGGATAGAGAAGTTTTTTGGATAGAGGATGGGTAGAGAGAGCAGACGACACCATTCTCACAGGAGGTGAGGAGGGAGCAGAAAGAGCCCATCAACTCAGGTGATTCTGCTCACTCCTCCCCCTACTCCCCTGTGAAAAATGCATCTGTTTGTGGGCTGCTCTTTCCCCTGCTCCTGTGTCCATCTTGGCAACACCAGGCCAGGCAAGAGAAAAAGGGGCAGGCAGGAGGAGAATCCCTGGAGCTACTCTGCCTCTCTCTTAAGCCTGGGAAAGGAGAGAACTGAACTCCACATTAGCTCCGCCTGCGCAGGCCTGGGAGAGGAGGGTGACAAGCCCCAATACCTGCTGGAGAAGCAGAGCTGGGTTGTGGGAAAGACAGATGTGGGGCTTATCGGGGAGGAATGGCTGTGCAGTCTGCAGGGGGTGCACAATGAATTGCTGGGCTCAGAAACAGGCAGATGTGTGGCTAGGGAGGGCACAAGTTAAATGAATTAAAGTGTTGAATTTTGAGGACAGCTAGAAGCTCTGTACCATCAGGCAGCCAGTGAGAGCTCCTACGGCCGGGGCCAAAATCACCTTACTCAGTAAATCAGAGGGAATTAGCAACACTAATTGTCTCTCTCTCATACACACACAGATTGGGCAGGAGGGAGTTCACAAATCAAAAGAAAAACCAAAAACACAAGATTATCTTTTTTAAAAAAAGAAATAAACAAAAAAATCCAACAAAACGCTCATGATTTTTTGGGGTCTGACTCATGATTTTTGAACTTTTGGAGCTGGCAATATTGGGTAACCTTCTGGTGACTGTATGTTGCGACCAGGGGCGGCTCTACCAATTTTGCCACCCCAAGCAGTCACCGCCGAATTGCCACCGCCGCAACAGCCCCATTCTAAATGCCGCCCCAAGCATCTGCTTGGAAAGCTGGTGCTTGGACCCGGCCCTGGTTGTGACCCTTCCCCGCCCCCACCTGACTCACAGAGCACCTGACTGCATTAAAACCCAGCTTTAGCTCAAGGTGTAGCAGCTCAGCCTTTAAATCTGGAGGTCCACAATTCAATTCCCACTGTGTCAGCCAAGATGGTGGTCATCACATTTGTATGTTGTTATGTTTATTTTCCTTTGTCTAGTTGCAGAGTTTTTATTGTTCTGGGTTAGATTCAGCAGAATGAATCAGAAATCACTACTTCCTGTGCCACCAAAACCTATTGCACTAGAGAATCGAGCTCTGGAGGAAGGCAGGCAATATATCCATCACCAATATACACCTGGATAGGATGCTTCAGCCTGGAGCCCTGCCAGCGGAAGTTATGGAAGGTAATACATCTAGGAACAAAGAATGCAGGCTTTACCTATAGGATGGAAGACTCGGTCTTAGAAAGCAGAGAAGGATAGAATCATCAGTTATAACCACCTCAGCATGACCTCTCAATAAAACGCTGTGGCTACAAGGGCTAATGAAATCCTTGAGTGTATAAAAAGAGGAAAATCAAGCAGAAGTAGGGAAGTGTTGGAGAAGAGCTAAGCGCTAAGTCTGAACTGAAAAATCATCCCTCAAAATGCAACAAGTGAAAGTGCTCACAAAGCCTGCTAAACTTTGAGCAAGGAAAGTCTCCTGAAAACCCATGTTTGGAAAAGATAAGAATATGACATTGAAGACATTGGAGCATGTTGTTCTTCATAACTTTCCTACCCAAATAAGAAAAATAAAAGTTATTTTAATTTTTCACCTTACAGAAGTGATCTTGTCCCAGTACACAGCATTGTTAAAAGAGCTACTAGATTATTATTTGTGGAATTGTTGTAGCCATTTTAATCCCAGAATATGAGACAGACACGGTAGGTGAGGTAATATCTTTTATTGGACCAACTTCTGTTGGTGAAAGAGACAAGCTTTCGAGAGCCACAGAGCTCTTCTTCAGCGTATTACCTCATCCACATAGTCTCACTCGAATATTGTGTCCAGTTCAGGTGTCTGCATTTGAGCTGGATGATATTTTTTTTGCCAAAACTCTATTTTTTGCCATAAAAAAAAAATCAGGTCAACCAAAATGTTTTGCAAACTTATGTCAAATTTACTGAATTGTTTCAGTCAAAAACATACATTACAAAAGAAATCTGAAAACAAATAAATAAATAAAAAGTTCAGAATGAAATGTTTTGATTATTCTGTTCAAAGAGACTTTTTGTTTACAAATTGACTCAAATTTTATTTTTTTTTAAAGGGTAAAGAGCCTCAACAATGAAACATTTTGTTTTTGGTTCACTGAAAAAATTGAAAATATTCTGTTTTGGGCCAACCCAAAGCAATCCCCCCATATCCTCCCCCATATTTCAGAACAGCCAGCAAACTGAAAGATCAATTATTCACCCAGCTCGAGTCCACACTTCAACAAGGATGTGGAAAAATCCCAGAGAGTTCAGAGGAAAACCACAAAACGGATCCAGGTGGTGTGCTGAGTAGGGAAGAGACAGAGAGTGTATGAATTGAGTGTATTCAGGCTGACCAGCACATGAGGGAAAATAATAGACCTATAGGGCTGGATGCGTCCTTGAGAGTTCACCTTGGTCAGCCCCGCACACTGAGGCAAGACCAAGTTTACCTAGATGATCCCTAACAGCTGTTTGTCTAACTTGTTCTTAAAATCTTAACTACCCTTATAGTTAGAATGTTTTTCCTAATGTCTAACCTAAATAACCCTTGCTGCAGATTAAGCCCATTACTACTTCTCCTACCATCAGTGGACATGAAGAACAATTGATCAGCATCCTCTTTATGACTGCCTTTGACATATCTGAAGACTGTTCTAAGGTCTCCCCTCCGTCTTCTTTTCTCAAGACTAAACAATTAAACTAAAAAAGGGAAAAGCTGGGTGGCAGCAGAGGCATCCATTAAAGAATTTATAACTGTTACATCACATGTCCAACCATAAACCCAAATTCATGCTGCTTTAAATGACATCTAGCTCAATGGTTGTTTGAGCTGCGACTATTTATCTCCTTTTGAGATTAAATAAGCCATACACATGGGCACCTGAGCCCTCTACAAAGGGGTAACAGGGATGAAGGGGCTGGATAACCTCTAGACATTCCTTGTGACTTGCAGAGAGATCTGATAACAAAGATAAAGTTCATATCCTGGCAATTACTCTTATCCTCCGCTATATGATCAGAAGTAGGTTGAAAGAAATTCGCTGGCCAGATTTTTCAATGGAGTAATTCCAGGCACTGGCCATGCCAAAGGGATAAAACATTTTGCCTCATAAGGTAAGCAGCAGTTTATTCTAGAAGTTCAATACATCAGATAACAGAAATAGGCATGGGAATAAATCACCATTTCCTTCATTTTAGAATGACCCAGAAGGAGACTCTCACTGCACTAAAATTCGTAAAATTTGCAGAACGACTTACTGGAGCCTTCTCAAATTAGCTCCTGTGAGAAGAATATTTAAAAGAAGAAATTCCTTTCTATCAAAAGAGTAGGTTGCAGTATCTCAACTTGTTAAAGAAATTAATTTGTTCAGTTGGATTATGGTACCTCTAAACTAGAGCTGGAGGTGTAATTGCCAGCTTGGATAGACTTACAAGTGATAGCTCTGATTGAGCTAGCAGGTTAAAAATAGAAGTGTAGCAGTGGCGGTGCTAGCAGCAGGATGGGCTAGTTGCGCTTCCTATGAGCCCATCTGAAACCCTAGATAAGAAATTACACCTCCTGCTCTGGTGTGCAAATACCCTTACCCACTTCTCCTGTGTCTTGCCTCACTGTTTCCCTTGTCTGACCTGAAGAATAGCGCTGTGTAACTCAAAAGGTGCCTCTTTCAGCAACAGATAAAATATATTAGCTCACCCACCTTGTCTCTGCCATACAAGTAGCACTCTTGTTCCCATCATTGCTATCACTATGCATACACCTCCCCCATTGACTTCAGTGGATTCCCATGTAGATGACTAGCAGACTGATTTATTAACACACTGCTTGATCTCTCAGTTTAGTTGCACCTGCTGGTTTATTGACTATATTAGCTCAAATTCTGCCCTCAATCCACACTAATAGCTTTCAGTGGTTCTCACTGGCTTCTGCACACGAGAACAGAATTTAGCCCATTATGACTAATGGCATATCTGCTTTGGGAAATTATGAGAATATTGCAGGGCAGGAAGCAAGAGTCTGGGCAGTGTGTAGACACCATTCATGCTGCTATCTGTGGCCCTTGTAGAATGGTCTTTGTCAGATTTTATCCATCAAAAATTATTCAGAATGTAATGTTTGTAATGCCACTCAACATGATAAATAAGCACAGGCCAGAGTTGAAGGGAAGAACTTACAGTCCAGCTACAAAATATGTGAATAGTGGAAGAAAACCACAATTTTAAGAATTTTTCCTTCAGCTACACTGAGTGTGTTTTGTCAGGTAGCTTCTCTGTACTGCCTACATGATCTATAGTTTCAGCTGACGGGTACTATTTTGCTCCCACTGGTAAAACATGCATGGAGTTATTAGCTTGATTTGATTCCTGCTTTGAAGAGCCTTGCTATTCTGTTATATAATTTGAGCTTAACCTTAGTCTTAAAATACGATCACTCGCTCCTCAGATAGGGCAACAAAGTGGGCCATATTGCCTTTATTTAAGGATTCAGTAGCCATTACAAAGGTAACACTAATCAGCCATTATAGCTAGGGAATATTGATACTAATAAGACTACATTTGAGTATCTGAAGTGAAGAATCTGTGGTAGTGACACATTTTTAACACAAACCAGGAAGAATTATGCATGGAAACTTTTTTTTTCCCCTGTGTTTTTGTTTTGTTTTGTTTTTTTGGTGAAAAACCTCTCAACATTTGTTGTCAGGCCAACACAAGCATTTTTGCTCTTATTTGGCTGAAACACCAACTATACTTCATTTGTATCAAGAGAGAGAAAAATGCATAAATGTCAAAGTTGTATTCTTCCAGATTGAAATTTGTCAGGAAAAATTATTTTCCACACATTATTTTTATAAGTATTAATGCCAGATATAAGCCTCTGATGCATAGTGTCTCATCATCTAGTCATAGAGATGCCAGATAAATCTAGGTTGAAAGTTCACATAAAACTTTACCAATCAACAATGCTATGTCACTCTGTACCTCAGAGTAGCACCCTGGAATGCCCATATTCACCACTATCAGATAATTAGAATATGTTTTGTACAAAGTATGCCTTGTGAGGTATCATTTTAAAAGTCTTGATCTGTTGAACATTAATATCCTATTGAATTTTATGTGCTATCATTATATGTGAAGTTATGAAGTTTTGCTTATGTGTGTGTTACTGAAATATGTTGTTAGGTTGGGAACACACACAACCAGCTTTTCAGGTACAACAGTGGAGTAGCCAGACAGCGGTTAATGGCTCATCAACACTTCTCAAGGAAAGATTCCACTATCTTGTGCTGCCCTTGAGCATAGACTGACAACTTGGCCAAATTAGGTGATGGATCGGTTATCTGGATAAATACCCACTAGGGGTCTAAGATCAGATGGCCCTTAAGTGATGACTTGTATTCAAGTTTCAAGTAGTGAACTATTAGTTTGCACCAGATTGCCTCTAATTTAGATGATTTTACACTTTTTTGGTAATATTATGAAGAGAAAGCAGATAAGTATTCAGTTCAATTAAATGCAGCAAACCCAAGAAAAATGAGGCAGGAGCCTAGAAGGATTAATAGAGATATTCTTCTTGCTATTGATCTGTGTTGAGATTTTTTTTGTCTGAGTAAGGACTGCTGGGAAACAGTTGGCCATGAGAGGGCAGAGATAGGCCTGAGAGATTTGCTGCAAAGAGGCTATATTGGGGCCATAAAGACCACTGTAGAATCAGGGTTCTTCTCCCCCCCACTTCCTCCCAGACAAAAGAGCAAAACACTCCAGGTCAGTATGCTAATTCGGAAAGTGGCTGGTATCAGATACCTTGTATTGCGGCTCTGGCTGCCAGCAGCCCCTCACTAGATGAGCACTTATTGTGAGGAAGGGGGAGCTCTGAGTGCAGAGGACCTCTCCATACATGGAAATTTTGCCTGTTCTTGGTTGATTAATATGTCTTTCTTTTTCCAAAGATATCAAATTTGCAAGTTTGCTGCTTACACTGTGGTGTACACAACAGAAAACTTGCTACTGTACATGTAGAGGGTTTACTCTTTATATAAAGGGTAGAGAAATTATGCTTAACATTAACTTTAAATCACAACCGTTTGAGAAAAAGCTACAGCGTGGGTCTAGCCAAACAAGTCCCATGCATTCTCTTCCCTGGGCTTTCTTGTTTGTTTTTTAAATCTTGGACAAATTGGATGCATATGTTAAAGCTTCCTACCACCCTCAAGGAATTAAGTTGGCAGTTAGTGCTTTAGCTGAGTCAACTTTGTTTACTGCAGAGTTGCTACTTAGAGGAGGAGTATTTCTTCTCTCTAATAGATATCCTGAGTCTTTGAATTATTACATAGCAAGTGGCACTTTGAATGGGTTCAAAAGATACCCAAAAGTGAGTGTTGGGGGAAATCATACTTTTCCTTATTTGCAGTTTCTCAGAGTCCCTAAGAGTTTGTCTTTGCACAAAAATTATACTCCTTTAACTATGCCAGTACAGTTAAACCTGTACAGTCCTCCCAGTGTGGAGACTGTTACACCAGTATATGGGTGCTTATACTGCTATAGCTTGTTTCTGTAAATGTAGGCCTAGTCTACACACAGTTTTATACCAATTTAACTATGCTGGTTAGAGATGTGATTTTTTTCCCCCCAAGAACATTCAATTGGTATAATCCCTAGTGCGGACACAGGTATACCAGTATAAATGTGACTATGCCAGTTTAGCGCATTCTCCTATATTTCCATTATCTTTATTCCAGTATAGTTAATAGCAGTACAGTTTTTGTGTGTAAACAAACCCATAGGAGAATAAGCTATACTAGTATAAGGCACACTAATACACATAGACATATATCCAGTTATTAGGAAGAAGGTAATAGTAATTATCTTCTTGATTACATGACAGTAATTACATGAAGGTAATAGTAATGGAGGATTCAATTATTAGAAATATAGATAGTTGGGTTTGTGATGACCAGGAGAACCTCATGGTGAATTGTCTGCCAGGTGCGACGCTTGAGGACCTCTCAAGATAGACTTATATGCAGTCCTGGGAAGAAGCCAGAGATTGTGGTACATGCAAGTGCCAATGACACAGGGACAGGTAGGAGAGAAGTCATGGAGGCCAAATTTATGCTCTTAGGTAAGAGACTGCAGTCCAGGACCTCCATGATACATTCTTAGAAATGCTACCAGTTCCACATGCAGGACCAGTTAGACAGGCAGAACTGCCTCTATACTGTGCAGTGTAGTTTTCTCTCTCACCAACAGAAATTGGCTCAATAAAATATATTATCTCACCCACCTTCTCTGTGCTCTATACTGGCTGTTCAGTTCAGATGATGTGCAATAGCTAAATAAAGTCCCTTGATGTTGTGTATATCCGCAAGCGGGATTAGGGCATTTTCAATGGATGACCCTCAACTGTGAAATTCACTCTCCCACATGGTCTTAGAAAGCCGGAATCAGCTGACCTTCAGGGCTCATAGTAAAGATGGACTATAATAATTACTCAGGCTTTATTCTAAGGAGGTGAGTTGAGAGCAGAAGAGCTCAGATTTTGTGGGTGGGGAAGAGGTTTAGCAGATGTTTTGCCAGCTTTGAACTATTCTGCTATACCCTTTTATAGACTGAATTGATTGTATGCAGGGATACTGACAATAAGTGAATTGTGCAGCTTGAAAAATAAACTCAAACTAGTAGGTGAATAAGCAATTTTAAGAGGTGAAATTTAGGCACAGCTGCCTTTGGCTTTGTTTAAATGTTTGCTTCAGGAGTAAGGGTGATCTTCCAAAAAATAAAGAAGTACAGTGCTATGAAGCAATGAAGTGTTATGATGAGAAAGGAAGACTTATACATTAATTAGACACCAATGTCAAATATAAAATTCACTTTTGGGAATGAATGCTCACTGTCTCACAGTACCATTATGTCTTCAGTTTGATTTGCATATTTCTTTGACCTTCATAGCATGAATTTCTTTATAGTGAAACCAGCTCTCAGTGATTCTTATTTGACCTTGAAGATATAAGGGCCTGGTCCTAACAAGTGCAGAGCACTTGCAACTCCCAATGACTTTCCAGGGATTTGTAAGTGCTCTGCACCTCTCGGTATCAAGCCCTAGCTTGATATTTCACTTTTATAAGGAAGCTCAAATAACATAATTTGATGAGTATCAAGAAAAAGGCACCAAACTTTTTTTTTTCTCTCTCTCTCCCTCACATATACACAGAGCAGTAAAACACCACCTTTCTTAATTCTGCAAAATTTATATGTTAGAGCTATTATCTCAGCCAGTGCTAGTAAACATATACATGAGGGAAGGCAAATCTCTGCCTGTCCTTATGGCATAAATGCCCTGGCTTTCCTCATACAGGATGACCCTCAACAGATGAAGCTGGGACTGAAAAAACAGCTGCATTATGCTGCAGCCTCAAATCCTGATACAGCTCTAAGCTTTAGGATTCGAATGAACCCAACAAGATTATGCACAGGGGCAGTATAACTCTACACATTAATTAGAGCTATGTGGAAGGACATATTTATTTTGGGGTAAGCTACTTTTTCTGATGTTTGTGTTGCCTGATTCTGATTTCATTTCACTGCCTGCCTTTCTCAATAATAATCAGCCATTATCATAATCTGTGATGTGAAGATTTGGTATGAGCCTGCTTTAAATCATATTTATGCCACAATAAAGTAAAGGTATTTAAATCTGCTGCAGTTGCTGATTACTTTAGACTGCATTCTATTTTTTTTTAAATATGCTGACTTTTACTCACAAATTATTGCAATTATTGACTAACTGTTGTTAAAAGTAAGCAACACAACTTTCATTTTCCAAATTTCTTTCAGAGTTTAATAATGCAATAGAACAGAAGAAAAAGGGCTCAATAGTAACAGTGTAAAAAAAAAATTGTCAGTGCAGCAGTACTGAAAATTAAGGAACAATAAGCCCAACATCATCTCTCTGAGGAATATGAATGTATTGGTAATTTCTGTTGCATTCATCTGTATTTCCTTACCTTGGATGTGAATAATTCTGTCGCGCTCCAGAGCGTAGTTGCCAGTATGTTCAGCCCAGCAGATAGAAATCAGCACCAGGAAAAGCAGACTCTTCATTTTTTATAGCCAAAAGACTCTTCTTCACTGTGAGAGCATCACACACAAAAAGGCTTGTGAATTTTGGAAATCTTTAGGGTTGCACTGCACAACTTGTTACAGCCTGATCATGGGATACTGGGTCTATAAAATATTTAACCCTCTCTGCTGAAAAAGTTACAGTAGCCAGTATTTTAGACATGAAGACTGAAGCTTTTCTCATTAGAGTTACCTATATCCCGTTAAATGAAACGAGAAATCAAAGAATATTTAACTCTATCTGTGCAGAAGTGCAAATATGAATACATACAAGTACACAAACATACACAAAATAAACTACTTGGAAGACCAAAGATAAGCAATAACTGTGCTTCTAAAAATGTTTTAGTGTACTTTTGGTTTTCCCAAATTACTTCATATTGGTCTATTAATGCAAGTAACAATGATCTAATCTATAACCATACACTGTATAATACAAATAAATACAAATGAATCCTCAGCAAGTAAATGGTATTTTCATGGCTTTTGGCATTTTAGTCCAGGCTGCAAGTTAGCTTAGCAAACTGGGTGTTAAGTTTACTTGATCCAAACAGAAAAGATGACAGAATATTTGTCAGACAGATCAGAAAAGGTATATTTTATTTCAGATCCACTTACCATTTTAAAGAGTGCCTAAGTATACAGTGAAATGTTGGGAACCATGCACAAAGTAGGTTAGAGTTGTATACGCTACCACTGCAGTTGCCCTGATTGATTTTTCATTCATTTCTACCTAGAATGCTGACGCACTAACTTAGTGTGCCAGGTAGGGTCTCTGCAGTCAGCAGAGCTGAGCGCTGCAGGGAAAATCTCTGCCAGCCTCAGAGTAATAATTAGGCAAATGAAGACCTGAAATAGATAACAGGGCATAAAATACCAGAGGTCTTTTGCAGAAGGTTTAAGCTTATGTACTTTTCATAGCAATCACTATTATAACACTGGATTCTCTAAATAAAGGAACATATTCTCAAACTTCACCTTTCAAGAGACTAGGATTTTTTTTAATAAATTTCAAATAATGAGAATGTTATGAATCACAACTACTTATGACATACTTAGTATATTCTTACTGAATATAGCTTACTAATAGCAAAAACACATTTTATTTTCTTGTTTGATTATATCAGAGCTAGACATGAGTCTGACCTGATATCCAGATCCAAACACCACCAAATTTAGGGGGGTGCTCACAGTCAGAACCCAGATCAAAATCTGAACTTTGCAAACAGTCTCTATCCCTAAAATACACTAGCCCCTGGATTTAAACAAATTACTCATGAACACAAAGGTGCTTCGAATCCAGATCCAAATGTGATTTGAGCCTATGTCTCGTCATATGCTAACAAGCACAAATTGAGCAATTGTGTGGCTATTTTCCCCCTATAACAGAACTTTCACGTCAGCACTGCTGCAGAATGCTGGGGACAAGAACAAGGGCAGAATGTCAACAAACAGGGGTCCAACTGTCCATGGACCCTTACCTCTGACATTGATGAATCTTAGTGTTATCATGGATTCTAGAGTGAGTTGACTTTAAAGTTTGATTTTTGCTTTCTTTAACAATGTTTGATGCATTGGTTCAGTGATCTCTTGGATAGCCTCTGCTGGAGTGGGTCCTATGTTTCCTGGCTGAATTTTTAAAGATGCTTTTCTCTGGTGAAACCAATAGGGAAAGACAGACAGCAATGTCATGCCACCTGCCCTGTCAATTAATGACTCCCAATGTACTAATAACATTCCCTCTAATACGTACTAGGGTGAAACTGGCCCATTCTGTCAGCAGGCATTGTACAAGTTTACCACAATAGCTCTACCAAGACATGTCAGCTAACCCACTATGAGCTTTTCTTAAGCAGAAAGTACCAGTCATGCAAAATTGCATGCTTGTGGACTAGGCCAGGATTTTGAGAGCCAGTCTCCCCCCACCTGCACAAAATAATGCTGCCAGCTATTCCGAGCTGGGAAATGGCCCATAAGGGGCGGTTGCAACCAGAACATAAATTAGAGAAACGCTGAGGCTAATCTAATGTATGCTGAGAACCAGTCACACTCCTGAACCAGCTGCTATCAGGAGCACAAATATGGCTCCCATTGCCATTGATGTGCTTGGTGCAGGAGCAAAGAATCAGAAATATCAGGGCCTAGATGTCCAGTAACATGAATCACTTCTCAAATTCTCCCTCTTAATCTCCCATCAGGTTGCATACCACAGTCATACTTTTTTTTCTTTTTCATGACTCTTCTCCATAATTTTTTTGGTCAGGCAGGCTTTGCACAACCGATCCTAGTGGCAGAGTGCAAGGCTAGCCTGCATATCTCAGTGGTAAGGAGCATCTTTTTCCCTCTGATACACAGTCTGACTGAATGTATAGTTAACTTCTACAACAGAGCTGCAAACTCATGAGATTACTGAAGGTGCTGAAATTTTTCTCATAACCACGTGAGAAACTGCAGGCGAGGAGGTAACTCAGGAATTAGAAGTGAACTGCCTGCAGTCCCTACTGCTGGCCACTAGAAGCTGCTGTCCTACTTGCAGACAGCTGCATGCTCTTACCCTTCTCCAGCTTCATTATGGTGTAATAAGACTTGGGGCAATGTGATGATCCCAGAACCACCCGAGGAAGTAAAGCACGATGGGTGGGGAAGTTCCCCCCCATATTGTTGTGTTTATTTCAGGTTCAGTTTGCATACTGAAACATGTGCACACGAATGGGTGTCCAGATCTTTAGATTTAAGAGTTCAAAATGCAGAAATCACACACTAGGCCCAAAATGTGATTTTAAAACAAACAAACAAAACCAAAAACCCTTGTGTATTTTATATTAATCTCTTGATTTTTTGGAAGCTCTATCTCATGATTTTTTATATGTTGAGGATGGCAGTGCTGTATCAGCTTTCTTAATGGAAATAATTTACAATAAGTCATTAAAAAGGTTTTCCCAAATGATTATGTTTAGAGGGGCTAGCCAACAAATGGTCAGTATACATGCCTGTGTGCGCATGCACGCATGTGCGCGCGCGCACACACACACACACACACACACACACACACAGAGTTAGGATCTGTGTGTGTGCTTTTCCTGCTTCTGATCAAGTTTATCTCCTGCTATGGTTACCATCCCTGCCAGGCTGACTTTGCCTTTGTAATGCACCGGAATTACACCAGATCGTAGGGGAACTTTAAGATAGGTCCTGGGGGAGAATATATTAAGATGCCTTCACTAAAGATTCATCCTTCTCCCCTGAAAAAGTCATGCAGCATCTTAATCTTGGGTCTGGCTGAGCTGTGATCAATGCAGGACTAAGTTGCAGCAGGAAAAAAGTGGCTATATCCTTAGGGCTGCCAGGCAACAGTTCGACCTTCAGCATAAACTAGAGCTGCCTCAAGACTTCTCTAGTTTATCACCGCCTACAATGGCCTTCAAGGTGCTGTTGTGGATATTGAGAATTTCGGAATCAAGGTGCATTCTGACCTCGCCCCTTATCATGGCCAGTGATTTGACACTCAGTGTTTTGTAGGTTTTCTAGAAACTATTAGCCAAAGCAATTTGCATCTTCCACTCTAGCCTCAAAAACAAACAAACAAACAAAAAAACCATCTCAGTTTCTGCTTCTGCAGCAGTCCAGGAAGACTCCAGGGGTGAGATGATAGGTATGAATATTTTGATATTAAAATGAATACAACTATGGCAATCAGTGAATGTTGGGGAAAAATGATAATGGTTTTCTGGGCTCAAGAAGTTTGCACTGGTTTAGATTGTTCTAGTTTACATAATCTCTTTTTCGGGCTTTACTTTGTGTTCAGTTTATAAATTGTCTCAATTTGCTCCCCCTTGGTGCAGTAGGAAATCATGATGTTCATCAACCAGAGTACATTTTGTTATATTTAAGTGGCCATTACTAATCTAGATTACGACTATCATTATTAATTGTATTTTTGGTAGCATAGTCTAAAAATCAGTAACAGACCTTTATTCAGCAATTCCACCATTTATGTAAGAAATATTGTTTGAAGATGTATTCAAACATTGTGATGTATAAAGTGCAATGTTAACTAGTTATTTTCATAGGTTTAATTTTTTTCTGAAGAGATTATGATGTGCTATTCCAAATTATTTTTTCCTTAGTGAGAGAAGAAAGTTATCATGTGATTGCAGGACGCCTGGAACACAATCATTTTACAAGGCAGTTCTCTGTCTCCATCTCTCATGATCACACCAGTGATTCTGTGTCTGCTCTATCACTCTGCCTGTATTAGACTGCAAAATGGAGGTAGAATAGCTTAAATGGCAAATCTTTTCCCTAGGTATGCACATGGGGGGGAACCTCTGTGCTTGTGTCTCACCTCACTTGTGTGATGACAGGTGGGGATCGGTGCACGATCCCCACTGCCTCAGACCCTGTGGAACCATCTCTATAGGCCTGAGGCTGCTCCTCTGGGGAAGGAGAGGAGTAGGGAGGTTGGCAAGGAGGACATTCATTACCACCCAGAATCCCATAGGAACCTCACAGTAGCAGAACTCCCACTTCATTACGTGTGTATGTGTGTGTGCCTGGGGCCTAGGCGGGAGGCAGAAGGAGGCAGAGGCAGAAGAAGGAATTGTGATAACGGCACTATGAGGAACTGGAGGAAAGCTGAAGCTCCTGGATCTAATGCAGAAGCACAAGGTCTCTGAATGGATGGTCCTGACCTGATGTGGATTCCCCAGGGTTTGGGTCTAGACCTACCGCTTCTTCCACAAAGAATAATCTTTAGGAACCTGTATATGGGGAATCTCACAGTTTTCCTTTCCTGTAGGTTTTAGTATGGGAGTGCACGACTGACCCCCTGCATACACGTTTATCACCAGTGGGGCACCTTTTGGCTTTACATTTTTGAAGCACAGCGGCTAATAAGAAAATGTATCAGAACCCAGGCTTACTAACCTATTCCCCCCATTCCTTATGATTCCTTAATATCACTCAAGAGCTAAACTAGGCAAACTGGTCTCACTGTTCTGAACAAACTCAACAGACTCGAGTTCTGGCAGACAACTGAAGGCAGCAGGTCTAAGAACACCCTATTGCCACCCTGGAGTGTTTAATCCCAGGAAACAGCAGCCTGGGTAAATGGGACAGAGAGGCATCCCTGAGGTAGCAGTTATGACTTTCTAGATTATAACCACCCCTTAAACTATGACTGAAAGCAAATAGGAAGTCGACAGAATGCTGAGCATGGGTGTTATGTACTCATAGTGGCTCACAGATACAAGCCATTGCATTCTGCTCTAACTCCTGAGTCCTTTAGCCCCCAAGTAGAGCAAGCTGCAGTATTCCTGCCTGGAGGTTACAAATGTGCTGATTGCTGTGGGAAGGTCTGCACCAGACAGGCATGGCTGCAGCCTCCTGGCCCATTGTAACGGGAGAATGCACTGCATGCCAAAGCTATTACCGGAGACTCTAAGAGCAATGATGTCTCAAAAATGATCCCAAGACCACAAGTGATTAGCAAAGCTCAGCTATATACCTCCAGTAGAAGGCATCTTCAACAAACCATGCTCAGTGCCACTTCCATCTTATCTGGTTTGAACCTAAGCCAGTTTGTTTCTACCTGTTTACACACCTCTGTCAGACACAAGGAAAGCAGAGTGACCACAGTTTCTAGGTTTGAGTAAATACACATATGGTTCTGAGTGTCTGCTATATAGCTAATACTGCAGGACCAAACATCTCACATTGTCCCTTGTGGCTGTACACACACATTGAACAGGAAAGGTGATAAGATGGGACCCTATATGGAAAACCAGTGGTCAATACTATCAAATGCAGATGATAGATTCAATAAAACCAACGTGGCTACTTCAGGGGAAAAAGAAGATTGATCTTTTGGTGAGTGGAGAGGACAAGGCTCAGAGCTGACAGATCTCAGTGCTATTCCCAACTGTGTCACAAACTTCCTATGTTAGCTTGGGCACATCAGTGCTCTTCTCTATGTCTGTGCTTCCTCATCGTAAAATAGTAATAAGTGCCATAGAGATGCCTATTAATAAGAATAAATGCATACATTTCTCGGAGATGATTGCCAGCTACAGATAGCAACAGCACCGCAGTACCATCTCATGCCTACAACTAAACTGGTAGGTAATTGATAATGAAATAAAGATCAGCTAGAGGTGTGCCGATACCATCTTCTTAGCCCTGGTCTACACTACAAGTTTAGGTTGCATTCAGCAGCATTAGATCCATTTAACCCTGCACCATTGTTGACTTAATGGGCTCTTAAAATCAATTTCTGTACTCCTCCCCAACGAGGGGATTAGCACTGAAATCAACATTGCCGGGTCGAATTTGCGGTAGTGTGGACGCAATTCGACGGTATTGGCCTCCGGGAGCTATCCTGGAGTGCTCCATTGTGACCGCTCTGGACAGCATTCTCAACTCGGCTGCACTGGCCAGGTAGACAGGGAAAGCCCTGCAAACTTTTGAATTTCATTTCCTGTTTGGCCTCCATGGCAAGCTGCAGGTGAGTGCAGATCTCATCAGCACAGGTGACCACGGAGTCCCAGAATCGCAAAAGAGCTCCTGCATGGACCGTAAAGGAGGTACTGGATCTGATTGCCGTATGGAGAGATGAATCCATGCTATCAGAACTCCATTCCAAAAGACGAAATGCCAAAATATTTGAAAAAATCTCCAAGGGCATGAAGGACAAAGGCTATAACAGGGACCTGCAGAAGTGCCACGTGAAACTTAAGGAGCTCAGGCAAGCTCCTTAAGCTCCAAAAAACCAAAGAGGCAAACACCCGCTTGGGGTCAGAGCCCCAGACATGCCACTTCTATGATGAGCTGCTTGCAATTCTAGGGGGTGCCCCTACAACTACCTCACACATGTATGTGGACTCCTGCAAGGGAATCTCACGCAACAGGGATGAGGATTTTGGGGAAGAGGAAGTTGATAAGGAGGGGGAGGTTGATGATAGCGCACACCAGGCAAGCGGAGAAACCGTTCTCCCTGACAGCCAGGAACTGTTTATCACCCTGGAGCCAATACCCTCCCAACCTGGGCTCCCGGACCTTCAAGGTGGAGAAGTCACCTCTGGTGAGTGTACCTTTGTAAATATAATACACAGTTTAAAAGCAAGCGTGTTTAATCATTAATTTGCCCTGAAGACTTGGGATACGTTCGTGGCCAGTACAGCTACTGGAAAAGTCTGTTAACGTGTCTGGGGATGGAGCAGAAATCCTCCAGGCACATCTCAGCGAAGCTCTCCTGGAGGTACTCCCAAAGCCTGTGCAAAAGGTTTCTGGGGAGGGCTGCCTTATTGCATCCTCCATGGTAGGACACTTTACCCCGCCAGGCCAGTAGCATGTAGTCTGGAATCATTGCATAAGAAAGCATGGCAGCGTGTGGTCCCACTGTTTGCTGGCATTCAAGCAACCTCTGTTCTTTATCTCTCTGTGTTATCCTCAGCAGAGTAATATCATTCATGGTAACCTGGTTGAAATAGGAGAATTTTATTAAGGGGACATCAGAGGTGGCCGTTCCTGCTGGGCTATTTGCCTGGGGCTGTAAAGAATTCATCCCTGCTGTTAGCCACACGGTGGGGGGAGGTGTGAAGCAATCATCCCAGAGAATTGGGGGGGGTGTGGGGGGGAGGGGTTTAGTTGGGTTTGTGCTGCATGTTAACCCGAAAACCTCAGCCCCTCCTTTTAAATGGCCAATGTGTCTTTTTCAATTTTCATCTCCCTTTTCTTCCTCCCGCAGCTGCAAATGTTTCAACGCTGCGACTAGCATCTCCAACCCAAAGGCTAGCGCAGATAAGAAGGCGAAAAAACCCGCACTCGTGATGAAATGTTCTCTGAGCTCATGCAGTCCACCCAAACTGAAAGAGCCAGCAGAATGCGTGGAGGCAGACAATGGCTGAGTCCAGGAAAGCACAAAATGAACGCGAAGACAGGAGGGACGCGTGAGAGGATAGATGGCTGGAGCAACAGGAGAGGTGGCAGCAGCGTGATGAAAGGAGGCAGGATGCAATGCTGAGGCTACTGGAGGATCAAACTGATATGCTCCGGCGTATGGTTGAGGTGCAGAAAAGGCACAGACTGCCACTGTAGCCCCTGTGTAATCAACCGCCCTCCTCCCCAGGTTCCATAGCCTCCTCACCCAGACGCCCAAGAAAGCGGGAGGGGGGCCCTCTGGGCACCCAACCCCTCCACCCCAGAGGACTGCCCAAGCAACAGAAGGCTGGCATTCAACAAGTTTTGAAGTGCAGTGTGGCCTTGTCCTTCCCTATCCAACCTGGTGCTTCCCTCCTCCCCCAACCCCACCTCCGAAAGTCGACGCTAGCCTCAGTACTGTGGACACATTCTGCAGACTTAATGCGCTTAGTGGGGGCACACACAATCGACTGTATAAAATCGCTTTCTAAAAAATCGACTTCTATAAATTTGACCTAATTTCGTAGTGTAGGCATACCCTTAGTAACCTTCCCTAAAAATAGAAGGATAGAGACTGGGCAGTCAATGTCAAAGATATTAAGCAAGAGGTTTTTTTTCTAGAGCCTGTGCAGCTATACTTCCTCTTTAAGGGCAGCTGGCACCCTCTCTTCATAAAGCTAACAATCCTTCTCATCATGGTCTTTACCATTTACTGGGGCAAGGGTATTCAGGTAACAGGATACAATTCCACCAACATGTCTAAGACCTCATTTAGCAAAACTGAATGAAACTCAGCCGGAGAATTTGGTATATTTCTAACTTCTTGCCTGATACTGCCCTCTCAATTGCTCGCTAAGTCAGCCTAGATCCAATCTTTGTTGCATCAAAAATAGACATAGAAATTCCTCGCCATGAGAACACCTCGCTGCGCAGCAGAGTTCAGGCCGGTCAGGATCAGCAGGCTGTCCACCACTCTGAACAGTTGGTGGGATGGGATTTTGCTGATGCTATGGCAAAGGAAAAGAATGATTGATTTGCCTCTCATAGCCACAGAATAGGAATATAAAAATGCTCTAATCTATGATGTGGTCATTCTGAATCAAAACAAGTTTTCCACTGGCTTCTCCCTTGCCACTTCGTTAGTCTTAGATAATTTGTAAACTTGTGAGGATGTGGGACATGTAAGTGCCAGACTGCCAGTATTTGTGGATAACAAGTTGCCATAATACTCCTCTAACCATAGACAGAATAGCTCAATGAAAATGCAGAATGACTCCTCAGAGATAGCTGAAACCCTCTTTACCTCTATTGGTCCTCCAGCAAGAAGGCAGATAAATTGCTTTCAGGGTGAGGGAAATATCTCAAGTGTCTCTGCAGTGACTTAGGATAGATGAGTTTTATCTTGAACACACGGGGACCCATATTTGACCATCATCTGAAACTGGAAGCCCACACTTAGCATAGATTAGAACTGGCTTTTTATTTTTTAATCACTGACCTATCTGGAGGCTGTTGGGTTTTTTTCTTCCAATTGTGGACCTTACAACAATGATTCATGCATTCGCAACCTTGAAGACAGATTACTAATATTTTGGGACCATCCTGGAAAATAATAACTCATAGACTCCAGCTAATGCAAAATGGTACACCATGAATATACAAGGGTTTCATGCATGAAAATCAAAGAGGATCATACTCTGCAAGCTATAGGGAAGGGATTGGCAACCTTTGGCCTGCAGCCTGCCAGGCCAGGCCAATGGGGGCTGCAGGAAGGGCAGCCAGCACATCCTTTGGCCCACACCGCTTCCCGCAGTCCCTATTGGCCTGGAACGGTGAACCGTGGCCACTGGGAGCTGCGATCAGCCGAAGCTGCAGACGCTGCAGGTAAACAAACCGTCCCGGCCCGCCAGTAGCTTTCCCTGGCGGGCTGTGGGCCAAAGGTTGCCGATCCCTGCTATAGGGGCTGCCTGTAATTTAAACATTGTAGTTCAAGATCTATATTTAGTACATAAAGCCTTAACCTTAAACAATATTGGCTCAATCTGTATAAGTTATTGTGTGGTGTCTCACCTCTCATTAGGGTGCTTGTCCTCAGCAAATTGGAACCGATGACAGACTCGTGTTATATTTTTGAGAGGAAAGGAGTCAGGGCCTTCAGAAGTGATCCTCCTTCAAATATGACATGATATAACAGTAATTTGTGTATTATTAATATATTTGAGAGGAGCAAGGTCAAATATGACAGGGAGCCAGGAACTCTTGTGTTTTCAGCCTGGTGCTAAGATTGATTCAGAATATGGTTATGCTGCTATTTAATTGCTACTCTATTTGGACACCAAGAGCCTTGGATAGGTATCTTTTTACTAATATTTACATTAAAATAAAATAAATAAATATCTTTGGGCAAGTCATTTAGGCAAAAATGTTGGCACTTGTGCTAAAAGTGCGACACCTAAACACATATTTAGGCAACTGAATGAGTGGCCTCATTTGAAAAGGTGCTGAGCAACTACTGAAGTCAATGGAATTTGTGGGTGTTCAGCAACACTGAAAATCAGACCACTTATTTAGGCACCTAGATATAGATTTAGGGGGAGATTTTCAAAGTCACAAAGACAGTTAGATGTCCGGTGCCCACTGAAAGCCAACGGGAGCTGAGTGCCTAGCTTCCAAACTCTCCTCCCGAGGTGCCTAATTTTAGTTATCTGTGTTTCATAATATTAGATTCGTAGCACCATAGGGTAAGAAGGGACCACAAAGGTCATCTAGTCCAACCCCCTTCCAAGATGCAGGATTTGTCATTAATCTCTAAAAAAAGAAAAGGAGTACTTGTGGCACCTTAAAGACTAACAAATGTATTAGACCATAAGCTTTCGTGAGCTACAGCTCACTTCATTGGTATGCATCTGATGAAGTGAGCTGTAGCTCACGAAAGCTTATGCTCTAATAAATTTGTTAGTCTCTAAGGTGCCACAAGTACTCCTTTTCTTTTTCCGGATACAGACTAACAAGGCTGCTACTCTGAAACCTGTCATTAATTTCTATGTCCCAGATTTCTTGTCTGGCCAATGTGGCTGAACGTTTCAAAACCTTGTGCCTAAAATTAGGCACTTAGATTTACATTTAGGTTCTTAGCAGAAGGGCCTAATTTCCAGAAGTGCTGAGTACACACTGCACCCACTGAAATCCAGTGTGAACTATGGGGTTTCCAACACCTCCAAGCTTCAGGCTACTCAGTTAAGAACCTAAATATGAATTTACCCATCTACATTTGAAAGTTTGAGCTGACAATAAATTACTTTCACCTACAGGAGAAGGAGGATTGTGAGGATTAATTCATGAATGATTGCAAAGAGCCTTGAAGAGAGTAAGCAGTATATAAGTGCTAAGCATTTTCATTGGTAACTTTTCCTCAACTGGGTACTTTCATTTCCATAGTTTGTACTATTTGTATATATTAGTTATGATATTGTCAGACACCGAGGAACCTTAAGGCATGGGATGCCTTTATAAATAGTCATTTAATACTTATTTTAAATTTAAAATTAAGGACTAGATGAGAAGGAGGAATAATAAAGAAGAATTGTGTTGCCATAGTCAATGGCTTACATTTGTATAGCATCTCTATTATTACCAATTACACTTTTAAAGGCACAAGTCATAATTCTGGCACTGTTTCTCATTAAAATGAAGCATTCATTTGACAGCCTTGGCATGCTTTATGTGTTCATCAAGAAATAATTCCTGTATAGCTTGATGATTTCTCCCTGTGTCATTAAGTAACAGCATTCTCATCTTGTCTCCCTAGGGTTCATGTTGTATGAATATCCTTGTCTTCCAATGGCATGACAGAGAATAAAGGGGAGGATGGACAAAGAAGAAGAAAGGATAAAAGAGTATGACAGGAAATATGATGAGGAAGCAGCTCTTCCTTTTTTATTCAAATGCTTTTACTGTTTGTAAGCCAACATTTTGGTACATTTGTTTTTATAAGTCAATTTTCATTATACAATGATCACTATATTTTTTTCCTTCAGCTATCTCTGGTCTACGTGTCTTCATATAAGAAGAAAATGTATGGCCTGATTATGCTCTTATTTGCACTAATGTAAATCAGGAGTAACTCCTGGAGACACTGGATGTCAAACTGGTGTAAGCGCAAAGAGAATAGGATTCTTGCATTTAGACTGTTAGTATTGCCTATGCAAGTGTCATGAAAGTGCAACTAAAGTAGGC
Source organism: Natator depressus (assembly GCF_965152275.1). Classification (NCBI taxonomy): domain Eukaryota; kingdom Metazoa; phylum Chordata; order Testudines; family Cheloniidae; genus Natator; species Natator depressus. Next base: position 52,538,515 of record NC_134238.1, read on the forward strand.
ATCATAACATAATCCCTCCAGATGCTCTGCTCACGGAATTCCTCAATGAGCTCAGCAGGAGTTCTACAGTAGAGTAGAGGTATGATTGGACAGGCTCATGATGTGTACTGTGACAATGCATATATTGATGCCATAGGCAGGTATAGCTGCAAGAGACTTCCAGTTCCTGCACATTGACTGGGATTTTCAAAGGGGCCTAAGGAAGTTAGGTTCCTAACTCACATTGAAAGTTTATGGAAGCTGGTGCCTGATTCCCTCAGGTCCTTTAGAAACTGCCAGGCCTGATGTATTAAAGCATTGGCTGGGTTCTTTGTGGGCTTACATTACAACCCACTGTATTTACATGCTCATAAGTTTTGAACAAATTCTCCTTTTGGATGTGGTTATTCTCAGTCCAACTTTCCAGTCCAAACTTTCATGCTTCTTCTAAGCTGAATGTGAATTTTTGTTGGGAAGTTTACTTATAAACCACAACTGTTTGTGAATTGTCTGACAGTGAAAAATCAGATTCTTCTTCTGCTGTGAAAAAGATTTAAAGGTTTAGTTTTTATGCCTGGTGGGAGGGTACTCATCCAAAGCAGGAGAAGGAGAGGGAGGAGACTAAGGATTTGATCCAAAGCTCCCTGAAGTGAACAGAAAGATTCCCATTGATTTCACTGGCTTTGGATCAGGCCCTATGGGAGTGTTTCTCAAAATGTGAGTCAGGACTCCAAATGGGGTTGTGCCATCAGCAGATGGGTTCATGGTGATCCCTAGTCTATGAAGGATGCCATTTTGCTCTGCATAGCATGAACTCACATGTATGGTGTGTGTGTGTGAGGTCATGATGCAAGGAGGATGGCATTTTGCTCTACAAAATGGCATCCTCCATGTGGTGTGACATTGTACATACGCTGTGTGTACTGTCGTACTATGTGTAGGATGCCATTTTGCTCTTCAAAATGGTGTCATCCATGCTGTCTGAGGTTCTGGCAGGAAATACTTCATTAAAATGGGCTCATGCCAGCAAAAATTTGAGAGCCCCTGATATATGGGTAGGGAGGATGTGGGACTGATGGCAAAGGAGGGAGAGAAGAAACTCAACTCACATCATTCACCTTCAATGTACTGTGTTCATCTTAAGGGTTCTAAGGATTAAAGCAGATATGTAACTGCTTAACTATAGGCCATATACCTAGATCCAGCTGAGCTTTGTTAGGTACAAGAACCAGGGTGGCAAGCGAAAGATCACTTTAAGCCACCTTTCTGGTTTCCTGATTCTTGGCCTGAATGGGAGCTGAACTGATCTGCAGCATAATTCGGAGCAGCCTAAGGGCTGCTCTAACTTACACTGGCTAGAGCATCCTTTCAGGACCTCTCCTTTGGCTGGGAAACACCTCCATACAGTGTAATATGGTTCCACCCCTCAAACTTCCTGTGATGTTTTCACCTACATACAAACACTCCTCCTTCCCCCCTCCCCTTCCTGACTGAGCAGGGCAGAGAGCAGGTGGCAAAGACTTACAAGTTTTACGAGGCCCAGGTCTTGCATAGTTTCCGTCAGGAAAAAGGGCTATTAATAGCTGGGAAAAATAATTTTCCATATTTAAAAAAAAAAAACACTTTCCTTTGCTGCAAAATAAAACAGAAGTTTCCTTTCTGGAGACATGCCAGAAATCTATGCACTCAAGAGGAATTAGTGACAAGCAGGAACATAAACACTCTCTATATATACACGTGCATAAAGACCTGCTGCCAAACATACTGAAGAATAGCAGCTCGTAGCAAGAAATTATTTCATAGACAGCTCAGTCTTCTAAAGAAATAGTAACGGTAATGCAATAAATCTGCTGCAAAACATATTTAAAAGTGTGTATTTCTTTAAACTGCTGCACACGTTGCATGGGCAAATTTCTATTGAATCATCACTTAAATAAACATTTTAATTTGACAAACATACGTGTGTTCATGAAACATCTGCTTCTTACTGCCGTGATACATAGTTTCATTTAGACATACCACAATAAGAATTATATGTGTGCATCTGAATGAAAGCCACGTATGGATTAACTGTAAAACACAATCTGACGTTCTTTTGACAGTATTTTTTCACTGAAACTACAATAAAATATACTTTCTACTGAGATCTGTTACTGTAAAGGGAAGAAAGGATAGTCCAGAGGCTATGACATGAGCCTAGAACTTGTGTTCCTGCTCTGCTACGGATTTGCTCTGCTTTAGACTTTCTGTGAGATTTTGGGCAAGTCACATAGATTCTCTGGGCCTCAGTTCAGAACCCATAAAATGGGGATAACAGTGCTTTCCTACCTCCAGGAGTGTTCTGAGGATAAATAGATTAAAGACTGTGAGGTGTTCCAATACTGTGTTTATGGGAGAGGGGGATATAAGTAACTAAGATAGATGAAAGGGAAGGGGGACTTTTCCACATCAATTATAACTAAAAACAGCAGATTTTGTTTTTCCTGAGGCACCATGCAGTGTGTGTGTGTGTGTGTATGTGTGTGTGTGTATACATATATTTCTTCAGAAAAAACATTTTCTTTAATTTTTAATATGTTTTCATCAGAATGTAGGGAGATGGATACTGAGAAATATTCTGGAAAACATGAGTCATATAATTGTTTAGTTAACTTTTCTTTTGATAAATTATGTTGGAAACAGATAAAGAACATGGGTTTCTGACAAATAGTCTTCATTTGCCTAAAAGTAAAAAAAATCCTTTCAAAGTCTATTGCTAAACTTTGTTTCTTCAGTATCGTGTACAAATTAATATTTTAACAGTTCCAACAGCATAAACATCTCATGAGAATATCATGAAATCATCATCATGCAGCCTGAAAGCAATTCTGTGATCTAATTCAATATTTCTTGTAAAGTAAGTATCAGACTCATGGAATTACTATAAATATAAAACTTAGCTGACTTACAGATATGGTAACAAGCAGGTAACTTCCACAGACTCTCCAGTCAGTCAGAGTCTGCAAAGATGCAGATGATCAGGCTATGATATCCCAAACTGTGAATGACTAGCTCAGATATTATAGATGTAGACAGATAGCAATTATAATTCTATAGTTTGATATAGTTAACTCAAGGTAAAGGCCTTGATTACAGTAGGATAATTAATCCTCACTAAAAGCAGAAACTTTCTCTGTTTCTCCTTTTGTTGCAGTCCCAAACTCTTCTGACTGTCATAAATAAGACATGTTCCAAGATGCAGAATCAGGTTGCGTATTACTCCATATCCTATTTCAAAACATGATTTTATCCACTATTCAGACTCATTGGTTAAAAAGTAACAAAGGCATTAGGTATTCTATGTAAGCTTTCCTAAAACACTTGCAATCTTTCAGCTGATGTTTACTCTTTGTTCAATGAAATTTGAAACACTTTTACCTACTGTGCTTGGATTACCTATGGATGTTGGAATACACATGATGCCATCATTTACAAGTCTTTTAAAAGATGCAGGATCATTGCTTTCTCTTAGAATTAGTCTCCTGAAAGTATACATCAACAGTTTAAGGCTGGCTTGCAAACCTTTGTAACTTTACTAAATAGACTTGATACTGGAGGTGGGAGTGTTGTTATTCCTGATTCAAACAAGTAAATATCTGCAAGATACAAATGAACGCAGGCACACGTGGCTGGTCTAATGGTTTGGCTCTTGCAATGGAAGATTTGCATAAATTATGCTCAAAGCATGATGATGCATCTTACATTGCTTCTGAGACCACCACTAATGATATGCATAGAACAGAATAGGGTTGCCAACTTTCTAATCACACAAAAATGAACAGTCATGACCCCCCACTCCTCCGAAGACCTCACCCGTGCCATGAGTCCCCACCTCCCGCTCACTCCATCTCCCCTCACTCCGTCAGTCACTCTCCCCCACGCTCCCTCATTTTCATCAGGTTGGGGCAGGGCTTTGGGGTGTGGGAGGGGGTGAGGCATCTGGCTGGGGGTGTGGGCTCTGGGGTGGGACCAGGGATGAGGAGTTTAGGGTGCAGGAGGGGGCTCAGAGCTGGGGCAGGGGGTTAAGGTGCAGGGGGGGTGAGGGCTCCAGCTGGGGGTGCAGGTTCTGGGGTGTGGTTTGCGATGAGGTATTTGATGGGCAGGGGAAGCTCTGGGCTGGGGCTGAGGGGTTCACAGTGTGGGAGAGGGCTCAGGGCTGGGGCAGGGGTTGGGGTGCAGGAGGCAGCTCTGGACTGGGGCTGAGGGGTTCGGAGTGTGGGAGGGGGCTCAGCACTGGGGCAGGGGATTGAGGTGTGGGAGGCTCCAGCAGGGGGTGTGGGCTCTGGGGTGGGGCCAGGATGAGGAGTTTAGGGTGCAGGAGGGGACGCAGAGCTGAGACGGGGGTTGGAGTGCAGGAGGGGGCGCGAGCTCTGGGAGGGAGTTTGGGTGCAGAGGGGGCTTATGGCTGGTGCAGGGGGTTAAGATGTGGGTTCTGGTGTGGGGCTTGGGGTGAGGTGTTTGAGGTGCAGGAGGGGGCTCTGGGCTGGGGCTGAGGGGTTTACAGTGTGTTGGGGGCTCAGGGTTGGGATAGGGGTTGGGGTGCAAGAGGGGTGAGGGCTCTGGGAGGGAATTAGAGTATGGTAGGGGGTTCAGGGTGTGGGCTCTGACCAGCAGCGCTTACTTCAGGTGGCTTCCAGAAGCGGCCGGCATGTCCGGCTCCTAGGTAGAGGGGCCAGGGTGCTCTGCGCACTGCCTGCGCCTGCAGGCGCCACCCCCACAGCTCCCATTGCCCACAGTTCCTGGCCAGTGGGAGCTGCAGAGCCGGAGCTGAGGGCAGGGGCAGCTCATGGAGTCCCTGTGGCCGCCCCTGTGCTAAAAGCCAGACATGCCAGCCACTTCCGGGAGCTGCACAGAGCCAGGGCAAGCAGAGAGCCTGCCTTAGCCCCTTTGTAAATGCCGACCGGAGTTTTAGTGGCTTGGTCAGCAGTGCTGACCAGAGCCGCCAGGGTCCCTTTTTGAACAGGCATTCAGGTCGAAAACTGGATGCCTGGCAACCCTAGAATTGCAATACAAAATCTTCATAAACTGTCTGTCTTCCTAGCTATAGATATGCACAATAGCTTTACTGACTTGGGGATCTAGGATGGTTTTAAAAGGAAAGGAAAACAGCAGCCCAAAGTGAAAGGGTGGGAAGCTTACCACTATCAGACTACTCAAACTAACTTAACATCCTTTGTCATTGCCTTGAAAAGGTAGATAACACAGAATGTCTTAGGTCAAGGACAAGAGAGAAATACTGTGAAAGTTCTGACTCATCAAACCCTCCCCACACACACTATTTTTATAGCGGATTAATATAAGATTTATGGGTAATTTCTCAATGAATAGAAAAATGCAGAATTAAGGTTAATTAAAGAATGTGTAGCCATTTGATAATGCCATAATAAGATACCTTGGGAAGTAAAACTCTCTAACTTGCTTAAACAAAATAGAATACAAAAACCATAGCTCACGTTGTCTAGTACAAAAGCAAAGTTATAGCACCATTTAGCTTCAGTGTGAAATATTGTCAAGGTTACTGAAGTGTGGCTGGAAAATCTATATTCAGGAACCCCCTTGTTTCTGTGTTACAAAAATAAGTGCCGCTATAATGATCCACCAGGAAATGGAATATGTGGGAAGCCACAGAAAGCACAGAGTTGAGGGGAACTCACCATCTGACAGAGAGATTGGGAGAACAATAGACAAAAGCCATGCTGTAAGTTGTGGTGTGTGGCTCCAAACTGATGATTTTTAGGATGGATGCCATGGGTAATTGGAGTTTCCTGAATAACAATGTCATTTATTTCAGATGCCAGTAATATCTGCTGTCCTTGAGCTAAAGGTAGGTTAAGAACATAAGAATGGCCATATTGGGTCAAACCAAAGGTCCATCCAGCCCAGTATCCTGTCTACCAACAGTGGCCAATGCTAGGTGCCCCAGAGGGAGTGAACCTAACAGGCAATGATCAAGTGATCTCTCTCCTGCCATCCATCTCCACCCTCTGACAAACAGTAGCTAGGGACCCCATTCCTTACACATCCTGGCTAATGGCCATTACTGGATTTAGCCTCCATGAATTTATCCATTTCTCTTTTAAACCCTGTTATAGTCCTAGCCTTCACAACCTCCTCAGGCAAGGAGTTCCACAGGTTGACTGTGTGCTGTGTGAAGAAATTCCTTTTATTTGTTTTAAACCTGATGTCCATTAATTTCATTTGATGCCCATAGTTTTTATATTATGGGAACAAGTAAATAACTTTTCCCTATTCACTTTCTCCACACCACTAACGATTTTAGTTACCTCTATCATATCCCCCCTTAATCTCCTCTTTTCCAAGCTGAAAAGTCCTAGCCTCTTTAATCTCTCCTCATAGGGGACCCGTTCCAAATCCCTAATCATTTGAGTTACCCTTTTCTGAACCTTTTCTAATGCCAGTATATCTTTTTTGAGATAAGGGGACCACATCTGTTTGCAGTATTCAAGATGTGGGCATACCATGGATTTATATAAGGGCAATCAGATATTCTCCGTCTTATTCTCTATCCCTTTTTTAATGATTCCTAACATCCTGTTTGTTTTTTTGATCGCCGCTGCACACTGCGTGGACGTCTTCAGAGAACTATCCATGATGACTCCAAGATCTTTCTCCTGATTAGTTGTAGCTAAATTAGCCCCCATCATATTGTATGTATAGTTGGGGTTATTTTTTCCAATGTGCATTACTTTACATTTATCCACATTAAATTTCATTTGCCATTTTGTTGCCCAATCACTTAGTTTTGTGAGATCTTTTTGAAGTTCTTCATAGTCTGCTTTGGTCTTAACTATCTTGAGCAGTTTAGTATCATCTGCAAACTTTGCCACCTCACTGTTTACCCCTTTCTCCAGATCATTTATGAATAAGTTGAATAGGATTGGTCCTACGACTGGCCCTTGGGGAACACCACTAGTTATCTCTCTCCATTCTGAAAATTTACCATTTATTCCTACCCTTTGTTCCCTGTCTTTTAACCAGTTCTCAATCCATGAAAGGATCTTCCCTCTTATGCCATGGCAACTTAATTTACGTAAGAGCCTTTGGTGAGGGACCCTGTCAAAGGCTTTCTGGAAATCTAAGTACACTATGTGCACTGGATCCCCCTTGTCCACATGTTTGTTGACCCCTTCAAAGAACTCTAATAGGCTAGTAAAACAGGCTAAGGATTGAAATAATTGATTAGGTTAAGGATTGAAATGCTTATTGTTCTTTGGGTTACAAAGCTGTGTAGATTTCTGAAAAGCAGGGCTTTGGAGCAGTGGAGTTGCAGGTTTTTGTATGGAGCTGGAGCGGAGCCGGAGCACAGAAAATCTTGACTGCTCCACTGCTCCGGTTTTTTTTTCATTTTCAGTCCAAAATGAATGATATTTAGCAAGAAAGTCCTAAAGGTGCCAAAAAGTTTCAGATGGTATAACAATTGATATTAACACCTACTTTACCACTTTACGTAATATGTCACAGTTATTCGCACTTTGGCCGAAATCAAGATTTAATATACAGATACAAAATTACAAAGTTTTTTGGAGATATGTTTTATTAAAGAATCAGATAATGATCAGACATCCGGCAACACTGCAGACTGCCCCCACCCTTGCGCCAAGGTTAGGCGAGTACGTACTCGCATAGATTAGTTAGATTGGTATGTGTTGATACTTCTTTTGTAAGGGTTCATCAACGAGACGCGCTGAGTGCTGTGATTACAGAAAAGTGTGACACAAGACACAACATTTAAGATATCACAAATGGGTTTATTGCAAAAAAAAATAATGTTTTTGTTTATTGATATATTAAGATATCGCAAGAAATATTAACCACTTAAGCTCATTTCTCACATGGGCTCCCGTTACCAGTACATTTGTTCATTTATACATGCTCCTGTATCACTCTGGCGGACTTATTTTATATGTCATCTGTTCAATGGTCTTTTGGTAGCATTGTTTGTAATTTTAAATTTACTGAAAAAGTCGCATGCAGCAGGCATATAAATATACAGTAAACATTTTTGCATAAATTAGGAGTGATTTTTGTGATATATCCAGAGTGACTGGAAAATGTCCAACACAATCCTTAGGTCATTTTAAGAAAAAACGTTTCTGTGAACATGTGTCCTAAAATTCTTCCTAAGGGAGCTACAGTCCCTTCAAGGAGGTGATAAAAGTTAATTTCTGATTAATATCTCAAAAACGCTTTAATATAAAGTAATGAAATTATGTCAGTGTCTTAGCGTTAGTATGTGCTAGCAGATTACATTATCCAAAATTATTTAAACCATAGGCATCCCGAACTGGTGGTTGGTCATTTTTATTTCATATTTCAAGAAAGTCTTGTCGTCGACTGCCCCCGGCTACAAGTGTAATATTATGTTCCATAATAAGTTAATAAATTTCGGTTATTATTTATTATTACATTTAAAATTTATGGTTCCAAAGTTGAAAAATAAGTAATAAGTAAAATTGTTTGTATCATTCTAAGCATCTAAGCAGATTAAAATTTTTAAACAGTTTTCTCAGAAATGGTTAATTATAAAAAATAAATTAAGAGTACCATTTTAATGCATGTTCCAGCATTAAATCAAATTCCAGGGTTGTATCTGTTAAATAGTCAAAGATTTAAAAAATATTAAATAAAATTTGCCCAGTCCCCCCAGTTCACGACGCCTGTAGTTTAAATAATTTTATTTGAATGATAGAACATTGGAAATAAACTTTAACGGGAAAGCGGCTTCAAATTGCAAGCACAGTCCTTTTAGTAAAGAAGGACAAATTTTCAGAAATATGTTTTTCCTTCATCAGGCTGGAAACAGTATACAAGATAAAACCTGTTATTTGCTCTATCTTGTATAATCTATTCAGGCTGATGAAGCAAAAACATATTTCTGAAAATTTGATCTCTTTACTAAAAGGACTGTGCTTGCAATTTGAAGCCACTTTCCCGTTAAAGTTTATTTTCAACCTTGTAACATGTAGCCTCGTTACTTCCCAACAATTACTGTTGTAGAACAGCGATAGTACGTACTAACGCTACGGCACAAACCAAATTTCATTGATATATCTATATTAAAGCGTTTTTGAGATAAAATATTTTGAATATTTTACAGCAAAATTTCATAAGAAAAACTAACTTGCAATTTATAAATAAAAATTTATATTCATTATGTATATTAAAAATACTTCTTACTTCATTAAAACTGCAAGAAACATGTTAAAATGTTAAAATATACTTTAATAATAATAATAATAATAGTAAAAAGAAAATGCAATCATTTTTGTCCAGAAAATCCAAAATAAATTCGAAGTACCTTAAGTGGTTAAGATATCACAAGCAGGTACATTATAAAAAAATGTAATGCTTTTGTTCATTGCTTGTTGAAGATCATAACAAGAAACATTTGGATATGGTAGCAGCGCAAGAAGATTTGGCCATGGCTTTAAAAAAAAAAAAAAAATAAAATCTGCCCCTCATGATTGATAGCCAATTTACAGAAAAGGATCTCAATGACATCTTTACTTTTGAATTTGAAAAGCCCAAATCTGGGCTTTTGGGAAAAGCAAAGAAGAAATAGGCAACATGCAAGGTGGAAAAGGAAGTGAATGGTGAGCTCAAACCATGTAGCTTCAAGACAAGTGAAGCAAGTGCCGTGAAAAGTTTCACGCCTTTGGCGGCATGTAAAATGTAACCATCCTGAAAACTATGCGGCTTTGGTTACAAAAAAGGACCAGGAAGGCAAAACAGAAAGCTGATGTGGCTAAACAATGTTCATCTGGCTCTTTGAAAACTCCTGGAGAAAAGATTTTTTGCAGAGCTTCATCTGAAGAGAAACCCAAAACTGAGGAAACAAAACTTGACTCATATTTGAAGTCCTCAAAGATTACAGTCACTATGGATGTCAATACTTTCCATGAAGGGCTGATGGAAATGGTTTGTTTGAGTTTGACACCGCTCACTACCTTCAGGCTAAAGAACAAAGAATTCCAAAAAATTGCAGGTGAAATGGGTCGGCAGCTTGGCGTTTCGACGGGGCACGATGCGGTTCATCATTTAGTTGTCAGCACAGCTGAGTCTGGTTGCGAAGAGCTCAAGACAGATTTGGAGCAAAAATTGTGCTACCTGAAAATGGATGTGGCAACCCATGGAAACAGCAATTTCCTTGCAATCAATGCTCAGTACTATGAAGAAGGAAAAGATAAAGCTGTGGTAAAAACCTCGGACATAATCGACACTGAGAACAGGGATATGGACAGAACTGAAGCTATTTTGCCTGATGAAGGAACTAAAGGAATGGATGAAATCAAACTCAACATGGATGCTGCTGTGCAATGGGTTAATGACCCGAGCCTCATACTTCCAACATGGCTTCATGAGGACAACTCAAAAGTCCAACTGATGAGGTGTGGTATTCACACTCTTCAGTTGGCAATCTGGGATGGACTGAACAAAGAACATGCGAAGAAATTTCTGGCAAAAATTCAACAAGTCGTTGTCAAACTACAAACCCCAAGTATTGGAAGTGTTCTGCTTGATCTACATGGGGTAACTCAATCATTGGATACTGTGACTCGCTGAGGTTCAGCATTTGCAATGATTGATCAGCTTCTCATTTTTCAATCTTACTGTGAACAAGTGGCTGCTGCTAGAACAAGAGAACTCAAGTTAAGAAAAGCTGAATGGGACGAAGTGAAGAACCTGCGAGACCTCCTGGCAAAGCCAAACCAAACAACCATGAATCTTCAAGCTGTCAATATAACCCCTGGAGTTTTAATGAAGGAATGGCTAAAAGTGTCAAAATTCTTGCAAGAAAGTGGTGGAAAAATTGCAGAAGGAATTCTATCCTCCATGCAGAAACGCGAAGAGAAGCTTTTTGACAATATTCATTTCCCTGCTGGAGTTTATGTTGACCCAAGGTATCAGACTCTTCTTACCTCAAGGGAAATACCAAAGGCAAAGGAAGGGCTCCTTGATATTGCTCGACGACTCGAAAAACAAAATCTATTGCTACATTTGAACTTGGTGAAAGAGGTTGAAGAAAATGCAACACAACAAAAGGAGTCATCAACAATCGAATTTGCAGTTTCAGAAAGTTCACATCCTTCAGAAATAGCAGGCTGTTCTCAAACTTCCCTCTCCACTCTGAACTTGTTGGAGCGTCCATCCCTGAGACATCTTCAGCCATCACAGGGAAATGGAGATAATTCAAGCACCAATTCTTCAGAAGATGACGCCTTCAAAAAGGAATTGGATAAACAAGAAAGACACCGGCGAGTTTCTGCGATTCATAATTGTAACGAAGCATTATTAGAGAGAAACTTTCTGGAAGATTGTGAGGCAATGGAGTCTATTGGTAGGCTAAAAGTTAAGTCTGTTTTTGAGGCCATTCACAGCTACCCACACCACATTCAGGCTGCCTGTAGAATTGCTGAGAGCATGCCAGCAACTCAAGCTAGTGTAGAGCGACTGTTTTCGGCTTTAAAGTTAATTTTAATTGATTTGCGGCAGGCTATGAAAGACGACTTGATTGCTGCAATACTTTTTTACAAAATGAATTATGAATGATTCTAGTTTGTATCATTGTTGATGACATTTAAATTGTTTTAAAAGTCTGAATAAAAATAATGTTTTTGCAAAATTACAGTATGCACTTTTTTATTTAGTTAAAAATTAATTTGAGGTGGAGCGTGGAGCGGAGTCAGAGCGGAGCTGGAGCAGTACTATTGGTGCCGGAGCGGAGCTGGAGCGGAGCAATTCAAAAATTTGATTGCTCCAATTCCCTGCTGAAAAGGATGGCTTTGCCATTCTCTGAATTGGAACCTCTGGTTGACCAAAAAAATGTAATGGTTTTAATTACATCAGACAACATAAATATGTCAGACAACAAATCTGGCCTATTGGGCTAGAAAAGAAATATAGAGTATGACAATTTGAGATGCAACAGTAACAACTGACTGAAAATTAGTGGAGTTCTACAAGGACACAAGTGGGATCTTGTGAGATCTTCAGTAGGAATGAATAGGAAACTTGCAGGACTCACCTACTCTGGGCTCCTGGGCCTCACTTGGCCAACCCTATTTTCAGTGGTCAGCACTGTAGTTGTTTCAGACAAAAAGTCAAATATTGTGTTTGTGCTGTGATGTCCTCAGGAGTTGTGTCCGTTACTTTGGCTTCACTGCCATGGATTTATATGCATACTCATGAGATAACCATATAACGCTTATTGGTCATGCAAACAATAATTCCTCTCCCCTCCAATCAGGGGTGGAAGAGCCTGCCGAAAAGTGTGTGTGTGGGGAGGGACCAGGGGCTCTCGCTGCCTCCATGGCCCTACCTGCACCCTGCCCCTTCTGCCCGAGGCCCCGCCCCACCCCTTCTGCCCAAGGCCCTGCCCCCAGCTAAGCCAGAAGCCACAGTGGTCCAGGAGTCAAGGACCCTCCACCTGCCCAAGGTTGGGGGGCTGAAAACAGGCCCTGGCCCATGTCCCAGCTCCGTGAAGCCCCCCACCCAGGGCAGGAGAGTCCGCAGCTCCCCACAGCTGTCCACATGGCTCTTACCCCAACCTGACTTTGGCTGGCGGTGGAGCCTTGGAGCTGCAGCCCGGCCATGGTAAGAGCTGCGCTGCTGGGCAGCTGTGAGGAGCTGTGGACCCTCCACCTGCCCTGGGTGGAGGGCCTGCAGGGCGGAGACACGGGCCGGGGGCTGCTCTTGGCCCCTCCCACCTCGGCCAGGTGAAGGGTCCACAGCGTGGCACCCCACGCTGATGAGGCTCCAGTCCCCAGCTGGCTCCAGCCTCAGGGGGAAGAGGAGGGGTGGGGGAACCCATGGCAAAAAGTGGAAGGGCCATGCTTCCCTGCCACCCCTCTGCCCCCCATTCTGGCACCCCTGCCTCCAATTGCCATATAACTAATGATATGAAGCACAGATTTGCCACCCTCTCTCACACTGAGCAGCATCTTATTTATCTGAGTTGTTCTGTGGCCTGGGATTACTTGTGTGAGTAAGGATTTACATTGCAACATGAATTGGGAATGCAGATTCTGTGCCCTACGGATTAGCAATGTGATAGACCAAGAGAGTGCGATCTCCTATTATAAACTCCTCATTCCTCAATGACAGCAAGGGAGACAGAACTGGCTCTGAGGTCCACAGAAAACTGCCAAGGTGATAGCTTTGAAATAGAGTTGAGAAGCATATAGAAGTGGTGGAGTTACTAAGCAAAGGAGCTCCTCTTGAAAACTGCTGGAGTGGAGATACATCATGCCCCAATGTCGCTGTACAGGAATGGAACTGTCCTTTCCTGCCAGTGCTTAGTGTGGGGCTGCAGTAACTTTAATTGCCCCATGTGGGAAAAGGCACAGCTTGTAGATCGACAAAGGACTGCTCTGGAATGATGGAGCTCATTTGCATCCATGAGCGGTGGGTGGAGCCCCCATTGGGGAAGCTAGCACCTCTCCCCCTCCCCCGGCCCCATCTTTTGCACACATCCCCACGGCCAGAGCCCAGAGCACACCCTCCCGCTAGGAGAAGCCCACAGCATGCCTCCCCACCCCCCAGTCATGTCGTGTCTCCCCTCCTGAGACCCCCAAGCCACCCAGCAGGAAAAACTCATGTCTCTTCCAAAGAACCTAAGCTTTTTTTATATGTGTCATGCAGGTTCCAGGGCAGCTGAGGAGGCAGTATGTGTTATTCAGCTTCCTGGGTTCATCAGTAATCTCCCTGGAGTCCAACTATTAAACCCTCCACCTATGTTTGCGTCCATTTTCTGTACCCTAAGTTTCTTCACAGCTATGGAACAGATGCAATTTTCCCCACCACACTTATGTATTAACACTGACTATCCTCAGGATTAATTAGCCCAGTACAGAGCTGTATTAAGGGCTATCATACTGCTTATATAAATTAGGATTAGGGTTTGAGCCTATGATAATACATTGGAAAAAAATAAAAACCACAAAGATATAGGACTGTATCCATCCCACATTTTACTTCAGCAGCTGCTATCTTGTGGAAGTTTCATGAGCCATATGAGCAGCAGAGCAATGGAGGCTGCTCCATTGTGTGCCTCTTAATGGTAGTTTCAGTTTTACAGGGAAGGACACAAATTTATTTCCTAATCCCAGAAGCCAAATGAGAAGACTCAGTCAGGCCCAATTTACTGGTCTCGGCCTGGCCAACACCTAAAACTTAGGTTGACCTAGCCTCATTGCTTAGAGTTGTGAAAAATGTCATGCCCTTTGGAACACAGTAGATCGCCCTAACCTGCACTGTAGAAGCAGCTATGAACCTTTTCTGTTGACCTAGTTACCATCTCTCAAGGGGATGGATTTTCTACAGTGAAGGAAACACACCTTCTGTCACTGTAATTGTCTATGCTACAGCACTACAGCAGCTGTAGTGTCTCTAAAGTGTGTGGTGGCGGTGGTGAGGTGGAACAGTTCTTTACTGGTTGGCTGAGTGCCATTCAGATGAGGAAGAGCTTTTAAGGAACCAAGCAGCAGGAAGTACAGGAGACTGTTGATCTGAAATCTCCTTATACCAATCCCCTTAAATTGATGGAGGTGGGGAAGAACTCATGACATTCATGCCTGACAGTGCTTCCCATACAACAGACAGGAGGGTAGTACTCATGGTTGTCAAGCATCACCAGTGTGGTATTCTGCTCTATCCAATGTTGATAACAGTCGGTTGTGTGCGTGTGTTCCCTCTGCGTGCTGCCCCAGCTCTGCGCAGATAGATGGCACAGCAGACTCCAAGAGAAAACCCAAAGGCCACAGACTCTGATAAGGTACAAAGGCACCAGGCCAGGTTTATTGCCAGAGACTGTGTTTTGTTACGGGGGTGTGACTAATTGCTGGACCCAGACTAGGAAGGAATCTAGTCTGTGAAAGAAGCTTTTTGGAACATCTCTGAGGGTGAGATTTACCTGCATTTAGTTTCCTACTGTATTAGGCTTAGCCTTGCATGTTTTTGTTTTATTTTGCTTGGTAATTACTTATTAATACTTATTATTACTTGGAACCACTTAAATCCTACTTTTTATATTTATATTTAATAAAATCACTTTTGCTTATTATTGACCGCAGAGTTAGTGACTAATACCTGGGGGAGCAAACAGCTATGCATCTCTCTTTATCAGCGTTATAGAGGGCGGACAATTTATGAATTTACCCTGTATAAGCTTTATACAGAGTAAAACAGATTTATTTGGGGTTTGGATCCCATTGGGAATGGGGTATCTGGGTGCTGGAGACAGGAGCACTTCTTCAGCAGTTTTCAGTTAAGTCTGCAGCTTTTGGGGGACATGGTTCAGACCTGGGTCTGTGTTTGCAGCAGGCTAGCATGTCTGGCTCAACAAGACAGGGTACTGAAGTCCCAAGCTGGCAGGGAAAACAGGCTCAGAGATAGTCTCAGGTGACAGAGATAGCACATCAGGTGACAGTCCCAAGGGGGTTTCTGTGACCCAACCTGTCACACAGGTATCTACAGTTCTGCTAGTACATATGTGCTCTCTGACAATGGACCAGTTCAGTAAGTAGTGGGATTTACCACTGCCCCCTAGGCCCAACAAAGACAACCCCTCAGGGGTGCATTCTTATACACAGGTACAAACAAGTTACACCTCACTCCTGATGTATTGAGGTACAATCCCTCTACGTAGTAAGGTGCCGCCTATCACCTTGTACATGTTGGTTCGATCAAAACAACCCCATCCATCATATTACGCTTTTGCTCCTGTCTTTAGGATGGGTCAGCATGTTCCTTGTTGTCTGTGTGGAATGTGCTAGTATCAGAGTGTTCTGGTACCATCCTGGCATATGTTTATATCTCTAGTGTCCAGTACCTTTTAGGTATGTGTGTTTTGCAACATCAGCCCTCTCCTTGCCAGACTCTGAGCAGGGCCTGCCTCTTGCTCACAGCTTAACTTGGCTTTATGTTAACAAGTTTATGTTAGACCATTACTTTAGTTCAGGTCTTAGGCCTCATACCGGGTCTCTGATACAAGGGTTTATGTTTCAGGACCTACTACGCATGTCTAATACAATCTAATCTACAGTAGAAAAGGTTTGTTGGTATAGCTTTACTGGTACAGGCTCAACTGACTCAAGACGCTGTTATACTGACAAAAAGTGCTTATGCCAGGATAGTTTATACCAGGTTGGTAAATGAAACAAGCTCTGCAAAAGAGTGCTTTTGCTAGTATAACTGTATCTACACTAGGACTTTTGCCAGCCTTAGCTATGTTGGCACAAAAAAGTCACACCCTTAACTGGCATAGTTATACCAGCAAAACTTTCTAGTGTAGATGTGCCCCCTCACGACCTCTTTATCTTCTTTCCAATCACTGGAATGAGATGCCCCCCGCATCCAGCCCTATCTTCTACAAGGTCTTTTTTTTAATTCCTTAAGAATTAATTAATTGCAATCTGTCTCTCTCCTTTCCACCAGGACCATAAACAGTTATTTCTGACCTAAAAATGAATTAACTCTCATAGCCCATGCAGCCCCAATGGGCCAGGGGAGAAAGTGGTTCCAGAACTATAGTTTTCTTCACAATGGGAGCTTTTTGCTGGTATAGTATACCGGTAAAGCTTCCCTGTGTAGACATGACCTAACTAGTAGCAATGCGCTGCACACAGGGATTGGGGAGTTCATCCAATGGACTATTTCGGTCCCTTGAGCAGCTCTGCAACACCAAGATGCAAACTTCCACTCCACCCTTTGTCCCTACACAGTGAGCTAATTTATTTCTGAATTAGGTTGATCATGTGCACAGTTATGGTATGTGACTCACTGGGTCCCATACACCTCAGGGCAGGAAGTGGCTGTAAATTTTAGTCTGAGTAAAGCCCATAGGTTGTTATATATCAAAATAATACTAAAAGCAAATTTCAACGAAATTAGTGGAAGGTTAAAACAAAATAATTTAATTAGCTTCATCACAATAATAATCTTTCAGTGACAGATGTTTTAAAAGAAAACCCTCCTCCTTTGATCCACTTAAAGAATGAATCTTATTGTAAAATTTCTTCAATGTGCCTCAAAGTGGAGATAACAGAAAAGCATTGAAATAGTAGATGGGCTTTACAATACTCTATTCTCTCTGGAAATTATGCAGACAGTAGAACTCTATTTCTAAAATTCAGGCCACCACTCTAATTAAAACCTACTAGTTTTAAAAGCATATATGTAAAAAAAAAAAAAAAAATTACGCACCAGCATTAATTAAATTACATTTGCATTTTTAAAGAATCATTGGAAGATCACATTGTATTGGGACAAGTTCTTTTCATGCATTCAGATACTGATATCTTTATCTGGAATTTACTTGACTAGGGCACAATATAGGTGAGGTTGGAGGTGCGGGAGAGGTTTTGGCGTGTGGGCTCTGGGTGACAAGTTGGGAGGCTCCCCGGAAGCTGTGATATGTCCCTTGTCTCCTAAGGGGAGGCGCAGCCAGGCAGCCATGGTTCCTGGCCAATGGGAGCTGTGGAACTGGCGCTTGGGGCAAGGGATGCATGAGGCCCCAAGCGCCGCGCCTCTGCCTAGGAGCCTCTGCCTAGGAGCCGAGCGACATATCACCACTTCTGGGGAGCTGCGCGGAGCCAGGTAGGGAGCCTGCCAGCCTTCAGAACCAGACTTTTAACGGCCCCATCAGCAGTGCTGACCGGAACCACTTTAGTCTCTTTTTGATCAGGCATTCCACTCGAAAACCAGACACCTAGCAACTCTAGGAGGGAATGGGGGAGTTCCTCCCTCACACTGTAGCCTTGCATGTTTAAATATTACCACTACAAAGCCGGCAGTTTCTTAGATACAGATTGTAATCCAGTTTTACACATAAAGTTGTAGGGGCAAATAAGACTCCAGGTGCAAGAAGAAGAGATGGCTTCGCATGGCTGCTGCTACTTCTCTCTTTACGTAAATGGGCAAATAGGGGTTGGAAGTGATAGAATCCTTGCTCCCACACCTACAAATCACTAGCCACCAGAACTGAACCAGTGCAGGGAAAGAGAGGGATGGCAATAGGGGGTTGTGACCAATTGCTTCCCAAGGAGCAAAGAAGGAATTGAAACTATGCATTACACCTTACACTTAATATATACTGGGGAGGGGGAGAGATGGCTGTAATGGCAGAGATTGTTTGAGAAGAGGGAATTTATGTTAATTTTTACTATAAAAGGACTTGTAGTCACATTTTATGAGGGATTTTTCCATGGAATTATCCTTAAATGACACCTTTTAAATTTGCCATAAGCAAAAGACTTATGCCCAAGTCCACTACTGCAAACAAATCTATTTGAATGTCCTAAATTAGACTTTGTTGGAAAAATTATACTGGCACAGTCATAGTTGGCAGTATTTCCCTTGTATACCCATATTTTCAGGGCCTATTCATAGTATCTCAGTTGCAGCACTAATTTTCATTATTTACTCTGAGTTCAGGAGCAATAAAAATGGAAGGTACATTTTGTGATTTCCCGGTTATATGATATACTTGTTGGATATTTCTGTACCATAACACTGTTCCGTATGAATAATCTGTGATTCCTTTAGCCTGCAAAACAAAAAACATAAGGAGTAGATCTGTAATGGAAGAACTTACACCTTCAATTCAGCTGTCTGTAGATACTTATTGGGCCATAGAGTAAACAGAAGCAGATCCCAAAAGAACTACCAAAAGTCCAAGCCAGTATCTTTTAATTGAACATCTAGATATGATGTTAATGGTTTTATTCTAGACTAAACTGTTACTCTATTTACTCCTTTTGGACGTTTGTTACGCTCAAGCTTCTTCATTCTGTTAATAGATAATTGTAAGTATAGCTCAAGCAACCTCTTATCCTTCCTTCAGAAACTATATTGTCTGTAATGTGATATTTCAGCTTGCTACCACCCTGTTTGTTTGCTGCTGATTAAAGGATTTGGTATGCATATGTTTACCCGGGAAGCAATTAGAGGAGAAAAAAATCAACACCCTAAAACAGATATAAACTTTAAAAAATTCGTCTAACCTTTATCAAGAGACTTGAGTTATTTCTTTCAGAATAATTTAAAGGGATGGAACACAGGGGAAGAGGAGTGTGTGGGGAAGTACAGTATCTTTTAGAGGCTCCAGTTAACTGGCAACCAGAGAAATGGAGGGATATTGCTTCTGTTCTTGGCTGGACATTCTGACGACTGACAAAATGAATATTGTTTCTTAATAGCAAGGACCAAACATTTCATGACAGTGATTAAATAGCACTGCACTCCCTTTTTCATTGGAGCAAGGATTATTCAGTCCATACGTCTCATTCACAACTTATTGCAGTTATAAGCTATAAGGTCAATAAAAGTTTTCAACAGCCCAAGTTAGCTGAGACAAGATCATGACAGAAAATAGTTTGCGCGATTGTACTGCTTGCTGGTCTGTGGTTTATGACATTGTGATGGCTCTATATGACAACTTTGGACAGGAACAGAGGCTGCAACCCCTCCACAGTCCTTAGAAGGGAGTTGGTGACCACTGGATATACATGAATACATTCAGAGTCCCATGTATAATGTGACTGTATGGTCACAGAAAAGCCTGGAAATAAAGTGTACACTTCTACATTGATAGTAATTAAGCATCGAAACAGTTTACAAAGGATCATGGTGGATGCTCCATCACTGGCAATTTTTAAATCAAGATTGGATGTTTTTCTAAAAGATGTGCTTTCGGAATTATTCTTGGAAGTTCTATGGCCTGTGTTAAATAGGAAGATTAATAAATTAGATTATCACAACTGTCCCTTCTGGCCTTAGGATCTATGAATTTCCTATTGTTTTCAAACTGGCCATAATTGTGCTCCAGAATATAAGCTTTTATTTAAAAATATACATTAAAAAATGAGGTCTCTGCTTCCTCCCTCCCCACTTCTGCAAAATAGGGATAATGATACTTACTCATCTTTTTAGTATAAGGTGATTTGAGATTTACGTATGAAAAGTGCCACATGGGAATAAGTATTATTATTATCATGGCTATGAAGGTAACCTTTATAAGGTTAGCTGTATGGAACCACTTCAGTGTACACTACTCCTATTCAGTTCAAAGGGGTAGTAATGTCAAAGATTACTGGTTACAATTTAAATATCAATATTGTTAACTATTTCACTGGTGATCATTTTAGCAGAAACCCTAAGCTAGCATGCTTAGCCATTGCTCGTAGACATAATGGCAGACACCGGGGCAGTGTTGTAAGGGACAGCTAGTTAATATCAATGGTTTTGGGGTGAGAGATGTGGAATTCAATTCCCAACACCCCAAACTGAAGGTCAGCTCTGTGTCTGAGCAAAAGGGGAGAAAATGGAGATCCATTCTGACCCCAGTACAAAAAAATCTCAATTGCCTCCTGATTACCAAAACCCCCGAATACCTCTCATACCCTCCCGGGTGCCAAAAGCCTTAGTTGTCCCCTACCCTATGTCAAAAACACCAGTTTCTCCCCTGGCAACTTCTATAGTTCAGTCATGTATTGCAAGACAAACATTCCAGCGCACAAAATTCCAGAACATATGGACACAGAATAAAAGAGATTAAATTGAATATCAAATGAAATAAATAAAGAAAGAGACATTGTATTGATTGGGCTGAACTGAACTGGGTAGGTAGTCATGACTGGAGGAGTTGAAGGGATAATGCCACATAATTCCAGAGTTCAGGCCATATATTTTAGGTCTAATGAGTTGCATAGGACACAGAGCTTTGCATACACGGTTTTGATGCATCCAGTGACATTATCCTGCACCGTACTGTACTATATACTGCTCTATCACATAGATATGGCGCTATGGGCAAACTTTTTGGCCTGAGGGCCGCATCTGGGTATGGAAAGTGTATGGTGGGCCATGAATGTCTGGTGGGGGAGGGGGACTCTATCGGGTGTAGCATGGGGGGCTCCATAAGGGATGTTACCGAGGTGGGGGCAAGGGACTCATGGATTCTGGCGTGGCGGGGTGGGCTCTACAGGGGTGGTACTGAAGACTCCTAGGGGCCCTGCCAGCAGTGACACCAAGGCAGCCATACCATGCACAGCCATGGATGGAGGCACCCCAGCTGGGACAGGTGTGGCCCCATGGTGGTTTCCAGGCTCTCGAGGGCGGGAGCCATAGGAGACCGGGAGAGGATTGGGCGCACTGTCGCGTGGGAGGTGAGGGGCTGCTGCGTAGGGGTGGGGTTCCGATCCCGGAAACAGAGCAGTGTAGTCGCACCTGTGCAGTGTGGCTCCGCGTGCCGGAAGGTGGTGGTCATCAATGGAATTGTGAGTCAGGGGCTGGGGAACACCAGGCTGGCAGAGCAGGGCAAGCCCCTGACCCCGCTTCCCGACGGGAGCTCGAGGGCCAGATAAAAACATCTGATGGGCCGGAAGCAGCCCGCAGGCCACAGTTTGTCCACCCCTTCACTGTCAAGTACACATTCATATGAATATATCTGTATATACATGTGTGTAATTTATGCACACATCTGCATCCTGGTGATCCATAAGCCACTGCAACCCAGGGCAGTGGGGATGCAGGTAGTATGGGGGCTGCTGTGCCTTACGGGAATACTGCATGGACCCAGTAGGGAGAATTCCCTTCCTCGGGTTCCTGTGCAAATCACCAGAGCAAATCTTGGTGTTCTGACCTTGTGCTGATTGCCAGGATTGGGCCTACATTAATTACTCAGACCAGCTACACTTTATGCCAAAGAAGGAAAGTCTGCCTGAGAGAGGGCTGATGGCACAATCCCACCCACAACTCCTGCTCCACTGAGGGCTTGGAGCCAACCAGTGCTGCCACAAAAGTGGGCAACACTGACTGGGGTGGGGATATAGCCAGGGCATCAGGGAGAGTCAGCACATCTTCTAGCTTAAATCAGCCTTCCTCTGATGGCATCCCAGGGAGGAGATCACCTCACCAGGGGGTTGAATCCTTTCTTTGGTACAAGGATGTAAAAATTATTGTCAATGTGCCAGTAACAATGACGGTAACCCATTGAGCTGAGATGGGGAGCAAAATTTACAGACCTGAGAGGGGAAGTTGGCGTTCATCAAAATGAAATAATTTATTTCATCCATTCTGAATATTTTCAAAAATATATAGAAATCTCCCCCCTTTAGCCACGAATTTGTACATTAACTATTTTTAAACTACTAAAGGGGAAATGAAGTTAGAAGGTCAGAAAGATCTATTATAGCCTCCAAGCCACCAGCTGAAAGACATTTGCATATGCAATCTACGGTAATTGTGTAACATTTTTCAGGCCACTGTATTAACCTTTGAAGAAGTAAACAGTGGAAAGTTACTGACTCACCACATGACCATTTTCAGCCAAATATGAGCTAGGATTGTCTTTTTGTATGGAACAATAACCTGAATGCGTCAAACATTTTGGACCTAACTCTTCACTGTCTTCCTCCTCGTGTAGTCATTTACACCTCTGCAAAGTGAGTATGAAGTGGGCATAAAATGGTCCCAAACCAGGATGACAAATCAGGTCCCCTGTATTTAAAAGATGAATAGAATTGTCCATATGGGACAACAATTCATTATTGTAATTATTACATATGGGTTTTTTTTTTAAACCGCATTATCTTGGGCCGCTAAGATGTGTGCACAACTACATTGAATAAGTGTGAGCTTATTTGCCCTTTCTCCACTTCTCCTCTTGGTCATTTGTTATACTTTGTCTAAAATTAAGTTATAAGGTTTTGGGGGCAGGTATCATGATCTATTTTTACAGCAAACTCTCTGGGTGCTATATTCAATCTAACTAAGGTACTTATCTGACCCCACACTACCACAGTAGCTGAGTGCCTCACAATTTTTAATGTGTTTATTTTGACAACACCCTCCGAGGTAGGGAAGTGCTATATCCCCGTTTGGCAGATGGGGGACAGAGGCACAGAGGATAGAATTTGTAAAGGGGACTTAGGCACCTAACTGCCATGTTAGGTACATAATTCCAACATGTAGGTGTCACTGGCATTCACAAAATCACTTCTCAGCTGGTGCCTAACCCTGTAGGTACCTAAGATCCCTTAGTGCCTAAGTTTACACTGATAAAGTCCCCGAGGTGTCTAAATTTTGGGGTGTGGGCATGTGTGAAGCCACTGAAGTCCTGACACCCAGCAGCTCTTTACCGAACTCACACATGCGCCCCAACAGGATCTACAAACTGTCCTCACTTATCTTGCCTTTTGGGGCCTGATCCAGCAGGCATGTTCACAGCATGCCTAATTCTGTATAAAAGATGCTGGAAGAGGAGCCCAGTGGTGAGAGCACTCACTCATTCATTGGACCTGGGTCTCCCATCTCCCAGCGGGCTACAAAGTCATTCTAATGCACTCTCTGGGTGAGTGAATATTTAATTATTTATACAAAATAGAACAGCTTCAGATGGAGAGACACCTGCCCCAGACTACCCCATAGCCCAGTGGTTAGGGCATTTACGTGGGAGGGTCAGAGGGCCAAGTTCATCTCTGCTCTACATCAGACAGTGTTGAGCTTTGAACCTGGATACCATACATCCTGGGTGAGTGCCTCAACCCCTTCTTATAAGGTTATAACCACTGCAACGTCACCTCCTCATCCCATTTTCCATAAACAAAACCCCATTAACCTCACTTAGGTGCCCAACTCCAAGAGAGGGTTCACAATTGTGAACCCCAAGTGGAGAAAGGCACCTCTCTCGGGCCTGGCATTGGGCATCAAACTCCCTTTGTGGGGAGGGGCTTAGGTCCCACCTCTTGCTTTGGCATGTGGGAGGTGAATGTAATAACCCAGACTCCATGCATTTCACTCACATAACACCAGTTATTCTGGCTGTATATGGGTTAGCAGATCCCTGCTCAGTGTGCTGGCTTTTTTGAGGGCTCTAACTCTCCCCATGAGGACCTACATGGTTTGCTCAAGGTCACGCTGGAAGTCTGGCTAAACGGAGAATTAGGGTTGGGTTTTCAGAGTCCCAAGCTAATGCCTTAGCTGCTGGGCTATCCTTCCTCTCCAGAACAATTAATAGATAAGGGAAATAATTAAAAGAAAATAAATAATGTCTGTTCACAGATCCCTGTGTGCTCTTTCCAATTCATATTATTCTATATTCTCTCTGATGGCGTAGCAGCTACAATTACCACTCTTAAATGGCAAGGTATTAACTCCATAGAAATAATGGTTCCCTGCAAGTACTTTGCTGGCACTACAGTCTGCGTGGAGAAGTTCTCAATCCCAGTGGCAGATAGTTAATATGCAGCAAAGTGATGGAGCTTGGAATATCACTCAAGTTCCTTGATTAGTAATTATACTATAATTTCCTCTAGCAATTAAATGGAAAATTGTACTAAATTGTGCAGTGATCTCTACCTTGCTCTTAACTTATCTACTTTGTGCACCTGTGTTTTTGGACATATTCTTATGTTGTTTTATTTCATATTGAAGAAAGTGGTACCAGGGTCAATTCTATTTGGCTTACTCTAGTCACTGTTCAGGAATGTATCCCATGTGAAGTGGTGGGGCCTTGGCATTGTGGGGTTAAAGATTACATGGCACACAAAAGATGCTTTCTGCACTGAATCAAATATGACATATCCATAGCTTTCTATTTAGTGGGAGGAGCTGGACTGAAAGTCAAAGCCAAAAACAATTCAAAGCTGCATGGGGAGGGAGTAATCGAAGAGCTGCCTTAGGGAAGGGAGCTCATGAAAATGAGATCATCTGGAACTAGCTAAAACTAGAGAATGGGACTGGGCAATGTCTTAAAAAATATTTACCTGGAAATGGGAGCTTTCTTTCCCCATCTCTGTTGTGTTGTTTGGGGAAGAGAGTTTTGCAGCTTCAGTTTCCCTCTTCTTTGGAGTCCTTCTTTGTAAGCCAACCCCAATCATAATGCTTGATGTGGTTGGTAAAGTATGAACTTCTGGTTGCATGGCCCTTTCTTTTTCCCTCAGAATAATCCCCAGATTAAAGGAGCTGTTAGTCAGAGAGATTTACTATTATCTCATATTGCCCCCACCTCCTACGGAATATCCAAGAGTGGGAAGGTACCCATCCCATTTTAGCCAAAATTAATGACTCCCTTGGTAGTATTCCCATGACCCCAATTGATACATATTGAAATAATGCAGAATAGAGTTTGACTGTAGGAATTTTAAAAGTCTCCCTTCTAGAACTGACAACCCCAAGCATTGAAAAATCATTAGATCAGCTAAAAATAATGAGATTTTTAAAATGATAAATGTTGAGGGTTTTTTATTTATTTGCCTCCTGGTTTTTTAAACTTTAGGGTTCACATGTTCAAATTTTTTTCTGCAGGCATGAAGGCTAGAAACTTTTATTTTAAATGGAAATTGAGCTTCTCATATAATCATATGACTCCAGAAGCTGGGGATCTAAAAACACACTACATATGAGAATTGCAAGAGTGGGCCACACTGCCCATTGCAGTTCCTGGGGAATCTGACACTATATTTTACGCTAAATTTAAACTGTCATGTTTGTAAAATATGAGCCAGATGCTCTCCGCCGTGATGCCAGCTTTAATCCCCCATATCATCCCCATGATTTTCATTCCCATATACAAGGTGTTTATGCATCTGCATAAGACCAGCGGTGGTATCTTCATTTTGTCGAAATTTGCAAGTTATAAATGGCCACTTGCAAAAGAGACACCTAAGAAAAAGGAGCAACGTCAGTAGTAGTTGTGGGCTGAAGAAAACCCTTAATTTGCCTATTTTGCATATTGGAAATCGTATTTGCATATTGCACAGTATACAGCTAGGCCCTGAGCCTGCAAACCCTTAATCACAGTAGTAGGGCCAGATTATTGCTCATGCTACAGCCCTGGAGCAGTATGAAAGGACTGTAAGCTTCCCCTAATTGGACATGAAGGAATCCCTGATTCATGAAGAGACAGTGTAGCTTTGTCTATGCCACACCCTCCTGACCCTGGTGCCAGGGGGACAGGAGGGGATAGAACCAGAGCTCTGGAATGGGTATAACAGCCTTTTGGGGACTGCTGTTAACTGGCATAATTTAGAGCAGCTCTGAGGCTAAACTTAGGTTGGGTGCTAAACCGGCTCCTGCCAGCCACACAGCCACCCTCCCTTCAGCTGCTGTTTGTGATCAAAAGTTTTTGCCCCATGAGCAGGCTGCTGTTTCCTTGCAGTTTTTATTATCCTTTTATATGAACGACACCCTATAAAATTGTATAGTGATCACAGAAATAAAAATGACTGACAGAGAGTATATAAAATATGTAAATTACCGATTCACTGGAAGTTTCCTATATAATAAAAGATGAGTCACTGCATGACACTTTCAACAAAGAGGATAGAGTGTTTCTGAGATAGATTTTTGTACACTCTATACCACAGAACTATATATAGATTTGCACAAACCCCCAATCAGCCAGAGGAAGTAGACATATTTCCATGCTGTAATACCAGGAGAAAGTTGAAAGTCAAACAAAATGAAGCTATTCAGTAGTGGTGCAATACCGTCCCAACAACCCTTGGATAAAACAACAGCATCTGCATCAATCATCTGGTGTACCAAAAATAAAAATCATGATCACTGAACAATTTTACAGGATCAATGTCCTCTGGTTTGCAAATAAATGTCTCTGCTTTGTTTTGACATTTACAGTATTTTCCATAAATGGTATAGCTATTCCTCTGTTAGCAGGAGAACATTATCCTGTGACAATGCTCTATTCAAGTGACATTATCTCCTAATTACCTCTACATTTTTGCTGATATTTATCCTTTCTGAAGTATAGTCAATCTAAACTTTCTATCAACCCATTTCCCATGATGAATGCTTGAATGCAGTGAAAAGAATAGACAAAGATTCCTTTTTCATGTCATCTCAGAATTTCAATATGAGATAAAAAGAATAACTCTTTGGGTACATTTATTTCGATTAGAGTTAGTTATTTTGGAGTCAGATGGGAGCTGAAATGTAGCTGAGAAGATCATGTAGTTAAATGGGTACAGACAACAGGTAGCAATCCTTTCCTGGAGGAGACACTCACTGTATGACCCCGTGGAAGTCTTCTGAAATTGTTAGGCTACATTTTCAAAGGAACCTCAACCCATCTTCTAAACCCCTGCAATTTTGAACATGTAAAAACTCATATTATAGCATGCAGGTTGAAGGGGGGGAGGGGGGAGATTTTTCAGATGAGAGTGAGGTGTTAAATTCCCATCGATTTTCAAAAAGAATTGTCTCCCCAGTCCTAACTGCCTTTTCTGCCTTTGAAAATTTCCCCCAAGCAATCAGACGTCTGATTACATCTTTCTAAATTGGTATGCTGTTAATGCACATGAAAGTTCAGGCTCAACTAGAGTATAGAGCAGGGATGGGCAAACTTTTTGGCCCAAGGACCACATCTGGGTATGGAAATTGTATGGTGGGCCATGAATGCTCATGAAATTG
This sequence comes from Natator depressus, assembly GCF_965152275.1. Taxonomy (NCBI): domain Eukaryota; kingdom Metazoa; phylum Chordata; order Testudines; family Cheloniidae; genus Natator; species Natator depressus. The sequence continues at coordinate 52,565,983 of NC_134238.1, forward strand.
GGGTTGGAGTGCAGGAGGGAGTAACAGCTCTGGCTGGCGGTGTGGGCTCTGGGGTGGGGCTAGAAATGAGGAGTTCAAGGTGTGGGAGGGGAAGCAGCGGCATGTCCCCCTTCCGGCTCCTAAGCGGAAGCATGGCCAGGCGCTGCCCATCCGCAGGCACTGCCCTGCAGCTCCCATTGGACACAGTTCCTGGCCAATGGGAGCTGCAGGGGCAGCACTTGGGGTGGGGCAGTGCTCAGAGCCCTCTTGCTGCCCCTACACATAGGAGCCGGAGAGGGGATATGCCGCTGCTTTCAGGAACTGCACGGAGCCACGGCACGTGGACGCGGAGCAGTCCCCAACCCCACTTCCAAGCTGGAGCTCGAGAGCTGGATTAAATCGTCTTGTGGGCCAGATGTGGCCCACAGGCCATAGTTTGCCCATGCCTGGTATAGAGGCTACTTTTGAAACTCTATCCCATTGTACTTCAGTTAACTCATCTGGAAAATAAATGTGTCAAAAGCAGGAATTCATTGAAAAGCAGATGCAACAGCTGAGCTGGGGTGGGTGGAGGGGGAATTCCTGGGATAAATTGCACATTAAAAATATCAAGAACGAAAGTGACACTTAGTGGACAAAACTACTAGCAAAGCAATACAAGTAAATCAAAATGGAGCTCACTGTGTTATGAGGCTATGGCATCTTTTCCCACAGGCAAATACAATGGACTAGGAAGAACTACTCACTGTCAGTGTTTTAAATAGGTATTCAATTATGAACAGGGAATGAAAGAAATTCAGGATTAATTTTATTTGGTAAAATACCAACTGGTGGTGCAACCACTGGTGGTAAAGGGAGACGTTTGGCCTCATGCGCAGACATTTTATTATCCTGTTGATGGTCCTCTCCATGCATTTTCAGGTCTAAAGGCACATTTTTCACCCCTGGTTCACACCACTTTTTAATATGGCGGCACCGGTGGTTTCTGGAGAGACAGAGAGCCTATATAGGTTCTCACTTTGGTGCAACTCCGAAGAAATTCCACTGTGTCAGTGGAGTTACTCTGGATTTAAACCAACATAAGTATGAACAGAACTTGACCCACTCTGACCAGATTTAAACAAATCATTCTAAATAGTTTTAATAAATACTGTAATAATATAACTTTAAAAATAAAATCTAGAAAGGAACTGAAAGGTGGCCTTAGGCCAACTTTGCATTCTTCCTCTCCCTCCCATCATTTCTTTGGTACTGAAGTGCTCATCCGGTCTCCAGAATACATTAGAGCAGCAGGAGAGCTTATATATGTGTGTGCATGTATGTCACGCATACACACGATCATCCACCCACATAAATAAAGTTTTATTTTCAGTAATACAGTGATCCAAAAGCAATGCATAACAGTGGGTTAGTAAAAAATCTGTCTGACTAGTCAGTGCACAATGAAATCCAGTTAGGAGCAATCATTTGTAAGAATAAAGAAGAATACTATATTACCAAGGATATGCAGTAGCTTAAGTTCCTATGAGTAGGCATAACCTGACATGTTCCAGATTTCTAGAAATTTGAAGCACATTTAATGTAAGAAGAACAATTATATATTTTCATTAGTTTTTCTGTTTGGACATTACATTTAAAATATGAAACTTCTCTATTATTTCAGAGTAGCAGCCATGTTAGTCTGTATTTGCAAAAAGAAAAGGAGGACTTGTGGCACCTTGGAGACTAACAAATTTATTTGAGCATAAGCTTTCGTGAGCTATACCTGTAAAGTAAAAATACTGGTATAAGTTGTTTGCAGTGTTGTGTTGCTGCCACAAGGTGGCAGTACAGTAATGATATAGTGTTACAAACAAATAAATAGTGTAGCTGTAGCTAGAGTAAGAAGTAATTGGAATTTAAGTCTAATAATTACACCGCCTAGTTGAATTATTCTTTCTGATATGCCACTTTTAAAACTTTATTTTGGATTGAATGTTATAATATGTTCACATTTATGTTACTACAGACACCAAAAACTTTGGAATGTATCTTTAATATTCTACATGTATTTTTAAATATTATATGGAGTTTTATTTCATTTATTGAATTATGCAGATTTTTAGTGGTAAAATTAACGTTGACATTGATATTCTGGGAAGTAAAGTACAGAACATGTGTGCAAGACTTCAGTCAGAGTCAGATTTTCTTAAATATGAATAGCTTACAGACAGCCCCCCAACCTGAAGCAAATACTCACCAGCAACCACACACCACACAACAGAACCACTAACCCAGGAACCTATCCTTGCAACAAAGTCCGTTGCCAATTGAGTCCACTTATCTATTAAGGGGACACCATCATAGGGCCTAATCACATCAGCCACACTATCAGAGGCTCGTTCATCTGCACATCTACCAATGTGATATATGCCCTCATGTGCCAGCAATGCCCCTCTGCCATGTACATTGGCCACACTGGACAGTCTCTACGTAAAAGAATAAATGGACTCAAATCAGACGTCAAGAATGATAACATTCAAAAACCAGTTGGAGAACACTTCAATCTCTCTGGTCACTCGATAACAGACCTAAAAGTGGCAATACTTCAACAAAAAAATTTCAAAAACACTCCAGCGAGAGACTGCTGAATTGGAATTAATTTGCAAACTGGATACAATTAACTTAGGCTTGAATAGAGACTGGGAGTGGATGGGTCATTACACAAAGTAAAACTATTTCCCCATGTTTATCCCCCCCAACCCCAACTGTTCCTCAGACTTTCTTGTCAACTGCTGGAAATGGCCACCTTGATTATCACTACAAAAGGTTCCCACCTCCCCGCTCTCCTGCTGGTAATAGCTCACCTTAAGTGATCACTCTGGTTACAGTGTGTATGGTAACACCCATTGTTTCATCTTCTCTATGTATATAAATCTCCGCACTGTATTTTCCACTGAATGCATCCGATGAAGTGAGCTGTAGCTCACGAAAGCTTATGCTCAAATAAATTGGTTAGTCTCTAAGGTGCTGAAAATACTCCTTTCCTTTTTGCGAATACAGACTAACACGGCTGCTACTCTGAAACCTGAATAGCTGAACAGTTATTCATTTTCAATTTTTGAGTTGCTTCAGCAATTTAGCCTTTCAATATTTTCTCATACTGCCAGCCTAAGTAAAGTCAATTCACATATTAAGCATATATATTCACTGATTACAGATATAACCATTTTAGGCCCTAGCCCTGCAAACCTTTAAACACATGCATAACTTTACTCACAAGAGCAGCTGTACAGAAGTCAATGGAATTACCAATGTACATAAAGTTTTGCAGGACTGGAATTGTACATATTTCTTTTTGTTCATCCAACTTGTGAATAAAGGACCAGAATCCTACAAACACTTATGCAGGCAACTTTACTCACATGGGTAGCCTCCTTTAAATCCCATTAGAGTTCCCATGAATTTCAATTGAGTGCTCATGTGAGCAAAGCTACTCATATGGTGGTTTGTAGGATCTGGCCCTAAGTGAATGAAGCTGCACTGTGCCATGGGTTTCATGGAGATGGGTTTCAAAACAGTGACAAGCAGCGCTGGCCACCAACCATGGGAACAAGGGAGATGCCAGTTTAAAAACATTGAAAGTAATAGCCAATGTGCTGAAAACCAAAAACCAGACACAGCCTGAAATTTAAAACAATAGATTTTCAATCACCAGGATCTGATGAACAAATTACACGTTCCAAAAGGGAGTATGCTTGAGGGCGCACATCCTCCCCTGCCCCATATATATATTCCATATCCTTTATGGTGCCTCAGACATGGTAATATATATGCATGCATATATATGCCCACATATATATATGGCATTACCATGTGTAAGGCACCATAGAGAGTAAAGAAAATATATTATAAATCTTTCATAGATATCATTATAATTTAGTATAATGAATTAGGATTTTTTTGATACAGTTTAGCTGATTTGATAACTCACCAGGAAATACAATATTGGTAACATAACACTAAAAATGGAAAGGCTTCATTAATACATCCATCACCTTGTAAAAATGTGGGCTGAAAATGATCAACCCTAAATTTGAACCATCACTAAATAATTTTTCTCTCTTCTCCATCAAAGCATTTGTTTTCTGCTACTCAGATTTCTGCCAAACACATCTCTAATCTAACCTGTCTCCATTGCCCATATGTTCCTTGTATCCTGTAAGCCTTTAAAATAATTAAGAGATACTGTTAATGGAATGCTGTTGCAAGATAATAGTCTCTTGCTATTAGATAAATGTCAAGATGACATTTTTTTTTCAAGCGGGAGGTACATATCCAATAACAATTTTCTGTTCCAATGATTTTATTTTCATTCTATCACATGATTAATGATGTAGATTCTGTCATTATATCTGATGTGCACTGCTGCAGAAGAATGACGGTGGCTCAATGTGCCATTAGTAAAAAAGCTTTACTGTGGGACAGACTTTATGGCCTATCAAGGATTCTCTTTACTTCGATTTGGGTTTGATTCCCAGTGGTGTTTCCAACTGTTCTCAATTCCAGGCTACTCCAGCTATGAAGCATGGAATCAAATCAATTAGCACGTTTTCTGATGAGCCATTTTATCTTCTCCAACTTAAATTGCCTGATTAATGGGAGAGCAAATTCCCCCCTCCCTCTCCCCCCCCCCAGCTCCAGCCATTAGCTCAGGCGTCACGTTAACAGCCTACTACAGCTCTTGAGAAAACTTTTCAAAGCACCCAGTGGAGGCTTCAGACAGATTACTGTTCTGTGATTTCTTAATGCTTCTTTTAAATGTTTGTTTTCAGAGCAACTGATCATGTTCAAGGTTTCCACTCTGTTGTGCTAATTACAGAGAAACAAAGAACCTGTTTTGAAGCTCTGTGAATGAAAAGGACAGTTTGCTCTATACAGTGTCAGCATTGCCATTTGCTTTACTATTCAGACTGTGACAAAAGTCGGGGTGGCTGAAGTGTATAGGGCCTGATCCCACAAGATTGAGTAGTCTTGAATTGAGGATGCTTTGCTGTGCCTCCCAGAAATGAGACTTGTAGTTGGCTCCATAGGCCAGGTTTCAGTGGTTGCCACTTGAGTTATGGATAGGCAGGTAGTCAGAAGATGACATGGTCTGGAAGCCCACTCCCAAAGTTCAGACTGAGGGGCAGATTCTCAGCTGGTATAAGTTCTCACCACTCCATTAACTTCCATGGAGCAATGGCAATTTACATCAGCTGAGGATCTATACCTGAATGAGGAAACCAGTGGACCAAGAGACATAGTCCCCTTCCCTAATGAAGGGAAGAGATGGAGAGATCCAAGGGAAGGAAAGAACATTAGGGAGGCTGGGGAGCAGAGAGGAAAAAGATGGGGGGAGAATCAGGAAAAGGGAGGGGGAGAGGCTGAGGACCTTTTCTGGGGAAATGATCAAATATTTCCCTTGCCTATTGCTGGCAAGGAAAGAAATATTTAGTGCCAAACAATAGTTTTATTAGCACCACATTCTGCTTGGTAAAGGAGTTTTTGGAAGCACTGCTGGAGGTAACTTTGAAAAACTTACTGCTGATCATTATCCCTTCCTGTTGTAATATTAGCACAAAAGCCCTAAACACTTCACTTCTTTAATATATGCTTAAAATACAGTAAATGCCTGACTATATGTGAGCTGTGGGTATTAGTTACTGCATGATTTAATTATCCCTTGGAAACAGCTAAAGCTCTATTGGTGTCAAATTATGTTAAACTAGAATTAAACTGAGCTTTACTGCAACCAACTGGCATTTCACACACACACACACACACACACACACACACACAAAGTTAGCTGGTGCCTCTTATGCTTATACTGAATAAAGTTGACTTGTTATTGTTAAGTAATGCACTAGATTAGTTACAGATGTGTGGATAGTTAAAAAAATAGAAGATGATACTGTAGTGAAAGCCCAATTTGCAGCATCCACTAGGTGGCATACAGTGACCACGTTTAAGTCATCTTATCTTCACAAAACCTCCCATTCATAGAGTAAATAAAGAACAGCATTATTAATTTATACCATTGAATCCACCCTACACCTAATATTTATTTAGCCAGCTGTTTCCTCTAATCCTCCTTAAATGCCATTGATTGAAATCCTAAATATATTCAGACATTTTTACCCCAAAGAACATTTTGTTACCTACAAATTACAAGCTACCTTTTCAAGTGCATGACTGTATTCTACAGTTACTCACAGTGGAGCCAGAATGTCTAATAATTCCTTACAAACAACAGAAGAAGCTTGTCATCTGAAAATGATTTTTTCAAAAATTTACATTTAATTTTCTGGGAATTTTAATTGATAGGATAAATTGTTGGTTTAAAAATGCAATATATTAAGTGCATAGTATTTCAACATCTAATGATAATTTAGGTACCACTTCAGTAGAAAAGCATATAAAAAGAAACAAATATTAATTCAGACCAAAGTGCTTAGGTCTTGTCATTACTTACTATATCTCTCAATACGATTAAGATATATGATACCAATAATAACACGTTGCACTTGTGTAATCACTTTTCACCAGAAGATCTCCAAGCACTTCATAAAGGATGGACCAATGTTATTTTCCCCATTTTATAGAGGAGTAGGGAGGTTAAGTGATTTTGATCAAGGTCACAAAGCAAGTCAGGATTTGAATTCAGCTCTCTTGGCTCCAAAGCCCATGCATAGAGACTCCAATACCCTTTTCCTGTCACATTTCTACATTAAGTCCACATTAAGACTCTGGAGTCTTCCCAATCTGCCAGAAAACACCCTTCCCACCCCTTATTACACACTGAGTAATAAGGATATAAAGCATGTTAGGATCCTCTCAAATCTGTATTTTTGGAAACCATCCTGCATAAGCGCAACTCGGTGTACTACTTAGACCCTTCTTACAAGCACTAGCTGTGTTAACCCTGCCAAAAGAAAGTGAGAGGAAACAACCCATCAGGGATATAATGAAATGATTCTTTACTGTGCAAATCTCTTCAATACTTTTGAATTATACTGTCAGTCATTTCTCTGAAACAGAAAATTGTTGCAGCTAAATGCTTCACTTCATAACAAAATGGTTTTTCTCCTTTCAAACTCCTCAGATATTCAGGGCTCTTATTAGGAAGACAGGCCTTTTGGCTCATTTTCATTGCAGACCAGCAATGTCTTGATTACTGCATTGACTTTATTATTTATTTCACTTAAGAAAGCAGTTGTTCTCCACTGAACTCAATTTTTCCCTTTTATAGTGATTGTCAGTTCAGTGGACAGCGAATCTGAAATAAAATATTACATATATTTTTTACATTAAAAGATTGTACATATGGGCAAGAACCTTAGCCAGTTAAACTCAGTGGAGCTTGGCTCCTCAGAACAGCTTTATCAAGATGGTGTACCCTCACCAGTTATGCTTCTTCGGCATCTATATTTTCAGATATCATATGTTAAGTTTCTCTTATCATTAACAAAACTAATGAAAATTGTATTGCTAACTTCATACTTATACTCAATGAAACATGACTGCATAAATATTAAAAACTCATTACATTTTAGTAAAGTTCATTTGTAGTGAATCAATATTGCATTCAACTTCAGACATTAATTCATATGATTTTTTTTCCCAAGTACTGCTAACTTTCAAGAAACTCTTCAAAGGTTGTTTGACTGTGTGACGTCATACTGGAACATATCCATGTACACATTCCACACTGAAAATTCCTAATTGCAATATCTGTATTGTGTATTTTTCCAGGGATAAAGGAATGTAACGCATTATGACAACTTAATTTGAACACATTATACAAGTTCTTTCCAACTAAACACTTGCATCTCAACCATCCATAGCCAACACTTCTGATTTTGGCATGAGGAGCATTTGGAATGAGAGTTTTCTACTTTTAAGAATGAAAAGCAAATAAACACTTTTTGCGGCTACATAGCTATTATAGCATCGATAAATCTCAGAGATTTAACTTTCATGACACTACAGCAACCTAGCGTTCTTGTTAAAGTGGAGATAATAAAAAAGCCTGTGCCCAAAAGATATGTTATCTCAAGTTTCCGTTGACAATAGGCAATATATGTTGGGGAAAAAAAATCCTATGGATCATATCAGATTCCTTCCCCACCTAATACGATCAGACCTAAAGCAATGGGTGGGACAAACACATTCACAGCTCTTCAGCTTTTCATTCAACCCACACTATCCTCCCCTTCCCAAGTCCTGTAAACTCTTTATGGGATTTTAACAGATGGGGAAGTTACCTCTCGGAAACCTTAATCTCTGTGAAATGTATAATCTCACAGGAGAAAGCCAGTGGACTAAACTATACCATTTTCATATTCCAAACAGAATCTGCGGTTGCAATATGATCCCTCATCTCATCTGTTAACACGGCGCACTTAAAGTCAGATAAACGGAGGGTAGTCAGTTTCAAGCTCTCTCTCCCACTTTTGCCAAACTAGATCTCTTCAAAATCCCTTTAGTACACTATCATAGCTGATGCCTTGAGACGTTACCTGCTGGATACCATACAGCTGAAAGAAAGTCTCCCCACCCCCCGAAAAAAATTGATTTGTTTTTACCTTTTCCAGAGCTCCAAAGTTAAGATGCTCTCAAAACTCCCCAGCAGTTGGGAACGGAGGACACAAAATGCAGAGGAAGTTTTTGGTGCTCACCTTAAGTTTGTGTGTGCGTGTGTGTAAGTATATGTCCAGAATGGCTCTTTGTGGCTCTGAATGGCAGAGGTCCTGATTCAGGGAAGAGGGAGCCACTTTCTCACCGAGAGGGAAAGAAAAGCACCACGTCACAAGTTAAGTACGCCTTCAAGAGCTCTTAATTACAGCCCAACGCGCATTCAAACCCCAGGAATGAGTGCCCAGAGAGGCTGGAACACCGCGGAGTCTCAATACAACGCACTGTCCCTTCACATCTGTCCTGACGTCCTCCTCTCTGTGAGTGTCCTGATGTCCTGCCCTCCTCGGCAGCTAAAAATTTCCCTCACACCACACGCACGCCCCAGGTTAAAAGCCAAGTGAGCAGTTGACAGAGTTTTTTCACAGGAAGGGATCACTCAAGTGAGAGTGCGTGACACCCTCCGAAACACGATACTTGGCACAACTTGTCTCTCCATCCCCCCAAGCCCTTTTCCCCTTTATATCTAAAGATGGGAAGATGCTCTTTTCTGGAAAAGAAAGTGAGTGAAGCGGTGAGATAAGAGGAGAAGGGGAAAGCTGGATCTAACTGGATCTTGCTGGTTTTTGGTCCCAAGCCCCAAACTGTACAATCAAACCAGAGAACAACTCAAGCCTCAATTATTACAAAAAGGAGAGCCTCACTGACCCACAGCAAGAGTGTCACAAAAACCTGGATCTGGCGAAATTCTGGCTCCGCGCCCCAATTCTAACCCCCTAAAGAGAAAACAGCCTCGCTGCTCCTAGGACACCAAAAATATCGGACTTATCATGGGGGATGAGCGTTGCAAAAACCTAGCTGCTTGATCCATGCAATGGTTGTCCCTCACCTGGTTCACTATGCCAAATTCCATGACATGAAATGAGTGGAAATCTAGATGCTACTACTGCACTAATGTTTGTTTGTTTGGGTTTTTTTTTTGTTTTTTGTTTGTTTGTTTGTTTGTTTGTTTGTTTGGTCCCTGATGTAACCCTGCATCTGAACAGCACACAAACCCAGATCTAGCACCTGGATTCATCTAGATCTTGGCATCTTTTGGACCCATATCATATAATGTAAATAGGAAAAAAAGAAAAGAAAAGAAAAGGAGTACTTGTGGCACCGTTTTCTTTTTGCGAATACAGACTAACACGGCTGCTACTCTGAAACTTGTTATACTAGAAAACTCAGACTCTGTTGGAAACTGGCACATTAACACTGCAAAACGTGTATCCAGCACCTGGATTCTCTTGGATTCAGTCAGTGATGTTTTCCCCAACCCCCCCCCCCCCGCACCCGCTCCCCCCCCCTCCCCATTTTACCAGCTAAACACAGAAGTGCAATTACTGCAGTTCCACTGCAGAAAACCAGATGCTGATGCATCAGCAGAATTCCAGCACTTGAAGCCTGCTGGATCTTACCATTTTTTGGCCCCCAAGTCTCTAAATTGTTCAATCAAAATAGGCAATACATGTTGTCAAGACTACTGGACTAGAAAATTCCACAAATCCTGGCACAAGACTTGTACAAATGCATGTACCTGGCACCTGGGTCTTGCCAGATCCAACAAATTTTTGACCACCAACCTCTAACCTTTACTGCACAAATAGAAACTAAGTTTAGCTGTTCTGTTTCCACGATAAAAAACTGGTCCCTGATACATTCTGACACATGAACACTTGAAAATATTCAAATACAAGGCTGTGTCCAGCAAGGTCCAGGCCATACCTTCCAACTGAAAGAGGTTTTCTTTCTAGAGAGACAGTAAATGTAGCTATCCTTTTACAGTAGAAAAGCTATGCCCTGTGCCACTGAGATTGTCAAAGAAGTCTAGTCACACATCTTCCATTTAAATGGGATTAAAAATCATGGAAGATCTAAGGGATTTAGACACATCTTCCATTAATTGTAAAAATATTTAAATTGAAGATGTTTCTAATTCTCCTAGACTGCTTTGAAAATCTCTGTCAAGAGTGGATCAACTAAAACTACATATAATATGATCATTCTCATCTGATAGACCAATCCAATTGCAAAATTCCCATGTTATGGAATGAAATTTGTTTGTATCCAGACAGATCAAGATGACAGATTTGGGTTATTGTGACTTTACTGAAACACAATGCATGGAATTATTTTATAGGAGAGGATAGTAACATCATGGTCTAGAATCTCTCCTACTGCATCAAATGATTATGTTTGTGCTGTATTCAAGAATGGGTAAGGAATGGAGTCCCAAGCCTCTGTTTGTCAGAGGGTAGAGATGGATGGCAGGAGAGAGATCACTTGATCATTACCAGTTAGGTTCACTTCCTCTGGGGCACCTGGCATTGGCCACTGTTGGCAGACAGGATACTGGGCTGGATGGACCTTTGGTCTGAACCAGTATGGCCTTTCTTATGTTCTTATGTTACCTTAATGGAGGATGGATCTTGCAGGATTCCTGTCAGATCCATGTTTTATGTCACTCACTCTGGGATGCAGGGGGGCTGGAATTGCTTGGTGCTATAGGAGCAGACAGAACCTATATAGGCATCAGGATATAGGGGCTCAGGACCAAAATTTGGCTGGATTCAGGTGTTGGTTCAGGGTTTTGCCATGCTCATGCTTGAGAGTGCAGGGTTGTGTGTGTGTGTGTGTGGGGGGGGCTGTCTTGTTTGTTTGTTTTGTTGTGCTTTTTGTGTAATGCCATAGAAGTAGCTAGACTTGCGTTTTGATAGTACAATTTGTGGGCTTGGGGGCCACAGTTTAAAAGGAACCATCTTTTGCCCTTGTTCATCCAATAAAGTAGAATATGGGCCCCAACTCACAAATAAGGAATCAAAGCTGAGGAGACATCTAATAAAGTTGACCTCAAGCCCTCCCATTTTAGTTTTGCCCTGATATGTATGGGATTTTTGTGTCTGTGGTAATTTAAACAATTATAATTCCTTTGCTGAGAGCTAGACAAGCTGGCTCTGTTTATCTAGAGGAATGCTTTGGGGGTGATTGAGGAGTGGGCCACCGGGGCCAGTATTAGAACCAGCTAAGCACACACACATAGTCTCTTCACCAAAATAACCGTGGAGAAGACAGCTCCCGGGCCACACGCCTCCCTCCAGAACAAACAGGGGTTTATTTATAACTCCAGGGAGCACATATAGGCCCATTGAGTCCCGCCTTGAGCAAGCAGCGTTTGCTGGAGAGGAAACAGCCGCGGCTTTCCATGACAGAGCTACCTTTGATGGGGCAGGGAGTGGACACCCACCTCGGGAAGCGCTGGGTTGGGGAAGGGCCAGGTGGGGGGACAGCAGCAGAGCTGGGGGGAAGGAGATCAAACAGCAGGGAGATGCTAAGAAAGCCGGGAAGCAGAGCCGGGACAAAGCCTGGGGTGGAGGTGAGGGGGAGGGGGGCGAATCTCTGACGGGAGGTGGCTGAGCGAGGCGCCCTAGAGCGGCCCTCCGGAGCCAGGCTGGGGCGAGATGCCGGGAGAAGCGGGGCAGCCGGCAACATTTCCCCGAGCAGCTCCAGCCCCGCGGGCTTGGTCTGTTCTGGGCCGGGAGCTGTAGGTGGCGCTATTGTCTCAGCCAGGCCCAGCCCGCGGCTGCCGTTCCCCAGCGCCGCCTCCGCTTCGCTTTCCCCCCCTGACTCAGACCCGCGCACTTCAGTCCGCCCCGATGCGGGGGGAGCCGGGGCTCTGAGCAAACAGGCGGAAGGGGAGCAGTCTAGACACTACACCTGGACCGAGCGCAAAGCCCGTCACAAAGGCGGCAGTGGCCGTCCGCACCACACGCTGGGAAGCAGAGACAGGTGAAGTCAGAGAGACTTCCCCAAGGTCATTGATCAAGCCATGGCCAGCCAGACTCAGGCCCCTGACTGCGTGCCCAGCCTGTGCTCTGATGACTAGCCAATGGTGTGCTAGACACATGGGGAGGTAATATCTTTTATGGGACCAATTTCTACTGGTGAAAGAGTCCCGCTTTCCAGCCACACAGAGCTCAGGTCTGGCACAGGTACTCCCACCATCACAGCAAAATGCAACAAAGGAACAGATTCTTTAGCATAAATAGTTAGCAGGTACTGGAAGGGACCATTCAAGGTGGATGGCCCCTTAACACCTATGACTGCAGAGTCATAGAACAAAAAGAAAAGGAGGACTTGTGGCACCTTAGAGACTAACAAATTTATTTGAGCATAAGCTTTTGTGAGCTACAGCTCACTTCATCGGATGCGTTCAGTGGAAAATACAATGGGGAGATTTATATACACCGAGAACATGAAACAACGGGTGTTACCATACACACTGTAAGGAGAGTGATCAGGTAAGGTGAGCTATTACCAGCGGGGGGGGGGGGAGGAGGGGGGAGAGAGAAAACCTTTTGTAGTGATAATCAAGGTGGGCCATTTCCAGCACTTGACAAGAACGTTCTTGTCAAGTGCTGGAAATGGCCCACCTTGATTATCACTACAAAAGGTTCCCCCCCACCCACTGGTAATAGCTCACCTTACCTGGTCACTCTCGTTACAGTGTGTATGGCAACACCCATTGTTTCATGTTCTCTGTGTATATAAATCTCCCCACTGTATTTTCCACTGAATGCATCCGATGAAGTGAGCTGTAGCTCACGAAAGCTTAGGCTCAAATAAATTTGTTAGTCTCTTAGGTGCCACAAGTACTCCTTTTCTTTTTGCGGATACAGACTAACACAGCTGCTACTCTGAGAACAAAAAGGGGTGTTAGTGGTTGACAGATTGCTGTAATATACTGCATCCAGCCAGACTGGTGGATTGGCGTGATGTTATCAGGAACGGCATTACTGATATCCCAAAAGGACAATAGCACCCATTAAAGGCGAGCTGTGTGCATTGAGCATCCTTATTGTCATTCGAGACCCATACTGGGGACAGACAACATAGCAGCCAGCTTCCCCGCCAGTGCTGGTAAAGGGAGAGGGGAAGAGAGCTGGAAACAAGACACAACAATCAGCTCTTCTGCCCAGTTGACAACACCTGTGTCAGGGTAGAGGAAGGAAAGATTATTTTAGGCTCCCCTAAAGAGGGCTCCTGTAGAGGAAAGAAGAATTTGCCTCCTGCTCCTTTCCAAAAGTACAACCCTCGTCGGTCCAGTAAAAAGGTATTGTCTCACCTATCTTAACCCTCTTTGTAGTGTTTAGTGGAGACGGAAGAATGCTGAAGACATGGAAGAGGATTCCACACCACTCCTGCAACAAGATCCTGTTTGAAGTTTTATGAAAGTTTTGCCTAGCACTAAATATAATGGGCCTGCTTTGCCTCACTCACACCAGTGTAAAGCAAGAGTAATTAAGTCAGTTACAGTGGTTGAAAACTAGTGTAAATGTGAGGAGAATCAGGCCCAATGCATTTATTTATGAAGCTTTCCAAGGCTTGGTCTACACTACCAACTTATGTCAAAATAACTATGTCACTAAGTAGTTTGGAAAATCGGTACTCCTGAGTGACAGAGTTATACCGACGTAATCCCCGGTGTCGACAGCACTATGTTGATGAGAGGGCTTCTTCTCCTGTTGACATAGCTACTGCCTTTTCGGGAGATCGAGTACCTACACCAATGGGAAAAGCTCTTGTTTAGGATCTGGCCTAATGACTCTACTGTGTTTTTCACTGCAAGAGATGTATTAAGAACCCTATTTATTATATGAGAAGGTATTAAAGAAAAAAAATTATATCCAGAAAATAAAAGTTTAGTGCTATTCAATAGATCTTCTAATTATAAAACAGTTTCAGGTAACTAGAGAACAATAAACAAAAGTTGTCTGACGTAAATACATCTAGAAAACCTTGAAAAATAACATTCAATCCAGTGCATTATGGGTTCGTAAAACTAGATAATGAAATAGTATCAAATGTTTGCTGCTAGCTATTGTAAGTGTCAAGTTTATGCTGAGGAGAGCAGTGGTTTATAGCACCTTTTCTCTTCTGAGTGTGGGCCAGCTGGGGCTGAAATGGGCTCCACGGGCATAATTTAAAGCAGCTGAAGCACCCCTCTAAGTGACACAAGGTGCAGCGGTTCAATAGGGTCTGCTGTGCTTGTCAAGAATCACTGCACTCTGTCCTTCCCCCTCCCTGCCCTCTAATGTGGGGATGGAAAGGAGAAGGTGGTGTAGTGTGAGCTATCACCGTTCTGTCTTACCACAGGTTTCTCTTCAATCACAGGGAATCCACAGTTGTCTCCTTAGAGCACCTCAAAAATGCAAAACAGCTAGAGCCCTAGCCAAGATTCTAGCTTAACGCATTTATCAAAAATATCAGCTAGGCACAGATTCAAAGCAGAAGGTGTTCAGCATGTGCCATTCTACTTCAGTGACTATCCTTTTAGACCTAGTGATTAAAAACTATATGCAATATTATGTTGGAGTGTTAGAATAACAGTTGCTTATTGGAGGTACAGTTATTGAAAGATCTATATTCTGATGGATGGGGTCTCTCTTTTCCCAAGGCACAAAGTAGCTAATTCATAGAAATATACAGCTCTTGTGTAACCTTATTAGAAGACCACCTCTGTCAAGCAACCAGTGTTTTTGTTCCCTTGAAAAGGTGACACAGGGTTTACGCTCCTTTTAAAAGAAATATTGTACTCCCATAATTATACTGACTGGATGGATTGTTATCAATTCATAAGTATCCATTCTGATTATCTGCTACTTATTTAATTTTATTTACTATATTAAAAGCTGCACTGCTCTACTGTAAGTCCACCCTGCAATTCTAATTCCAAAGTAGTGTAGAGAGGTGGTTAAAGCTCTGACTCAGGAACTCTGGATTCATTTCTGGCTCTGCTTCCTGTGTGACCTTGGGCAAATCACTTAATCTGTGTCTTGGTTCCTATCTGTAAAATGGGAATAGCAATAGTCCTCTGTCCTCTATTTAGATTCTAAGGCCCAGATCTACACAAGGACTTGGTCTTAGCAAGGCTCAGTGTCACAATACCAAACACAGATGTTTAAAAAAAAAAAAATCACAGGAATAACACTAAAAAGAACAGTAGTACTTGTGGCACCTTAGAGACGAACACATTTATTTGATCATAAGCTTTCGTGGGCTACAGCCCACTTCATCGGATGCATAGAATGGAACATATAGTAAGAAGATATACATACAGAGAACACGAAAAGGCGGAAGTACCCATACCAACTGTAAGAGGCTAATTAATTAAGAGGAGCTATTATCAGCAGGGGGAAAAAAAACTTTTGAAGGTGATAATCACGATGGCCCATTTTGGACAGTTGACATGAAGGTGTGAGGATACTTAACATGGGGAAATAGATTCAATTAGTGTAATGACCGAGCCATTCCCAGTCTCTGTTCAAACCTAAGTTAATAGTATCTGGTTTGAATATTAATTCAAGTTCAGCAGCTTCTCGTTGGAGTCTGTTTTTGAAGCTTTTCTGTTGCAAAATTGCCACCTTTAAGTCTGTCACTGAGTGATTAGAGAGGTTGAATTGTTCTCCTACTGGTTTTTGAATGGTATGATTCCTGATGTCAGATTTGTGTCCATTTATTCTTTTGTGTAGAGACTGTCCGGTTTGGCCAATGTACATGGCAGAGGGGCATTCACAAAGCCTGAGTTAGGCACCTTGGCTCCAAGGAATGGAGAGAGATAGGTGCCTTAGACTAGTCCCCCTGCTCCAATGACTATTTATTCACAGTGGAACAGCTTCAACTGCAGAGAGTGAAGGTGCCCCATACCAGAATATCCTGTAGCTCAGTGGTTAGAGCGCTCTCCCGAGAGGTGGGAGACCCCTATTCAAATCTTTTCACCCCTTCAGGCATAGAAGGGAGTTGGACCTGCATCTCCCACATCCCAGGTGAATGCTCTAACCCAGGGCTTTTTGAGCCCCCCTCCCCCTCACAGGCTATAAAAACTCCCCAGCCCACCTGTACCACAACTGCTTTTCTGCATATAAAACCAGGGCCAGTGGTAGGGGGTACCAAGCAGGGGGATTGCCCGAGGCCTCATGCCACAGGAAGCCCTGTGAAGCTAAGTTGCTCAGGCTTCGGCTTCAGGCCGGGGTGGCTCAGGGCCCCGGCCTTCAGCCCCATGCAGTGGGACTTTGGGTTTCTGCCCCTGACCCCAGGAAGTCTAATGCCGTCCCTGCTTGGTGGACCCCCTGAAACCTGCTTGCAGCCCCAGACCCCTGGTTGAGAATCACTGCTCTAGCTCTTGAGATTATAAGGTGAGGGGCAGCACCACCACAACTACCTCCTTCTTCTGATGGTGAATGGGACCTGATCTGGTGAGCAGACTCAGAACACACACACACACACACACACTCATGATTGGGCCCTGCATGTGAGATAGGTGGGAAAATGCCTATCTTCTCCTGATTTGTGGATTGCACTGGGGTGGAGGTGGGAGATAGGCAGCTGGATGCCTAGAGGGAGACAGCAGTGTGTATGTCCAGAGGCAGAAATGTAGGCACTTGGGGAATGTTTACCCTGAAAATTTAGGGGCCAAGTGAGTTTAGATACATACAGGGTTGGGTGGGAGTTTTTTGCCTCACAGTGAATCCTAAAACTGGGACTTAGGTGCCTAACCCCTTGATTTAGGTGCCTAAGTCCCTTTGTGTCTGCGGGACTATGCTCTTTAGGACAGGAGCTCTCTCTTACATGTTTGTACCCACCCCAAGGGCATCCCAATCTTGATTGGGGCCTGTAGGTGCTATAATTAAATAAATAATTTAATTTTAAAATTCCCTCCTTTTTATTTATTTTTTATTCACTTTGCCAAAACTTTCAGACTCCAGTGTCTGTCAAGCAAATGTCTTAAAATTAAGGTGTGTGGGGGGGAGTGGTGTGTGTCACCTTGTCACAAACCTTTCGTTACACCCAGCTTGTATTGCTTCACTTAGTTGTTGACAGGTTCCTTAGTTTTACATACAGGAGCTGGAATTTACTGTTTGTGTGCTATGTGTACATAATGCTGTAACTGAAATATGTCTGTGATAACACAGTGTAACACAAAAAAGTGTGCGTATTATGAGAAATAATTGCAACTAATTGTTACCAACCAAAGATCTCAAATGGAATGATAGCATGCCCGGGGGCTAAGGATGTGGGGGAGAGATTAAGTACTGGACGCCTGGAAAAAGACACTGAACTTCTTTTAAATGATGGCAGGAAAGACTTAAGAGATCATCTGGAGGAGTGAAATTATAGGTGCAGAACAAACATAATCTAGATGCAGAGAGTAATACTATACACAAATGTGGCTCAAAAGGCATGAGTCAAAAAACTTTCAATCATCCAGGCTAAGCACAAAAAAATTCTGCAACTTTTTTGCAACCACTCCTTACCCTGGCAATCACTTGGTAACAAACAAAACATAAAAGACAGTAATGTTCCAGATCCTGTTCTGTCCAACCACATCATGAAACTGCTCATTACCCACTTGAAGGTCCTACTTGCACGTCAAGATAGTCACACACCTGTGAGTAAATAGTATAGTGAATTTCAGGGAGATTCTCATCTTATAAATCAACTTAATTTAGCTGAAGTCAAAGTAGTGAACCAATGAGAAACTAGCTGAGAATCTAGCCCATCATTTCTCAACATGCAAAACACTATTCCCACGTAATACATGATATAAGCATAGTTTATAGTATACACAGCGGCAGTATCCATAATTCTGATGAAAGTCAATTACATTTCCTTTTCTTCAACTTCATATTCTGCAGTCTTTGCTTTCCCAGTATCTGGTCAGGAAAGGATCCCAGATGAAAGCTAGCTTGATTAAAGTCAAGCCAGACAAGATAGGGAGCAATGCTGGTATGTAATGGGGAACTTACAGATGAGCTGATAGGGATTAAAATTGCTCTTAATTGAGAACATCTCAATCATCAACAGGCTCATAATGGAATTGAATCCATCATCACTCTTGGAGCTTCAAGTTATAGCAGTGGCTTGAAATCTATTTCAACATCTTTGGCTGGCTCAGAGAATGTGAATATTCCTCTAGGATATGGACCTTACCACAGTTCCCACTACTGAATTGGATTATTTTAATGCACTCTACTTGGGTGCATTCTTGAAGACATTATTTACCTTTTAATTTTCATCTGCAAAAATTTTGCCATGCCAACATTCTTCTTACAGGGTTCAAAATAATTTAAAAATTAGGTATAGTTAGTGAGTAGTTATTCAGAAAAACAAAGTAATAAACATATGCACTTATATCTATTTGATAGAGATGATTAGGGGTCCTTCAATTCTGGAATTCACTCCATGTGTGATTTGCCAAAAACCCAGCCTTTCAGACAATGTGCCAGACACATCTTGTTATTTTACTAGCCAGCAGGAAATGTATTGCCCATTCTCATTATTCATTTGTCCTCAGTTCTTAGCACCTCCCAATTTATCTTCTTCAAATTTAATTAACACTCTTCTTACTCATGTCTTCCTGATCATTAATGAATGTGTTAACATCACACCAACACCAACCCTGGCAACACCCCACTAAATATCTCCTTTCAATTCTGTTAACTGCCACTCATCATTACTTCAGTTTACTGTCTTTCAGCTAGCTTCCAGTTCATTTTGTTAGTGATCTTCTTTAGCCAGACAGGTTTAACAGCTGTGAATTACATTCTAAAGCTGGAACTCCAGGGTTCCGACAACTAATCCTTAACTACATTACTGGATGGAGTAACCAGACAAGACTAATATGATCTTTGCTTGCTTTTAAAGATATATCTGTTTATTTTAACTATTGCCCAGGATTCTCCCGAGTAATGGTCTTTAGGATTAGCTGTTGGACTGTTCTGTTTCAGTTGAACACTGATTATTCTTCTGATAATGTATTCACAGTTAGTGAGATGTTCAAAGTTAATCTATAAAAAGAAGCAGCCAAGATGCCTGTTTTTTAGAAAGCCAGAATGAGGCATGGTTGATCTTGTTGAGGAACAAAGTATGAAGTAATGGGGGAAAGCATGGGTTAAAAAAATGTTTGATCTGTGCAGCAAATGTGCAGGGATAGATACTCAGCTGACAGCATGATCCATCAGTACAGATCTGCAGAAAAACAAGGACAATATATTAAGTAGAATACAACATAAACATTAGTGAAAATTCCACACTTTTGCAACTAGATCCTCAAATGGAGAAAATTCAACAATAAATATGGTCACAAATATTTTTATAATGTGTAATTAAAATGTGTTTAGCTGGAAGCCAAGGAACAGACACAAATTATAACAAAGGGTCTGATGTTAAAACTCTAGTTTTCCAAGTTCACTAAAGAAGAAGGAAGAACTTTAATGAAGCCATGTTGTTTTACAGCAGCTCAGCATCCAGCTTTTCCAATTATTTAAAATTATTAATATCTTATCAACCAATAACTTTCCTTGCTGTTTCTTCCCCGTTCAGACCTTATACAACATCAGTTTGTTCTTTCCAGGTTGCACGTTGGAGGACTAACTTGGTGTGTTTATGCAACTAAAGGTAAATCATCCAGTTTAGTATTCTTAACTGATTTTTTTTTCCAGTATGTTGCAGTTTTATTTATACTGCTTAAGAAACGCAACACAAAAACCACCCCCAAACAAACCCAAATTATGTTACTTTAGTGCCACATTCCCTAGAAAGAGCTATAAAGGACCCATAAAAAAGCTTCAGAGTAACAGCTGTGTTAGTCTGTATTCGCAAAAAGAAAAGGAGTACTTGTGGCACCTTAGAGACTAACCAATTTATTTGAGCATAAGCTTTTGCTGTAGCTCACGAGAGCTTATGCTCAAATAAATTGGTTAGTCTCTAAGGTGCCACAAGTACTCCTTTTCTTTTTATAAAAAAGCTTGTGGTCTTCATCTTGTCTGATTGTTTCAGAAAAAAAAAATTTTCATATAAATATACTTTCAACTTAGCTCTTCATCCCACAACCTTCATACATGTCTCTCCAGAATATTCATTTTTTTTGGTCTTCTGATCTATATTATCTTGCCTTGGAAGTTGATTGGTATTATAAAATTGGGACTGCTCCAGGCTTTTCTGCGAAATCTTTTCAAATAACTTGTGTTAGTACCTCTTCCGGGATGCATAGCCATTTGTATTTTTGCCCTACTCTTCTCTAAGGCTATGTCTACATTACATTATTTACAGCTGTAGCACTTCTGGTGAAGACACTTTAAGCCACAGGAGAGAGCTCTCCCGTCAGCTTAATAACTCCTGCCTCAGCCAGAGGCAGTAGCTATGTCAACAGGAGAAGCTCTCCTGCAGACCTAGTGCTGACTACACTGGTGCTTAGGTCGGTATAATTTATGTCGCACGGGGGAGGGTGTGTGTGTTGATTATTCATACCTCTAGTGATGTAAATTATACCAAAGTAATTTGTAGTGTAGGCGTAGCCTAAGCTCCCTATGTTTTGCTCAGAAGAATTATGGTCCTGTTTTCATTGGAGGACCATGTAGATCAGTGGTTAGACTCAAACAAACAAGATAGTGTGCTTCAGAAATTTATTGGAGGCAATGTATGAGCCGGAATATGAGCACATCAACACTGTATCTTTTCTTCTCTCTCACCAAACTGAAGGTTCGTAATAAGACTACTTTGCATTTATATCACACCTCCTGCAGTTCTCAAACTGCATTACAAGCATTAATGTATTTGCCATCACTACAGCCCTGTATGATAGGTAGGTCTCATCTTCATTATACAGATGAGGAAACTGAGGCAAAGAGAAATTAACAGACAGATTTTTATAATCTGAGATACATGAGCCACATGTATTCTTGAACATATATTTGTTTGCCTACTTTTGCATGCACAATTACAGCTAATGTATGCATAGATCAGCTATTTGCACAGCAAATTGCAATACATATTTTGCACCCAAATAGGCACCCAAATGCTCAGACCTCAGGTTTCACCTTTAAAAAAAAAATTAGGCCCCTGGTGGAAGATCCAGAAAGGGAGCCCAGGCTTTGAGACTCCTAGTGCTATGTTTTAACCACAAGATCATCCATTCTGTTTTTTCTCATCCCTTATCTCTCTTCACCATTCAAAAGTGACAGGGGAATTTAAGAACAGAACTTTCTCAAGCCTTTATTGTCTGAGCAGTATTCCCCTAAATTACCAGCAAGGGTCATAGTGTAGTTTCTAAGCTGGAAGAAGATCAGAGGAGCCAAGCTGCCGCAGGAAACCCAAGAAAGAAGTCTGGCTGACTGACTCCCACAACATTCTTCATAGGAGGTCCCAAGGAACACAGGATGCAGAGCCAATTAAATACTCTTTTGAGTGTACACAACAGTGCCCTCCATGCCAAGCCATCTCTGCTAGCCACTACATAGATTGAGGGGCTATGGCCATATCTTCACCATTTCAGACACAAACTTTAGGAGTAGCACAAAACAGTGGCTGTGGTCCCTGACAAGAATGCACCTAACTCTGTGTAAGGTGCCAGGGGGTGAGAAAGATTCCTGGCATCCTCTCACCACCCTTCCCCCACCCAGGGCAAAATAGAGTCAAACCCAAGGTATTAAAGTATTTGAACTTTTATTCACAGGGCTAGTAAGTTGAGCTTTCCAATACGTTTAAATAAAACATCCTATTTAGGGGTGTCTAAAACACCTGCAGTCTCAAATGGCAATAGTAGAAGATCAACTCAGGTAAACCTCGATTGGAAATTCCATAATATATTTGCACATTGCCAGTTTTTAAGCTACGAAGTTCACTTGCTTTGAATTCTGTTTTTCGAAGATAAAAAGTTGAGATATTCTGCCTTTTTCAAGTGGTCTGTGCCACACTGAGTTATTAAAAGTAATAAACATAACTGCGGTGTTGTGTGACTCACAGAAATAAAATCTGTGAACGTACGCTCTGTTATGAAGACTGGTGATTTCTCTGTATGTGTGTGTGTGAATGAGAGAAATGTTTGTATTTCCGAGCAGATAACAAATATTTTTCTTCAGAGCCTAGATAACAACTTTGCAATCTATAAGGACACAGTTGATCCTTGGTATTTTATAGCATAAAAGAGATGATTGCGGATAAACTTGACTTTCTCAAAATAAGAAATTGATCTTAGAGGCTGGTTTACCTTGTGTGTGGTACTAAAGCTGCTTCAGCAGCACCAAGGCTGTTTTCAGTGCTAGGCCAGTGACAAAAAAGCACTGCTTAGACTCAGGCACCACCCTCAGATGTTAATATCTGACATCTTGCAAACCACTTGGGCAGAAAACAACTATTTTTCACTTGGGAAGTTGGGCAGCCCAGCTCACCAATGACTTGAAACATTTACTACTTGCCCTTGCAATTCCCTCACCCTTTCCATTCTGAAAGGGTTCTGGTGGCATCTATTTCCAGAATCTCTAGCATAGAGCTGAGCCATTAACTGATTTTTCAGTTTGGTGGCCAAACTGACCCCCTGCTTCCCACTCCCCACCCATTTCAGTTTATTCCAAATCATTTCTGAATTTGGTTTGTTTCTTGTCAAAACAAATAACTGAAACAAATGACTTTTGTTAAGGGAAATGTCAATTTCAATCAGAACATCTGAAATGAAATTTCATTCCAATTGACATTTTCAAAACGAAACATCAAAATGGTCTGTTTCAAAAATGTGAAAATAAACTATTTTGACATTTCAAAATATATATATATGTTTGTTGGGTTTCTTCAGCCAAAACTGTTCACAGAATTTGACCTGAATTCAAATACAAATCTTTTCAGGATTCCGAAAAATTCATTTGTCAGTGAAAAAGCTTTCGTGAGCTACAGCTCACTTCATGAGCTGTAGCTCACGAAAGCTTATGCTCAGATAAATTGGTTAGTCTCTAAGGTGCCACAAGTACTCCTTTTCTTTTTGCGAATACAGACTAACACGGCTGTTACTCTGAAATTTGTCAGTGAGTTTACTATTTGGAAAAATTTTTTTTTTGCCCAGCTTTGCTCTAGAGCAGGGATGGGCAATGTTTGGCACATGGCCCGTCAGGGAAATCTGCTGGCAGGCTGGGATGTTTGTTTACCTGCAGCGTCCGCAGGTTCAGCTGATCGCAGCTCCCACTGACTGTGGTTCGCCATTTCAGGCCAATGGGGGCTGCGGAAAGCGGCAGCCAGCGCATCCCCCAGCCCGCGACGCTTTCTGCAGCCCCCATTGGCCTAGAACGGCGAACCGCAGTCAGTGGGAGCTGCGATCAGCCGATCCTGCGGATGCTGCAGGTAAACAAACCGTCCCGGCCTGCCAGCAGATTTCCCTGACAGGCCGCGTGCCAAACATTGCCCATCCCTGCTCTAGAGCTTACAGCCAATCACCAGTGCTTAATGTCACACTAAGGTTTCACAGCTCGAGTTTCAAATGGTATATTTCTAGGAGCATGCTCTACTGGTAAGCACACATGACTGAGAAACAGGAGAGCTGAGTTGTATTCCTGGCTATGCTGAAGACTTGCTGTGTGACTTTGGGCTAGGCTCAGGCTGCTCAAGTTGTTTCTGTTTGCTACTTTGGGGCATATTTGTCATGAACTACATGGGACTTTTGAAGTATTTGTAGTACTCATGAGGATTTGTACTTATTTTGAAATAAGGTACCAGCCCCTCTAGGGTCTAAAGTTAGAGGAATTCAAACCACCAATTCTAGCCAGGAGCCAGCAAGCATAGCAAGTTGGCCCTCACAGGAGAAGCAGATTAATCACCCCATCACTCCCTGCATGCAGAGACTAGAGCAGAAGGCAAGCATCTACACAGATCAGAGGTTTTAATTATAAGGTTGACATGCCCTCAGATTAGTCCCAAAACATACATGTAAAAAGTGGTGTGCCTGCATTTTTTGGCATGGTTTTGGGTCCATCAGTATTTGCATATCCCAAAATTTTGATTTAAACATACAAGCCCGAGGTTTGGATGCACAAACATTTTCATCACCCAAAAGTGCACATTTCAGAAGTGCAAATTTATAGGCCACATGCAATATGTGGCCCAGAGACTCTGTAGTCTGATATATTATAGCACTATTGTGCGTCACACTGCTGCCATACTCTGGGTGTGACTTAACTTGTTACATTGTAAAATATACAAATTAGTTCTCTCTGGATTCTAATGAAATAGACAGAATTGAGTGTGTTATTTATGGTATGTTAGACTGAGCAACCCTTAGCACTTATTCACACAAGCAGTCTCATTCTGTCAGTAGGAGCTCTTTTGCTATTAGGTGCTCACCAGCTTGACTAAGAGGCACACAATCTAGCCTTAATTACTTAATGTTATTTTAATTGCATATCTCCTTGTATGTGCGAGAGTTTTCTGGGGGAAACAGTGAGATTCATAGATTCCAAAGCTAGAAGGAACCATTGTGGTCATCCAATCTGACCTCCTGACAATAAAGGCCATAGAACTTCCACAAAATAGTTCCTGGAGCAGATCTTTTAGAAAATATCCAGTCTTGTTTTTAAAATGGTCAGTGATGGAGAATCTACCACGACCCTTGGTAAAGTGTTCCAATGATTAATTACCCTCACTGTTAAAAATACACACCTTATTTCCTGTCTGAATTAGTCTAGCTGCAGCTTCCAGCTATTGGATCGTGTTATACCTTTCCCTGCTAGATTAGAGAGTCAGTCCATTATCAACAAAAAGGAAAGGAGTACTTGTGGCGCCTTAGTCTGTAAGGTGCCAGAAGTACTCCTTTTCTTTTTGAGGATACAGACTACCACGGCTGCTACTCTGAAACCAGTCCATTATCAAGTAGTTGTTCCCCATGTAGGTACTTATAGACTGCAATCAAGTCACCCCTTAAACTTCTCTTTGTGAACCTAAATAGATTTAGTGCCGTGAATCTATCACTATAAGGCATGTTTTCTCATTCTTTAATCATTCTCATGGCACTTCTCTGAACCCTCTCCAATTTCTCAATATTCTTCTTGAATTGTGGACACCAGAACTGGACACAGTATTCCAACAGAAGCCACTCTAATGCCAAACCCAGAGTTAAAATAACCTCTCTGCTCTTACTCAAGAGTCCCCTGTTTATGCATTCAAGGATTACATTATCCCTTTTGACCACAACATCACACTGAGAACTCATGTTCAGCTAATTATCCACCAGCACCCCCCAAATCTTTCAGTGTCACTGCTTTCCAGGATAGAGTCCCCCATCCTGTAAGTATGGCCTACATTGTTTGTTCTTAGATATATACATTTAGCTGTATTAAAATGCATATTGTTTGCTTGAGCCCAAATTACCGTGGAATTCAGATTGCGCTGTATCAGTGAACTGTCCTCATCCTTATTTACCACTCCCTCAATTTTCGCATCATCTGCAAACTTTCAGAGATGATTATGTTTTCTTCCAGGTCATTGATAAAAATGTTAATGCGAGTAGGGCCCACGACAAATCTCTCAGGGACAGCAGTAGCAACACACAAGCTGAATGATGATTCCCCATTTACTGTTAAATTTTCAGACCTATCAATTACCCAGCTTTCAATCCATTTAATTTGTTCCATGTTAATTTATATCATTCTAGTTTTTTTAATCAGAATGTTGTGCAGTACCAAGTCAAATGTCTTACAGAACTTGTCAACCAAACTTGCATTCTTGTAAAAAAAGAAAATATCAGGTTAGGTTGACAGTATCTGCTTTTCTAAACCCACATTGATTGGCATTAATCTCATTACCCGCCTTTGATTTTTTTTTTTTTTAAATAAATTGAGCTCTATATCAGCCACTCCATTATCTTGCCCAGGGTCAATGTCAGGCTCACGGGCTATAATTACTGAGGTCATCCCATTTACTCTTTTCAAATATTGGCCCATTAGCTCTCTCCCAGACTTCTGGATCTTCCCCTGTATAACAAGACTTACTGAAAATCAACATTAATGGGTCAGTGAGCTCCTCAGCCAGCTCTTCCAAAACTCTTGGATGCTAGTTATCTGGACCTGCTGATTTAAAAATGTCTAACTTTAGTGCCAGGTTTCAGAGTAGCAGCCGTGTTAGTCTGTATTTGCAGAAAGAAAAGGAGGACTTGTGGCACCTTAGAGACTAACCAATTTATTTGATCATAAGCTTTCGTGAGCTACAGCTCACTTCATCAGATGCATTCAGTGGAAAATAGAGTGGGGAGATTTATATACATAGAGAACACGAAACAATGGGTGTTACCATACAGACTGTAATGAGAGTGATCACTTAAGGTGAGCTATTACCAGCAGGAGTGGGGGGAAACCTTTTGTAGTTTTCTACCTAGGGAGGTGGTGGAATCTCCTTCCTTAGATATTTTTAAGATCAGGCTTGACAAAGCCCTGGCTGGGATGATTTAGTTGGGGATTGGTCCTGCTTTGAGCAGGGGATTGGGCTAGATGACCTCCTGAGGTCCCTTCCAACCCTGATATTCTATGATTCTATGATAATCAAGGTGGGCCATTTCCAGCAGTTGACAAGAACGTCTGAGGAACAGCGGGTGGGGGTGGGGGGGGGGATAAACATGGGAAAATAGTTTTACTTTGTGTAAGGACCCATCCACTCCCAGTCTCTATTCAAGCCTAAGTTAATTGTATCCAGTTTGCAAATTAATTCCAATTCAGCAGTCTCTCATTGGAGTCTGTTTTTGAAGTTTTTTTGTTGAAGTATTGCCACTTTTAGGTCTGTAATCGAGTGACTAGAGATTGAAGTGTTCTCCAACTGGTTTTTGAATGTTATAACTTTAGTGGGTGCTATTTAACATCCTCCTGAGGTACTAGTGGAATAGAAATACTTTTCATCATCATCCTCCTATAATATTACTGCATCATCTATTTTTATCCCAAATGCAGAATAGAAATATTTGCTGTACACTTCTGTTTTTTCTGCATTATAATGATGATGATATGGACTGTGATGCTATCAGTATGTGTATGGCACAACTCCTTATCTGCCCAAGACAATGCACTGTTTTTACTTCCCTGGGGCCTGTGGTCAAAATAAAGATTTAAATAAGAGCAAATTGCCTGAAGCTTATTCCAGATAAGAGAGAGGATAAGGAAGTCAACTGAAAGGGGGTGGGGATACCTATGCCTGTTGAGGAGGTTCAAATGCCCTTTGTCCACAAGATTTATATTTTGCAAGTATTTTTTGCTCTCCAACTGCTCCTGGATTCCATATCTATGGCCAAAATAGTCTTTTCTTGGTTTGCATCTGATAAGGTGACCATCGCCATATCTCTTGCAGACTTGCCCCACTTGGTCTTTTGTAGTGTGCTGCCATAGGCCAGATTTTCAAAGGTATTTAGGCACCTAAAGATACAGATAAGCATCTACTAGAATTTACAAAAGCGGCTAAGCAGGTTAGGTGACAAACTTCCATTGATTTTAATGGGAGTTCAGCACCTAATTTAGGAGCTTATAGAAATCCTACTAAGACATCTATTTGCATCTTTATGCACCTAAATACCTTTGAGAGTCTGATCCATGAGGCTAGTCTTAAGGGCACTCAAAGCCTCCAGCTAACTCAGAATGCAGAAGCTGTAGGGAACATATTTGTTTCTGGAGAGAAATAAAGTTTTTTGCATTAATCAACAAAGTCCATATAGTTTCAGTCCTGGATGCCTAGGATTGCCTCTTTTCTCATTCAGTGTCATAGTACATTAGGTCAGCTGCAGCATTTAGGACATTTTAAGTGCTGGGGCTGTGGTATGTGCTGTTGGTGTTTAGGCTTAAGTTCGTTTTTTGACCAATCTCATATCCTTCTTTCAATAAAAAAAATATTGTTGTGGGTTCTTGAGTCCAGATATAAGGAAAAAGGGATGCCATCATAGTAAGCTCCATGTAAAGATCCCCAATCACGTGCCTCTTTCGAGAGCCACCATCTCTTAGCATCTTCCATTTGGCACAAGTCCTATAAGTGTTATAATCACATTTTAAGCTCATTTTGTGAAAAGTACAGCTGTCTGAAAGGGTCACCCTTTATGTATTAGGATAAAGGGCTGCTGATTGTTATCCTGCAGCCTAATACTAATGTTTTTGTACACCAACTATCAAAGAGTAAATTTCCCCAAACAGTTTAATGGGTAGTCATGAATCAGGAAAGGGAAGCACTTGAGACTCATCTCTTCTTCTGTTCTAAAGAATTATCTTGGGGCACTTTGCATTTTTTCTGGAATAATATTCTAATGACTTGAGCTTTTTAGGCAATTCAATATCAGCTGGAATGTACTGAGGTCTGAAGAAGTTATTTCTGTGCATTGGAGGGTTAGGGATTATTTCTTTCTCTACAAAGAAAGTTCTCACTCTGTCTTTTGAGTCCATTAAATCATTGTTTGTAGGAGGCTCACTTTCCTGCTGTTTAGTTGTAATGGAATGTACCTTTACTAGAGCACTGCTGTCACCTGTACACAGATCCTTCATATAATTATTGGGAAAATTACAATTCAACTTAATCATTTCCATACATATATGCCCAGACAGACAGTTTTACTAGCTGTCCTTGAGACCCTGCAGTGCAGCTCTGTCACTCTAGCTGTGCTTACTTACACAGTGGTGAAAGGTGTCTGTGATTATTTTTATTTCCATTCTCACTTGTCCTTGAGGAAATTGCCTTGAGGAACAAACACCTAGCCTAACTTGTCAAGATCCAGGGAGGCATTGCCAACCTTGTCTTTTGCTTCCTAGCTGTGTGGGAGGTTTTCAACCAGAAGCTCAGTCTTTTAAATGTATTACGCATATAAGTACACAGCAAGATACAGATGCCAAGTGCTAAATCATTTCAAATATTCAAGAATGCAGCATTCAGAGTTTGGAGTATACCCTCAACTTCATTTTAAACATTATTGGCTAAGTTGTTTTTCATAGGTGGAATGATTCCATGGGGAAAATATTCATCAGGTTATAAAGGAAATGTGATTACTTTGATCCTTCATTTTTAGGAAGACAGAATCCTTGCACTTACTATAAGTGGAAAATCAATATAAGAAGAAAAGGCTGATTTCCTTTTTCATATGCCAATATGCCTACTGAGGTTTGTTAGAAACAGCGTCTTGAGGAGACCATATTCAAAGTTTGTTTCTTAAACGAGGAAGGATATTTAAGAAAATAACTGAAATTAGAAAACCTTATTCCTCCGGGGTGAAAATTTCTTCACCTGGATAAATCCTGAGTAACAATCTACAGTCATTCATATGAAAACGAGAAGCCATTGCCTTTGGAATGCAGGATTTTTACAGTCATCACGAGCTGTGCTGCGTTGCAATACCCCGATCTGGATACAGTCTTTCTTTGCAGCCCAGCGTGCCCCACATTTTTGCTGCACACACACACACAGACACAAGTAATCTCCTTAGCAACAGGGGAATATGTCCCCTACTGTCGAATTGGCAAAGCAGACCTCTGGGCTTTGCAGGCTGCTGTGAAAAAAGGATGCAGAGGTAAAAAGAAAAAGGAATAGCCTGGCAAAGGTTCACTTACTCACAGTTGGCACAAAGAGGGGGAGTCTGTCGTAATAGCGGGTCAGGATATAGCACCACAGAACCCCCCTTTTTATGGACTCTGTCCCAGATGATTACCCTGATCTATAAATATCTGAAGAGAGTTTTCCTGTTTTAGAGTGGTAGCCCTGTTAGTCTGGATCAGCAGAAAGAACGAGGAGTCCTCCTTATTTTTCCTATTTTAGGAGGATTTTCCTCTTTTTGAACTTGACCGCTAACCACACCATCATTGTATTAAGCAAATAAGCTCCCCAGTTAGCCCATTAGAACAGGGTAATACAACTTCTCATACACAAAAACAAACAAAGCCACAGTCTCATCTCATTTTGTATAAAAAAATGCAGTTAATAATCTCATTCCCCCCCCCCACAGATTCACAAATAAGGTACACCTAAGAATATAGTTTTTTAAATACGGCATTTCTGTTTTTTACTCATTTTACTTTCCAAAATGGTCATGTGGTGGTGTATGTACACCCCATCCTGAAAGGAGGGTGCAGGGGGTACGGGGACACTGCCATTAAGTCTGCTTGTCCATCTCCAACCTCGCCACCCCAAGGCCTAAGGACCAGAGCAAAAGTAATAGCCCTGGTGCCCAGGGCAGTGTGGCCTAGTGGCCAGAGTCCATAGAGCAACCCTTGGGGGGCAGGGCAGCGTGGCCTAGCGGCCAGTACCTGAGAGGCCACCAACAAAAAGGGGGAGGGGGGGCGCTGGCGGTCCAAACAGGGCGACCCAGGTCCACCCAACTCCTCTTGGTCCCGAACCAGGGCCCTAGCAGTGGCAGAGAGGTCTACCACTGGCTCAGTGGGGAATCTCACTGAAACACACTGAGCTTACCACTCTGTCACCCCCCCGGTCACTTCCTACCGTTATCCGTTGTCTCTGGTGTGGCAGTCCATGAGGCTTTGGGGTCTCCAGACGCTGCACAGTCACTTCCCGGGGCTCTGTTGGTTGCAGGGGTCCAAGTCTGCCCCTGAGGCCTCCGGTCTCTGCAGGCAGGGGCCGTAGCCAGTCCTCAGCAGGAGCTCCCAACACAGGTCCTTCCCCTATGGCAGCCAGCCCCAAATGATCTGGGCTTCCTCCCTTTATACTGCTGCAGCATCTGGCGCATGCCCAGTTCGGCCTAGGGGGCAGGTCTTCCGCTGTCCCTAATGCAGGTTTAACCATGTCTTGGCTAGTGCGGGGTATGCGCACCCCATCACAGGTCACTATAAAGGTTGTGATTTTTTTTATTTGTTTTTTAACTTTAAAATCCACTGGTGTTTGTGATAAGCACTTGGAAGTTTGGAATTAATATTTCTCTCTCCTTACAACTGAAAGACTACTCCAAAGCCCTCAATAGTCAGTGGACAGAGTTTTGTCCTGTTCCATGTGATAAACTTTGATTTTGTTCCCTATGTTTCAAAGCGAGCTGGAAATCAGCATGACTTTTTTGGGTATTTCTCTGTGCACCCCTTAATTGATAATGTCAGCCCAGCCCAGATAATGGCATGTGCTGCTCTGAATTCCTTTTGTTATTTTTGCCACAGGAGAGTTTTGTTGTAAGTGGAATTTTCAGAAGAGCTCAGCATTGGCCTAGCTCTGTTCCCATTGAAATCGGTGGCAAAACTCCCGATCAGGCGAATGCTGAGTGCTTTTGGGAATGCTCCTTGTGTGTCCAACATATCAGTGTTATTTTATTTTTAAGATTTTGATGATGGAATAGTGCATTTATTTAAAATTACTTTAATAGGTTCCTATCCTGCAAACTGCTAGACACGGGCAGATCCCTGAGCCAGTGCAGAACATGGAACTCTATGCAGACACAAGGTTCTACCTGCATGTAACAGCTTGCAGCAGAGGGCGTTAGGCTACGTCTACATTACGCACCTTTTAGTGGCACAGCTGTGCTGCTATAGCCGTGCCACTAGAAGGCACACAGTATAGCCGCTGTTTGTCAGCAGGAGAGAGCTCTCCCACGGACAAAAAACGTGCCCCCCCGGAGAGCAGCGGTAGCTTTGTCGGCAGGAGAGCTCTCCTGCCGACAAAGCGCTGTTCACACTGGTGCTTTTCATCTGTAAAACTTTTGTTGCTTGGGGTGTGGGTGTGTTTTTTTCACACCTCAATGACAAAAGTTTTACCAACAAAAGTCCGGCATAAACAAAGCCTTTTTCAAGTAGCTCAAGTTTGAGGTTGTCAATTTTCCTTTAATATAATAGCAAAATAAAGGGAATTCTCCTGCAGCCCTTATTCAGTCATAATTCCCATTGGCCTCAGTGGGAGAGTTTCACCTGAGTAAAAACAGAAAAAGAATTTTAATGAATAAAATATTCCTAATTGCTGGGTTAGCAGGGAGTTTGTTCATTACTTTTAATTTTACAGATTCAGAATATTATGCTGATTAAGGAAACAGATGTGTTTTCAGATGTGTGGCACCAGAATTCATGAAGTTGTTTATAGGCAGATCAGATTCCAAGCAATATAACCTCCCTCCCCTCCCCAGCCCCAACCCAGGACTTTTAAACACATAATCTAAATTGTAAATCAGCTAATGTAGACAGTTTACAGGTTTGGCTAGTTGTAATTTAACCTTTTCCTGCTTTCAGTGTGAATTTCAGAAATCATATATTTTGACCACAACAAAAATGGGACTTCTTAAGTGGCTTCATATATTTTAAGGAATATTTACAAATGTTTCAGTTCTTACTTCCTGTAGCTCTGATTCATAATGAAGGGAAAGCAAGACAGAATTCTGAGGACAAAACTACGATTGTGTAATACTCTTAGAGCTAAATGGACAGAGTTTTGGTACCTAACTCTGAATATGTGTCTATGATACAGGCTTTATACTTCATATCTTTCAGTATGGGGATGGGCAAATTGCTCCTGAAATTCTTCATAAAATGTACTGTGGAGACTACTCCAAACTGACCACCAGCTACTAGTAATCACTAGTTTGTGGAAAATAGTGTAATTTTGGCACAATATACTCAAAAGTAGAAGGAGAACTTGTACAGCATGCATGGGATCAACACAAGAGAAACTATATTTCTTGCTAAAGGTCTAGGGACAGATTCTGCTAGCTTTACTGACGGTGAGAAACAACTTAGTCCACAAGCAGTCCCACTGACTTTCAGGAGTACGATGCTAGTCAGTATGAATAATGTTATCCAAATCTGTCCCTTAACAGCTGTAGAATCCTTGTTATAAAAGCCTTACCTAACTGATCAAAAGAAACAAACAAAATACACCACACACAATAACTTTATACACCAGAAAATGTTTTTCCTAGTAAGATGATCGTGATGCATACAAAATTGGAAGCTTATTATCTACAGATGAAAAAAGTGGCCTTGCTTTTTAAAAATTGGACCAAGGGAGATCAGCTGCCATAAAGGAGGGGCTCTAGGATTTCTTAATGGGAGGAGAAGCTTCTTTAATGTACATAACTTGCCTGGGGAGGAATTTCCTTAGCAAATCCATAGACAGTGTAAAGTGATTATTAGCCAGAGGCATTTTCTATTGAGGCTGTTTTCTTTTGATGGCAGTGGGTGGAATTTGATTTTCTTGCAATATCATGAGTTGAAAAAGTACAATAAGAAAAGTCAAGATGCAGGAATCACGTGAACTCTACAGCCTCTATTATGCAGGAGATCAGATTAAATTATCAAAGTGGTGCCTTGTGGCATTAAAATCTATGAATCTGTAAGTGAACAAAGATTGGGAGGGAGGGGGGATATATAAGACCCAGACATATTTGCAGTGTAAGGATGGTGTGCGGTTGATGTCTGTAATAGCATTTGACTCTCTGAAGGGTGTCAGACCATGCTCCATCTCCCACTGTGCACTGACTAGACTGTAAAACTGGCCTTTTGAAGAGGGAGCATGTTCTGCATTTTCTTCAAAGTTGGTGCAGTGGCTGCATTCTCTGGGGACTCACAGGGCATTGTGCCCTGCCCACACAGAAGAATATGGTATGGCTCCAAGAAAGAGTGAGATTCAGAATTATATCGAAGTTACAGATGGAAAAAACCTAGTAGCTCAGAGGTTTTCAACCTTTTTTCATTTGCGGACTCCTAAAAAGTTTCAAATGGAGGGGCGGACCCCTTTGGAAATATTAGACATAGTCTGTGGACTCCCCTGGGTCTGTGAACCACAGGTTGAAAACCACTGTACTAGATCAACCAGTCTTTCTCCCTTCCTGTGAAGGAGTGTAAACTACGGCACATTTTCTAATGATTTGTTCAGCCTCATTTTAAATGCCCAAGTGATTTGGCATCCATCACTTCTTTTGACTATATCACAGCCTAATACATATTATCATCAGGGAAATTTTCCTGCATTTCTTTTTCTTCATTTATTCCCATTACACTTTTTATTCCTCTGCAACTCCTCCCCCTTCTTGATTCCTCTGTAACTCCTTTCCCTCCTTGGTATTTATTCCTTTCAAATATTTGTAGTCTGTTACCAAGTGTCTCCTTAGTTGTTACTTGAACCCGCAAGTTTTAATCTTACTTTGTAAGGCAGGCCCTCCATCCTCCTGATAATTTTTGTTAGTCTTCTCTGAATTCTCTTCAAGTTGCTTAAGTCTTCTAGGTAGAAATTAATGTAATAGTCCAAGGGAGGTGTGAATCTCTGCAATTTATGGAACACACATCCTAGCTGCCACTGCACTATAATTTTCCATGCAAATGTAACAGCAGGAGAACTTATCATATCTTGCGATTAAAAATAGTTCTTTAAACAAGATTTGTATCAGGATAGGCCTCTCTGTCTGTTTTGAATATATTGGCGAAAATATTGTAAAGATAAATTCCTTGCTTAATTATTATCCCTGTCACTCTTGCTGTTCCTGGAATTCTTCTGTTGAAATCCGATGAAGTGAGCTGTAGCTCACGAAAGCTTATGCTCAGATAAATTGGTTAGTCTCTAAGGTGCCACAAGTACTCCTTTCCTTTCTGTTCACAGTTACTCAGAACCTATTTTGTTCACACCCTGCTGCTTCTCATCTTTCATTTATCAACTAAACTTGCAATGCAAGTTTCATATTCCTGTGTTGTGTATTAGTGGTGGATAACTGAATATACTTTATTTCTTTATCCAGTTTCCTCTTTCAGTTTTTTTTTTGAATCACTATTTGCCTTTGTATTATATAACAAGCAGTTAATATAACTCCAGCCTTTTAAATTAGAGATTAGTAAAGGCTAATGCAACCTCTGCTACACTGAGAGAAAAAGAAAGAGAAAGAAAGAGAGGGGGTCAAGAACAGGTTTCCAGAAAGATAACATGTTTGTTATTTGTCACACAAGTAACACAAAAGTCTCTTCAACCCCCTTCCCCTGACTGAGCTGGGATGGGGGATTTCCTGCCCTCACCATCTCTCCTTCCTTAGCAAGTTTGTGTCCAAGCTATCAGCCAGGAAATCCCTCTTCAATCAGTTGAGGAAAAACTTCTTGCCCTCTGCTGAGATATAGGGTCAATGCCAGCTAGTGAGCCAACTATGTATCTGGGGTCTGCACTGGGCTTGTACTAACCATGCGGAAGCCTAGACTGAACTGTCTTCACTGCTCTATTACCCACACTAGCTGGATTTAAGTTCTCAGGTAGGCTAGCCTATACACAGCTTTAGCTGGTGTTCACATACCCTAAATCTGAGATATAGGGTCAACCTTCACAAGTTCAATTTTCCCCTCTCATCATTTCCAGCAGCCCAATTGCCATATACAGTTTAAAGCAGATAAAAATATTAATGACAGGTTTCAGAGTAACAGCCGTGTTAGTCTGTATTCGCAAAAAGAAAAGGAGTACTTGTGGCACCTTAGAGACTAACCAATTTATCTGAGCATAAGCTTTCGTGAGCTGTGAGCTGTAGCTCACGAAAGCTTATGCTCAAATAAATTGGTTGGTCTCTAAGGTGCCAAAAATATTAATATATGCCCTATCTAGAACCAAATACCAGAAGGCACCATTACAGTTTTTTCTGACTGTGACAGCACCATTGTGCATTTTTAAACATACAGTCATTTAAGAGTGGACATGCTGTAAACGCTTTTTCTGCATATCACCACGAGTGTTTTTCCATGCATACATTCTTTTCCGTATGAGATTAACAGAGGTATAGGTAGCACCATATTGATTGTGTTGGAATTTATTACCATTCCTGATAGTTGGATTTTAATACCATAGTGGCTTAAATAATGCTTATTTTCACAAATGCTTTTAAAAATTACGTATAGATCAGTGAGCAGTGTAACAAACTCTGTTTGTTTTGGTTTCCCTCAGTGGCACTTTAATGAAGTCACAGCAATCAAGCAACAGTTTCCACAGATCCTATAGAGACTGCATGACCTTGATAAATTATAATACCAACATGTCAATCTATGTAATTACAATAACAAAATGTAAGTGTGCACCAGGTCTAGGAAGGCCAATGGCAGGTATGAAAATATTCAACACCTGCTGAAAATGTGGTACTTTATTATCAGATAATCCCACTCTGATCTGAAAAATTCCAAAATTATCACCTCTGGAAGCTCCCTTGTAACTGGAAGGAACAATTTGAATTACTTGTATATATTGATGGGTTATAAAGTAACTATAAGCACTCAGGAAAGCTCAATGAGAGCATCTCACAATGCACACTGGTGGTCAAAGCAGCAAAAATGACAATAGATTATATTAGGGAAGAGATGTATAATAATATTTAAAAACAGCAAAAAGAAAAGGAGTACTTGTGGCACCTTAGAGACTAACCTATAACTCAAGTTATAATGGCATGAATATTCAGGGTACAGTTTTTCCTTTAAAATACTGTGTTTAATGCTTTGGGGAGAAGAGTGTTGTGTTGAGGGCAGGTATCTGAAAATACATGAGATGCATTGGCAAATTCTTGTATTCCATGTCCTTGTAGGCATAGTTATAATATACAGGAATCTGTGTCATGACATCCAGTCTAAGCTTAGAGACATGCAGGATCAATGGTGGAATGCCAAAGTAGATGGCATCCAGGGCTATGATGACTGTCATGAGACCTCAGACCTCTATGCTGCATTGAAAGATGTATATGGTTCTACACATACCACTACAGTGCCTTTGAAGAGTGTGGACAGCCTAACAATGCTTTGTCACTGACAAAGGAGAAATCCTTCAGAGGTGGTGACAGCATTTCAGTGATCTTTTCCCCACACCGACCAACATCACAGGCGAGGCACTAGATGACGTCAATGCTGCAATCAGTGCCATGAAGAACTGCAGGGCTCCTGAATCTGATGGCATTCCTGCAGAAATATTCAAGTATGGAGGTGAGATCATGCTGAAACAACTGCATGGACTATATCTCATTTATGGAGTAGTGAAGACATATCTCAAGATTTGAAAGACACCACCACTGTCACCACATACCAAAGAAAAGATGGAAAGTCCAACTGTGATAACTATTGTGATATTTCATTACTCTCCATTGCTAGAAAGATTCTGACTAGAAAACTCTTTGATTGTCTGTTATGCAACATTGCTAACCACATGCTATTGTAGTGGTTTTAGGCCAATGTGAGGAATGGCAGACCTGATATTTGCAGCCCATCAGATGCACAAGCGCAGACAACAGCAGCAGGACTTTTACACGGCCTTTATTGACCCAGTTAAAGCATTTGACACCATCATTAGACCTGGGCTCTGGCAATTATTATGTAAAGTTTAGTTGTCTAGAAAAATTCATCAATATCCTGAGGCTATTTTGTGATGGAATGCTAGAAGAGTCTGCATAGATTGTGTTCTGTCTGACCCATTTCCTGTCACTAATGGTATTAAGTGAGGCTGCGTAATTAGTCCACTCTTGTTTAATCTCTTAAGTTATACAGCAAGGCTTGATCATGGTACAAGAGACTTGAATGTCAGTATCAGGGTACGTTTCCGATCCTCTGTAAAATAATTTAATCTGAACAGGCTGTGATCTTTCACCAAGGTCTTCAAGGCAATTGTTCATAAACTTCCATAGGCTGATGACTGTGTTCTAGAGGCACGTACTCTAGAAGAGAGACAATTGATTATGGACAGATTCGTAGAGACTGCAGAAAGGTATGGACCAACAATCAATCTGAAAAAGACTGAGGTCACGTATCAACCTGCACGAGAGAAACCTGACACGAATCCAAAAGTCACCCTCAGCAACAACAGCTGAATGTTGCTACAGACTTCTGCTGTCTTGGTAGTATATTCTCAAACGATGTTACTATAGACAAGGAGATGACAACTTGTAACAGCAAAGCCAGTTCATCATTTGGCAGACTATCAGGCAGAGACTGGCAGCAGCATGGTATTAAGCTTCAAATCAAAGTAAAAGTCTATTAAGCGGCTGTGCTGTTCAACTGGTTGTATAGGTGTGAGACCTGGACCTGGCATCATATTAAGCTTTCAGAGAAGTTCCATTTATGACATCTGCCTGCCATATGGCAGGATAAAGTTACCAATAACTGGCTTCTGGAATGTAGTCACTCGACAGGGACTGAAGCCATGCTTATCGCATCACATTTACATTGGCTGGTCATGTGTTGAGAATGGACAACACCAGAATGCCAAAGCAGTTGCTGTATGGCCAACTGAAAGTGGGCAACGGCACATGAGGCGGCCAGAAGAAACACTTCAAGGACACACTAAACTGTGCAACACTTGTGTTGTCAGGAACAGATAGATCACCCTCAGCAACGGGGTTACCCAGTCAAGATTAATTGTTGTATGGATCTTGAGGCACGGTGGCTGAGTCCTAAACAGCAGCAGACTCAGCAGGCAGAGACTGTAATCCCTTCCTCAGCACTGAGCTACCTATGCACTTCATAAGGAAAGGACTGCCACTCGCGCATCAATCTTTTTATTCACAACCATACTCACAAGACATAAAAGCATTGTCAGTGTCATCTTTGGTCATGTAGGACAACAAACAAACAAACAAACAAACATACATACATACATGTGCCTCCTATTGATTGTTTTACTGTTTGATTTCAGGGTGAGGGGAGTCTGCTAGTTTGATTCTTATTTATACAATTGTGTTTTGAATATATAATAAGTTCTTAGAGCTTTGCAAAAGGTACTTTTCCCCCATGGCACCATCATTATAAATATAAATAAAAAATATATAAAATATATATCCATCTCAAATAAAGATACAGTAAAGGACAAGGAAAATTATTAGAGATATGGAAAGATTTTTCCTATGAACAGAGCCTGAAATAATTTGGACTATTACGTTTACAGAGGAGATGAATAAGAAGGGACATGATGGTGGTATACAAAATAATGAATGGCATAAAGAGAAATCAGTCACTACTGCTTACATTCTCATAATACAAGACCTTAGGGATATTCAATGAACTTGAAAGGCAACAAATAGAAAAATGATAAAAAGAAACACTTACTTTTAAACACAGCGCACAATTAACATTGGAACTTATATTGCCACAATTTAGTGGGGAAGAGTCTCAGAGGGCCCCAAGTGCAATTGCAAAGAAAGGGGTGGCAGTGGTGGGGAAGCAGCTCTAAACCATCTTTTTCCTTCTCTGGTTTAAATTATGCTCGTTGCAATGGTTCACAAAGACTGCTAAACTGATCGGGGATTTACGCTCTGCTCCCACTCCCCCCTTTCCCTCCACCACTGGAACACCCACTTTCTCTGGCAATACACCCCCTATGTGCAGGGCTGGCAGAGTGGGTGATAATACAACACTACACAGCATTAATATAGTGCTTTTCATCTGTACCTCAAAGTTCTTGTAAAAAGGCGAGTAGCTCCTTTTACAGATGATGAAAATGAGGCATATAGAGGTCAAGTGACTCACCTAAGATTTCATAGTAGTCAGCTGAAGAGCTAGAAAGAGAACTCAGATCTTCCAAGTCCCAGTCCAAAACCCAATAATTCCATCAAAGGTTTCTGGAATTGCAGGCAAATTGAATGTGTAGTCATGAGTTCCCTGAGATGGTATTTTAAGTCAACTTTTGCACATTGAAAAATTTTTCAAAGCCCACATCAAACAAGAATATCCATTTAAGAAACACTTTAATGAAAAAAACCCACACATTTAAGCTTTGTCTTGTTTGTGTGGTGAAATACGTAAATCATTTGTTTTTGTGAGGCAGGGTTTCTGCCCTTCTGCTTTGCTGTTTTATAAACTTATTCCTTTCCTCATTGTTGTGCAGTCAAAATGATTTGACATTTTGACAGATGACATTATTTTCTACACAGGGTAGGAAAGAGTCAGTTGACAAAATTCATGTTCAAATCTGTCTTTCAGTTCCTTTTAATTGTGTGCACACTTTTTAGGCTGTTAGGGCCTGATTCTTCTCTCACGCTGGTTTCACTTTGGTGGAACTTCATTGACTTTAGCTGGGTTACACCTCACTTACACCTTATCTGAGTGGAGATTCAACCCCTTAATATACTTCTCAAGAGAGGCTCATAATTCATAGTTGTGATATCAGTCTCATGAATTACAGCAGTGAGGAGGATGTCTGGGAATTCTGAGATTTTTTTATGCTGGTTTACACGGTGATTGTCCATGTATTGTAGGGCCACATGCTACAATACCTAGGCATATTGTGAGTAATTTCTGACACAGTATCTTTTACAGTGAATGGTTTACTTTTTGGGGACCTTGTATCTTAATATACCTCTTGTTGTTAATATTGATGGATTATTGAGGATATGATTTAAACAAATTCTATTCTGTTGCTCTAAACTTCTTTACCATACTTCAAGGTATATTACTATGCAAATATAATTTCATAGAAAGCACTATGAATGTGCAATATGGCTATACACAATATCTAAATATCTTTATACAGGAGGTCATTCAATAACAGTAACACTGTGCTTGTTCTTCATCCTTCATTCTCTTCATTCGTAAAATAAGGATAATACTGTCCCAGCTTCCAAGTGGCCAGGGAAGAATTTTGCTTCTAGAGTGGGTTAATGCCTTAAGTGGATAAAAATCAACAGGCACCAATCCAGCATATTTTCTCCAATTCCATTTTATTCATCTTTGTTGCTGACTCTCACAATTTTATCTTGAATCTTTCGCTATTTGATATTTTTCTTAAAGCCCCAGCTCCTAGAGACAATTATATGAGAATCTGAGCTTCATTTTAGATAAAGTAAGTTTCTACACTAACGCTGGAAGTCAACCTAAGTTACGTTACTTCAGGTATGTAGTAGACGATGTAATTTAGGTCGATTTACTGCAGTGTCTACACCGCGCTATGTCAACAGGAGATGCTCTTCCACCGACTTACGTTCTGCCTTTTGGGGAGGTGGAGTACAGACGTCAATGGGAGAGCGCTCTGCCATTGACTTAGCTTGTCTTCACCAGACCTGCAAAATCGACACTTCTGCATCAATCAAAGCAGTGGCGATTTAGGCAGAAATATAGACAGATTTCGGCCACTGGCTCTCAGTTTGAAATAACATAAAACTTTTAACCTCATTAGCTTATCAGGAATGAAGTGCCTGTTAGAGTGATGTGTACTGTATGTTGTTAACAAAGATAAGTGATATTAAAATGTCAACCATTTGATTTAAAGCACAAGACTAAAGGAATTCAACCAAAGCGTCTTCATCTTCAGCTTGGTCATTATATTGAGGTATTGCTAGAGTCTAAATCAATACATGATTCTTACTTACAATAGCCATAGGCACAGGAATGTAATTTTATGGAACAGAAATCTTACTTTAGGATAGTTTTTTATGTTTTCATTTCCTTTGCTGCATAATGGTAGTTTAAAGAAAAAATCTTAATGTAAATGTCAGAGTACTTCTAGAAGCAGCAGATCATTGACTTTGTAGAGTTTAGCATCTCCCATTTTGTCAAAATGTATTATTGCAGATCCTTAATATGTAGATTATGGCACAATAAATGCTAATGACTCTTTCAGAACTATCATGAGTCTACTGATTAGTGAGGGTATATACATTACTTTTTAAAATGTAATATTTGGATTATTGATGTGGTAGAGCAAAATAGTTGCTATCAATTACATTGATGGCAGTTTACGAGTGTAAAACACTATTAACTGTATGATTTATATACTACAGATTATCACATGCATTATAAGTATTTTCATATTCATATTTATAAGTATTTATTATATAAGCTACTAGCTGCTCTGCAATCTCAGTGACTCTATTTTGTTTTCTTTCTTTAGAAAATATACAGAGGTGTATACTACAATGGGTCCAAACATATCATTTGTTTATACAAATGAGGCCTGAGTCAGAGCCCACTGCAATAAATGGGAGTCTTTCAATTGACTTCACTGGGGTTTGGATTGGGATCTCGAGTATAATTAAAATTGGTCTCCACTGAGTCTTCCCTGGATCATTAGACTAGATGCTATTAAAATGGTCATTGCACTCCACACTGCCCCTATCTTTCCAGAGTAGTTTTATAAAGAAATAATTTGCTAAATAAATTCCATTGACAAACAGATTTATCACTGAGAAACTGTTTCTAAAATTTGATTATTCAGCTGTTTTATGTTACCTTTCCTGAGAACTAGCTACAGTATGAGAGCCAGAAGCCTGTTGTATCGCAGAGTCCAGGAATCCTTTTTTTTAATCCAAAAAGGTTTACATTTGATGAATATTTTGTTCTCCACTTTAACTAGCTTTTCCGGTGTACCTACAATTATGTGACATCATCTGGGAATTAGACACGAGTGGCTTTGAAGCCTCTATATTGCTTGTCTTCTGCCTAGCCTGTCTGGCTCCTTTTGGCATATATACATGGTTCCACCTAGCAATAGAAACAATAACAAATCTTTTTTCAAGTCAAACTGATGCAAAGCTTGGCTATGCACTTGTTAAATCTAAAAAATAGGGGAAAAAATGGTTGAGTCTGGTCAGTACTTTGAAATTCTTCAAAGCAAACTTAGGCAATGCAGGAAGCAGTGCTGGTGTTTGACACATGGCACTCTAACCAATGTCCCAGCATGGTGGTAAGTGACCATATGTGGCTAGGGTTGTAATCTCCCTGTCTACTTATTATTTATGATACCACAGCAATTCCTCGAAGAGGAGAGGGTGCTTTCTTCAATGTCCAGGCACCACTTCCTTCAAGTACATATATTCAAACCTACTTACAATGTCCATAACATTTCACCTGGATGAGGGATTGTTCACTTTGTAATGTTCTTGACTGTGTAATCTCTTTAAATGTTTTCTCCTTCCACCTCAGATGAGGCTGCATTTCACAGATGGGTGATATGATAAAGGTATATAATGGGTCAAATCACAAGGCAAATTTACCAGGCTCTTAGCAGCATGGTAGATCCAGACAGTTGCATAAATATGGACATGTCATCCTGGTAACTTGTAGGAATGACCTTTTTGTTTCCCTGAACTATAACAGCCTTATGTGAACTCCAGTTCCATTTTTTCATCCCAAGTTGGGGCAGCAGTAGTTACAGATCTTTAGGGCTGCATCAATTCACATGCAGCTTCTATAATCAGGGATGGAACTGGGATTCCACAGGGCATCTTTGGTTGGTCACTTGCAGGATGGCTCTGTTCCTCTGGACACCATGAGGTCCATCATCTTTCTTTGGGTAATAGCTAATATCTTAGAGACAGATCCAAGATAGCATTCTTCATACTTTGTAACTATCCATTCCCCCAAGGTTTTCTTCACTCTGTCAGTGAACTGAAAGGAATTGCCTCTCTTACTAGGATGCTGGTACCTTCTTTGACATCATTCTCCATGATTCAACACTCCTGTGTGGGGGAGAGTCTCTGGGATGGGGAAAGAGTTTGGCAGGTGTGGAAGATATACATGACTTCTCACACGGGAACACTGGTGTTCCTGGGCTCAAGGTATGGTCTATATTCAATGTGTAAAGTTTTCTGAGTGCTTTGTGGCCTTTGGATGGAAGGTGCTATGTAAATATATGCCAACGTCATTTTTCAGCTTGCAATATCATTGTGCAAAACCATTTCCTTTCATTTTAAACTTGCAAAACGCATAGTTCTTTCAATGCCTCCCATTGTGTGATTCTATTTTGAAGCGTTCTAGAAGTTTTAAATATTCTAGATATTGAAGATAAACTAGGCATATTTTGTTAACATGCCAATAAGCTGATTATGACGCCTCTAAGTTGTACAAAGCATCAAAGCACTCTTTTGGGTGCCTTACCAATGAAAAATCTTGGGAGGGCAATTTATCTGTCAAGCTGAAGCCTTCCCAGTGGAGCTTGATTTGGCAGCTTAGCCAGAACTGGCACCAGCTCTGCAGCTGTAGCACAGATGTCATATTTTATCCTACAC
This sequence comes from Natator depressus, assembly GCF_965152275.1. Taxonomy (NCBI): domain Eukaryota; kingdom Metazoa; phylum Chordata; order Testudines; family Cheloniidae; genus Natator; species Natator depressus. Next base: position 52,610,342 of record NC_134238.1, read on the forward strand.
CAAGTGACCTGGATACCTGTCAAATTGCATTGTGTGGGCCTCTCAGCCTTCAACAAATGTTGGCCCTGCCAGGAGCATATTGGGACATTTTTACATACTTTCTGGAACTGTAAAGTGGTTAATGACTCCAGGGGTACCAAAATAGGAAGCTATTTGTGAACTGGCAGATAGCCAAGTCGCACTGTCCCCAGCTGCTCAATGATTCTAAGTTCAGCTCATGTTACTGTAACCTTCTCAAACAGATGTCCCTACCAAATAAATAATATATATTAATATATAAAAATGAATAGGTATCTAACTTCTGAATAAAGGGTCACTTACCTGCGTTTGCAAGGATATGACTACTTCCAATTTTGCAAAATAGATTTTTTTTTAATAACAAAATCTGTGTGTGGCAGTAAACAACACTAAGAGATTCTGTGAGGTTTAGGACCCAAAAGTAGTTTAGAAGTCTTTGCTTTTAAAGAAGGATTGTCCAGTGGTTAGGCCAAGACACCCAATTAAGCTGCCCAATTATCCCTTTGTGAGGGAAGGGAGGGTCCTCTGACAGACAGCCTGAGAGGGAAGCATTCCCTTCTCATATCAAGTCTGGACTTGATTGATCATCTTTATTTTTGTTTGGAGTACCCCAGCAGGGGGAAGTCCTTGGACTGATCTAGCTCAGGAGGCTGGGCCACAACCCAGAAGGCAGTTGCTGCCGAAAGGGAAGAGCGACCTCACTGCATGCTGCCACCAGGAGGTGTCTTGTGGTGAGCAGACAACCCTCATGCTGGCTTACCTTGGGACGGTTGCAGGGAGGTGGTAGGAAGTGGCTCAGGGAAGGCCACCTTAAGCATCCCCAGCTGTCAGATCCCTGATCCCTGAAAGGGCCCTGGGTCAGAGTGGGAGGGCATGGGCTCCCCTACTAACAACCCCCCTGCATGTCACAGGCTTTAGCCCTGACCACTCCCCACAAACCAGCCCTGAGCAACGGCTGTCAAACTGCTGTAAAAGTAACTTTGTTTTTGATTTTTGGAGACCCATCACACAGCAAATTGCATGTAAGCACAGCAATTGGCTCTGATCTATGACAGTATGCATAGAACTGCCTGACTCAGAACTTTTCTAGAAGGGCTTCTTCTGTGAAGAAGACAAAGAAGATTTAGCCACCATTTGCTAGTCTGATCCAATAAGAGTAAGCACGTAACAAGATAAAAATACCTTATTTTTTGAGTCTCAAATAAAGATGGTGTCTTATGGTCTAAATAAATTTGGAAAAGCAGCCAAATTTCCCTCCATAAATCTGCCAATTCTCAGCCTTTTTCATTTTGTGTATTTTAAAAGAGAGAGAGGCTAAAGAAGGAATTATTTTGCTAACAGAATCTTCAGGCAAAAGATTAGTGTAAAGTGTGGCATCCTCTTACTAGGAAATTATTTCACTAGGAGGGTGGTGGAGGGTGGTGGCCTTGGCCCAAATATACTCAAGGGTTTGGTCTGTGAAGGATTTGGTTAAAGAGAATTCCTCTCTCAGGAGAGGTGGTGTTAGACTTAGGTGACTCACTTCAGCTAGAAGTGAGTACAACTCATATGATCAGGGCTCAAGACAGCTTCTTCATAGCAGGAATGTTGATCCTTCGGTGAACAGTGGGTACCCTTGCTGGATGGTTACTGCTACATTTAGGCTGGCAAACATCTGGTCTTTTTATGGGTATTGTTTCCCGTTGAATTGAATTTGGGTTGGTCCACGCCCAAAAAAGGTGAGGTCTGAAGGTTGTCACCTTCCCATTGAATTGTTACAGTTTTGAGGAGAGCATCTTTTCACTAAAAGAAAAGGAGTACTTGTGGCACCTTAGAGACTAACCAATTTATTTGAGCATAAGCTTTCGTGAGCTACAGTTCACTTCATCAGATGCATTCAGTGGAAAATACAGTGAGGAGATTTATATACACACAGAACATGAAAAAATGGATGTTATCATACACACTGTAAGGAGAGTGATCACTTAAAATGAGCTATTACCAGCAGGAGAGCAGGGTGTGGGGGGGAAGATTTCAACAATTTCCATCCCACCATCAACCTCAGCCTGGACCAGTCCACACAAGAGATCTACTTCCTGGACCCTACGGTGCTAATAAGCGATTGTCACATAAACACCACCCTATACCGGAAACCTACTGACTGCTATGCTTACCTACATGCCTCCAGCTTTCACCCAGACCACACCACACGATCCATCGCCTATAGTCAAGCTCTACGATACAACCGCATTTGCTCCAACCCCTCAGACAGAGACAAACACCTACAAGATCACTATCAAGCATTCTTACAACTACAATACCCACCTGCTGAAGTGAAGAAACAGATTGACAGAGCCAGAAGAGTACCCAGAAGTCACCTACTACAGGACAGGCCCAACAAAGATAATAACAGAACGCCACGAGCCATCACCTTCAGCCCCCAACTAAAACCTCTCCAATGCGTCATCAAGGATCTACAACCTATCCTGAAGGACGACCCATCACTCTCACAAATCTTGGGAGACAGGCCAGTCCTTGCCTACAGACGGCCCCCCAATCTGAAGCAAATACTCACCAGCAACCACACACCACACAACAGAACCACTAACCCAGGAACCTATCCTTGCAACAAAGCCCATTGCCAACTGTGTCCACATATCTATCCAGGGGACACCATCCTAGCGCCTAATCACATCAGCCACACTATCAGAGGCTCGTTCACCTGCACATCTACCAATGTGATATATGCCATCATGTGCCAGCAATGCCCCTCTGCCATGTACGTTGGTCAAACTGGACAGTCTCTACGTAAAAGAATAAATGGACACAAATCAGATGTCAAGAATTATAACATTCATAAACCAATCGGAGAACACTTCAATTTCTCTGGTCACTCGATTACAGACCTAAAAGTCACAATATTAGAACAAAAAGACTTCAGAAACAGACTCCAACGAGAGACTGCTAAATTGGAATTAATTTGCAAACTGGATACAATTAACTTACGCTTGAATAGAGACTGGGAGTGGATGGGTCATTACACAAAGTAAAACTATTTCCCCATGTTTATTCCCCCCCCCCCCCCACTGTTCCTCAGATGTTCTTGTTAACTGCTGGAAATGGCCCACCTTGATTATCACTACAAAAGGTTTTCTTCCCCCCCCCCCCCGCTCTCCTGCTTTTAATAGCTCATCTTAAGTGATCACTCTCCTTACAGTGTGTATGATAACACACATTTTTTCATGTTCTGTGTGTATTTAAATCTCTTCACTGTATTTTCTACTGAATTCATCCGATGAAGTGAGCTGTAGCTCACGAAAGCTTACGCTCAAATAAACTGGTTAGTCTCTAAGGTGCCACAAGTACTCCTTTTCTTTTTGTGAATACAGACTAACACGGCTGCTACTCTGAAACCATCTTTTCACTGACAGGCTAGGAAGAGCTGCATTTTTTTGCATGTCCAGGAGAGGTCACTGTGATCTAGTAAAAGTTTTTATCTTATACTGCTTTCCTTACCTTCCTGGCTTGTAAACAGAATCAGTATAAAGTCTGTATAGTTGTTAATTCTTGTCATAAAGATTCACATTGTTGTAATAGTCTTTTATATTCTGTGGTATGTTGATGTAGCTTTCTTAAAGATTCCTTTAATTCTGGAATTGGACATTCATTCTTCATCTTCTTTTAATCAATTTGCTTTCTAAGGGGAATTTATCTATTAGAGCTTCAAGCATAGGAATTTTATCTGCAGAATTTTAATTCTATACTTAATCAACTTCCAAAATTCATTCATTTTTAAGTTCAACATTGTACTCTAAATAATCAGTAATATTTCTTTGATATCTTATAGCTAGATCATTTTACTTCTAAGGAGATACAAGCAAATAAACCAACACACAATCAACCAATAGTACTTCTTAATAGTGAAACATAAGCTAACTTCATTCTTAGTCACATTTTCATCACAAGGGAGGCTAGTGTTATAAATTTTGAGGTCACAGACTTACAGTAAATGATGATTTGAATTTTGGTTCTGAATGTATAGATAAGAGACATCAATAGGAAGAATTCATTCAGAGGGCTCTCTTACATGATATTTCTTATGCTATCTCTATTGGCGGATGTTTCTACTAGATTTAAAATTGCAAGGTCTGTAATTCGTATGATTTGATTTAGAATTAAGATCTGGCTTGTTTTAAGTAACAAAAATGTTGTTTGCTTCTTCTTAACAGTTGGGTACTAGGTATTTATGGCTTCCCAAAATATAGCTTGTTTTTTTATCTGCTCATCCAGTTTGCTGGCATGTCACAACCTTCTTTTAACATGTATGGGATCTTACTTGCGTAACATATGCAACAGATATTTTGTCCTGTAACTTATGCGCATTCCAAATAGCACCAACTTATAATTATTTCCCATTCTTGTTAAAAGGAAAAAATCCTTTAAAAGTTAAAACTTCAAATTTATCATCTGAGAAGAGAAAATGGAGAGTGATTTCTTTTGTCTAGTGTCTTCTGTGAGAGCAGATGGGGTATCTTTCTTTTACAGCTCTATCTAATTGTTTCAAACAGACCAGATAATAGATAAGCAGAAGGTCTCATGTTGGTGTAAGGCATGGTTTTGTAGGAGCAGGAGCCAGCCAGTAATCCTGCTAACCAAAGTTCAGTTGTAGGTTAGCTTAATCTGTATCAGAGTAACAGCCGTGTTAGTCTGTATTCGCAAAAAGAAAAGGAGTACTTGTGGCACCTTAGAGACTAACCAATTTATTTGAGCATAAGCTTTCGTGAGCTACAGCTCACTTCATTGGATGCATACTGTGGAAACTGCAGAAGACATTATTTACACAGAGACCATGAAACAATACCTCCTCCCACCCCAATTACCAGCAGGAGAGTGGGGTGGGAGGAGGTATTGTTTCATGGTTTCTGTGTATATAATGTCTTCTGCAGTTTCCACAGTATGCATCCGATGAAGTGAGCTGTAGCTCACGAAAGCTTATGCTCAAATAAATTGGTTAGTCTCTAAGGTGCCACAAGTACTCCTTTTCTTAATCTGTATGGAAGTTTGAGGCCTGTGGTTCGGTTTTATCATTAAATATCTAACCCAGTATTTCATGTTAACAGCTATTATTATAAATTGTATATTCATGAGTTATTGGTCTCAACAATTCTGTGATCACACTTTTTTTCTGACTTTGACAAATGTATTGTGGTAATCAAGACATGAGATGATAAGAGGCTGGATGACAGCTGTGGATGGAGAGGAAAGGCCATATCTTAGAGATGATATGTATAAAGAACAGGTAAGATTTAGACATAGCCTGGATGTGGGGAACTACAGAGAGGTTTGAGTCGAAGATGAGACCCAGGTTATGGGCTTCAGGGACAGGCAGGATGACGATGTTTCTCAATGAATAACTATTTCTATAGATCAAAAAAGGAGGTAGTGGCACAGGTGCTGACTTTTCATTATGCCGGGGGGTGCTCGACCTCCGGCTCTGCCCCACGCCCCGCCCCCACTCCACCCCTTTCCTCAATGCCAAACCCCGCCCCTGATCTGCCCCGCCCCTTCCCGCCCCCTCCCCCAAGCATGCCTTGTCCTCCCTCCTCCCCACAGCCTCCTGCATGCTGTGAAACAGCTGATTGTGGCTGGCGGGAGGTGCAGGGCGGGAGAGGGAGGCACTGATCCGTTGGGCCCGCTGGCAGGCAGAAGGTGCTGGGGGTTTTGGGGAGCTGATGGGGGGCTGCTGGTGGGTGCTCAGCACCCACCATTTTTCCCCGTGGGTGCTCCAGCCCCGGAGAACCCACGGAGTCGGTGTCTATGGGTGGTGGGGAGGGGTTGGGGGGAAAGATTAAGGGTTTAGGCATGTTGAATTTGAGCTGATGGCTAGACTTCTACAAGGAGATGTCAGAGAAGTAGGCCAAGATTTTAGTTTTGAGAGAGGTGGACAGCAAAGAGGTAAATCTGTGAGTCATCAGATTAGAAATGGTAGTTGAAATTGTGTTTGTAGATGACCAGAGATAAGGTCTAGAGCAGTGGTTCCCAAACTTGTTCTGCCACTTGTGCAGGGAAAGCCCCTGGTGGGCCGGGCCGGTTTGTTTACCTGCTGCGTCCGCAGGTTCGGCCGATCACGGCTCCCACTGGCCGCGGTTCGCTGCTCCAGGCCAATGGGAGCTGCTAGAAGCAGCACGGGCCGCAGGACGTACTGGCCACTGCTTCTAGCAGCTCCCATTGGGCTGGAGCTGCAAACTGCGGCCACTGGGAGCCGCGATCGGCCAAACCTGCGGACGCGGCAGGTAAACAAACCGGCCCGGCCCGGCCCACCAGGGGCTTTCTCTGCACAAGCGGCGGAACGAGTTTGGGAACCACGGGGCTAGAGGGATAAGAGAAGGGGCCCAAAGACAGTGATGTGGAACCCCCACAGAAAGTTGAGGAAGATGAGGCACATGAAGGAGTGATTCGAGAGAACAGAGACGTGAAAGCCAAGGGAGGACAAGATTTCAAGAATAAAAGCATGGTCATTGGTGGTGAAGGTGGTCAAGGAGGATGAGAATAGAGTAGAGGGTTTGAGCTTTGGCTAAGAAGAGGTCAGTACAGATTTTGGAGAGTGCAGCTTCAAATGATTCTAAGGGGTGGAAGCTGGATTGCAGAAGGTGTAGATGGAAGGAGAGGAATTCCAGACAGTGATTGTAAACAGCATGTTCAATGAACTTACAGATGAACGGAAGAAGGGAAATGAGGCGATAGTTGGAGAGACAAGTGGGGCTCATGGGTCAGGTTTTTTGTTTGTTTTTAAGATGGGAGAGACTAAAGAATGCTTGTACTGTGGAGGGCAAGAGCCAGAGGACAGTGAGAGGTTAAGGAGAAAAGCAAAGGAGCAGTTGAGAGTGGGACATCAGGAGATGGACTGGTACCACTGGGCAAGTGGAGAGGAGGAGAGCAGACAAGAAGCCTCTGCATCTGTGATAGTAGGGGAGGAGAAGAGAGAGAGTGTGTAGGAGGGGAAGGAGGAAGGGAAGCCAAGTTAATGGCAGGGGAAAATCACAGCATATTTTGTCAATTTTCTCTTGGAATAAATCAATGAGATCCATGTGGAGAGAGAATGATAGGCAGGAGGAGGGGAGGGTTTGAGGAGTGACTCAAAGGTGGTGAACAGGAAGCTGTGATTTAGGACATGGGATTCAATTATTTAGCTAGAAGGATGGCATAAGTGGAGGAGGCGAAAACAAGTTTGTAGTGAAGGAAGTTGGTCTGGTCTGGGATGAGACATTTGTTATTTTGTGCCCAAATTTCTAAACTCTCTAGTTTTCTTTGTTGTTCGGTAGTCTGTCCTCAGGTTTGTTGATAAACACTGCAAAAATTGTAATAGGGCAAGTAACATAGGACAGTAGAAAAGATTAAGTGTAAAATCAGAAAATTGCATCCTAAAACACTAATAAAACTGGTGAATTATTAGTCTCCTTTAAATTCATGTAAAACTACCCACACATGATTTACCACTGACATGATTTACTGGTGTGTATGTTCTCTTACATGACTACTGCAACAATATAATGGAGCAGTTGCAATGGGAAGAGCACATGTTTCTTGAATATGAAATAGCCTTGTGGAATGATTAGAAAATGTCAGCATGTAAATTATGGCTGCTCTCGAGCTGTGGTAAAATACATACCTCTGTTTAAAGAAAGTTTTATTGATGTTTGTACAAAATATGGTTCTGTTCCTGCAAACCATAACACGTCTGCTTAACTTGATGTACACGTGTGATCCCAGTTCCACTGGATTATTCACATGCTTAAAGTTAAGCTCATGCCCAAGTCTCTGCAGGATCAGAGTCTTAATTCTTATCATAACAACCTTATTTATACTAAAAGTAAATCAAGGTTTCATTCATCTTTGCTGAACATTCTTTTCTGTATTTTTGTTCATCTTCCAATGGAAGTTCTGTGATGGTTCATTTTGAAAAACACAAGGATTGCTCCAAATCTGTTTACTTTTAGAAGAGGGTAAAGTTGTAAGGAAAGTGAAGAGTTCTTTACTAAATTGTGATGTTTATCAGTTCAGTGTTAGCAATACAAGCTGTCCTTTGGTCTTGTTGTCATCACCACATAAAACGACATGGAACAACTGGCATTGACAAAAGCCTCTTTTGAAATGTTATGCAGACTTGAACATTATAAATAGAAATAGTTACTCATAATTTTGATACTCACCTCTGTTTGACTAATGATTCACAGGAATAATCAGTATTCAGTCTGGTGGATTTTTATGACTGAAAGTTTTTAGACTGAAAGAGTGTGATCCTTTCTCTATTTAAATATATGTATGTTTATTCATGATGACTTAGCCATGATCAGAAAACTAATGTGGAAAATACTATCATAAAAACATTACCGTTTTCTTTGAACAAGATCGGTTTTTTGGATGAAGGCTTATTTAGCATGTGATTCCACTGAAATTAATTAATCTACAAGCTTTTATTTTCAGGATATAAATGGATGCCTGATTGCTTATTTATTCAGAGTAGTTATTTCTAATTTAAAATACAGAACCTAATCATGCTATTTCCTTGCTTTGGGAGCCTTTGCTCTCCCCTTTAGCCAATTCATCTCTTGCTTTTAACTTGTGCTGGCACACTAAAAGAGATGGGGAGTCTTTTTTCCTTTATGTTTTCATGTATTTTGATAGAAAGGAAAAATTGCTACTCATGGCTACATATAAAATATCTATGTGAAATTTTCAGTGGCTGCTAGCTGAAAAGATAAGTGAATTATAGAAAACCATAAACAGAACTGACCATATCTGACTTTTAGTTAAAAAACCCAAACCCAACAACTTATTGCTATAAAATGAAGGTCTCTTGGTGGTTTTAAGGCATAATCACAGATGATTCATTAGGCTAGGCAGATGATTTGAGATCTCCAGTGAGTAACTATGGGCCAGATTTTCAAAGGTATTGAGGCACCTAAGGATGCAGATAGGTACCTAGTGGAATTTGTAAAAGTGCCTAAGAAAATTAGGCACCTAACTCTCATTGGAATTAGTGGGAATTAGCTACCTAGCCTACTTTTGAAAATCCCATTAGCCACGTATCTGCATCTTTAAGTGCCTAAATAGCTTCGAAAATCTGGCACCAAATGGGCCTGATCCAAATCTCACTGAACTCAGTAGAAAAACTCCTGTTGGCTTCAATGGGCTTTTCATCAAACCTCTATTATGTAAGTACGGATTCTTTGGCCTGGCCAACTTGTGCCTACCACAGGAGCAGAGGTCTGAGTAAAGATATGTTTTTGCTCTTCTGATCCTGCAACTGCCAAGTGCCTGCCTGGGCTACAGTAGAACACTGAATGACATGAACACCACTGTTTTTTGGTTTTTTTAACACCAGCTGTCAACAGCCTACAAGTACCTTTCTGACCGCTAGGTATCAGCTAGACATACTGACATCCCAACTATGTACCTTTTCCCCTGTCACTTCACCTCTGCAGGAACTAGGAGGGTAGTGCCATAGGAGTCACTGTAGTTGGGCCTACACCACCAGAGGATTATCCTACACAGGTTAAATCTTTCACTGCCTGGATCCCCTGGGTTTACAATGGCAGCTTCTGCTGTCAGAGCAGTGCAATGCAGTCTCAGCGTGGCCAGAAATCTGATGCCAAGTGTCACTTACACCGAGGAAGAAAGAAAATGCATGTAACTTTAATTCAGGAAATCCCCAGCAAAATGACAATAAGTAATGGCAGTTGTGACTATTTTAGGCCCAATCATTCCATTTTCCTAGATTTAGGAATCCTACCAAAAAAATCAATGTGAGTTCTACACCAGGAACAATGGCAGTACCACCAGGATATTTATCGTAGTAGAAATTGGTGTGGCTATGGTTACTTATACAGATACTAATTAAAATGGATCCAACTCTGCACGAATCTCTCTGTGAAGTTAATGGGACTTGTGTGTGCAAAAGAACTGCAGGATCTGGGATTCTACATACACTCTGTTACCCAAAAGGATGTAAGTATAGTCCTATAGACTAGGACTCTTTAAAAGCAAATCAAGCCTGGTATCAGCTATTACATGCTAATTGGTCATAAAATATGGCTCAGAAAGCATACTTTTATATAGTGCTACTTGAGGCCAAACAATGCTCCAAATTAAATTTGGGGAACTCCACTCAGTTCAGTGGAACTGTACCGATGCAACTGAACAATATTATAAATTAAAGATTTAGGCCCAGCATTTGCTGCCCTTACTCATGTTGATCAGTACCTTATTCTGTGAGTAGATCCACCAATTTCAGTGTAAGTAAGGTGGCAGAATCTGGCTGTCAGTTAGGGCCTGATCCAGCTCCCACTGAAGCCAATGGGAGTCTTTCCACTATTTTAAAAATGAGCTGGCCAACACCTTAGTTCTCATTTTTGTGTGGTGTTGAAACATGGGGCTTCTCAAACCTTTCTGTGAAACATCTAATGTAGTGTTTGTTATTAAACAAATTTCTCCCCTTCCTCAATTTGCTCATAATTTTACTGGACTTCGTTTCAGAGCAACTCTATGTAAGTCCATACATCACATCTTTTAAAACATGCACTATTACTATTTCCTCTTTATAAGCAATGACACCTCAGCCTCACACTTTGCAGTGTGCTAATCAAGGCAATAATTATTTTACCAGAGACAATTCACAAGGTGTCTGAGAAATGAATATTAAAGATGAACTAGGTACACACCCGTCTACTGAACTATTCCTAGTGTTTTGTCACTGTAGCATAATATAAAATGTGATTATATCAAAATCAGTGTCTGAAGCATGTACACTACATTGCAGTAATAATCTTCAGATCCCCTAACATTTATTTAAATTAAACCAAATACAAAAAAAAATGCAGACAAAACTTCCTTTTAACTTTGAACATGTAATGCATTACTAAACCAAGGGTTCACTAAAGGAATTTGAAACTGATGATTACAGGTAGTATGATTTCTGCTTTTGGAATCAATAACTTCATCTCTTGTACAAAAGATAGCTCTGAAGAGTCAACTACCAGCACATGCACGATAAACATTCAGTGGGGCAAATCCTGGGACTCCTCACATGCTCATGCCAGGACCAAAATGCAGTGTAAAAGCTGGATCGCTAGTGCATGGATGGAGAGAACAAATAAAGCATCAGAGGAAGGCTCCACCCACACTCCTTATGTGCAGAGCAACTGCTTATAAACACCTGGGGGATGAGGGGAGTCAGGGTTGTTGCCAGTGGATCTTTAATCTACATGTAAATTCACTTGCCCCAAACACCTTGCATGGGGTAGTAGTAAACAGTACCCTGCAACTGCTACTCCTCTTCACACCCAGCAGTAGTAGTGTTTGAGGAGTAGCTAAATAGATGCCCTGTTCCCTATTTGCATGTTAGAGGGGGAAAGATTATAGGCTCAATTCACCATTGCTAGATTCTAATTTAAGAACTCCAGGATCCAGTGTACGCCCTGGAGTTTTTAGTCCTCATTTCATTGAACTTATATTATATAATATACCTGCACAGTCGATTTTAACAGAAAAGACAGTTTAATTTTAGACAAATTATGTAGTGAACCCATTTTAAAGTAAAATCCAACAGAAGTTGGTCCCAATAAAAGATATTACCTCACCCACCTTGTCTCTCTAATATGCTGGGATGGACACAGCTACACCATCACTGCATACAACATTTTTAAGTGACAACAATGAGAAAGCAAAATCAAGGGGCCAAAGAGAGCATTCCCCCAAAGAGAGCATGTTTTAAAAGATGTGATGTATGGACTTACATAGAGTTGCTCTGAAACCAAGTCCAGACTGTCAGAGAAACAGTCTAAGCATTCATTACATTAGATTCCAAAATAAAATTTCATGTAAAGGGGAAGAGCAAATGCACAAATAATTCTTAAATGTGTGCCTCCTCTCTCTCTCTCTCTCTCACACACACAGACACACAGAAATTTTGAAGCAAGTTTCAGAAAATCCATAAAAATAAACTTAATCATTTTTGAACTTGGGTTGAATTTGAACTTTCTACCTAGTGGTCAAAAGGTTGAGTGAACATACTGTTTCCTTGTTTCAGCCCATCAAGTACCACAAAGGAACCATTTTTGTTGTGCACATATGAATACACTGCAGTGAGATTAATTATAAACCTAGCCCTGTAAGTGTCCATGTGCGTGAATGATTTTTTCTGTGGGTTGAGTTGTAAACAAGAACAAAGTGAATCCTAAGCCTCAGAATATAGCCTCTGTGCTCTCTTTTAAATGGTTTTATTCATTTCCATTCCAGGTGAAAAGAGCTACAATTTATAGACCAAATTCCCAGCATATGTGCTGCAGTTTGTGTCATGACAACTGTACAAAGCTGAACCTTGTATCTAACACGTGGTGTTCTACATAGGAAACTTTTGAAACTCGTAACACTTTTCAGAACTTTTCAGCTTTTAATGTCACAAGACATGTGCTGTCTATAAATGTCACATAGCTGGAAGTACTAATGTGTAAATTCTCATCAGTCAGAGATGAAATGGGGGAAAGGCCAGCAAACTTCCATCTCTTGGCCCTATGTTCAAAGCTCAGTGTGAACTGACATTTTAAAAATAAATGTGACAAAAATGCCATGTCTTGCCAGTACTCCTGAGCTTCTGTTCTACTGGGAAAGCTAGTGTTAGCTGGCCTTGCTGTGCAAAGGAACACAATTTCCTTTCTTGTGATTCATGCTGGGGCATAAGTATTAGTCTTGCATCCATATTTTGACCTGAACAGACTGAAAATGCAACTCCAGACAAATCAGTTCCATAACAACATACACTCTGTCAGGGTTAAAATATTTTGCTGTATTTGGAACAAACAAGGGGTATAACCTCAAATGTAGACAATAAATGTGACATCTAGGAATTGAACCCCATTGAAGTAACATATGTAATTCAGTTTTATAGGGCAAGTCACCAAACCATTTAAGCAAAAATTATTTTGAATTAGTGGAATTATAAAACATATGGGGCTAGTATTGACCCAGTGGATATCTTTTGATGCATGATCCTAGTACTGCATTTTCTATTGTGAGGTCCTGTGACCGAAAGCACCCCTGTATTCACACCCTATGCACCATTGTAACAATGTTTGTACAAAATACGCATTGTGAGGTACCATTTGAAAACTAGGTTTCAGAGTAGCAGCCGTGTTAGTCTGTATCTGCAAAAAGAACAGGAGTACTTGTGGCACCTTAGAGACTAACAAATTTATTTGAGCATAAGCTTTCGTGAGCTACAGCTCACTTCATCGGATGCATTCAGTGCATTTGAAAACTAATAACTCACTGGTCAATAATATGGTGAAATGTATGTAGCAACATTATATGTAAAGTTATGAATTCCCCCTGTATGATGCTGTTAGCACATGTACAAAACCAGCAGCCCTACCCAGGCAAAAGTGGTTAAACAAGCCTATCCTAAATAAAACAACGTGTGTTTACCTCACTTTACATGTAAGCAGTAAACAGGGGCCTCAAGAAAGCAGGGGGAAGAAGATGTGAGGCATCCCCGGTTACAGGGCTGACAGTGACACAACCCTTTAATGGTCTGGATTGCACCCCAGAATGTGATAGGTCCCTAATGAAAATCTGGTCTGGATCCTACCAAAGAAGTAAAACAAACCCAAAACCTGTCTAGATCATACAATTTCAATATGCCTTGTATAAGGAGTGGTTCATAGCTGCATCTCCCAAGGAGCACTTCAAGGAAGGTGGTACACAATTCCTTCCCTACTTCCTCCTTGCTTCAGTGGGATAATAATCTGCTACTTGTGCCTATCAGTAGCAGATACTGACACTGCTTGTCCCCCATCTTGCTCAGCTCTGCCAGCTCTGCTGCACTGAGAGCATTAGGAATGCAGGGGTGTTGTAGCCGTGTTGGTCCCAGGATGTTAGGGACAAGGTTGGTGAGGTAATATCTTTTATTGGACCACCTTCTGCTGGTGAGAGAGACAAGCTTTTGAGTTTATACAGAGCTTTTCTTCAGGTCTGGGAAACTTAGAGAATCACAGCTGGGAAGACAGAATCAAAGTTCCACCCTCCACCTTGCAGGGAGGTCGGAATAGTGGCCTTACCACTGTAGTCTGCGGATGCTGTGCAAGGGTACAGTGGCATTTTACTCACCTTTATGTCTATTACTGGCTGCACCAGCCTGGGTCACTATCTAGCAATATGTAAATAAAGTAACACAGAACCAAGATTTTCATTAATGATAAAAAATAATAGTAATGAAGAGTTCCATGAGTTGTGTGTGACTTTCTTCACTTAGGAAAGAATAAATATTAAACAGACTCACTGTTAAAGCTCATATGCAAACATTCTGTGCTTCCAAAAAAAAAAAAAAAGTAGTGAATCTGTGAAATTGTTTAATGAACTCAGTTTCCAGGAGCTTAGTTATATGAATTATATATGTCCAAACATTGTGAATGAATTTGATAGTTGACTAGTGCCAATCAGAATAATTTCCTTTGAACTTCTATTCATGTGGTTATCCACATAATCACATGTATAGCCACATAATGTGTGATGAAATTTTGCATTAGTTAGTGGAAACTTAGCATTAACTATAACTGAAGGACAGAACCCTATGTATCAAGATCAGGGCCAGCTCCAGGCACCAGCATTCCAAGCAGGTGCTTGGGGCGGCAGTTAGAAAGGGGTGGCACAGCGCCGGCAATTCGGCAGCAGCCCCTCTGTCCCGCCGGCTGCTGCGGCAAATCGGTGGCAGCTTCTCCATTCTGCTGGCCACTGCGGCAAATCGGCGGCAGCTTCTGCCTTTTGCCATTCGCGTCGGCAGGTTTTTTCACTGCTTGGGGCGCCAAAAACTGTAGAGCCAGCCCTGATCAAGATGAGACTAATGTAGAATAACTCCCTCCTGTTGATATTCAAATCAAGCTGATCCATCCTTCAGCCAAAGAGGGATTGCAAAGACACAACCCATCACCACCAAGTATAATTCCACCAGTTGACTTCTCAAGCTGCTCATAACTAATTTTTCCTTTCTTTTCCTATAATTTCTTGAGGGTGTCTGTGTGTGTGAGGGGGGAGAAACTATGATGCTTTCGCTTTGCTTTTTGCTATTACAACACTTACTTTCACTGCTGTTGGCACTTATTGGAAATTCACCACTGTCACCGTCTCAGAAATGCTACCATAAGAACATAAGAATGGCCATACTGGGTCAGACCAAAGGCTTATCTAGATGTCATGATTACTGGGCAAGCTGCACTTCAGACCCCTCATGGCCTTGTCAAATGCACTCACTTCCTGGTCTCAGGCCTCTAAGTGTCATCTGACTCCAGGTGAAATCATGCAATTCTCTCTCTCAGACCAGGCTGTCAGGTAGAGACATAATTATTCACCAAAGAGTTGCATGTTAGGTCTCAACTGAGAGCCAGTAACCCACTGGTTATCATAATTTTGAAATATATGTATGGATAATATGTAAGAACTTATGTATCTTTACTGGAAATTGTGTTCTCAAAGCCATGGAGTTAAGGCAGGTAAACAGGAGGTGACTTGCCTCAGACCATTTTCTTCCAGGCAGAGGGTAATAGATGCTTATCTCCCAGGCTGAGCATTATGTATTGATCACATCATAATATAGGGCTATTAGCAAATGGAGCCAAAATGCTAATTGAGAGAGGAAATTTACAGGAAGAAATAAAACAGCAGGAGGGGAACCTGTTTATGAATTAAGACAATGGACTGTTGAAGTCTATCTGCATCTTTCCACTGAGAAGGCAAAGGGACAACGGGACTTTTCTCATGAATGGAAGATCACAACCACACCTGGCTGTAATACATTGGAAGGATTTTGGGTAAGCTTTTTCTAGGTATAACATGACAGTGTCTAGTTAAATAAGTCTAGGTTCTAAAATGCATGTTATGTTTTTATTTTATATGTGACCATTTTGTTTAAAATCCTCCTACTTGCTTTCACTAGAATCTCTGTTTGTCAAATAAACTTTTCCTTGTTTTCGCAATAAACATACCTAAGTGCTGTGTGTTAAGCTGAACTGTGATCTAAGATGTAACTGGTAAACTGGGGTGTGTGAACTGTTAATTGGGAACAGCAAATCTCTGAATACTGCCAGTGTTCAGTGGAACAGAGGCGTGACCCTCCAGGGATATTCTCAGAGGGCTCCAGGGTTGGCGTGTGCTTATTGCTAACCTGCAGAGGGAAAGCAGAGCCCGCAGAGGCTAAGGAGGGAGAGCTTGTGTTGCCTGTGGTGGGTGGAGTCAGGGAGCTGAGCCACAATAGGCACAGATAAGGGTTCCTCATGCAAAGCCCCTCATAACCCTGGGTACCCCTGGGAAGTGTCAGGCAGACTGCTGGGACTACCCATGATTACTTCAGCAGGTGTGCTTAGGCTCAGGCCTTGCCCTTTGGGTTCCTCTGAGAGCAATGATAGTTGTTAATGCAGTGACCAGACAGATTCCTTAAAACAAAGTATTATTTATTTATTTATAACAGTAGCATTTCAAAGAAAACATGTATCTTAAAACAATAAAGCAGAGGGTACACATATCTAGCTTTCCCCTACAACTGACTGCAGTGTTCCCCTCTGGTGTTATCTAGACCGGTGATCTGCTAGGTCACTCCAATCCTTGACTCTGGGAGCCAGCCTTATCCTGCTTTGCAGTGAGAACCCCCACTCCTGGGTTGTTCACGCACAGCCTCTGGCATGTAAGCTGCTCCTTGGATTGTGCAACCGAATGACACTAGCCAATATCTCCGGTCCCAGGCACCGCCCTAGGAACCTCCATCTTGCAGTGTCCAAGGGGAGTCTCTGACATGCTTCAAATCAAACGCACTGCTTAAGGTAGAACAAACAAACAGGTCTATTAACTACAAAGATAAATTTTAAGTGATTATAAGTCAAAGCATAGCAAGTCAGATTTGGTCAAATGAAATAAAAGCAAAATTCATTCTAAGCTGATCTTCACACTTTCAGTGCCCTTACAAACTTAGATGCTCCTCACCACAGGTTGGCTGGTTGCTCTTCAGCCAGGCTCTCCCCTTTGATCAGCACTTCAGTCGGTTGGTGTGGTGTCTGTAGATGTAGGTGGGAGAGAGAGGAAGAGCATGGCAAACGTCTTTCCCTTTTATCATGTTCTTTATTTCCTCTTGGCTTTGTCCCCTCTCCCCCCCCCTCAGAGTCAGGTGAGCATTACCTCATCGCAGTCACAAACTGACCAAAGGAAGGGGGGTGACTCACGCCTAGGCCAGTGTCCTTTGTTCCTGTGAGGCTGGGCTGGGTTTGTCCCATACGTGCCCTGATAAGGTGTGAACTGCCTCTGTGCTCTTGGAGAGCTTTTGCCTGGGCTTATTTTAAGCCATGAAGACACATTTTCAGCCTCATAACTATATACATGAAGTTACAGCCTGAACATTACTATAACATTACTGTAACAACAATGCTCAGTGCATTATGAGCCTTCCAAAGACACCCGACATGACAAACTTTGCATTGGATACCACACAATCATTTTACAAGGAGGAACATGGGGGTGCTGGGTGTTCCCCTGAGGTACATAGCGTCACACTGACCATTTACATGGTCTGGGAAGGTCCAACTTCTTCACACTCCCTTAACAGAGTCTCTCTTTCTCTGCCTCAGCCTGTCTCCCTAGACTGCTTCTCACAAGTACCCTTCTCCCCTTGAGAAGTGCTTTTTAACACATTAGTGTTCATTTGATGTCCAAGTTCCCAGACTGGAAAAGCAAGCTTGCATCTTCCTTGGAGACAAGATTCATGAAGCTAGCAACTCTTTTGAGTGTGTCCTTATCTAGAGCTATTGTATTGTTTTCCTGTTTATGCTTCCCACAGCTCCTAGTAAGTTAGATCAATACCATCATCCAGGAATTTCTAATCACCTAACATGATAACTTCCCCCACATTGACCAGGTCACATACAGTGTTCTTAAAATTATTACTTGTCAGCATTCTTACATTATGATGATCATGGAGCTGCTATGTAGAAGTGACCAAAGTGTAGATCATTGTGGGAAGATCTACACTGCAGAGAACGCATCACATTTCTCCTTGCCAGATGGAGATGGAAGACAATGCTTAGTTGAGGGGAACAGTATAACCGGATGGTAGGCTGGTACAGAATGTTAGTTTATAGACACCATTGGGAAGCAACAATATTGTTTTAGAGATGAAGATTGTGCCCTGATATGGTGCTGCAGTGATGTGCATCTTACAAACTTGTATAATGAATAAACACAATTAGAGGAGTTGGTATGTATATCCAAACCAAACAAACTTCAAGAAAAATACGTAGGGTCTGGAATATGCTATGCATCCGATGAAGTGAGCTGTAGCTCACGAAAGCTCATGCTCAAATAAACTGGTTAGTCTCTAAGGTGCCACAAGTACTCCTTTTCTTTTTTCTTTTTACGAATACAGACTAACACGGCTGTTACTCTGATCACCACAGTGTTTCTCCAATTTTACAGTGGTCAATGGAGTTAAACCAGCATAACAGTGGAGTAACTCAGTAGTGTAATTAACTCTGGAATTTGTCTTTATTTATAAAATAGCAAATACTAGGCCCAGTTTTAAATATGGATATGTAAGTTAATGGACATTTAGTTGATTTGGAAGGTCAAGGTGTCCTTCTCTTCTTTTCTACTTCTTGGCCTATTTTAGAAGGCAACAAGTCTGAATACTGATGTAATCCCTTTAGAGACCGTGCCCATGAAATACCACACTGAGCCTCTAGGGCAGTGATACTCAGACTGAGGCTCGAGAGCCACAAGTGGCTCTTTAATGCATCTCCTGTGGCTCTTTGCAGCACATGATATTAAAACACCGTGATTTAATTATTAACCAGTCTAAGTTATTAGCCAATCAGGCTAATTACTATGTTATTATTTTGTCAACTACAATTGGTTAATAATATTTGATCAGTCATTTTGCTATTAGATAGATAGATAGATTAGATAGATAGATAAACACTAAATATTTCCCTGTCCTACTGTTTAAATATGAACATATAGTACTATAGTAAATGACACAACAAATTCACATTGCTGTGGCTCTTTTAGGTAATGCTGAACCATTGAGGTCTGAATATCACTGGTCTAGGGAAGCTCACCCCTGGACTAGAGCAGCAATGACTACAGACGCTCAGGACTCTATTTCCCCGATTGTTTAGGCTCAAGGGCAGAGATAGAAGGGCTAATAACAACTACTAGAACCAGCCATAAGCAGAACTCAAAGACAACGGGTTTGGTTTTGCTTTTGCTTCTGGCTGTGTTTGGAGTGTGTCATCTCAGCAGAGACAAGGAACCCAGGTTGTTGAGGAAAGTCGTGGTCAGACTACCAAGAGCCAGCCTAACTTCACATTGGAACCTAGACGAGAGAGCCACAAGGACAATCTTACCATCCTTGGTATGGATACTTTATGAGAACACCCCTGCTTATTTATTTTGCTATTTTGTTGGAAGCCAGCCACCAGCTTCAGTGCTGCACCACCCATCAAAGACTGAACCTAAACTCACTATTGACCTAGGCGGATGCTGGGAGAGACCACAAGGTGGTTTGTATTGGCGGTACGTTGGGGCGGGGGGGGTAGAGTTTATGTATTGTTGTTTTTGTCTATTATCCTAATCCCTTTTCCATTGTCCCCTATCCTGAGTTCCCCATGCCTAATAAAGCCCCATTTACTGTTTTATTAGTCTGGGAATTGTGATAGCTATTTTATTTTTGTGTGTTCTGACTGACACTCCTCTGTGTGAGATTCTGTGTTAAATATTTTCCAAGGGCCAAGCCCTCTGTGTTCACTGCACTAGGAAGAGTTTCCTTGGGTGGAGGCACCAGGCACCCTTCTAGGGGAACACCAAACCCATAAACCTGAGGAGAAAGGGAAAAGGCTGCTGCAGCTACAGCTTAGTGCTGGGGTTACACGGGTGCATTCCCTTTATGGGACTGTTTAGCTTAGTTTTTACTTATTCAATTTCCAGTGAAAGCAGAATCATTATTTGCTGAGGAATCCTCCCCTGTTTGGATTTCTTTTTCTTTATCCAACTCTGTAACCCTCATTTTGAGAAATTCCACTGTTGGACTGTGAAATCTATTTCTCACTGCTTCCTGGCACATTGAAACTTCAGCTTTAAAAATTGACTGAATAGGGGTAATTAGTCAAAGGTAAGAGGAGAGCTTGTTCCAATAACATTTCTTATTTTTAAATTTCTGTTTTATATTGTTCTCTCTAAGATCCATTCCCTAGTCATCTGCCACCAATGAAAACAGTCTAGATCAGTGCTTCTCAAGCTATCTTATTTCGGGGACCAGCAATTTTTTTCTCCAATGTGCGCGCAGACCGGCAGCCGATGGCTCGTGGACCGGCACCGGTCCGTGGACCACCACTTTGAGTAGCACTGGTCTAGAGGACCATGTGAGCATTTACAACAACAGTTTAGCTCTTAGAAACAGGAAAAACAATCTATGAAATTTCTATTTACTTATAAGAATAGAATATGGGATTGAATTATTCCGAGAGGATTGCTGAATAAATTAAGCCGCAATAAGAACTCGCAGCTGACCAATTTTTTAATAGGTACCGCTGCAGTCTATGGGAATAACTACAGATCCAAACAGGCATACACATTAAATAAAAAAACAAAAATCTCCTTGAAAGACAAAGAAAGTTAATGAGTTAGTTTTCCATTTTCTGATTACAAAGCAAAGCGATTAAAACATATATAAGGGACTATTATGAGCTAGTGTTCATTTAAACACAGAGATGATGTCAGCTATTGACTGCTACATTAGTATTGATGTGACCTGCTATACTATTCAATTATTTTTCTCCACAAACATGGGAAAAATATATTGATTAGTCTTGTGATTTGTGTGTTTATATATATACAGACTAAATTGCTTCTGGCAACTTGAACATGAGAGCAATTTACTGTACTAATATGTTTTTTCTTGGTCTCAGATGGATTTGAAAACTCCAATTGCTCCTTACATTTCTAAAAAGAGTGTAGGGCTTTGCAGGTTACATTTTTTCCACTTAAGGATAAGTCAGCAGCTTTTTAGAGTTGTAAAGTAATTAAGTTATAGAGGTAATATTTAATTCCACTCTGTGTTCTGTACTTTTTAATGTTTTTAGCATAAATCTAGCCAGTGATCAGAATGAAAGGAAATTTTGAGGGAAATATATATACAAAACTACCTCATACCAACATGAAATTACACATATCTATGCTTGAATTAAGACACAGTTTGTGCCTTAATAATTTAGCCTTGAATGCATTCTGGTTTATTAAGATTCTTTACATGAAAAATGCTTCCTGAGGTCTTCATTAACTAACTTTTCACCTTAATTTTTATGTATGTTTCCTTGTCTTTGTATAAGTGTTTCACTAAAAGCAAATGGCTCATTCTAGCATGCATCTACATCACATCAATCCTTTAAAAAAATCTTTGCTTCAAACAATATTAGGTTTTTTTAAAAAACTTTCCCTCAAATATCATAATTTTAGTTGTGAATCACAGTTGTCACCTTTTGAATCCATTCATCTTCAAATGTCACAGCCAGGACTGAAAAAATATGTGCTGGCTGTGCTGAGTTCATCAGCTTCTTTAAACAGAGTTAAGTCAACCTATCTCATTTATATGAATACACACATGCACAGCCCTGCCCTTCACACGTGATATAGCCAAACAAAATGCACGTTCATATCTTTATTACATGAATATCTTTATCATCTCTTTATTTGTGCAAGCTGAAGATAGAGGACACATGACACTAACAGTGAACACAAAGGGAGCAGCCACAATCTAATGCAAAAATGCACAGTGAAAAAGACAAGTTTTCTGTGAAGTGCTGTCTCATTTGGCACACACTTTCCAAGATGCATCAGGAATGAGGCAGGGCTTTCATTATTCACTGCACACCTCACAACACCAGCAGGGAATGACGGTGAGCTTTTGCCTCATTCATTGCCCACCGCATTGCGTAGCTCAGTTTGCCTGGCATACTCAAAGGATGTCACCTTCCTTAACTATGCTCATTACAGACATAGCCCCATTGATGTTAAAAATGCATTGTGCATACACAGAGTGCAATTTTCAAAGGCTTATATCTCGATTCAAATATACCCCAATTTTCTCCTGAGCACTCATAGGTACTGCTAATCCATGAGATCTGTTTCCAGGCCAAATTTCACTATTCCGCCACATTTCTTCTGGCACCAGAGAAATAAATAAATAGAAATTAGCCTAGCTAATACCTGTTTCCATCTTTTTAAGATCTTTTTGTCAACATAAATATTGATAAGGTCTGGAAAAAGAGCCATTGGAGCCATATTTGACTTCAGATATGTCTTGCACCATAGGAGAGGTCTAATGGATGGGGCACTAAACTGGGACCCAGGAAACCTAAGTTCCATTCCCAGCTGTGCTAGTGACTTGCTTAAGTCACTTTACTACTCTGTGCCTGTTTAGATTTGAGTCAGGATTGCCTCTTACTTTGTATGTGCAGCAGTCCCCAACTTTTGTCGGTCGTGCCCCTCCCCCCGTACCTCTGTCCATGCCTCCCCCCCAGAACTGGGAGTGGAGCTGCGGCTCTGGGGGCAGGGACTTGGATGGGGTCAGAGGGCTGAGGCTGGGGCTAGGTTTGGGGCTGGGAGCAGGGCTGCAGCTGGGGCCGAGACTAGAGCAGGAGTAGAGCAACAGCTTTGGTGGGAACCGGCAGCCAGGCCCGCAGCCAGGTGCGGCTCTGCTCCTGACCTTCCCCCCCAGCATCGGCCCCAGGTCGGGAATGGAGCCACGGCCAGCGGCTGAGGCTGGGGGCTGGCACAGGGTGGGAAGGGAGGCGCGCTGAGGCTGGAGACAGGGACAGGCATGGGGCCAGGAGACAAAGATGCAGCTGGGGCTGGGACCAGAGCAGAGCTGGAGATGGGGCAGGGCTGGATGGGACCCTGTGGGGACTGGTCTGGGCCACGCCACATCCCCACAGACATTCGTCCATGCCCCCCTAGTGGGGCACGCCCGATACTTTGGGGACCTCTGGCCTAGTGCAATGGGACTTCTAGGTCCTACCATGATACAAAATAATAAGGATTGCCCACATCGTTCCAATCTTTAAGCCCTTCACCCAGATGAAGTTATCAGTCTTGGTGTCAGCCAATCAGCAAAACTGGCTGTACACATTATTGTAAGAATAAAAGTAAAACTACAGTAATCAGTACATTTTGTGCTGCTGATAGAAAATAGTCACTCAAGAAAGATCTGGAAAATTTTCAGTTTGGCACTGCCCCACCTCTTCTCCACCTCCTCCCCTGAGTGTGTGGCTCCCTGCTCCTCCCTCCTCCCTCCTGGAAAGCACAGCTGTTTGGCAGCGGGAAGTGCCTGGAGGTAGGCAGAGGAGCAGGATGTGGCGCCGTGTGGGGGGGAGGGGCAGGTGAGGGGAGCTTGGCGGCCACAGGAAATAACTCTGGGGGTGGGGCAGTGGGTGGGGGAACGGGGAGCTTGGCGGGCCGCAGCAAATAACTCCGCAGGCCGTGTGTTTGAGACCCCTGATTTAGAGTCTCTGAAAGCTCCTTATCCCACAGACAGCGTCTCAGTTAATTTCAGCCACTCACAAATTCACACATCAATACATTTATGAACTCTCAGTATTTCTACACAATTTCAAGAAAAATGATAGTCAAAAACTTCCCATTGATTTTTTTTTTAAAATAAATGGTTCATACAGAAACTTGCTTGACAGCCAACAGAAATGAATAAGCTTATTCCACTAAAATCATCACTGTGTCTGATTACAATATTTTTAAATGGCCATATTTGTGCCCAGAAACAAAGCCCTACATGAAGGTCATTTGTTAGCCGAAGTCAGTGCTCTAAGGTCACTACTAAACAGTTCATTTGAAGTTGTGAGTGAGTTTCTATTTTTTCCTTTCAGGAAAGCTAGATTTTTTTTAAAGAAGAAAAGTAAGAAAAAAAATGCAATGCCCCCAAAACACTAAGAGAAGTCAGGGGATTGACATGTTAGCTCATACCAGCTTCTTCAGAGCTGATACGCCCATCTCAAGGCCTACCTGGGAGCCCATTTACAAATAGAATTTTACATGATAGCCATATAAAGGTTCCTTTAGACCAGGGTAGTCTGTTTTTTGTCAAGGTCCAAATTTCTTGGTCAAGGTATTGTCAGGGTCCAGACTCCAGGGAAACATTTTTCACAGTGCAGTAACAATAATTATAATATAAGAATTTGGCGCCCCTTTCAAAAGTGTCCGATGGTCTGGATTTGGCCCACTGTCCTCACAATGACTACACCTGCCTTAAACCTCTTGCAGTTTATTGTGCCAAGGTCTATTTTAGCATATTTTAGTCTTGAGATTATTAAAGTCATTTCCAGCTATTGTGTCAATGCAGCTGCTACAGTGCACATTTGTTGCACACTAAGGGCTTAATTTTGATTTCAGATCTGCACATAATTACAAAAAACCTGATAATTACATTTGAGGAGCTACCAGCAGCCTCTGCACGAAACTGCTGTATCCTGGTTAGGGCTGCCAACTCTCCAGGATTGGCTTGGAGTCTCCCGGAATCACCATCGATCTCCTATTGAAAGCCATCTGGGAGATTTTAATAGGATATTTTAAGAAAATGACATGATGTCATGTTGGGGGAAAAAAAATCTCCCAGAATAGCTTCAGAGTTGGCAACCCTAATCCTGGTGGAGTATAACAGGAAAGAAGGTATCTACATGTTAAAATCCACAGCATCAGATTAATCAGAGATTGTAAATCCAAAGGCCGGATTCTGTTGTCGCTTATACCCAGTTTACACCACTCTAAATCCACTGACTTCAGTAGACTTACTCCTGATGCCGGTGGAGTTGCTTGCTGAGGAGCAAGATAAATGTTTTATCATAATTTATTTAGCAAATGGATAGTTGAAATCTCAAAAAAGTACAGAGAAAGGAGAAATACAATCATGTGGTCAAAATTCACTGAACATTTGGAGTAAAGTTTAATAGCGGGGGGGGGGAGATTTCTCTCACCCCCATCCCACCCCCACCTAATATGTAACTCATCCATAGGCAGGTCTACAATCACATAGCACTGTATAGAAGTAAGCAATAAGTTCTCCTGTCCTTCTAGTGTGCTTTTACCTTTTGTATTATTTGCTTTTCAAAGGGCATAATGAGGCCTTTAGGCCTAGCACTAAAAATCCTCATGTTTTCTTTTGCTGGAAAGCAGTTAGTGCATGTTGTGCTCCAGGGAGCTTTTAATTATTATGGGCTTCATCCTGCCCCTTCTGAGTCACTGGGAGTTATTGACTTCAATGGGAGCAGGATCAAACCCTATCCTAGGGCTTAATGAAAAAGTAAATCTAGTGGCAGCTTTATGGAGTATATCTAAATTTGCCAGAGGACCGGGAGCTAACAAAATCACCAAAGAACCTGTCCCAGAATAAACTAGTGTTTGGGTAAAACTTGGTAGGGAGTACGTGGCAGTAGTGTTTACAGCAGTTATGCTGGACTCCTAGTCAGAAACAGACTTGACAGGTCTTTCCAGGACAGCCACGTTACTCTCCACAGAGCGGCTACTTTTCCAGATGAAAGAACATGTCTTTTTTATTTATTTTTTCCCCAAAATACTCTAAGGTACAGAAATAGTCAACATTATGGTCAGGTTAACCATCTGTAAAATTGTATTTATTTCTTTCAAATGAGTTAATTTAGCGCTCGTGAAAGGTACAAGACTGGCAGAACTGGAAACTGAAACACTCTCCACAGACCAGCTACTTACTGCATGGGCAACCTCAATGTAAGTTTCCCCATAAGGCTCCTTCAGATTGCATCAGCCCTCTTTTGGAGAGCCAGATAAGTATGGGAGGACATTTTTATCTCTAGGCACATGCAACATTTGTCTTTTCCAGTTAAAGTCTGATGACATGGAAGGGGATGTGCCCCATTAGAAACATAACTGAGACCACCAGTGCAGACATATGAGTAACATCGGGCATAATAAGTTTCACTCAAGCTGTATTTGTTACCAATGAATTAATGTGGACTAGATTCTGCAGCCCTTCCTCGTATTGTGTAGCACCTTACTCAATAAATGGTCACCCTGAAGTCATTGGCACTACTCACGGAGAAAGATGTTTTCCAGTTAATAAGGGCATCAAAATCCAGCCCCAAATTTGTGAAAGACTTCATATATCTGTAAACTGTCCAGTTGCCACCCACATTAAATATAATTTTACTAAAAAAATCGTTTAAGAGAGGAAATAAAAAACTGGACCAAAATCTTTTATTGCTTATGTTCTCCCCTCCCCCAACTTCTGTTCCTTCAGAGCAATGATGTTTTTCCAAAAAATATAATTATGAAAAAATCCTCCTATTTTGCTTTCACTGATAATTTGCCCACTTCTAGCCTGGAGCTAGTTTTTATTGCTAAGTGCTAATAGGCATAGGTGAGCTAGTCTGGATAAAAGAATAACTGACAGGCACTTTTTTGTATTACTTGACCCAAACATTTTCTGAGGGTCAACATTTCCTCTGCAATTGTGATTTCAGCAGAAATACCAGAGAGAGGTTGGAAAACAACAATAGTTGGCATTTATGTAGCACTTTTCATCTTTAAAGCACTTTAGCAACTTTAACTAATCTTTGCAACAGCCCTGGGAGATAAGTATTGCTATACCGGTGTTTTGCAAATGGAAGACAGAGACAGAAGGCTCAATCCTGAACCCTGTTCAGGAAACTTGCACCGCTCTGGTGGTGTAGAGGAGCTAGAAAGCAGCGGGATTTCCTCACCTGAGGGTTTCCCCTCCTGGATTGTCACCAGCTGGTATACATTACACCTATCTCTCTGAGCTCCTAATATAAGGGACATCAGGGGGCTGAGGATATCCATCTACTTTGTATCCCAGCTGGCAGATGGCCCTTTGAAATCATAACTAGTCAGGCATAAGTTTTAAAGTAGCCCTGGGACTGATCTAAATTATGTTGGGGTCACATTTGCCCTTGACCAAGAATCAGGAAGCTGCAACTGGCTTCCCTATTCCACTGTGCCCAGGCAATGCTGGGGACTGGGGCCTGTGTTTAAATGAGTAGCCCAAGGCCACAGAGGGAATAAGTGACAACCAGGTTCTGTAAAGCTCATGAGCAAGCCAGTTCTCCTAAAATTTTTAAGCCAGATTTTTTTGGTGTGTTTCTAAAGCAACCTGCCATTATAGGGAAGTAGAGCAGTGAATCATTCTCTGGATGTTTGCCAGGGCTGCATCACACTAATGTGCTGAAAAACTGCTCAGATAGAAAGGGAAGGAAAGAACTGCTGGAGGTGGCATTGGGGGAGATTGAGGGCTTATCTTCACGTACAGCACGGCAGCGGCACACTTGCACCAGCGCAGTTGTGCCACTGTAGCACTTTAGTGAAGACGCTACTACGCCAGTGGAAGAGCTTCTCCCGTTGGCAGAGTTAAACCACTGGTGATAAGCAGTAGCATGTCCCGTCGACAGAGTGCTGTCTACACTGGGGGGGACTGAGTAGAGGAGAAAGATCTGGTTGTCTTGGGAGGAAGGAAGGAAGGAAAAGCATGCTTAAGTGGGGAGTGTGGATAATTTCCTCATAAATTGCACATAAGGAAACACAGAGAACTTGGGCATTGCTCTCTATCCATAAAGATAATCAATGAAGACATCCTAATTGATGGCAGTAAAGTTAGACAGAAAGGAGTCTCCTGGAGGTATAAGTCAATTAGGAGCAATGCCGTATCCGTTAAGGGTGACTTGTGTGAACACTTATGCATCTGAACCATTATGTTGATACAGACACCTTATAGTAAGTTATGGCTCTGCTCTAACAGCTGCTCATTAACCAAGATTGCTAAGGTTTCCAAAACACAACATGTGATATGGGCCAGCCATGAAAATAAACATCACACAGAAGCATGGTGAGATGTAGCTCAAAAAATGTGCTGAGTTTCTTAGTGAAAACAATGGCATATTTGAGAGACGGTACATATTTCATTCAAATACAGTTTGAAGAGAGAAGAGGAGAGCCAGTCCTAAATATTTTAGGCCTGATTCTGCTGCTCTTGTCTTGACTAGAACCTTATAGCTGGAATAGTCCCATTGAAATCAGTGCATTTAGGTTAGGTGAGTAAAGATGACAGAATTGGGCACTTTGAGATGTTTTTCTAAAAAAGTACCACTTCCCTTGTGGGCACAGTCAGCCTGCAGCCCTAACTGACCTTCTAGTCATACAAAACCCATCACTGATCTTAATCATTTCTCCCCAGTCCTCCACCATGAGACTCCACAAATCAGACTGTACTGAACTCTTCTCCTTAACATTATGTGAATTCATAAGTCTCCATCACTCAGGCTCCAGAGTCTTCCCCCTTGCCTTATTATGAGGCTGCATTGCATCTGCCACACGCCATCCTGATCCTCACAGAAGGATTCACATCATTTACTTTCCTCCAATATTTGTAGTCATTGCTGTGGCTTGTGGGTCCCAGTTCCCTCTCCAGGCTGCAGCCATCTTCCTTTTCTGATCCCAAGTTAACCTGCTTCTGAGCTAGGCAGTAGCAGTCTGAGATCAGGAAAAAACTAGCATCTATGTTTTCCAGCCTGGCACTTGGTGACATTTATGTATCTCACAGTGTGCCAAAGTACATGCCTCATATGTCATCAGGACCAGGACAATTAAATGAAAGCTTTTTGCTGAAACCTGCTAATCTGTTTCTTCAAACATACTACAGATTTCCTTTGGCTATGTGTGGTACTGTAAAATGTCAAGCTGTCTGGTGGATAACAATTCTGCTGTTCAGCAAGTTTTGAGGTTTCAAAATTCATTTTTGTTTGGTATTGGAACAAAACCAAAAACCTTTCAAATGTTTTCACAAAAATGGAATTGTGTCAAGATGTCTGTTTTGGGACCAAAACCCGAGTTTTTAAATGCTAGTGGGGGGGTTAGTGGTTAAGGCAATTGTCTATCAAGTGGGAGAGTCCTGTTCAAGTCCCTGCTCTCTCTGAGTCAGACACAGGCAGCACAGAACTGTTCAAAAGTTGTGGGGGGATGTGACTGCCACAGGGGGATGGTGAGTGTGGCCCGGCCCATAGTGAGCTGGGGAGGCAGATCTACCCCCTGACACACCTCAGCGGGCCACCCAGCCTGTCAGGGTTGGGAAAGTACAACTAAACTAAAAACACCTTGGGGAGGGGGCACATGACATGCATCACCTCTGCACACACACACACACACACACACACACACACACACACATGCATCACCTCTGCACTCAGAGCATTTTCCTCCCAGATCACTCTGATTCAGGAATAGCAGGGACTTGAAAGTGGCTCTCCCACATCCCCACACAGTGCCCTCACCATCAGGCTAAAGAGTATCAGAGTTTCACTCCCAAAAATGTCATGCCAAAAATTTTGTTGAAACCTATACATCTGTGAAATGTTTCTGCTTTGACAAAATATCCAGAGTTCCCAATTTTTAATAGCCATAAACTTCAGTTTGTCCAAAATGTTCTGATCACCTTTGGTTTAATAGTTTTAGCCTACAAAGCAGAGAGAGTTCTGAGCACACAGGTGGATTACATATTTTTTTCTCCAGGTGGTGCATAATATATATTTTTTAATTAAGGCATGTGAGAACATCAGATTCAGGTGTCACAAGGAATCCAAAAAGGCCTACGGAGGATGGAAAAATAACTTTTGTCTTGAGATATCAAGCCACGTGATGAGAAAGCTCTGTCACCCCATTTGGCTAAAGACTATTTAGCTGATTTGTGTGTGCACAAATATAATGCAATTCAAGGCAAGAGTGTTGAATATGCGTTCTATAGTGACTATTTATGATGCTGGGGTGTTAAAAGTGTTAATGTCATCAATAAAAAGGAAGAGGTCTGGGAGCAGAGCTCAATCTAAGCAGCCAAAGCTTTACAGAGCATTACCACTGAAATATTTAGCGACTACAATGAAGGTGCTGTTCTTTTGACACAATGAGTTTCATGCACATTATGAGATTTCAGTCAGTAATCAAATAGCTCCATATTTTTCATAGCAAAACAAGACATCTACTTCTTTTCCCCCTCCCTCTGACATACGATTACATGACATCCCCCCTGCCCTCTCCCCTTGGGCAAAAAGAGAGGAAGGAAAGAAAGAAGAATAAAAGGTGAAATAACATTGCAAAATGAGTGTCAACTTAGAAGTCGCTATTGCATTTGGCTATTGCTTTGAATTCTGGACATGGATCTAAGCTGTGTGGTCTTAAAAATATTACAGAGCTGATGTTTAAGTTTGGAGAGAAGGTATTTTACGCCTAAGGCCCCTTTATACTCCTTGGCAAGTTGGCCAAAGATTTTGGGGCAAAGCTCCTGCAGCAGAAAGAAAATTCTACCTCAGCTCCAGATACATTCAAGACCTGAGGTCATTAGCGATTTAAATATTAGAAGTGGATAACTCATTTTTGTTATGAGTAACACATTAATATATTGTCATTAATTTTGGTATTAAATTCAATTAATTTTACTTGGCCTTTCCATTTACAAAATTAGAATGGTATAGATATTTGAAACAATAATACATAACTGCATTGTAAAAGTCTTCAAAGGGAAAACTGAAGTTTTGGCAGCAAGATAGGGAAGTGGGGCATTTGAGCACCTGGGAAGGCATTTGGGGATTGTGGAATAAACACATTAGCAGAAACATCTAGCCACCAGAATCAGCAGTGAAATATTTAACAATGTTGTCACCTTTTAGAGCTAACGTGCACACTGAGGGCTTGTCTATGCTGGCAATTAACAGCGTTGCAACTTTTTCCGCTCAGGGGTGTGAAAAAACACCCACCCCCCACCCCCGGCCGCAGCAAGGTGCAGCATTGTAAAGCGCCAGTGTAAACAGTGCCCCAGGGCTGGGAGCTACTCCCCTCGTTGAGGTGGGTTTTTTAGAGCAACCACACAAGGCACGTTAAAGGGTTGCCACTGCAGCGCTTTAGTGTTGTCACTGTAGACTAGCCCTTCGTTAAATGGGGCAGTTCACACCTCTCAGAGCTATTGTTTCTGGCTGTTCAGCACTACGTTCACTGATGTCCACTGACTTCATGTTTGTAGGATTTTCTGTGTAACTACAGAGGCCAGAAACACAAGGCCGCAATTCTCTGCTTCTTCAAACAGACACAGCTCACATTTGGCCCTTGAGTTTTTAAAATAAAATTGTAGATGCTGGTATGTAATTTAGCAAGGACTGCACTCTGCAGCAATTCCCACAGACACAGAATACCTGCCTTTGCTGTCTCTTGGTGATTGATTTTAAATGGCAGCAGTTTTCCAAACACTGCCCAGTTTTCTTTCTGTGATGGAAGATGCTGCTTTCATCCGAAGGCAGCAACAGAGAGATTCTTTCTGGAGTGATCCATCTTCAGGAGCAATGGAGAAGGGATTTAGGTGGAAAAAACGTACCTTGGCATAAAGCTTTTACCACAGTGAGCACCAACCTCTTCCTCAGTGTTTGAATATTTTCCAGGAGAACACAGGAGACAGAAAGTGAGGGCTTGTCTATATGAACACCTAGTTCATGGCAGCCTGGGATGTAAATCTCTGCACTGCAGGCTGTGCACTAAGGCCTGGTCCACTGGGAAATTAGGTCCGTATAACTAGGTCACTGAAGGGTGTGAAAAATCCATACCCCTGAACAACTCAGTTAAACTAACCTCACCTCTTGTGTAAAGAGCATTAGGTCAATGGAAGAATTCTTCTGTGAACCTCCGCCTCTCGGGGAGGTGGAGTACCTATGCTGACGGGGCAACCCCTCCAATCGGCAGAGTTAGCATCTTCACTGATGCCACTGCACCGCTGCAGCTAAGTGTAAACAAGCCCTAAGTATCCATGTGTAGCCTGCTGCCGTTCACTAAAAGTTCCCTAGTGCACTTTGATCTATGCCAGTTTCAAAGAAGTGTAGCTCAAAGTAGGATTGCCAGGTGTCTGGTTTTCAACCAGAACACTGGGTCAAAAAGGGACCATCAGCTGCAGTGAGCTCCAAGGAAGTGGCCGGCATCTCCCTCTGGCTTCTAGGCGGAGGGGCAGGCCACCCTGAGCACCAGCTCCGCAGCTCCCATTGGCCGGGAACTGCGGCCAATGGGAGCTGTGGGGGGGCACTTGCGGGCTGGGGCAGAGAGCCCCTCCACCTAGGAGCCAGAGGGACATGTCACCGCTTCCCAGGAGCCACCTGAGGTCAGTGCTGTCTGGAGCCCGCTTCCCCTCCCACACCCCAACCCCCTGCCCCAGCTCAGAACCCACTCCTGCACCCAGACTCCCTTCCAGAGCCCACATCCTCTCCCACACCCCAACCCTGGCCCTGAGCCCCCACCCACACTCCAAACCCCTGAGCCCCACCTCCCAGCCCAGAGCCCTCTCCTGCACTCTAAACCCCTCATCCCTGGCCCCACCCCAGAGCCCAGACCCCCAGTCGGAGCCCTCACCCCCTCCCAAACTGCAACTCCCTGCCCCAGCCTGGTGAAAATGAGCGAATGAGCAAAGATGGGGGAAAGCAAGTGACGGATGGAGGGGGATGGAGTGAGTGGAGGTGGGGTTAGAGGGGGTCAAGGGTGTTCGGTTTTCTGCAATTAGAAAGTTGGCAACCCTAGCACCAGGGAACTTTAAGTGCACGGCAGCAAGGTCCACACTTAGTGCATTGTAGGTCAGTGTGGGGTAGATTTACATCTCATCCTGCCACAAACTCCGTGTTCATATAGATAAGCCCAGAGAGAGAGAGAGGAAAAACACATGTTACTATGTTCAGGGCCTCACAGAAGGCAATGAGAAAATAATTCAAAATATATCTGAGAATATTCACTTAAATAAAATATTGAATTTATTTCTACACTGGTTCATAGTCACCTCAAGAGAATATTCTAGCAAGTGAGTTTATGAGCAGGAATGTTAATCTAAATAATTTATTTTAAGGGACTACTATCAGAAAATATTTGAGTTCAAAATCCAATTGCCACACAATCACCAATATTGGTTAAGAAGAACTTAGAAAAATTCTAAGATCAATAATGCAGTTTCACAACCTTTCAGAAGCAGTTTCACCTCTCTGCCTCCAATTTAACTAAGTACACACTGAGACAAGCTAGAACATTAGTTACAACCATCTATTATCTTTTGCCTGTTCCCAAACATGTTTAGCTGATAGAAACACAGCAGTTCATATGGTCTTCAGCTGAGTCCCCATGTGCCTCGTTTAATATAATAAAGCCTTTAGTAATTGGATTAACCACACTATAAAGCACATACTTAACAAGTTGCATATTGATTTTATGTTTTTATAGTTTATCTTTAATGCACTTAGAGACAACTCTTAGTCCCTTGGAAAGTCCTTGTGGGTTTGCAGGATAAGTCCCTTTATGGTTGCAGCCCAATGTATTTGACCAATATTTTGTTAGCATATACACTGCGAGTCATTCACTGAAGAAAGGGGAAAAAAACATGACAGATTATTTGGTTTGCTCACGATATTACCTTAGATCTTTGGGAAAAGTGTTTTTAGTAAAATGCCCTGACTAGAACTTGCTTTCTATCTGTCTTGGAATTTGGAGCTAAGCAACTTTTTATTTGCTCTTTAACATCATTATTGCAAAATACCAATCTTTAGTTGGACAGTTGTATTATACTATATATGTACTAACAGTCCTGTGAGTGTGTAATGTTTCTTTAGCTGCTTTGCGTATTTCTGGTTTACTGAAAAGATACCTGGTTGCCGTGTGGAAAACAGAAAGATAGTATTGTATCTTTGAACTCTTCAGGTTTTCAGATTTGTCGGACTGTTTACATGGATGTTGTGTGAATTAGATCTAATTATAAATATGGAAAAATAGCTGGCCCTGTTTTGGGTGTGAAAAATATCGCAAAACAGCTACATTAATAAAGGGTAATCTGTGCAGGAGTTATATATTTAGGATATATTCTGGTCACTTTAAAGGTATTTTTATAAAAGTTTAATTACGCCACATAATTAGTAGTCTCAGGGACAAATGTTCCTACTTTCATGTCATTTTTGTTTGGTTGAGACTAAACGAACAGCTGTCACACTAGGTAAACATTCCTTTTGTTTTGTTTTTAAAAAGCAGAACTCAGTGAAATTGCTGTGTACCTTTTCTACATTGACGTTCAGGAAGAGGAGTGCCTAACATAAAGTCTAATATCTGGATAGTAATTTAACAAAGTAGGGAAAGGAAATTTAGAATGAGGCTATGTCTACATGAGGATTCCTTAACCGGTGTAAGTATGCTGGTATAATGCACAGGCAAAGTGCTCCTAGTGTGGTTGTGCTTTGTACTGGGGTAGTAAAACCATCCCCCACAAACAAAACAAGGTATACCAGCAATATCACTGCATAGCTGCATCTACCTTAGGAACTTCTGCCACCGCAGCTATGTCATTCCTGGGGAACTCCAGTCGACCTGTGGAACTCTTTGCCAAAGGATGTTGTGAAGGCCAAGAATATAACAGGGTTCAAAAAAGAACTAGATAAATTCATGAAGGATAGGTCCATCAATGGCTATTAGCCAGAATAGGCAAGGATGGTGTCCCTAGCCTCTGTTTGTCAAAAGCTGGGAATGGGCAACAGGGGATGAATCACTTGATGATTACCTGTTCTGTTCATCCCCTCTGGGGCACCTGTCATCGGCCACTCTAGGAAGACAGGATACTGGGCTAGATGGATCATTGGTCTGACCCAGTATGGCCGTTCTTATGTATTCAGGGATCACACCTCCGACCAACATAGCTATCCACAGCCAAAGAGTGTGATTTTCAAAGCATTCAGTTTTGGTCTAAGGCCAGATCTACACTAAAAAGTTAGGTTGACCCAACTACATTGCTCATGGGTGTGAAGAATCCACATTCTGGAGCGAGATAATTAAGTCAACCTAGCACCTGTAGACAGCACTAGATTGAGGGAATAATTCTTCTGTTGACCTAGCTACCCACCTCTCAAGGAGGTGGATTAACTAAAGTGTTGGAAAAACCTCTCCTGTTGCTGAAGTGAATGTCTACCCTGAAGCACTACAGTGGTGCAGCTGCAGCATTTTCAGTGAAGACATAGCCTAATTCTGCTCCCATTGAAGTCAGTGGAAGCTGGGAGTTTTTCTATTGCCGGGGAGGAGATTAAGCCAGCACTGAGCGCTTCTGAAAATCCTATACCGCCTGTATCAGTGTTTGAAAGAACAGTATCCATATCAGTGATCGGTATCAGTATCAGTGTCTGAAAGAACACCACCACAGAGAATATGGGGCTGGTTTTGCCTAAAGGTGTGTTGCTATGCAATATAGCAATAAATTAATATTCGTCAAATTATTTGGATAAATGTGGTGTCAGCATTGTTGTTAACTAACAGAGCAGCACAATTAGAGCAGCACAATTCTATTTGTTTAATCCTATGGGTTGTTGTGGGATTCCTACAGAATATCACAGAAGCTTAGTGGACAGCTTCGTTGGAATTCCAGAGTTTGTAATAATTTGCTGCACATTGAAGTTGATGGTTGGGTATATGACAACAAACCAATGATGTGAAATTATGCCAACAAAAATGAGACAGAGATGAGTGATCTTAGAAGCACTAAGGTGAAGGGAGGAAGTCATGGTGCAGACACCAAATTCTATTTTTTGCTGACATAATTTGCAGCAGAAAGTTTGGCCCTCCAGGAGATTGTTCCAGAGGACTGGAAAAAACTAATGTGCCAATATGTAGAAAGGGTAAATGGGACAAGCCAGATAACCATCAGTCAATTAACCAGACATTGTTCTTGGGCAAAATGATCAGAAGGCTGACATGGGATTCAATAGGTGAACAATTAAACTATGGTAGCATAATTAATGCCAGTATGCATAGTTTTATGGAAAATAGGTCATATCAACCAAACAATATCTTTTATGGATGAGACAACAAGTTTGGGTTATAAACGTACCTGTATTGATACAATATACTTGAACTTCGGTAAGGCATTTGACTTAGTCCCGCATGATATTCTGATTTAAAACAGCATCATAAAATCAATGTAGCCCATGTTAAATGGATTAAATTCTAGTAAATTGATAGATTTCAGAAAGTAAATGCAAATGAGGAATCATCATCCTCTGGGATGTTTCTAGTGGGCTCCCAAAGGAATGTGTTTTTGGCTCAGTGCTATTTGATATATTTATGAAATTTATAAAATTTGCAGGTGACAAATTGGTGGAATGGTAAATATTGAGTTACACATATAAACAAATACAGATTAATCTGGATAATTTGGTAAGATGGTTCATTTGAACAACATGGGCTAAATACACAAAAGGAATTACGCACCTAAATCCCAGAATCAGGCCCCATTGGGATTCACAAAAGCTATACTCTGCTGTCCCTGAACACTGTAAGCACCTAAACTCACTTGCTACCTAAATTTATGTGGTAAGAGTTCCTTAGGTGCCTATGTTTCTGCCTGCCTGCCTGCACACTTCACTCCACACCAGGCATCAGGATGGCTAAGAATATAAGAATGGCCAAGAACATAAGAATGGCCATACTGGGTCAGACCAATGGTCCATCTAGCCCAGCTTTGTGGTTTTTTTTCACAGCCTGGACAAAAGTTTTGCCGACAAAAGGGCTAGTGTAGACAAAACCTAAGCCTACCTAAGTCAATTTCCTGTAATATCCTTGAAAGACCTTATTGAATTAAGTTTCAGTATGTTTGAGGTCCACTGTGTTAAATGAATGGTTTGTGTATTATTGTGTGCTGGGATTGTATGTAACCTCTCTCGGGGAAGATGGGACGTGAACCCTGGGAAATGTTATGAACTTCAGAAGACTATAGAAAACAATGGGCCACATAAGAATGGACCTTTGGATCAAGTGGCTTGCTTGAGGAATCTCTAGGAGGGAGGTGAATGCAAATTCCCAACCCCAGGTAATGCAAAAACCTAGCCCTTTGAAGCTAAATCCCAAGGAGAGGAAAAATATCTCCTGATCACCTGTTTCCAGAATCTGAAGATCAAAGGCATTATTGTGTGAGTTCTTAGCTAAGGCTGTTATGAACTTGTAACCACAGAAGAAAACCATCTGAGGTGTTTGAAGGACCAACTCCTATCAGAGCCATTGTTGGAGTTGGGGGTGATCTCTGGTAAGCTTATAATATGTATAGTAAGCATGTATATTTTATTATTGTTTTTAATATATTTTCTCTGTAATGCTTTAAGCATACAAATAAATGTGCTTGCTTATAAGGAGCTGTGTGGTAACTTAATACTGTGGGCCATCAAGCTGTTCATAGCCTTTGATGGGAAAGCAAAGCACAAAGGCTGTTTAGGTGGTCTGGCTTGCTAGGAATAGCACAGTCGAAGCAGGCAGTAGTGCATCTTGGAAAAAACCCAGTCAGGCAGGAGAGAGATATAGGTCTCCACCCAAGAGAAGTGATGCCTGAGGAGCAGGAAGCCTAGAGTGAATGCCCTCAAGAGACCCTGGAGGGAGAATATAGGTTGCCCTGAACTGTGACACATACATTCTTTGTTCCTAGATGTAAGTCTCACTTACAAGATAAGAGACTGTATCCTGGAATGCAGTGATGCTGAAATGGTTGAGTTAGTGAGCAAATCTGTAGTGCTACATAGCAAGTTCCTGTACCGTGTGTTAACGAGTCTGGCATGTTAAATAGGTAGCACTGGGGCATGGCGCTACCGCATGTTAAGCGGATTCACGCGTAAACGGGTCTGTACTGTATTATATCTGTATATAGCATTAGCTGAGACCGGGGCTGGAGCACTCACAGGGAAAAATTAGTGGGTGCTCCACACCCACCAACAGCCAAGCTCACCCCTCCTCACCTCCTCTTCCCCTCAGAGCGTGCTGCATTCCCGCTCCTCCCCCTCCCTCCCAGCGCTTCCTGCCATCTAACAGCTGTTTGGCGGTGCTTAGGACTTCCAGGAGGGGGGTGAGGAGTGGGGATGCGGCGCATTCAGGGGAAGAGGGGGAGAAGAGGCAGGGCAGGGGCGGGGATTTTGGGGAAGGGGTGGAATGGAGGTGGGGTGAGGGCGGTACAGGGGCAGGAAGAGGCGGGAAAGGGGCAGGGCCCGGGGCGGAGGGGAAGTTGAGCATCCACCGGACAGAGGGGAAGTCGATGCCTATGGCTGAGACCACTGCAGGAATACCATGTCCAGTTCTGAATACAAGACTTCAAAAAGGATGCTGAAAAGCTGTACCTGGTTCAGAAAAGAGCTACAAGAATAATTAGAGGTATGGAAAACATATCTGATAATCAGAGCATTAAGGTGCTCAGTATATTTAATTTATCCAAGAGAAGGTTAAGAGGTGACTATTACTGTCTAAAATACATACACTGGAAAGAGACTTGATGGTAGATTACTTCTGAGCACAAAAAGTCATAACAATTGTTTCAATTGTTGTATTCAAGAGGTGGTAACAAAGTTACTAGTATATTTGTTTGAGATGACAACTGATTTTTTAAACAAAGGAAATGCAGTAGATCTAATCTACCTGGATGTCAGTAAGGCATTTGATACAGTTCCACATGAGAAATTATTAGTTAAATTGGAGAAGATAGGGATTAATATGAGAACTGAAAGGTGGATAAGGAACTGGTTAAAGGGAAGACTGCAACCAGTCATACTGAAAGGTGAACTCTCAGGCAAGAGGAAAGTTACTAGTGGAATTCCTCATGGATCAGTCTTGTAACCAACCTTATTTAACATTTTTATAACTGACCATGGCACAAAAAGTGGGAGCATGCTAATAAAATTTGCATATGATACAAAGTTGGGAGGGATTGCTAATACCGAGGAGGACCGGAATATCATACATGAAGATCTGGATGACCTTGTAAACAGGAGTAATAGAAATGAGATGATATTTAATAGTGCAAAGTGCAAGGTCACGCATTTAGGGACTAACAACAAGATTTTTTGCTATAAGCTGGGGACTTATTAGTTGGAAGTGACAGTGGAGGAGAAAGAGCTTGGGGTATTGGTTAGTCACAGGATGATTATGAGCCATCAGAGTGATGTGGCCATGAAAAGGCTAATGCAGTCCTGGGGTACATCAGGCAAGATGTTTCCAGTAGAGACAGGGAAGTGTTTAGTATCATACAAGGCATTGGTGAGACCTCATCTGGAATACTGTCTGCAATGCTGGTCTCCCATGTTTAAGAAAGGTGAATTCAAACTGGTTCAGGTGCAGAGAAGGGCTATTAGGATGACCTGAGGAATGGAAAACCTGTCTTATGAGAGGAGACTGAAAGAGCTTGGCTCGTTTAGTCTAACCAATAGAAGGCTGAAGGGAGATATGATTAGTCTGTATAAATACATCAGAGGGATAAATACCAGGGAGGGAGGGGAGTTATTTAAGTTAAGCATCAATGTGGACCACAGAAAAAATACATATAAACTGGCCATCAACAAGTTTAGGCTTGAAATTAGGTGAAGGTTTCTAACCATCAGAGGAGTGAAGCTTTGGAGCAGCCTCCCAAGGGGAGCAGTGTGGGCAAAAAGCCTAACTGGCTTCAATTCTGAGCTTGATAAGTTTATGGAGGAGATGATATAACAGGACTATCTATCACTGTGTGTGGCCCATCGGTGACTGTCTGTAGCAAAAATCCTGAGTGGCCAGAGATGGAAACTAGATAGGGAGGGCTCTGAGGGCTTGTCTACATTACCCGCTGGATCGACGGGCAATGATCGATCCAGGGGGATCAATTTATCGCATCTAGTCTAGACGCGATAAATCGACCATTGAGTGCTCTCCCGTCAACTCTGGTACTCCACCGGAGCAAGAAGCGGAATTGACGGGGGAGCACCAGTCGTCGACTTACCACAGTGAAGACACCTTGGTAAGTAGATCTAAGTATGTCAACTTCAGCTACATTATTCACATAACTGAAGTTGCGTAACTTAGATCGATTCCCCTCCCCTTCCCTTCCCCCCAGTGTAGACCAGGCCTTAGTTACTACAGAGAATTCTTTCCCAGGTATCTGTCTGGTGGGTCTTGCCAACATGCTCGGGGTCTAACTGATCATCATATTTGGAGTCAGACTGGCAGAGAACATGGAGGTTTTTCACTTTCTTCTGCAGCATGGGGTCATTTGTAGGTTTAAACTTGTATAAATGGTGAATTCTATGTAACTTGAAGTCTTTAGACCATGATTTGAGGACTTCAGTAAGTCAGCCAGAAATTAGGGGTCTGTTACAGAAGTGAGTGGGTGAGGTTCTGTGGCCTGCAATGTGTGGGAGGTCAGACTAGATCAGTGGTTCTCAAACTTTTGTATCGGTGACCCCTTTCACACAGCAAGCCTCTTAGTACAAATCCTGGAGGAGTTTGGGGGTAGATGCTGAGATCTTGCAACCCCCATGTAATAACTTTGTGACCCCCAGTTTGATAACCCCTGGGCTAAATGATCACAATGGTCCCTTCTGACTTTACTGAGAGTATCTGAGTAAGAATATACATTACAATTTTAAACCCAACCAGTGTCCCATAAGTGACTTGCCACAAGATGTCAGAACATGTTAGTATTAGAGCTGAGTGGGTCTAATATTTATTTAATTTTCTTTATTGATATAGGAATTAGACACAATGCTCCTGTCAGATATTTCTAAGTTATTATCTGCAAAAACACTAGAATTTTCAGTTACCTAAGTAGCTCCTGAAATCACGGTTAAAGTTGTGCCCCCGCCAAATCTAAAATGGTGCCCCTGTGGGCAGGCACGGAATTTGTGGTCCCCCGACCCTGCCCCCCCCAACATGCCCCATTGGCCTGACTGGAGCCGCCCCCTCCCCAGATATAGAAGTCAAACTATGCCTATGCAGACCTGGCCTGAGTATTTCCGCCTCAACTAAGGGTTTTTAACAGAGCCACTATTGATTTCTAAACACTTAACATCTGCAACTCCATTTCTATTCCCATTTTGTCATTTTACTTGAGGTAAATTAGTGGCACTCATTTATGTACAGCTGGATAAAAGCTTTAGAACTGTGCAAAAGCTTTCAAGGAATCCAAAGTAAAATCCTGCTGATTAGATAAGAAGTAATGCAAGATGTTTCTTGTACTGAGCACAAGAGGCTGAAATGTAACAAGACAGCTCCTCACAAACCTGGGTAGGTCTCATAACTAAACCTGGACACTGTACAAGGCAATCAGCATTTTATCCAGGACTGAAATGGGATAGAGAGTTTGTAGTATTCATGCTTTCTACACAACATTAAGGATTCAAGCAAACCTAAGGCCTGGTCTACACTATGAGTTTACGTTGGATTTAGCAGTGTTAAATCTGAATTAACCCTGCACCCGGCCACACAACGAAGCCATTTTTTCGACATAAAGGGCTCTTAAAACCAATTTCTGTACTCCTCGCCAATGAGGGGATTAACACTGAATCGACATTGCTGTTTCGAATTAGGTTTAGTGTGGACACAATTCGAAGGTATTAGCCTCCAGGAGCTATCCCGCAGTGCACCATTGTGACCGCTTTGGACAGCACTCTGAACTTGGATGCACTGGCCAGGTGTACAGGAAAAGCCCCGGGAACTTTTGAATCTCATTTCCTGTTTGGCCAGGTGAGCTCATCAGCACAGGTGACCATGCAGAGCTCATCAGCACAGGTGACCATGCAGTCCCAGAATTGAAAAAGAGCTCCAGCATGGACCAAACGGGAGGTACTGGATCTGATCGCTGTATGGGGAAAGGAATCCGTGCTATCAGAACTACGTTCGAAAAGACAAAATGACAAAACATTTCAAAAAATCTCAGAGGCCATGCGGGACAGAGGCTACATCAGGGACGCAACACAGTGCTGTGTGAAACTTAAGGAGCTCAGACAAGCGTACCAGAAAACCAAAGAATCAAACAGACGCTCCGGAACAGAGCCCCAGACATGCCGCTTCTACGTTGAGCTGCATACAATTCTAGGGGGGGCCGCCACCACAACCCCACCCCTATGTGTGGACTCTGAGGATGGGGTACTCTCCGCCATGGCTGAGGATTTTGCAGATGGGGAAGATGAGGAGGAGGAGGACGAGCTTGGGGAGAGCACACAGCACACTGTTCTCCCCGACAGCCAGGATCTTTTTATCACCCTGACTGAAATACCCTCCCAACCCAACGAAGCCGGAGAAGGGACCTCTGGTGAGTGTACCTTTTAAAATATAATACATGTTATAAAAGCAAGCATTTTTTAATGATTAAGTAGCCCTGAGGACTTGGGATGCATTCGTGGCCAGTACTGCTACTGGAAAAATCTGTAACGGGTCTGGGGATGGAGCGGAAATTCTCCAGGGACATCTCCATGAAGCTCTCCTGGAGGTACTCCCAAAGCCTTTGCAGAAGGTTTCTGGGGAGAGCAGCCTTGTTCCGTCCTCCATGGTAGGACACTTTACCACGCCATGCTAGTAGCAAGTAATCTGGTATCATTGCATGACAAAGCCTGGCAGCGTATGGTCCCGGTGTTTGCTGGCATTCAAGCAACATCCGTTCTTTATCTCTCTGTGTTATCCTCAGAAGAGTGATATCGTTCATGGTAACCTGGTTGAAATAGGGGAATTTGATTAAGGGGACATTCAGAGGTGGCTGTTCCTACTGGGCTGCTTGCCTGTGGCTGAAAAGAAATCCTCCCTGCAGTTAGCCACGCGGTGGGAGGGGCGGCCATTGGTGCGGAACTGTTCACGTTTGGCTAGCAGGGATCTTCCCTGATACCAGCCAGGTGGTGGGGGGAGGGGAAAAGCGATCATCCCAGAGAATTGGATGGGGGAGGGGGTTAGTTTGGTTTCTGCTGCTGCACGTTAACAGAAAAACTGCAGCAGTAAATGGCCAACTCAACGGGCTTTGCTTGGTATGGGAAAGGAGTGGGCTGCTGTTATGAAGGTTGCAGAAGCCGAAAGACTATGGCTTACCATGGCCGCCTGCAAGCCGAATTCTGTTGCCCAGCCCTGCGTGTGTGATCTCTAACACCAAAGCTGCAGGCACTCAATATAAGATGCAAAATGCGACCTTGTACCAAAATCACATGTGCTATGTGATGTGAATAGTGTTGTTCACCGTGAAAGAGTATAGCCATTGTTCTGTAAATGTATCTTTTTAAATACTTCACTCCCTTTTTTTCCTCCAGCAGCTGCAAATGTTTCAAGCCTCCCTCCTCCGTCCCAGAGGCTATCTCAGATAAGGTGGCAAAAAAAACGCACGCGCGATGAAATGTTCTCTGAGCTCATGCAGTCGTCCGGCACTGACAGAGCTGTGTGGAGGGACACAATAGCAGAGTACAGGATGGTGGCTGATGAATGTGAGGAGAGGTGGTGGCAGGAAGATCAGAGGAGGCATGAGGAAATGCTGGGGATTCTGTGGGATCAAACGACATGCTCTGGCGTCTGGTGGAGGTTCATGAACGGCAGCAGGATCACAGACTGCCGCTGCAGCCCCTGCTTAACTGCCCTCCCTCCTCCCCAAGTTCCATAGCCTCCTACCCAGATGCCCAAGAATGTGGGGTGGGAGGCTCCTGGCATCCAACCACTCCACTCCAGTGGACGGCCCAAGCAACAGAAGGCTGGCATTCAACAAGTTTTAAAGTGGCCTTTTCCTTCCCTCCTACCCTCCTCCCACACCCCACCCGGGCTACCTTGTGAGTTATTTCCCTATTTTTATAATCAATTAATTACGAGTACATGTTTTTTAAAGGATAGTGACTTTATTTCCTTTGCAAGCAAGCTGTGATCGAAGGCGGGAGGGTGGGTGGCTTACAGGGAATTAGAGTCAACCAAGGGGGTGGGTTTTCGTCAAGGAGAAACAAACAGAAGTGTCACACAATACCCTGGCCAGTCATGAAACTGGTTTTCAAAGCTTCTCTGATGCGCACCGCTTCCTGATGTGCTCTTCTAACTGCCTTGGTGTCTGGCTGCGCGTAATCAGAGGCCAGGTGATTTGCATCAACCTCCCACCCCTCCATAAACGTCTCCCCCTTACTCTCACAGAGATTGTGGAGCACACAGCAGGCAGCAATAACTATGGGAATATTGGTTTTGCTGAGGTCTGAGCGAGTCAGTAAACTGCACCAGCAACCCTTTAAGGGTCCAAATGCACACTCTACCACCATTCTGCACTGGCTCAGCCTATAGTTGAACAGCTCCTGACTACTGTCCAGGGTGCCTGTGTATGGCTTCATGAGCCATGGCATTAAGGGGTAGGCTAGGTCCCAAAGGATAACTATAGGCATTTCAACATCCTCAATGGTGATTTTCTGGTCTGGGAAGTAAATCCCTTCCTGCAGCCGTTTAAACAGACAAGAGTTCCTGAAGATGCAAGCATCATGAACCTTTCCCGGCCATCCCACGTTGATGTTGGTGAAATGTCCTTTGTGATCCACCAGTGCTTGCAGCACCACTGAAAAGTACCCCTTGCGGTTTA
Organism: Natator depressus; assembly: GCF_965152275.1. NCBI lineage: Eukaryota > Metazoa > Chordata > Testudines > Cheloniidae > Natator > Natator depressus. Next base: position 52,654,815 of record NC_134238.1, read on the forward strand.
TGTACTGGCTGCTCTGGTGGTCCGGTCCCAAGATAGGGATATGCGTTCCGTCTATAGCCCCACCATAGTTAGGGAATCCCATTTCAGGAAAGCCATCTACTATGACCTGCACATTTCCCAGAGTCACTACCCTTGATAGCAGCAGCTCAATGATTGTGTTGGCTACTTGCATCACAGCAACCCCCACAGTAGATTTGCCCACTCCAAATTGTTTCCCGACTGACCGGTAGCCGTCTGGCGTTGCTAGCTTCCACAGGGCTATTGCCACTTGCTTGTGAACTGTGAGGGCTGCTCTCATCTCGGTATTCTTGCACTTCAGGACAAGGGAAAGCAAGTCACAAAGTTCCATGAAAGTGCCCTTATGCATGCGAAAGTTTTGGAGCCACTGGGAATCATCCCAGACCTGCAACACTATGCGGTCCCACCACTCTGTGCTTGTTTCCCGGGCCAAGAATCGGCGTTCCATGACATGAGCCTGCCCCATTAACACCATGGTCTCCAAATTCCGAAGGAACGTGGTTTTAGAGAAAAGTGTGTTCATGTCCTCATCACCGCGCTGCCATCGCCTCCTCACCTGGTTTTTCAGGTGCTGGTTCTGCATAAACTGCACAATAATGAGCGAGGTTTTTACAATGGTCATAACTTCTGTGCTGAGCTGAATGGGCTCCATGCTTGCTGTGCTATGGCGTCTGCTCCAGCTCGGGCAATCCAGGGAAAAGGACGCGAAAAGATTGTTTGCCATTGCTCTGGTGGAGGGAGGGGCGACTGTCAACATGGCTTACAGAGAATTAAAATCAACAAAGGGGGTGGCTTTGCGAGAAACAGAATGGCCCCCTCAAGGATAGAACTCAAAACTGGGTTTAGCAGGCCGTTGATTTCATGGAGGGAGGGAGGAGAAAATTAATACAAAACAAATCTGGTCTATTTCTTGTTTTGATCCACTTCATCTATCTTTATACATCTTGCTGGCCGCAGGCTGTGCAGTACGATCACTAGCCATTGTCATCTCCTGGATGCTCGACAGAAGACGGTGCAGTATGACTGCTGGCCATCGTCTTCTGCTGGCTGCAGATTAAAAGACAGTGCACTGCCAGTAGGACTGAATCGCCATGAGACGAAACTCAAAAGGGAAATGACATGGCTGAGTCAGTCCCATGTTTGCCCAGGCGCCCCTGACCTCATTGAGGTCGGTTAAAAGAGCACCCTGGACTACGTCGACGACGGCTACCAGTCATACTGCACTGTCTGCTGCCAAAAGGCAGTAATGTGTTGCTGTGTAGCAATGCAGTACCGTGTCTGCCAGCACCCAGGAGACATACGGGGACGGTTAGCTGAGTGGGCTCCATGCTTGCCGTGGTATGGCATCTGCACAGGTAACTCAAGAAAAAAGGCGCAAAACGATTGTCTGCCCTTGCTTTCAAGGAGGGAGGGAGGGAAGGGGGGCCTGACGATATGTACCCAGAACCACCCATATCATAAATATAAAGGGAAGTCTATCCACTTTTAAATCCCTCCTGGCCAGAGGAAAACCCTTTCACCTGTGAAGGGTTAAGAAGCTAAAGATAACCTCGCTGGCACCTGACCAAAATGACCAATGAGGAGATAAGATACTTTCAAAGCTGGAGTGGCGGGGGGGGGAGGGGGGGAACAAAGGGTTCTTTCTGTCTGTGTGTTGCTTTTGCTGGGACCAGAGCAGGAATGCAGGTCAAAACTCCTGTAAAGGGTCAATAAGCAATCTAGTTAAATATGCGTTAGATTCTGTTTTGTTTAAATGGCTGATAAAATAAGTTGTGCTGAATGGAATGTATATTCCTGTTTTTGTGTCTTTTTGTAACTTAAGGTTTAGCCTAGAGGGATTCTTTATGTTTTGAATCTGATTACCCTGTAAGGTATTTACCATCCTGATTTTACAGAGGTGATTCTTTTACTTTTTCTTTCATTAAAATTCTTCTTTTAAGAACCTGATTGCTTTTCCCTTGTTCTTAAGATCCAAGGGTTTGCGTTTGTGTTCACCTATGAAAATTGGTGAGGATTTTTATCAAGCCTTCCCCAGGAAAGGGGGTGTAGGGCTTGGGGGGATTTTGGGGAGAAAGACGTTTCCAAGTGGGCTCTTTCTCGGTTATATTTTGTTAGACAGTTGGTGGTGGCAGCAATAAAGTCCAGGGACAAAAGGTAAAATAGTTTGTACCTTGGGGAAGTTTTAACTTAAGCTGGTAAAAATAAGCTTAGGGGGTTTTTCATGCAGGTCCTCACATCTGTACCCTAGAGTTCAGAGCGGGGAAGGAAGCTTGACAACCCGCGACAATGTTTTATCCCCATCAGGCACTGGATTTCTACCCAGAATTCAAATGGGCGGCGGAGACTGCGGGAACTGTGGGATAGCTACCCACAGTGCAACGCTCCGGAAGTCGACGGTTGCCTTGGTACTGTGGACACACTCCGCTGACTACATGCACTTAGAGCATTTGTGTGGGGGGACACACAATCATCTGTATAAAAACGCTTTCTACAAAACCGACTTCTATAAATTCGACCTAATTTCATAGTATAGACAAGGCCTCAGTTGTGTTCTAAATAGTCATGTTTATTACTCTGTATAAACTTAAGTCCCAATTACATATATACACTATTAGGTGTGGTGGGTTCTGTAATAGAAGACAGAGAAGCCCACTACAGGGCTTCCAAATTATTTAAAGGAATACTACTCAGTTCTTAGACACTACAGGGTTGTTTCCTGACCCCCTAATAGTTCTCAGTTTTACAGGGTGATTTCTAAGCATCTGTGTTTACAATTTTCCAACTTGCCACAAAGCTCTGTCCTTGGTTCCCTTCTCTTCTCCCTCTACACCTTATCTCTGGGTAATATCATCTGAACACAAATTCAACTACCATCTCTATGTTGATGATTCACAGATCTACTTCTCTATTCCAGACCCATTTCTTATCCAAAATAAAATCTTGGCTGGTCTCTCTCATATCTCATGGATGTCCAGCCAATGGCTCAAGCTCAACATCACCCCCGAAAAAACCTTGCTCCAACCTTCATTCTCAATCACTGTGGACAACAGCAGTAGCCTGCCTGCTAGTCAGACAGCCTCTCTAGATGCTCACAGCCAGGGAATGTCTAACTATTGCAGACTCTTTTTCTAACATATGGCCTTTCCTAGCCATTCACACAGCTAAATCTTATCCATGCTTTCATTCTCTCATGTCTCATTACTGCAACATCTTTTCCTCTGACTTTAACAAATGTAGTCTTGCCCTACTCATCTCCACTCAATATGCTGCTGCAAGATAATTTTCCTAGACACTTGCTTTGACCATGTCACCCTTCTTTTTGCATCTCTCCTCTGGCTCCCCGTTCCCTAGCACATCAAACATAAGCTACTTGTATTAATTTTCTAGGCCCTTCACAGCCTCTCTCTCTTTCACTATTGAAATATCAACTCATGCCTCTGATTGGCTCATTGCCCAGCCTCCATCACTGAGACATTATATTTTCTAACAAGCACCTCTGTGTTTTCTGCTCCACTGCCCCCCATGCTTGGGAGAAAGTCCCTGTAAAATCTGAAAAATGATCTTACTTGTTGTCTTTTAAAACCCTCCTGTTTCCATGATGCCTTCAAAAACTAACAACAGTTAGGCTACTGGTGCGCTGAGACCACTGCTTACCACATTGACTAATATTGTCTCATTGTACCTTGTACTCCCCCGTCTGTCTGTATCCATCTGATGACTGTTGTTTTCTAGTTAGATTGTAAGCTCTCGGGGGGAAGAGACTACCATTTTATTCTGTATTGGTATGGCCCTTTGCACATTGCAGTTCTGGTCCAGCACTAGCCCTCCTAGCTGGTACAGTAATGCAAATAGTAATAACTGTGTTTGAAAGGAAGTTAGGCCTGCACCTCATCCCTGTTCCAGTGGGGAAGGGAGAGTGGTATAAGGCTTAGAGGAATTAATGGTACTGTGAGATGACTTAAGTGTGTAACTTTAAACGTGGGAGTAGCTTCAATTGCTTTAATTTGACTACTCCTAGGCATTTGTTTATGTGCTTTGATGGACTGGGGCTTAACACTTGAGATTATTACCTAGAGAGCATGCCATGGACATCAGCCCCACCTCTCCATCATGCCTAGTCACCTCCTGAACTGTGCTGCTGATTGGGAAAGGGTCCACTAGCTCCCAGGAAAGTGGATCATGTAGCAGCTCTTCCATTCTGCAGTCTCTACTTCCACTTGCTTTCCTCTACACACAAGGCGGAGGGAAGATGCACTGGGCTTAATTGTGTTCTGACTTTTTGGTTTGTCTCTTAATGTAAGAGCAACCTGTTCCTAAGAATGTTGATATTGGCTGCTAATTGATGCAGTGAATAGCAAGTTGAGAACAATATATCTGTTTCATTTGCAGCTGTGTTTAATTATGACAGAAACATTTTCTTTTCAATGACTCGTCTTGTGAGTATGTTTCCCATTTTAATTTACATTTTGTCTGTAGTAAGCTCGGGCTTTTGCGGCACAGAGCAGATGTGTTTTCATTATGCCCACATTTGGTAATTTTAAACTTGTTGAAAACACTGCACATTCTTTAAACAAATCTGCACAAATTTGCAAACTCTAAACCTGACAGTTAGTTCTAGAACTGCAGCTACTCATGGCTAAATATCTTTGCGATGATATCCCTTGCTTTTAAATGGGTAATTGGTATTTTTGTTACTAACTGTAAACATTATGGTACCTTTCATCTATAATCCTATCTACGGGAGACTGTATATATGTTTATTCAGTGGCTCTGTGAACAGTGGATTCTCACCACCCATGGGGAGTTCAGCAGACAGTTGATTTAGCCGTCCAGCTGAGCCCCACATCTCACAGCTCCATCAAGCCATTGCCTGTTGGGCCCGGATGATCTGACCCTCACAGAAAGGATTAGAAGGGGAAAGGACACAAGAGAGACTGTAGGGTACTTATAAAAGGGCAGTATCAGCATTTAATTTATTATCATTATTAACATCCAAAGTCTTTAGTCCCATTTACTCATAAGTTCTCTTACTCTAAGAAAAGTCCAAAGTTCCTTAGTAAGCCAGGCCTCAGTTGGTGCATGACTTTTCCCAAACTCAGGATCTATTACCTAAGCTGATTGCTTCACCTACTCCTTCCTGGAGCTTTTTTTTTTTTCTTGGTACTCAGCCTTTCAGTCTTTTGGGCAGGGGCTACTGCCCACTCTCTTACATTCTGGAATGAATTGGGTCTAGCTTGTATAGATCCCATACCCCTCTCACTCCCAGCAACCTCTGATAGGATTGGTTAATTGGAGTCAGCTGCTTTCCCCCACCCCTCCTTCCATGTGACAGATCACTCAGACCACCCAAAAGTGGGATTTCCATCCTCATTCCAGCCTTGACTGAAGTCTATAAAGTCAAGTCAAAAATACTTGTAAGACACTTTCTATGCAAAGTATGTTGAAGTGCTATACTTAACCTATTGCATGATTGTATAACAAACTTAAAATGAGGCACATACAGGTGAAATCTACTCCTATGAGATCGACCAGCAAAAGGACTATGCACTACTTCAATCCCGGTTTATCCCTATTTGGAGGGGGAGTTAAATGCTGGTCCACTGCTCATGAGTGAATTCACCCTATATTTGTGACTCACGAAAATGGTCCCAATGGTAAATCAAAGTTGAAGACAGTCTCCACTGCTTTTGGCATTCCCCCCTCCCCCCTTCTTTCAAGCTGAAGTTACATATTTTGCAACTAAACAGAAACTCATAATGCAAGAACTTGGAATCAAAGAAATTGCAAAGGGACAATATTATAATCTTCTAGTTTACCCATTGCTAGTGCAGAATTTGTCCCTACAGTTTATCAGAGCCTAGAAACACTGGGTCAAATACTTAGTCTTTAGTCAACCAAATATGCCATTGATATAAATGACAGGTTTCAGAGTAACAGCCGTGTTAGTCTGTATTCGTAAAAAGAAAAAAGAAAAGGAGTACTTGTGGCACCTTAGAGACTAACCAGTTTATTTGAGCATGAGCTTTCGTGAGCTACAGCTCACTTCATCGGATGCATAGCATATCGTGGAAACTGCAGAAGACATTATATACACACAGAGACCATGAAACAAAACTTCCTCCCACCCCACTGTCCTAAGCTGTTAGCAGCAGGACAGTGGGGTGGGAGGAAGTTTTGTTTCATGGTCTCTGTGTGTATATAATGTCTTCTGCAGTTTCCACGATATGCTATGCATCCGATGAAGTGAGCTGTAGCTCACGAAAGCTCATGCTCAAATAAACTGGTTAGTCTCTAAGGTGCCACAAGTACTTCTTTTCTTTTTTATTGATATAAATGTAAGGATTAGAAAGTCTGGCCAGTAGCAATTAATTTAATTTATCAGTTTAGAGACTAAAATGTTAATCTTATAATTGAAGAGGGTCTAATATAATTTTTCACAACTGCAAAACAGTATAAAAAGTGAAATAATAAATATCATGTAGCAAAATGATAGGACCCTCATCACCCGCACAGGGAAGGCAAGAAGTGCAAGTTTGAGTTCCTCTTCAGTGGAGTCAGCTCTCCACTGAAAGCAGCTTCATAAAGAACATGATGACTAGGCTCACTGTGGCCTCAAAGGAGCAGCACTGCGTAGTCAGTTTTCTGTCATTAACAGGTCATAGTTTAAATTTGTTATGATCTGCCTTAATTTTCAAAACGTTACTCCACTTACAGCTACTATGTAATAGGCCTAGAGTGAGTATGGAACAGAAAGCCAAGGAGAAAGATCATTGTGAAAGAGGATGTTGTCTGGCTCAAATGATTAAACCAAACTGTGGGGTTTACACCAATCTACCCCTCTATTCTGAGTTATTAATCCCACCAGTGTTCCCTCTAATTTTTCCCACACATGTGCGGAATGAATTTTGTTATGTGCACCAATATGGAGGTGGTGTGTGACACATCACCTCCATATTGGTGCACATAACAAAATTCATGTGGTGGGGGTGGGGCCGAAGGGTTTGGAGTGTGGGAGGGGGCTCAGGGCTGGGGCAGAAGCTTGGGTTGCAGCAATGTGAGGGCTCTGGCTGGGGTGCGGGCTCTGGGGTGGGGCCAGAGATGAGGGGCTCAAGGCCGGGGCAGAGGATTGAGGTGCAGGGGGTGAGAGCTCTGGTTGAGGGTGTGAGCTCTGGGGTGGGGCCAGGGATGATGGGTTTCGGGTGCAGGAGGGTGGTCCGGGGCTATGTAGCGGAGAGAGGACTCCCCGTAGCTCTTTCTCCTCGCAGCAGCACCTGGGCTGAGGGGTGGGGGTGTGTGTGTGTGAGGCACTTCTCCCCGCCTCAGCAGCTCTGGGGCTGTGGGATAGGTGCCCCTCCTCCGGTAGGTCTGGGCCAGGGCTGAGTTCGGGCTGGAGGAGGGGCGCCCCGGCCGTGGCACATCCAGGGCTAAGTTGGGGCTGGGGGAGAGGCATTAAATAGATGCTGCGCAGTGTACAGGGAACTTAGAATAAATAAATGGGGGGTTGTCATAAATATAAAGGGTAGGGTAAACACCTTTAAATCCCTCCTGGCCAGAGGAAAAAACACTTTCACCTGTAAAGGGTTAAGAAGCTAAGATAAGCTCGCTGGCACCTGACCAAAATGACCAATGAGAAGACAAGATACTTTCAAAGCTGGGGGGGGGGGGGACAAAGGGCTCTCTCTGTCTGTGTGTTGCTTTTGCTGGGACCAGAGCAGGAATGCAGATCAGAACTCCTGTAAAAAGTCAGTCAGCAATCTAGTTAGATATGTGTTAGATTCTCTTTTGTTTAAATGGCTGATAAAATAAGCTGTGCTGAGTGGAATGTATGTTCCTGTTTTTGTGTCTTTTTGTAACTTAAGGTTTTGCCAAAGGGATTCTCTATGTTTTGAATCTGATTACCCTGTAATCCTGATTTTACAGAGGTGATTCTTTTACTTTTTCTTTCATTAAAATTCTTCTTTTAAGAACCTGATTGCTTTTTCCTTGTTCTTAAGATCCAAGGGTTTGGGTCTGTGTTCACCTATGTAAATTGGTGAGGATTTTTATCAAGCCTTCCCCAGGAAAGGGGGTGTAGGGCTTGGGAGGATTGGGGGCGGGAAGATGTTTCCAAGTGAGCTCTTTCCCTGTTATATATTTGTTAGACAGTTGGTGGTGGCAGCAATAAAGTCCAGGGACAAAAGGTAAAATAGTTTGTACCTTGGGGAAGTTTTAACCTAAGCAGGTAAAAGTAAGCTTTGGGGGTTTTTCATGCAGGTCCCCACATCTGTACCCTAGAGTTCAGAGCGGGGAAGGAACCTTGACATGGTGGCAGAGTGGTGGGATTAACCTGAAATCATTTTGAGATCAATTTGAGATTTTTTTGAACCAGAAGCACAGATTTTAAAAAGGAATTTTTTTTCCCTTTGGGCTGCTAGAAAGCAGGTTTTAAGCTGAAAGCAGTTAGAGTTTTTTGTCTCTGCTTGGGGGCCAGAGCAGAGACAAAAAGGATTTGTCTTTTGTGAGGTGGAGTTTTCTGTACCTAAAGGCAGGGAAGTTAACCTCCTGCAGGGAAATCACAAGTCTTCACAGATCTGAAGAGGTTTTTTTTTTTTTAGCTAAGAGCAACTAAGAGGCTAAGAGGCTTTTTCTATGTTCTGGAGACAAAGGTGTGAGGTTTTTTTTAAGGATTTTTCTATAGGCTGACAATCACTATCAGAGAACACAGGTATCCGGTCACAGCACAACCTATTTATTTCTTTTTTTTTGACAAGCCAAGTTTTTTGTTTTGCCTCAGGTTCGGGGCAGACAGACTAAGATTAATTTGGCCCCTCCCAGCTGTACAGTGGGGTGAATACCTGTTTGTATGCCATGTTCAGCCTTTAGTTAAATAAGTTAGACCCCAGAAGGGCACTGCTCAGTACAAAAAAAGCCTCATTGAACTCACTTAAAGCCCATTAGGGAAAACTGAGGCAGGACCCTACCCTGCAGCTCCCCAAGGAAGTGGGGAGGCGACACACCAGCCTTGACAGAAGGGAGCAACCAAAGGGTGGGTAATGGTCATATTTTATTTAAGGCGATAAACATCTAATTACATGCAGATATATTGAAGAGTAAGGTGACTTGCAACCTGTCCTGACAATACAATATCTTTGTTTGGATTGTGTGGCAGAGTTCCAATGGGTCAGTCCTGGTGTCTTTGTGAAAAATGTCACCTATACAGAAAGACTGACCATATTTCATTTTTTATTTTGTGTAGGGAAGAAGCTCTGTGTGGTTGCAGGAGAAAACTGGAGAAAATATAGAAGAAACCATTACATAAATTCTCTCACAAATAGGTGAAAATAACCTACTTTTTCTTGACATTTTTATTTTCTTCCAATAGTTTATATGGATAATTTTGTTTCTATCTCCAACTGGAGAGTAAAAGATAAATCACAGAATGACTGTGGGGATAGAAGTAACAGGATTTCTAAGTATGAGGATTTATAGAATCTAGGAATGTAAAGAAATGTGATGTGTATAATATTACGTGCCTATACGTAGAGAGTTTAGTGATACACTTCAGACAATACCTTACAAAATTTTGCTTGAAAAATTAATTTAAACTGGCTTGGATGCGAGTACTGCTGCATGGATTGAAAATTATCAGAAGGCTAATGATACCAATGTGTTGAGTGGTTGGGAGGTGACTGCTGGGATGCCATAAGAATCAATGTGAGGTCTGAACGTATTTAATATTTTATTATTGATCTTGAATCAGATGTAAACAGTACATTAATTAAATGTATATAGGATACCAAATTAACAGCTGCTGCCAGTTCCAGTGGGACAAAGAAATAGCATAAAGGGACCTTTAGAGGTTGGAAATCTGAGTAGCCCCCAGATTTGTTTTTTAAGTGTTAACATATTCAGGGAGATTTGGATTTTAGAGGGAAAGTAAAACTCACTCTCATTGCCTCCCACTTGGTAAATACTACTGCTGGAGACTATTCTTTGGCTCATAACCTATACCAATAGGAGGGGCAATGGATGTAAGAAGGGGTCTTTTGTCCCTGGGCCTGGACAGAGATGGTCTGACAACAAGGAGGATTAGTCTGTCCTTCTTCCTGTGCATTAAGATCAGGTGGTTATGAGGCATACATGCACTTCTCCTCCATTTCCTCACCTTCCTAGGGTCAAACAATGGCAGGGATTCTTTCTCCTTTCCCCTATGTGCTCAGGACATAACAGTGTCTCAGGAGGCTCTTCTCTATATCTTCCATGTGGTTATTGGTATATGGAAGCAGCAGCTAAAAATCAGTTTCTTTGTTGTTGTAATTATTATTTATATTATAGTAGTACTGCAAATGTGGTAGGTACTGTACAGACATAAAGGGAGCAACAGCACATACCCCTAAAGGATAAAAATCCAGAAATATAAAAACAGAGGAAAAGGAGAAAACAGACACAGAGTTTGGTCAGGGTGCGGACAGTGGTTTTGTCTTTGTTTTTGTGTATAAAGTATCCACAGCTGTCCCCTCAGTTGGCCATTGCTAGTTTCTTTCTTTTATGTGTAAAAGTATAAACAAACCTCTTTTTTGTAGGGAGTGCTGCAGAATTAGGGAGAAAGCATGGAGCTGTTTGTACAAGGACCAGGTGAAAGGAGTTCAGAGGTTGGCATCACTGGTGGAGTAGAGGACAGTGGGAGACATTTTCATTGGTAGACTGTTCACTGACCCTGATGTTCCATTAACTCTTTCTTGATGTTAGGCAGAGCTCAGTTTTCTTTCTCTAATATTATTTAGAGCTATGGGCTCATTTGCACATGGAGATTGTGTTCTCACAAGGAAGGTCACCAACTCACTTATACCATGGTTTGGCCTTGCTCATGGGAATGGAACCAAACTATCATGCTTTAATGATTATTAATGGTCTTGATATATGGAGCTAGATCTCTGCAGGCAGAAGGAGAGCACATAGACTATTCCCACTCTATGCACAAGGAAAGGGAACAATTGCAGTCCCCATGCTCATCCCAAAGAGAAAAAAGGAGGAGGTGTGATCTGCCAGGTGCTAAGTGGTGGCTCAGTGTACACACTCCTTCTCTGTATCAGACACACCTTGGAAGGATTGTGAATAGGCAGGGATGCTCCATAGAAGTAATGGAATTTTCCCTCTGAACACCACCACAGTTTATGGGTACACGGTGCTTACTATTATGTCTTAAGGTGCCAGCAGCTGATGTAGCATCCCTACTTCTGGATGTCAATTGTTCTGCATAGTTAAGTCTTTCCCTGCTAGGGCTCATGGAGGCCCCAAAGACTTTAGTTTCGCAGCACACAAAGGGTGCTGAGCTGATCCCCTTTTGCAGACATTTTCTATACGGATTCTTCTGTGCTCAGATCATTGTGCATCCCTGTCTTGGGTTGAAAGATATAGCCCTAAGGAAATAAAGTATAGAGCTAACTGATATTATTCTAGCTTTTCCAGCAACAGTAGTTATCGGCTTTCAAACAATTTATCAATAGACCAGCCTTCACTATTTTTTTCTTGCTGAAAATATTTGTCTTTTAAGAGGATTCTGACAGCAATTAGCACAATGCCATCAGCGAAGAGAACCCTCTCCTCTGTAATATTGAACTCTTGTCTCATGACCAGACAATAAAACTGAATCTAAAAATAAGCATCTGCTTCTAATAAACTTTAATCTCAGAGGACTAAATGTGAGAAAGAAATGCTTACCCTTTGCTAGTTTTCCTTCATGAGTTACACAACAAGAATTCCCCACAGTTGGAAAATGACAGTTTTTGAAAATTTTAAAATGTCCCTATGACTGTTTCTGTCTGAAAGGACAGACTATCCATTACTTCAGCCTTTCTAATTCTTCTCAGAGACCGTTCAATTTTAGAAGGTTGGAACAGTGCTGTTTCATGGCAAAAAAAGCACCTACTGGAACAATTGGAGACGTGCTGTCAAGGTTCCTTCCCAACTCTGAACTCTAGGGTACAGATGTGGGGACCTGCACAAAAGACCCCCTAAGCTTTTTCTTACCAGCTTAGGTTAAAAACTTCCTCGAGGTACAAACTTTGCCTTGTCCTTGAACCGTATGCTGCCACCACCAAGCGTTTTAAACAAAGAACAGGGAAAGAGCCCACTTGGAGACGTCTTCCCCCAAAATATCCCCCCAAGCCCTACACCACCTTTCCTGGGGAAGGCTTGATAAGAATCCTCACCAATTTGTACAGGTGAACACAGACCCAAACCCTTGGATCTTAAGAACAATGAAAAATCAATCAGGTTCTGAAAAGAAGAATTTTAATGAAAGAAAAGGTAAAAGAATCACCTCTTTAAAATCAGGATGGTAAATACCTTACAGGGTAATCAGATTCAAAACATAGAGAATCCCTCTAGGCAAAACCTTAAGTTACAAAAAGACACAAAAACAGGAATATACATTCCATCCAGCAAAGCTTATTTTACCAGCCATTAAACAAAGGGAAATCAAACGCATTTCTAGCTAGATTACTTACTAACTTAACAGGAGTTGTAAGGCTGCATTCCTGATCTGTTCCCGGCAAAAGCATCACACGGACAGACGAACCCTTTGTCGTCCCCCCCCGCCCCGCTCCAGATTTGAAAGTATCTTGTCCTCTTATTGGTCATTTTGGGTCAGGTGCCAGCTAGGTTACCTTAGCTTCTTAAGCCTTTACAGGTGAAAGGATTTTGCCTCTGGCCAGGAGGGATTTTATAGCACTGTATACGGAAAGGTGGTTACCCTTCCCTTTATATTTATGACATGTACAAAGGTTGATTGAATACAAAGTGTTACTGTAGCTCTGGGCTGATGCTTTGAAAATACAATTTAGTTGCTTTAGTGGTAATTAGCATCACTTGAATGAAAACTCATCTTTTAAATATATGGATTCTGAGTTTACTGAATTATTTTCTTCAACGATGTCCCTTGAGACAGCTGTGAGTAGACATTTCAGATAGATATTTACTCATACATGATATATTGACCGATACACGCCTACACACATCTACATTATATAGTTATAGATCAATATAGCTGGAAAGATATTTTTACGCATACATGATATAGGCAGCTACATACATACATGGGATAGCTGTAGATATACACAGATATATGACAGATAGATGTGATGCTTCACTGCGTAAAGAAGAAATCAAAAAGTAATCTGTATTACAGCCAGCGTTTCTTGATTGACATCAGAAAACTTAACATTTGCAACAGTGCAGAGCAGCAGCCAGTGTGCTGCTTTTGGGATCATTACCTTCTTGATACAATGTTCATTTCACTCTTCATCTCATTTCTTACAGAACCAATTTTATTAATCCTACAGTGTGACTGGTTTTGATACTTGTTGCCAGTAATTAGAAAGGTGTCAGCATACCAGAGTGTAATTTTGTGGGAATACAGTTATACTTCCTCATCTGAACAATAGCTGTCCACAGCATTTTTAAACTTTTTTCATTGTTAAATGATAGACAATAAACATAGCCAGCACTTTTTCCATTTTCATATTGCAATGGCATCAAGATTACATACTAGCTCCATGCCAGATGTTTTCTGGCTCCACATAGGTATTACCAATAGGAAGTGGCCCTTGAGCAGCTGGGTGCAGTTTAGAGCATCCCTGAGGGTTGTCTAAACTGTGTTGGGTGGCCCCCAGCTGACCGTAGTATCAGAGAGCCACATATGTGGCATTAAGCAACCTTCACCCCTCTCTTGTTTCACTACTGCACCATGTGCGACTCAGCCAGGCTGCAAGAAGGATCTAGCCCAGTGGCTCTCGACCTTTCCAGACTATTGTACCCCTTTCAGGAGTCTGATTTGTCTTGCATACCCCCAAGTTTCACCTACTTAAAAACTACTTGCTTGCAAAAATCAGATATAAAAATACTAGTGTCACAGCACACTATTACTGAAAAATTGCTGACTTTCTCATTTTTACCATATAATTATAAAATAAATAAATTGGAATATAAATATTGTACTTACATTTCAGTGTATAGGATATAGAGCAGTATAAACAAGTCACTGTCTGTATGAAATTTTAATTTGTACTGACTTCACTAGTGCCTTTTATGTAGCCTGTTGTAAAACTAGGCAAGTATCTAGATGAGTGGATGTACCCTCTGGAAGACCTCTGAATACCCACAGGGGTATGTGTACCTCTGGTTGAGAACCACTGATCTAGCCCTTTGTTCTTAATAATGATCCATGGGCTGCATCTATAAAGGGGACCAGATACTATATGAATCCCCAGGCAAGCTCCCAATGATGACAAGAGAAGTTTTCACAAAGCTTGAGAGTAGAATATGTCCCTTGTATAGCACAATATGACCCTTATGAATTATTATGATTTTCATTAGTAAGCGCTATCTTAGTGTCCTGCTTCTATGTTATTCTTATGTAACTTGCTTCTGTTACTTCTTTCTCTAGTGTTTTACGCTGTTTGTGTTCCCCTTCTTAGGTATTTGTCATCTATTGACCATGCACAACTATCATACATGCCAGTGAACAACTTTCCAGATTTTTTGCTTCATTCCTTTTCAGGGTATAAAACATGTTTTTTTTTTTTGTTTGTTTGTTTTGTTTTTTTAAATACAAGTTTCCACAAAACAGATCATATGGTCAAACACCGTTATTTTGAAAAATTTCCACCAGCATGCAAGTGATATAAATTTATGCACATATGTCCTTGCTCCTCCTCAGCCCTCCATAAACTGGAGAATGATGCCACCTCTTACAATGCACTCCAGAAGAAAATACAATTCTTTCTGCTAGTCTCGCCCCCATCCAGAATGGCATTCTGCTACCATCTATAAATTGATTACTTTGCAAATTTGGAGGCCACCTATTCCCTGGAGGGCAAAGAGGGTGTTTAAAAAAAAAAGTATCCTTTAGACTAGGGGTTTAACTAGTGCATTCCCAGCAGCATTTGGGGTACAATGACCATATATCCCATTTTGGCTGGGACAGTCCGTTTTTTAAGTCTTGTCTTGGCCGGAGGAACGTGCAGGAGGGAAGACTCGGAACAGTAACTTGAGCCGGGCCAGAGACATGTGGGCAGGCAGTGGGTGAGGTGGGAGGGCCTCAGGCTGGCCCCGCACAGGCAGGAAGACCACTGGCCAGCCCTGTGCAGTGTCCTGTTTTCCCGTTGGGAAAATATGGTCACCCTAATCTGCCTATCATGCAGTAAAACTTTGTACAACCTCAATAAACATGGTTTACCAAGTCCCATTGTCTGTTGGGAATTGTAGATTAAGGGCCAAATCTTCAGCTGGTTTATATCTACTTGTGACGCATGGCCAGAAAGGGTTAAACATCCTGCAGGATAAATGACTCAAATTCAACCCTTAAAGACATATGGGGAGATAATGTTTGTGTTTTTGTGTATTTACATATATATGGGTAGTGGTCAGCAATGTAATCAACAGTCCCTGTCTATGCCGTATTCTATTAATTCAGAGATCTAAAGAACATCCTAGCATTTCAATGGCCTGCAAACATGGGATATCCCTGTATTCATCTGTCTTTGAAATGTACAGCTAATCATCTGTGAATGGCAAAAAATAGGCAATTGCCTTGTTAATCTGTGTGAATAATTAATGCCGGTGCTTAGGAAATGAGGGCCCATTGTTCCCTCGAGGGACTCCAACTTGTCAAAGAAGGCCGGAAATTGTATAAAGATCCTTGGGTCCTGATCCTGATCTCAGATCTGCTTGAGGTTTCATGCAGGCTGGGTTACTTTAAGGGAACTGTGTTGTTGGCTTCTGGGCAACCAGTGAGGTAATAAAGAAGCTGTTTTGTGCTGACTTGGTAAATCTAAGTATTGACATATTCACCAGCTTTGGAGATTGTCTGCCCCATCCTTTGCAGTTCACCCTAACTGAGTGACCTCCGCTGGCTTCTCCCCCGCCCCCACCGGGGCCCCACTCACACCGCTCTTCTCATGTTTCCAAGCAAAATTGCACATAAGCATGTGTGCTTGAAGCTTGCAAGTCTGAACAACTATGCACCCCCTTGAACACTCTAACAATTGAATACACAAGGTAAGCAGTGGTGTTTGAACCTGTAAAGCCTGGGTGCAGGCATCGGCCCATACAAAGGTGAAGGTTGGGAAAAATAAGTCCTACAACTCTAGCTGAGACAAGCTATTAGCCAGGATAAAACTGCAGTGTACTTGAAGAGTCCACTAACTAGGATGTTAAGGTCTCAACAGCTGACATTTTAATGATGACTACTTTAAATGTATGCAAATACATAAAAATTAGTACTATGTGATGGACAGCAAGGTGGTGCTCTGAATATACTTTAGAGTCATGTCTTATAGAACAGTAGTTCTAGCATTTACACATTACTTCTAGGTAAGAAAATAGGCTTATCAAATCTGTTACACCATAGAATATGCTTCGAATATGTAGCATTTCTGTATGCTATTATTTTTGTAAGCAGCAGCATTGTCATACCAACTTAAAAACTACTAAAAATAATCTGTCATGGGAAAAAATGAAAGTTTAGTGGTAGGCATATTGGTCCTAGGATATTAGAAGACACAAAGTAGATAAAGTAATATTTTTTTACAGGACCAGCTTCTGATAGTGGATGGGACAAGCTTTCAAGCTTCTTCAGACCTGATAATGAGGTCTGCGAAAGTAACCAGTGTCTGAGCTAAATACACAGAGAGGAGATTGTTAAGCATAAGGCTTTCACACATGCTGTAGGAGACCACTTAAAATGAAGTGGTAATTAAGGGTTAGCAGGCAGTAAGGCAGGCTACATATTGTAGTAATGAGCTATAAAACCAGTGTTTTTGTTAAACTCATGGATTTTAGTGTCCAGTAGAGGTGTGAATTTAAATTCCCAGTCCTATCTTTTGGAGGTGCTGTGCAAGTTTCTTTTGAGGACTTGGAGGTCAGATGTGGAGTGGTTGCTTTATGAAAAGTGTTCACACACACGTGGCAGGGTGTTTTTTTCTTCTCTCTTTTCTGGGAGAGTTCATTCACAAGCATAATGATTGGCTGGTTTCACCCACCTAGCATTTGATACACTGGCTGAGGTATACCCCATGTTGTGCTAGGTATCTCCAGGACTATCATGGGGTTCGCTACATAGCACTGCAATGGAGCTCCTTATAGCTCACCCCCAGGCTGACGCCCTCTTCTTCAGTCACTTACCAAAATGTGTCTCTCTTTCCATACTCAGGGCAGTTCCTGTTTGTGGCCCTCCGGCCAGATCAATATAGTCCTCCCCCTTGTGGGGTATGAAAGGGCCCCTGATCTGTCTCAGGCAGTTTTCTGTTCCATTGCCTAGATTGTGCTACTTCCCAATGGCTGGTAGGGAAATCTGGACCCACTTACCATGTTGGATTCTAGTCTAGGACCCCTACAACCAGCAGCTAAGGTCTTCACTGTTCTAAATCTTGCTATTCTTTCCCTGGGCTGCTTCCTACTTTGCTCTATCAGGCTCCTTCTCCACCCTCTCTGGATACACCTTCCCTCAGGACCAGAATGCCAGAGCTTCAACTCTCCTGCTGGCTTCTACCTTTCCCTCTCTAAGCTCAGCAAGTGATTACAGACTTTCTATACTGCAGCTCCTTTCTTACACTGTGCTTCCTGGTTTTATAGCAGCCTAGTCTGCCCCTTGCCCAGCTGGACAATCAGTGAAAAGCTTATCAGGTGAAGTCTGTAAGAGGGTTAACTGGCCCCCTTCTATCTACCTCAGGTCTAGTAGGGTAGGCACCTAATCACAAGGCCCTGGGGAGTTTGAAAGGTTTGTTGTCAATCTATGTCTGTAGATTTTGCATTTGTTACTTTGATGCCACTTTGATGAAGAAATGGAAAATATGGGACTCAGAAAAACTGAGGGTGTAAACTATAAGGTTCCTAGTTCTCATTAATGTAGTCCTGTTGGAAGAGGATTATAGTAATGCAAACTAGGAACCTTTTAGTTTGCACCCACAGTGTCAACATGGGAGTTACAGTTCAGTGTTTTGGTGCTCACCACTGTTATAACCCCTGTACTCTAAACTGTAGGGCAGTACAGACCAGCCCTCAATTTCTCTGTCTAGCAACTTTCTCTAGAAACTTCCATTTCTGAATCTTGCCATTTGTTTCACAGCCAGATTTTGGATGCTCTATATTTTCCATATGCAAGTGAAGAGATAATCAACTGGTGATTCCAAGTAGCTGCTGAGCTGTACTTTCTCTAATCATTGTTCTGAAATAATGCTGTGTTATTTTCTTCATCAAAGTGTACAGAAAAATGTTCTCTAGTGTAGTTTTATTTAAGTAATGCAAACTTTTAAATAGCAGGATAGGCTCTAATATGCAGACTATTTCATGTTAACCGTATAAAACCATTGAGCTGCTCAGGAAATTTCAACAAAAACAAATTGTCAAAACCAGAAATGAAATTTGATAAAAAATTACTCCCTCCCCCCACACTCCCATTTTCCAACCCGAGCTATAATATAACAAGCCAGATTGTCCTCTAACTTGCACCAGCATTAAATCAGAAGTAATTCAGTTTGAAGCTTCTGGAGTTATTCTGGTGTAAAACTGGTATAAGTTAGATGAGAATCAGATCATATAGCTTTAAACCACTAGGAAAAAGTTCCATTTGCACTAAGCCAATGCAAACTACTCTGCAATGCTATTGTGTGATGTTGACACGTGCACATTAGAACCAATCTTCCACCATTTTCACAGTAGCTCTGTTACAGTATCAAATTTCTATCAAGTTGGCTGAAGTTCCTACAGCTGGTGATTTTAACAGAAGGGCTCAGAACATAATTGGAACCTTTCAGCCCAATATATATGTACGCAGAGCTTCTGCATTGTGTATCAATCTGGAGGCCAATTTTTTATGTCTGTGTTATGGAAGCCAGATGTATTTTTCTTAGACAGGCCGTAACTTTGAGACAGACTCAATGTCTCTTCAATGAGTTCATAATTACAGAATTGTCAATAGTCCTGCAATTTGCCTCTTGGGTCCAGCCATTTTGAAAAGCCCATGATGAGTCCTAATCATCAGAGAGGTAGAAGGTGATTGCAATGACAGTAGGAACTTTGTAATAGAGTGAAATTATGATGTAGTGACTTGAGCCTTATCAGCAGAAGCACTTTGCTTTTGCTTAAAGTTGCACTTGAAGCTAGAGCAGACCAGCCAGCAACGCCTAGCTATACAGTTCTCAGCAACAAGTTTGTTACTTAAAAAGGCTCCGGTATCTTTTGTTATGTTATAATAGCAATTTAACAGCTGTTACAGTGATTATTACACGTGTTGATCCTAGTGCTGAGCAAGAAGATAGCCTGTAGCGGCCTGTGATGCTTGCTGAGAACTCCTTGTAGTTACTTCACTCCCTGTGGCTTGGCAGCACCCAATGGCAATATTGGCCTTTGTTTAACACTGTCGTGATTTTTCAGGGTATAGCAAGAGGATTACACTGAGGGACAAACCCAAAGAGAGACACTCCATTTCCCTTTTATAGGGGAGAATTCTACAGCAGTGATTCCCAAACTTTTTCCGCCGCTTGTGCAGGGAAAGCCTCTGGAGGGCCAGGCCGGTTTGTTTACCTGCCGCCTCCGCAAATTCGGCCGATCGCGGCTCCCAGTGGCCGCGGTTCGCTGCTCCAGGCCAATGGGAGCTGCTGCAAGCGGCGCAGGCCAAGGGATGTACTTGCCGCCGCTTCTAGCAGCTCCCATTGGCATTGAACTGCGAACTGCGACCAGTGGGAGCCGCGATCGGCCGAACCTGCGGACGCGGCAGGTAAACAAACCGGCCCGGCCTGGCCCAGCGGGGGCTTTCCCTGCACAAGCGGCGGAACAAGTTTGGGAACCACGGGGCTAGAGAATCCTGAAGGATTGATAGGGAAGCAAGAAAAGGCGAGAAAACATTGCACAACCTTTTGGGTTGGAAAGAAAAGGGGCGAGGGACAAGTGAAGGAAGAGGAAGACAGTGCAAAAGGTGGAAAATGAGAAAAGATGAGCAATACATTACCACTGATTTAAAAAAAAAAAGATTTATGTGCTCTCCTTTACTGTACTGTGATTCCTAGGCGGGAGCTACAGAGAAGGTGATCAGATGAGAAAACTATTTTGAATAGTACTGGTGTCAATTCTAGTTAAATACATGGTGTTTGCTGCTGACTTTTAAAAATAACATTCTCCCGCTTGGGGATTATTCCTTCCCCTTGGAGATATTAACATGGCTCCACCAGTTGTAGCAATTGCGGCCGTGCTGCCATAAACCAACTGCTGTTGTTTTAGCCATCACGTTGTCTAACCTTGATGAGAGCAAGTTTCTTGGCTGCTGGCAGCTTGTTTACGCTAGCATTCCCACAACTTCTTTCCCCCATAATGGGACAAGGCACAATCACAACTCCCAGGGCCACAAAGGGTGTGGGGAGGCAGAGGCATTGTCTCACCTCTTCTTTTGTACTGGGTATCCAGGTATGCTAGGAGGAGGAGCAGTTTGCACCGCCCCAAGAGACATTGCAGCATGCACACTTGGCCTTGAGAGCTGGGGAGCTCCAGATGGAATTCTGTCTCCTAAAGCACAAGCCCTTCCACTGCTCACCATGGGAAGGTGCATCTCCACACTACTCCATACGCAGGGATTTGCCTGTCTGTCACTAGTGAATCTTATGTATATCCCAGGAGCAGTGGGTAAAATCCTGGCTCCATTGAAGTCCATGATAAAACTCCTGTTGACTACAGAGCAGAAAGGATTTCACCCAATGTTCAAAGAATTCTGATACATGCATTTGTGTAGCAGATTCTTTTGCTGCCTTCATTATTTATGGCTTGGGAAAACAAACAAATATATTCTCCAGTTCTGTACAACTCACCCATGTGCCTCTGGTATGCAGGGTTTAATCACTAAATGCAATCATCCCCCATTTTAGACTCAAAATGCTATTCCTCAGCATTTCATTTTGTGACTTAATTTGTGATTGTGTAATGAGCCATAGTGTTAGACAGAAACATTAACCTCAGATTGAATGCTAGTTGAAAGGGAGTTGAAAAGTACTAGCCATTAAAAGATTCTGGGGTCAGTATTCAGTATGGAACCTTCAGTGTAGTGCAATTATATTAAGATGGGTACATTATTTAAAAGGTAATGAAAAATGCTAAGCACCGAAGTGCAGAAGCTAGTGCCACAGCCTTTCACTTCCCTGCTTGGAGCAAAGGGAAAAAACAGGCATGGTGCTTTCATCTTCGTTCATAGAGGAAATATACCCAAAGTACAAAACCAAACTGTACACCATGATTGGCAATCTCTGCTCAAGACAAGAATTGTACATGCAAGGACTTGGGTGCTTTGATAGTTGTATGGGGGGAATCGAGTGCTGTATAATCCTGCATTGTTTTTAACTTTAACAAATGCTTTTAGTACTTCAGATTCAGGTGCATGAAACTCATACACTGTTTTGTGTAAGAAAGTATTAAGTGTGCACAGTAGCCAATTTACTTATATTAAACACTTCCCCTTAGGGTAAATAAAAGTTAGTGATCATGAACTCTTCTCTGTGCCCTGCATACCAAGTTTCATTTTTTAAATGGCTGGCTTTGAGATTAAAAATGAATCCTAAATCAGGAAATGCCAACTTGAAAATTAGTCAGATTGATGTTTTTGCAAAAAATTAAAGATAATTTGCACTTGACCAGAAACATAGGCGTGCCATAATGGATCAGACCATATACTGTCTATAGTAGTCTGACATCTATTTTACATTGGGTCCAATGTCAGATGCTTCACAGAAAGGTGTATACTCCTTACAAGGGATGTTTATACAGTAACAAACCTGAGGTTAGAAAGAAATGGTTCACACAGGCACTGTTGTATTGATTTAGATGGACTATATGGGCCAAAGGTCCAAAGTCACTGTCCAACATCAAACAGTGTTAAACAAGGTCTTGGGCTTGGTACATAGAGATGGCAGCTTGCTTAGTACTATGGCAAACACACCATTACAAATCATTTTAACCTTTTCTTAAAGATACAGAGAAGGAGGAAAAACAGTTGAAGCATTTGAAATATTGTTAAGTAAGACTTTTGTATTAACAGTTTCCCTTTCTCTTTAGCTGGAGAGAGTTTTTAGAAGGAAAAAAACCCTGGTTTGACAGTCTCTTGGATGTTGGTATCAAAGATGGCATTATCCTTTGGGGGAAAAGAGAAGAAGTTAGTTGAGATGGGCTGGAGCTGCTGCTGCTGCATTAAAGTCTGATCCTGTTTCAACTCAGGCGGTGTTTCAGATTCAGCAGGAGCTGGTAGTGATGATTATGTAAATTGAATCCACTCTGATCAGGAATCCCTCAGGATTAGGATGAAGAAAGTCCAAGTTCCCAGGGTGACAGCCATGATGTTGAAGCTCTCTTCAGTAGCCTCTGAACAGCCTCTGTCTGTTCTTCTATATCCCACCCCCTGACAAGTCTTTCATTAAGGGCAAAAAAAGGGAATGGTGGGTGAATTAGTCCATCCCCTCATTATTTTGTCCACCAGTTAGGCCTAATATTCAGCACACACTCATTTTGATTCATTAATTTCCGGTTTCACATCTTCTGTTTTTACCAAGCATAATTTTGACATAGTCCTTGAACCATATCAGTAGGCCCTCTTGTTTAGACTAATTAAGTTTTTCTGTCTCCTTTTCATATCTTTTACCCTCAGCATTTGTTATTATAGGCTATTGTGACATCTTAATGTTTTCATGTACTTTTTACACTTTTGCTCACAATTAGAGTAAATTTACAGCCCCAGTTATCACAACAGCACTTCCTGCTTGGTTCATATCCTGAATCATGAGGGTAATAATATTCCTTATAGTTGTTTAGTATATCTATAATAAATATCTAGTCTTGTCTTGAATGCTCAATAATATCTAGCAACAGTGAGTTCCAGAGCTCGTTTCTTTAGATTATTAGGTTAATTATGTCTTGTCTTGTCTTTAAAAGAAAAAAGCCTTTTATCAGTTTTAAATTTGTTGTATTTTAATTTCATTTGGCATCCCCTTGATTTTTGTATGGTATTAAGAGAAAGAACAAATGGAATTAAATATATCATAACTTAAGCAGAATCTTATTTCAAAGATGGGATAAAACTGGCATATCAGATCCAAAGTCTCCCTGAATATTGAACCCACAAGTTATTTAGCTGAACATAGGTGTAACTGGGTGAAATTATATGGTCTGTGTATTGCAGGAGGTCAGACTAGATGATCTAATCGTGCCTCCTGGCCTTGGAATCTATGAATCAACCCTGACCAATTTAATATTCAGATTCAGTTTTGGATTTATACTTCATAGGTCCTGACTTCACAGAGGCCTTCTCTAAAATGTAAATGCCATGAGGAATATGGTTGTTTCCATAAAAGGACAACAGATAGAAAAGGACTAAAGAAATAAAATCTTGCAGAAACCTGAAATTCATGTATTGAATTTTTCTGAAAATAGTCACCTTTTCATCCTATCTGGGTACCTCTTTCTAATGGCATTATTTCCACAAAAAATTCAAATTAAATTTGTTAAATCATGTTAGAAAATGACTGAGTTACTAGTTTATTATATTTATTCCATGGATTGAACAGAATATAGGTTTTCCTTTAAGGAAGCATTTGCCCACCATTGTACTTCCTGAATCAATACCATTTTGAAGGTGCCACTAAGTTAATTTATCTTTTTAGTCCATACACTTGTACAGTTTGGCAGCTACAGAGGTCAACAGAAATAAATCTATGTTTCTTAAGATGAAGTAGTTCTAAAAATTCGAGGTCACTCTAATTACAACCACTCAAAGCTAAACATAGTGGCAGCCTGCCTTTGCTTTAAAGATTCTTGCAGTGTAATGTGACTTGAAAAATGAAGCAAGTCATCGGTTTTGTATATTCAGCGGGTTGAACTGACAGTCATCTGGAAAGCAACTCAATTGATCTTTGCATAAAATCTATTGAAGTCAAATATCTTAATTTCCATTCACCAGTAATTATACTGCTACATAAATTAATCACCAAACATGTTTGAGGCTAATAGGATGTGATGGGAGTGGGGCATGACTAATATGCACCTAAGCAAGTGGAGTTTTCTTTTTGTCTTTCTCTTAAGAGAAATCTGATGACATTGTGATACAAGCCACCCTCCGTCCCCACTCACACATAAGGGATGTGTTGGTGCCTTGTATTCTGCTTCAGAGAAGAGTTCATTATCACGGACTTTTATTTACCTTTTCAAGAACAGAAACAGGCTGGGATAGTTCTGATATACTTTACGTTTGTCTGTAAATGCTGATCGCCATATCCAAGGCCTGTCATGCTCACACATCAAAGCATGTTTTAATCAATCTCAGTTTTAAGAGCATTTTCCTGATATCCAGCCTAAGTTTTTCCTTCTTCAGTACCACCCTATTCGTCTTAGTTATGCCACCATGGCCTTCTCTAGACATTTGTGTTATACTGGCTGAGATCTGCCCCATCTCTCTGTGTCTATGCATATACCTGTTAACATTTTCCATGTTTTTGAAATGAAATGTTTTCAGTTGATTGACTGGGTGTGCTTCAATATTTCAGGCTAAAAGTTTATGAGGCTTGCAGATGCTGAATAATAATATATTCTGACAAATCAATTGTGTTAAGTTTCTGGTGTGAGAATATTGTGCCATATGTTTTCTTTGTGGCAGCAAAACACAGTAAGAATAAAATAGAATGCCTGTTGAACCCAAAACATGCGATTTATCATTATTAGGGCAAACCCAGAATTAAAAAGAAAGGGGAAAGGCAGCTAGTTACAATATAAAAATAGATGGAACAAGTGAAACAGGCTACATGGAGCAGTTTAGCTCAAATGTTTTAGGTCCTGTGAGAATCCCTCAGTGGGGGAAACTGAGAATGAACCTAATAAAAGTAGATTACTTTTTTGGGGGGGTGAAAATTACATGAAGTTTCTCATAAAGAAAATATGAGCCCTTAAGTTTCAGCCCTAAATTACTCCGATCTGTTATGTCTCTGAGGACACAAGGAAAAAAATACCTAACAATCTGGGAAATGTCCATTCTCCTTATAGAGAGAACAAAACCTAAGAGTTCTCTACAATAACTGTCTAAAATGCTATGGTTTGCCTTAAACATTACTGCCTTGTTTGATGATTGTAACTTTGGAGAAACTTCTTTAACTGCATGCTGGAAACATACAGTAACCAGTGGATGAAATTAGCCAATAGACCCTGCAGGATAACCAATGGCATGATAGCTGCCATTCTAGACCAATAGTTCCTCACTCTGACAGCACTCAGGAATATGCAGTCACTGGCTGCATACCTCGTAATGGTTGGAGTTGTCAGGACTCTCACCAGTATGAAATTCTTTCTCATGACAGGAAGTTAAAATCCATCCATAATTGTTCCCTTCAAGTGCACAATTCCAGTGTTGGTATCAGGAATCCTCTTGCAGACAAGGTAGAGCAGTACCTTCTAATTCAATGTCTTCCTCTCAAAGTTCCAGGTGCCTTTTGCTTGGATCCAAAGGAGGCTACAGTACTCTTTGGCCTGGTCTATGCTGGGGGGGAGGGAGGTGGAAATATCTAAGTTACACAACTTCAGCTAAGTGAATAAAGTAGCTGAAGTCAACATACTTAGATCTACTTACTGCGGTGTCTTCACTGTGGCAGGTCGACTGCTGACACTCCCTGTCGACTCTGCCTACGCTTCTTGCTCTGGTGGAGTACCGGAGTAGACGGGAGAGCGCTCGGCAGTCGATTTATTGCATCTTCACTAGACGCGATAAATCGATCACCGCTGGATCGATCACTCCAGAGGTAAGTGTAGACATGCCCTTTGATTGTTTATTCAGGTGTGAGCTGTACTCAGACCAGTTCTCTTCTGAAAATGTATGTGATTAAGGCTGTGTCTACATTACAGACTTTACAGTGGCACATTTGTACCACTGTAGTTGCTCCATGTAAGGTCTCCCATGTTCTATGCCGGAGGGAGAGAGCTCTCCTGCCAGCATAATTAAACCACCCCCAACGAGCAGTGGTAGCTATGTCAGTGGGAGAGCATCACCCACCAACATAGCACTGCCCACTCCAGTACTTTTGTCAGTGAACCTTATGTCAGTCAGGGGTGTGTTTTTTCATACCTCTGACTGACAAAAGTTTTACTGACAAAAGTGCTAGTGTAGACAAAAACTAATAAGAGTTAAGATAAGAGATAAAATACAATGATTCACATTATTTTCCATCTGTATTTCATACTAATAACCGTGAAGGGACCTTCAGGAATAGAGTGTTCTGTAAATAAAAATTAGTAATTAGGCATTCCAAGACCAAGGTCTGAGTTGCTTTTGTTCTCAGATTGACTGTTTTATGTTTTTCAAACACTGACTAAAAAGTGGCATGCATTTCACAAAGTGTGTTTACTGCATTTCATAGAGATGCTTACATGCTGAAAAATCTGACTTTTGAGCTGTGTCTAGACTAGAAGCTTTAGCAAATGTATTAACTACTGTGTATTAATTAACACATTTTCAAATATCACTTATCAACTAATGCAGAGAAAGATGATGGTGTTTAAAAACACATCAGCTGGCTGTGGTGAACCATAGTGGTTGAAGGAACTAGCTGACAGGAGGAGCAGACTGAAAAAAAGATAAGTGTTTCACCAAAAACTTTGGGAAAAAGTGAGGGGGTTTTTTAGATTCCAAAAAATTTTTTTTTCTTTTGAATGTTTAAATTTCTTTTTGGATGGAAAAATCCAATTGTCCTATTTTTTAAATGCTTTCTCCTTTTATTTCCAATGGAAAAAGAAATGGAAAAAGTTTTTAAAAAAAGGTCAAGAGAAATTGGTATTTTTATAATTGCAAAACAAATGGAAATTTTGTTGAATTTTTGTTGTTGAAAGATTAAAAAAAGGCAAAAATTTTGTTAAGTGAAACTTTCCCACAAAAACACATTCGTTTCTCAGAGCGAAGTGAGAGGCAGATTACAACATCCTATATCATATGGCATTGGGAATGAGGGAATTATGATTGGTATTTTGGGTAGCTATGCATTTACTACATACTAATTCTTGTTTTGTGAACTGTTCATTTAAAAAATCTGCTTCTGACCTAGTCTTACCACCATAATGATACTGCATGTTTGTAGTGGCCATGACTTTGGTGAAAAAAACCCAAAATGACTTTTAGGATGCCTGCCACCCAGCCACCCTATGACTGAGCAGGACTCTTCCATGAATTTTGTGAAGCACAGGTGGATGGCAGTCAGTTTAGATTTTTGGAATTTAGAGCAAAGATTCCCCTTGCTGATACTCAACAAAATCCTAAGATTGGCCCTGTGCATAAGTGTGTGAGGTCTACGGGTAGGCCTAGTCACCCACATTATAATTTGACTAGCCAACATTGGACTGTAAGAGCCTGAACTTACATCATTGCCATTACCATTGACTTCAGTGAGAGGAGGATCAATCCTTAACTTACGGTATAGTACTCCTATATTATGATGATGCTTCGGTTCAACTGAGTATCCTGAAGTAATATTGCTGTGCTGATATCTAGTAACTCCATGTCTTTCCCTCCCATTCATTTGCATTACCCAGATTTCATTTCCATTGTTACTCACTCTGTACAGCTAGCCCTGCCAATGGCAACACTAAATAATTTGGGACCCAATTTACCAAAGTACATGCTTAACTACCAGTACATTCTTAAATTCCATTCAAAGGGATTTCAACATAGGCTTAAAGTTAATCACATGCTTACGAGACTGCTGAATTGAGGCCATTGTTCTTGTTGTTGAACACTGAAGATGGTAATATGTGTACTCTTACGCCTCTCCTGTGGATCTAATATATTTACTTTGCAAACAAATCTTGTTTTTCTTTGTGCCTTTTTTATTTGTACTTACTTACTGCCTGGCTTCCAATATTAAACAAAACCAAATGTTTTGTAGGTAATTAGGCAGATTGCACATGTAACAAGGTAGCAAACATTGCCTGTTTTAAAAAAAAAAAAAATTGGAAAAAAAAAAACTTGTTAAGCTTAGTGCACTATTATAAAGGATAGTTTACATTAAAAAAATATACCACCACTGTCAGGAAAAATCCAGCTGGGATTTCTTATCTCATTTGCAAATATGCTTTTAGGTAAAAATACCCATTGGCAGCCACAGATCCTGCATAATCAATTAGCACCATACTTCAATATAATAGGAGTGAAAAAAAAAGGGGGGGGGAGGGTTTACAGTGGAGACAAACTAAGACCCCAGTCTTGTAAGCACTTTATGCGTGTACTCAACCGTACACATGTGAATATGCTATTGAGTTCAGTACAACTACTCGTGCTTAAAGTTAAGCATATATGTATGTATATGCAGGATTGGGGCCTTATTTTGCTTTTTAGTGTTGACCCTGTTTTGGACATTGAAAAAAAGTACAAAATTAAGCTTATGTACAGATTTATTTTCCCATCATATAATACGGTTATCAAATTCTAGCTTCAAGTTTTCATGCCTCTACTTTGTTTCAATGGCAAATTCAGCTTAACAAAGTCAGGGAGGAAGTTATTTACTAGCAGTTATTTTCACTTTACTGAAGCTAAGTCTTTTCACTCTTGGCTATGAACTAGTAAACATAATAATGAATGGGAGAGTGAAGTGAACTCTCTAGTTCACTGCTACTTCAATGAGATTAGATATAAACCTACTCACCACAATACTATTTGAAACACGACTCCTACTAGCCAGAAAGCAGCAATGTGAGTTAGTCTTGAAAGTTTATTTTAACATTTATTTTAAATGGACAATATTAAAGGGTTACTTAACCATCTTGCACTTTCCAGGAACCATGTGTGCATATCTCTCCCCCCCACACACTTGCACATGGAACTGACAGAGGTTTGTGTACAGAATAATTCATCCTCCCCTTTTTTCCTTATGGAACTTGTAGAGGCTTTTATGCATTGTCTAGGGTCTGTGCAGGAGATGGAGAGGAATGTGGCATGAAGATCCGGGAGGATGTGAGTACAGGGGAGGGGAGAGACACCATACCCTTCCCCTTACAGCTTCATGGAAATTAGGCAAAAAAGTAGGGCTGTTAAGCGATTAAAAAAATTAATCGTGATTAATCACACTGTTAAATAATAAAAGAATACCTTTTATTGAAATGTTTTTGAATGTTTTCTACATTTTCAAATATATTGATTTTAATTACAACACAAAATACAAAGTGTACAGTGCTCACTTTATATTTATTTTTGATTACAAGTATTTGCACTGTCAAAAAACCCCAAGAGAAATAGTATTTTCAGTTCACCTAACACAAGTACTGTAGAGAAATCTCTTTATAATGAAAGTTGAACTTACAAATGTAGAATTATGTAAAAAAACCTGCATTGTTAAAAATATAAAGGGAAGGGTAACCACCTTTCTGTCCCCAGTGCTATAAAATCCCTCCTGGCCAGAGGCAAAACCCTTTTGTTATTTCCCATGACAGTATGAAGCCACTGTAGCACAGCATGGTTGGTTTACAGGTGGAAACGCCGTCCCCAAATATATGGCCGTAGCTTTTCCAGAGCGTAGACAATGGCGTACCATTCCTTTTCACTGATTGACCAGTGGCTTTCCCTCTCAGACAGCTTCTTGCTGAGAAACATGACAGGATGGAACTCTTGGTTCGGTCCTTCCTGCATTAAGACTGCTGCCACACCATGCTCGGACGCATCTGTGGTTACTAGGAACGGTTTGTCAAAGTCTGGGGCCCTTAGCACAGGGTCAGACATGAGTGTCGCTTTAAGCTGGTTAAAGGTCTTCTGACACTCTTTGGTCCACTGAATGGCATTTGGCTGTTTCTTTTTGATTAGGTCTGTCAGTGGGGCAGCGATTTGGCTGTATTGCGGTACAAATTGCCTGTAATATCCAGCCAAGCCTAAGAAGGATTGGACCTGTTTCTTTGACTTTGGGACAGGCCACTTTTGAATAGCATCCACTTTGGCCTGTAGGGGGTTGATTGTCCCTTGACCCATTTGGTGTCCAAGGTAAGTCACTCTGTTTAGGCCTATTTGACACTTCTTAGCTTTAACAGTTAGTCCTGCCTCCCTTATGTGCTCAAAGACTTTTTTTAGATGTTCCAGGTGTTCTGACCAGGAGTCCGAAAATATGGCCACATCATCAAGGTAGGCGACTGCATATTCTCCTAATCCTGCTAGGAGACCATCTACTAGTCTTTGGAAGGTGGCGGGTGCATTCCACAGCCCGAAAGGGAGCACATTAAATTCATACAGCCCGACATGTGTGGTGAAGGCTGACCTTTCCTTGGCGGATTCATCTAGCGGTACCTGCCAGTACCCCTTGGTTAAGTCCAAGGTAGAGATGAACTGGGCCCGTCCCAGTTTCTCTAATAGTTCATCTGTGCGTGGCATTGGATAGTTGTCTGGGCGAGTTACAGCATTTAGCTTACGGTAGTCCACGCAAAAACATATCTCCCCATCTGGTTTGGGAACTAGAACCACTGGAGATGCTCATGCACTGCCAGAGGGGCGGATTACACCCATCTGTAGCATACCCTGGATCTCCCGTTCTATAGCAGTTTTAGCTTGAGGAGACACACGGTAAGGTTGGGCTTTAATTGGGTAAGCATTACCTGTGTCAATGGAATGGTATGCCTGTTCAGTCAGTCCTGGGGTGGCTGAGAATGTTGGCGAGTAGCTAGTGCACAGCTCCTTGATCTGCTGTTGCTGCATATGGCCAAGGGTCATGGAGAGGTTCACCTCTTCCACGCCACCATCACTTTTCTCTTTGTAGTAGTCACCGTCAGGCCACTCAGCGTCCTCTCCTCCCTGGGCTGTAAACTGACAAACCTTTAATTCTCTGGAATAAAAGGGCTTTAGAGAATTAATATGGTACACCTTAGGCTTTCGGCTGGAGGTGGGGAATGCTATGAGATAATTAACAGCTCCCAGGCACTCTTGGACCTTGAATGGCCCTTCCCACGACGCTTCCATTTTATGGGCCTGGAGCGCCTTTAAGACCACGACCTGGTCCCCTACTTTGAAGGAACGCTCTCTGGCATGTTTATCATACCAGGCTTTTTGCTGTTTTTGAGCATCTTGTAGGTTTTCTTTAGCAAGGACTAAAGAGTTTCGGAGGGTGTTTTGTAGGTTGGCTCCAAAGTCCAAATGGTGAAAACCCTAAACTGGGATGTGGTACAGCTCTGTAGGCAAAGAGCAACTGCTGCAACACTAGGTCCCAATCATTGGAGTGCTCATTTACAAATTTACGTATCCTGGCTCCCAAAGTCCCATTAAATTTCTCCACCAGGCCATTTGTTTGATGATGGTAAGGGGTGGCAACCAAGTGATTCACCCCATGAGCTTCCCAAAGGCTTTCCATAGTTCCTGCCAGGAAATTAGTTCCTGCATCTGTGGGGATGTCAGAGGGCCAACCAACCCTGGCAAAAATGTCTGTTAGTGCCTGGCACACACTTTTTGCCCTGGTGTTGCTTCGAGCTACTGCTTCCAGCCATCGGCTGGCAAAATCCATGAAAGTCAGTATGTACTGCTTTCCTCTGGTGTCTTTTTCGGAAAAGGACCCAGAATATCCACAGCTACTTGCTGAAATGGAACCTTAATGATGGGGAGTGGCTGGGGAGGGGCTTTGACCTGGTCTTGGGGTTTTCCCACTCTTTGGCGTACCTCACAAGACCAGACATAGGTAGAAACATCCTTGCCCATTCCTTCTCAGTCGAATCACTTTCCCAGATGGTCTTTGGTTCTGTTCACCCCAGCATGGCCACTAGGATGATTGTGGGCTAAGCTTAATACCTTTACCTGGTACTTAGTTGGAACTACCAACTGTCTCTGAGGATGCCAGTCTTCCTGGTGTCCACCAGAAAGAGTTTCCTTGTATAAAAGTCCTCTTTCTACAACAAATCTGGATTGATTAGAAGAGCTGAGAGGCAGTGGGTTGTTCCATGCCACCATCCAAGCTCTCTGGAGGCTTTCATCTGCTTCCTGTTCAGTCTGGAACTGTTCCCTTGATGCTGGAGACATCAGTTCTTCATTGGATTGTGGACCTGGGGTTGGTCCCTCTGGAAGCGATGTAGGGGATGGGGCTGTTTCTGTTGACTCTGAACCGCTCTCTGCTGGTGCACTATGTTGGGGTTCAGGCTCCGGCTGAGCCTCTTGTGTAGGGTTATGGGCTGCTGTTGGTTCAGGTTCGGTGGGGCCCTCTGGTGTTGGGGTTGCAAGCACTGGATTCAGTGCTGGCACTGGTTCTGGTGCTGGTTGTTCCATCAGTTCTGTTCTGGGACTGGCTCTGTCTGGGTCTCTGGGACTGGATCCACTACTGCTGTTGCTGACGTTGGCATGGGGTCCAGTTCCATCACCTCTGACCGGGTCCTGGTAGAAGTTTCCAGAATAGAGCTAGGTGTGATAGCTTGCTTAGCCTGGCTGTGGGTGACCATTCCCACCGTCTTGGCTAGCTTCACATGATTGGCCAAGTCTTCCCCCAACAGCTTGGGGATGGGATAATCATCATAGACTGCAAAAGTCCACGTTCCTGACCAGCCCTTGTACTGGACCGGCAACTTGGCTGTAGGCAAGTCAAAAGAGTTTGACTTGAAGGGTTTAATCATCACTTGGACCTCTGGGTCGATTAAATTGGGGTCCACTAAGGACTGGTGGATAGCCGATACTTGTGCTCCGGTGTCCCTCCACACTGTGACCTTCTTCCCACCCACAGTCACAGTTTCTCTCCTTTCTGAGGATATCTGGGAGGTATCTGGGTCTGAGGACCTGTGGTGTGATTCTGGTGCAATGAATTGTAATCTTTTGGGGTTCTTGGGGCAGTTGGCCTTTACAAGCCCCGGCTCCTTACTTTTAAAACATCATCCAGCTGACGGATCACTGGGGTGAGATGGGTTGCTGGAGAACGGTGTGGCGGGACGATAAGGTGTCTGGAGTGTTCCTTGGTGTGTAGTTGGGGCCTTGGGCTGCCCCCAGTAGTAGGGTGTGGTCTGAGGTTGTCCCTTCTGGTATCCGCTCCAACTGCGACCAGTTTTTTTCTTTTCTGCCACCTCCACCCATTTGCTCCAATCTCTCCTGCCTTGATTACAGTTTTGGGCTTCCCATCTAGGATGTATCTTTCTATTTCCTCAGGAACACCCTCTAAGAACTGCTACATTTGCATTAGGAAGGGCAAATCTTCTGGAGATTTAACACTTGCTCCTGATATCCAGGCATCCCAACGTTTCACTATGTGGTAGGCATGTTGGGTAAATGACACGTCTGATTTCCACCTTAGGGCTCTGAACCGCTGATGGGAATGCTCGGGTGTTAGCCCCATTCTGATTCTCCTCTGGGTTTTGAACAGTTCATACTTGTTCATGTGTTCCTTAGGCATTTCAGCTGCCACCTCGGCTAAGGGTCCACTGAGCTGCAGACTGAGCTCAACCATGTACTGGTCTGTAGAGATGCTGTACCCAAGGCAGGCCCTTTCAAAGTTTTCTAGGAAGGCCTCGGTATCATTGCTTGCCTTGTAGGTGGGGAACTATCTGGGATGGGAAGTGGTACCTGGAGAAGGATTGCTAGGGTTTGTTGGTATATTCTGCTGAGCCTTTGCCTTCTCCATCTCCAGTGCATGCTTCCTCTCTTTTTCCTTCTGCTCCAGCTCTTTGTCCCTTGCCTCCATTTCTTTTTCCCTTGCCTCCACAGCTCTCCTGTTGGCAGCCTCTAGGGCTTTTTCTGCCTCTTTCGCTGCCTCCAGTCTGGTTAACTCCAGTTTGTGTTGTGCCTTGGTTTCTGTCATCTTAGCCTCTCTGTTTTTAACTAACTTTACACCCGAGAGTTAGAAAGAAAACCACAAAAAACAACAAAAAACCCCTTTCTTGTAAAATTTTGCTGTGCTGTAACCTGATACATATGTTCTCTGATCGCTATTCTCAGCCTACAGAAAAATCCTTTGTCTCCAGGCAAATAGACAGAAAAACCCTCTAGCTGCTCTTAGCTTAAAAAAAACAAAACCAAAACCAAAACCTCTTCAGGTCTGTGAACAACTTGTGAATTTACCTGCAGGAGGTTAACTACACTGCCTTTAGGCAGAGAAAACTCCAGCTCAAAAAAGAAAGATTCCTTTGTTATGCCTGCTGCTCTGTCCCCCAGGCAGAGATATAGAATTTACACCTGCAATCCTCTTTTACAAAACCTTTTAAAAATCTTGCCGTGCTTCTGGTTCAAAAATGATCTCAAAATGATAAAAAAAAAATCTCAAAATGATCTCAAAATGATCCCACCACTCTGCCACCATGTCAAGGTTCCTTCCCCACTGCTGGTTCAAAATTATCTAAAAAAAATTTCAAAATGATCCCACCGCTCTGCCACCATGTCAAGGTTCCTTCCCCACTCTGAACTCTAGGGTACAGATGTGGGGACCTGCATGAAAGACCCCCTAAGCTTATTCTTACCAGCTTAGGTTAAAAACTTCCTCAAGGTACAAACTTTGCCTTGTCCTTGAACCCTATGCTGCCACCACCAGCAAAACAGGGAAAGAGCCCACTTGGAGACGTCTTCCCCCAAAATATCCCCCCAAGCCCTACACCTCCTTTCCTGGGGAAGGCTTGATAAAAATCCTCACCAATTTGCATAGGTGAACACAGACCCAAACCCTTGGATCTTAAGAACAATGAAAAAGCAATCAGGTTCTTAAAAGAAGAAGTTTAATTAAAGAAAAGGTAAAAGAATCACCTCTGTAAAATCAGGATGGTAAATACCTTACAGGGTAATCAGATTCAAAACATAGAGAATCCCTCTAGGCAAAACCTTAAGTTACAAAAAGACACAAAAACAGGAATATGCATTCCATTCAGCACAGCTATTTTACCAGCCACTAAACAAAAGAAATCTAATGCATTTCTAGCTAGATTACTTACTAACTTTTTACGGGAGTTCTGAGCTGCATTCCTGATCTGTTCCCAGCAAAAGCATCACACAGACAGACCCTTTGTTCCCCCACCTCCATCTTTGAAAGTATCTTGTTTCCTCATTGGTCATTTTGGTCAGGTGACAGTGAGGTTATCTTAGCTTCTTAACCCTTTACAGGTGAAAGGGTTTTGCCTCTGACCAGGAGGGATTTTATAGCACTGGGGACAGAAAGGTGGTTTCCCTTCCCTTTATATTTATGACATGCATTCAAAAACAAAACAATGTAAAACTTCAGAGCCTATAAGTCCATTCAGTCCTATTTTTTGTTCAGCAAATTGCTCAGACAAACAAGTTTGTTTACATTAGCAGGCGATAACGCTGCCCGCTTCTTGTTTAAAATGTCACCTGAAAGTGAGAACAGGCATTCTCATTGCACTGTTGTAGCCAGTGTTGCAAGATATTTATGTGCCAGATGTGCTAAAGATTCATATGTCCCTTCATGCTTCAACCACCATTCCAGAGGACATGCATCCATGCTGGTAAAGGGTTCTGATCGATAACAATTCAAAGCATTGTGGACCAACGCATGTTCATTTTCATAATCTGAGTCAGATGCCACCAGCAGAAGGCTGATTTTCTTTTTTGGTGGTTCAGATTCTGTAGTTTTGCATAGTAGGTTTGCTCTCCAAGACTTCTGAAAGCATGCTCCACACCTCATCCCTCTCAGATTTTGGAAGGCACTTCGGATTCTTAAACCTTGGGTTGAGTGCTGTAGCTATCTTTAGAAATCTCACATTTGTACCTTCTTTTTGTTTTGTCAAATCTGCTGTGAAAGTGTTCTTAAAACGAACATGTGCTGGGTCATCATCCCAGACTGCTATAACATGAACTATATGGCAGAATGCGGGTAAAACAGAGCAGGCGACATACAATTCTCCCCCAAGGAGTTCAGTCACAAATGTAATTAACACATTTTTTTTAAACGAGCATCATCAGCATGGAAGCATGTCCTCTGGAATGGTGGCCGAAGCATGAAGGGGCATATGAACGTTTAGCCTATATGGCACGTAAATACCTTGCAATGCCGGCTACAAAAGTACCATGCAAATGCTTGTTCTCACTTTCTGGTGACATTGCAAATAAAAAGAGGGCAGCATCATCTTCTGTAAATGGAAATAAATGTGTTTGTCTTAGCGATTGGCTCAGTAAGAAGTAGGACTGAGTGGACTTGTAGGCTCTGAAGTTTTACATTTGTAAGTTACACTTTCATGTCAAAGAGAGTGCATTACAGCACTTGCATGAGGTGAATTGAAAAATACTATTTCTTTTGTTTATCATTTTTATAGTGCTAATATTTGTAATAAAAATAATATACACTTTGATTACAATTACAACACAGAATACAATATATATGAAAATGTAGAAAAACATCCAAAATAGTTAATACATTTCTATTGGTATTCTATTGTTTAACAGTGTGATTAAAATTGTGATTAATTGTGATCAATTTTTTTAATTGTGATTAGTTTTTTTTGCGTTAATCGTGTGAGTTAACCACGATTAATCAACAGCCCTAAAAAAAGATAATAGAACCTGAGCTGCAGCATCTTTTCTGTTTAGCTCCCTCAGTGGTCCCAGGGGCAGCTGCAGCCAGGAGTTACTAGTCCTGCAGTTGCACGGCCGGCATAGCTGCACTGCCAGGGAGCTGG
Organism: Natator depressus; assembly: GCF_965152275.1. Taxonomy (NCBI): domain Eukaryota; kingdom Metazoa; phylum Chordata; order Testudines; family Cheloniidae; genus Natator; species Natator depressus. Next base: position 52,691,430 of record NC_134238.1, read on the forward strand.
GGCAAAGACCCTGTCAGATGCCAAAGCCGGGTACAGAGCAGGCACAGGAGCTCTTTGAGGATCACTGAGAAGGCACCAGGTTTTCAAGCTGGCCCCACTGATTTTTTTTGTAGTGGGGGGGGTGGGGTGGAGAGGAGGGGAATAGAATGGGCAGATGGAGCTATGTGCCTTACATATGGATCTATATGATGGGAGGGAATCCTTATGGAAGGGTACTGTGCAAGGAGCACCTCACCCACTGTTTTGTTCTTCTTTTTCCAGTGGTGGGGTGTGATCTGGGCCATGGCTATGTTGTTGCTATGAATGTGTAGTTTATTACTTTCTTTACAGAAGCACTCAGTTACACTGGCACAAGTGCAAAGGAGCTACTGAGATATATATGGGTGTAAAGAAGATCAAAATCTGGTTTTTGGTGTGCATGGTGATCAGTAAGAAAACAGCACTGTGGTTGGGCAGTACATAAATTTCACTCATTCATTTTGATTTGTGCACCATGGAAGATTATGCATGAGACAGGCCAAGTGAGAAGTTTTAAATCCAACCCAAGGTAGATACCTAAAAATGGCTTAACAAAACTTACATGAAGTTACATGAACTACAAGATGAGAGCAAGGATGAAATATATCAGGCCTAACCGTTATTTTACCAGAAACTTATAAGCCCTTGAGCACAGGTCTGTTGGGCAAGTATTTTAGCATCATTACTGGAACATTATGGGCCCAAGTCTGCCATCTCACACTGAAAAGTACTTACTCACATAAGTAGCTGCACCAAAGTCGAGGAATCTACTCCGGTTACTATTTATTATTCAAGACAAGTAAGGGTGGCCATTATTTGGAGTATTTTTAGTTAAAATAATGAATGGAGAACAGCTGTTTTACTTTGTAGCTATTGCATAGTACACAAGCTATTTTAAATGATAGTTAAAAGAAGTATTTCTTGCGGTCCACTCTTTGACTTGGGAAAAGACTAGTCTATTAAGAGATTTCTCACCCAGTAGGCATTAATCTAAATAGAATGTAACTCGCAGTAAAAACCAGCATTGACCACAAATACATTTTTTCCCCCAGGCCATATAAATGATTGTGGCACAAGTTGGGAGAAGGTTGCTAAATGTTTAAAAATATCTAAACCGTTTTAGTTGAAGTACAACTTTCTAAACTATGGGCACTTTATTGGGATTTGTTGATCAAGCAGTTCATATTACCCACTCTGTGTTTACAGGTGTAAACTATGTATACCATTCAGTCAGCTCAGAAGTTGCAGCAGGACTGAACAAATTTTCCTTCACCACATCACACTTACTTCTGGTTTGGTTTGGTTTTGAAGTCTGCTTTTAGACTCTAAGAAATATTTGGAGAATGTGACCGTTACAGTTAAACATATTCTCAGTGAAAAGCCATTTGTTAGTAGATGACTCCTCTCCCAAAGGAAAAACAGCACTTTGTATTACAAAACAGAAATTGGAAAGAAACTGAAAGGTGATTATAGATATTATAGACCATTCAAGGTGTATATCAAGTGTCATTTTCTATATATGTACATTATGTAAATATAAGGTTGGAGTCTTCTGGAATTAAAAACACTTGGTGCAAACCTTTAAAGTCACATCATTAAATCTACATTGAAAAACTCTCCTTACTTAAACTCCAGTCCTCCCAGTTTAGTATTGGTGTTCTTAATATATTAAGATGTGCTTACAAATCTCATAAGAAGAACAAAATTACTTTAAAATAAGCTCTATGGAGTGTTGTTGTAGCTGTATTGGCCCCTGATATTAGAGAGGCAAGGTGGGTGAGGTGATATCTTTTATGGGACCAACTTCTGTTGGTGAGAGAGACAAGCTTTTGAACTACACAGAGCTCTTCTTCAGGTCTAAATTGCTCAAGGTCGGGTTAACCAGTAAGTGAACAAAAAAAATTTTAAAAAGAGCCACACTATGATACATTTCTATACAAGGATGGCTAGATTCCTGTTCCTCACTCTGTTACTCCAGTTTTATATCAGTGTAACTCCATGGTGAATCAGAACCCTGAAGTCTTCAAAAGGAGAGAATAATTTGTCAGCATGTTTTTACCCTGGTTTGCTCCCATTATACTTACAATTACACTGAAAGTAGTAGATTTCTATTTTAGCAAAAAGTGAAATAACTGTCCAAATGGCGTTTTGTGATGTTGACACTATGAAATGAAAATCGGAGCATAAGAGTAGCCAGAGGGTCTTTGAAATGTCATCGCTTGGATGCTAAATGGAAGATAGATGTTAATGGCCGACTTTTAGACATGCAGTTGCCTGGAAATTTATACTTAGGAAAAAAGTAATAATTATCCAACTGGATATATAAGGCCAGAGCCATAGCTGGAGTAAATTGGGATAGCTCCAAGTCAGCTGAGGATCATGTCTGTATTTTCATATACCATCTTTGTGAATGTGCTGAGGCCTATAACCCACACAAAAATATCTCCTGTTCCCCTTAGCACTGGTTCCTAGTTCCATTCTCCTTGTCCAACCATTCCCAGTCTTTGTCCCCAGTTCCTCATCTGATCTGAGAAACCTCCTATTTCTCTCACCAGCTTCCAGTCCCAGTCTTCTTCACCCCCACCCCCTTTCCAGTCTGAGAATCACTAGACTCCTTGTCTCAGTCTATTCCTTTTCCTCCTTCCATTCCAGTTTTTGTCTCCTCTGCATTTGAATGGCAGCAGTGGGTGGCATTGAAAGCACATTAGAGACATTCTCCCTGCTCTCATTTCCAGTGTGCGGCCCACCATGGCCTGGAGCAGCAATTACAGGGAAAGTACTTCTGAGCCTCCTTAAGTGTTGCACTAGAGGGAGCATGCTTAATTGCTTCCTCTAGCATATATACAGTCTGGTCACATGAAAGAGCTGTGAGGAGATGGAGAATGCTCAGTCACTCTGTGGAGATGGTGCATACAGAATCAAGTCAGCACTAGGAGGGGAGAGGGATTTCTGCATGCTCAGTAAGAATGGAATCTGGAGATTTTAGCTACTAAAATTGAAGACTTTATTGAGCATGTATGAAGTGAGATTTAAAGGCTTATAGCTTAGCCAAATGTAGGTGGATTTTCACAGGCATGACAAAAGGCACATTCCTGACAAAAAGGCCACCCGCCTGCCAAATTTCAAGTCCCTGATACAGCATTGGGCAAAGAAAATGTCACCAGAACTTTTTTAGCATGAGCAAACAAGCAAACAATATACTTTTTTCCAGCTTTGGTCTAGGAAATAGCTGAACCATTTCCACGCCGAAAATAAACAAAAATTCAGCCTGAGGCAGATATCTGCCATGTAAAATTTCAGCTCAGACAGTGAAGCAACTGGGTTTTATAATGGGACTTGTGGCCGTACCTTAATAATACGCAGCACTAATGAGCCCTAGCTATAATTTCACATATTTCTCCCTGCATTTTTAGGGTGGGTTTACTTAGGAGTGGATAAGCTAAATGGAAAGAAAAGGGAAGGGAAAGGAGTTGAAGGGAACAGCCCCATATGCTTCCTGTTTGCTTTTCCCATTCATGAAAACTGAACAGTATAAGTCTACAGAACATGCATATATATGGCCCTATTCAACACCAATAACAGGTTTTAATAGCTTTGTCCAAGGTAATGTGTCAAAGGCCTCTTCTAATCAAGTTGTAACCTGATACTTGTCAATTAATATGGGTCACATAACATAAGGACACTAGTTTTGCAAGTTGAAAAAGGCAAAAGGGAATGTACTTCAAAGGAAAAATAGGATGGACCCATGTAATGGAAACAAGTAAGCAAAGAAGATTCAAAGTAAGTGTGTGTGTATGTGTGTGTGTGTATGAGAGAGAGAGAGAGAAATTAACCCCCAGAGAAGGTCTACTTTGTGTGGCTGACATTTACAGTATACACCACACAACTCAAGCAGCACTGTTTAATATTTTTTCATAAGGTTGAACTGTTTCACTGTTTTAGCATCTTTGAACAACATCCCTTCCCATCCCCACTCCCTGCTCTCCTTCAATATTAAGCTCATGTATTTTACGTCTGACAGTTTATGTGCTTAAATGCATTTATTGTGATCAAGACAATAGAAAATACCATTCCATACCACAGTTTCTAGAATGACCTCTTGCAGTGACCCAGAATCTCAATACAGTTCAGGATGTTCCTTTTATTCTGCTTTTGATTTTCCAGTCTGATGGAAATGTTTAGTGACCTTTTATACCATCTTTTGAAGGCTGATTTTCTTTATCTAGTCAAGTGAAGATGAGAAACCTGTTCACTGACCTATTGCCTGATGCAAAACCTCAGATAACCATGATGTATCAGCTGTTAGGGCAGCAAAGGAGACAGCGTCAGGAGTATTAACATGATGAACAGACTGCACTAGGGCAGTTCTCTTGGTTATGCTATTATATTGGGTTAGTCTTGCCTCTAATTTATACTGAGAGGATGTTTCTAAAGCCTATTAATATATATGTGATAAATTGTGTTCTGCTCATGTACAGTCTTACAAAGTTAACTTATGAGACCAAAGAATATTTCCACATTCTTGCATCTGAAATAATGGTTTTACTCAAGCATTTCTCTAACTCTCCACCAACTGCTGGTCCTGGTATAGATCAAAGAATACTTTTGGTGTAAAGATATACAAAGAAAATGTATAAAAATGATAACATGTATGTCTCTCTCGCTTTATATTACTGACTTGACAGTATCACTTCATCACCGTTTCCTGCACTATAAAGTGTATTTCGAAACAAAAACCTTTGTAAAAAAGAGGTGGAAGTGTGTTGAGCAAAGTCCTGCTATCACTATCCCATTTATGTTTTCCCCACACCCCAGATATTATGAGACTTATCTGATCAAAGTACATGCCTGTTGTTTTTATATAAAGATTCAAATACATATTTTTGTCTTTACCGACATAGGTATTGAAGGCTACATTTTTCATAATGAAATAGTATGCTGACTTTCATGTTAATCTCTCAGGTGTATTAGCCACATGTATACCAGGATGGACAGTGGTAAAGCATTATTTTTCTAAAAAGGATTATGCATTATTTTCTGTCATTACCTTCATTTAACACCCCATGGGGAGGTACAAAAAGTCTTCCACCTCTCAGTTCTGAAGGAGCATGCTTTATGACATAAAAAGAAAAGGAGTACTTGTGGCACCTTAGAGACTAACAAATTTATTAGAGCATAAGCTTTCCTGAGCTACAGCTCACTTCATCAGATGCATTCAGTGGAAAATATAGTGGGGAGATTTATATACACAGAGAACATGAAACAATGGGTGTTACCATACAGACTGTACCAAGAGTGATCAGAAAAGGTGAGCTATTACCAGCAGGAGAGCGGGGGGCGGGGGGCGGCGGGGGGGGGGCCAGGGGGGGACCTTTTGTAGTGATAATCAAGGTGGGCTATTTGCAGCAGTTTACAAGGACTGTAGGAGGGGAAATAAACAAGGAGAAATAGTTTTACTTTGTGTAATGACACATCCACTCCCAGTCTTTATTCAAGCCTAAGTGATATATGCCATCATGTGCCAGCAATGCCCCTCTGCCATGTACATTGGCCAAGCCGGACAGTCTCTACATAAAAGAATAAATGGACACAAATCAGACGTCAAGAATTATAACATTCAAAAACCAGTCGGAGAACACTTCAATCTCTCTTGTCACTCGATTACAGACCTAAAAGTGGCAATTCTTCAACAAAAAAACTTCAAAAACAGACTCCAGCGAGAGACTGCTGAATTGGAATTAATTTGCAAACTGGATACAATTAACTTAGGCTTGAATAAAGATTAGGAGTGGATGCGTCCTTGTAAACTGCTGGAAATGGTCCAACTTGATTATCATTACAAAAGATCCCCCCTGCTCTCCTGCTGGTAATAGCTCACCTTTCCTGATCACTCTTGTTACAGTCTGTATGGTTTCAGAGTAGCAGCCGTGTTAGTCTGTATTCGCAAAAAGAAAAGGAGGACTTGTGGCACCTTAGCGACTAACCAATTTATCTGAGCATAAGCTTTCATCAATTGCATCCAATGAAGTGAGCTCTTCATCGGATGCAATTGATGAAAGCTTATACTCAAATAAATTGGTTAGTCTCTAAGGTGCCACAAGTCCTCCTTTTCTTTTTACAGTCTGTATGGTAACACCGATTGTTTCATGTTCTCTGTGTATATAAAATCTCCCCACTATATTTTCCACTGTATGCGTCTGATGAAGTGAGCTGTAGCTCACGAAAGCTTATGCTCTAATAAATTTGTTAGTCTCTAAGGTGCCACAAGTACTCCTTTTCTTTTTATGGATACAGACTAACACGGCTGCTACTCTAAAACCTGTCATTATGACATAAAGTTTATGTTTCACATTCCTGAAAAGATGTAGTTTATAATTAAAAGCCAAATAGATTTAATATGGTAAGTATTACATTATATATTCTTTCCTGTATGCACCTACTTTCTTGCTCATTTTTGAATATTGATAGTGATATATTGCCGGTAAGCCATCACAACACCAATATGGTGGAAGACCTTTCTGCTGAAAGATTATTATGCTATTAGTGTTCCGACTGTAAGTTTGCAACAGAGGTAACATAATTGTTCTCCGTATGTAGCATATTATGGCTTGTATTTCCTTCCACAGAAATCTCCTCTTCATCCACTGCAATACATTAAAACAAAGCACATTTGTAAGAGGTATATGTCTGTAGATAGAGGTGGGTAAATGGTCAAAGTTTGAAGGTTCACTTCAGCTAGAATAAACACACCTGAATTTGATACTTCAGCTGAATCTTTTAAATGTACAAAATTAGTAGAGAACAGCTTTTCTCAAAGTATTTTGGCATTTCTACTCCCATTCTCAGGCAGAAGCATAAATGACATGGTCCACTAAACTTTTTTGAACACTAGAAACATTTCCATTCAGATTATATTTGAGTTTTGACTGAACACTCTTGTCAGTATCTTTATCTTCTTACCATTTCACTAACGCAGGGATGGGAAAGTGAGGAGGAGTGATTGACACATATCTATTAAAATTTGATTTATAGGACACTAGATGGTGCCTGTACATTTCCGATGCCCATCCAAACCGCAGTAAGATATACAATTTTTAGTCTCCCTTGCACCTTTGCATTTTTTATGTAAAATAATAAAGTATTTTTAGACAATAGTTGGTTGCACCAAAAACAAACTTACCTGCCACAAAGAGCCAAAGACCAAATTCAACACAATACCATATCATATCTGTATTCTGCATTCACTGTCACTCAGACTGAGAAAACTTGGGTCTTCTTCAAGGTATTTCATTATAAACGCTTCCAAAATGTACTCATTTTTCAAAAGTTTTATTGTTAAGTTTGAAGACTAGACAAGGTCATACTGGTTTTACATCATCCTACATGATTAAAGTATATACAAAAACATTTGAATGTTACACAGCTTCAAAGGTTGCAAAGGTCATTGTGTCTGAGTTACTTCTGTACTTACTGACACATCAGAAGCCAGCACTGAATATTATATTTCATATTTGTTGTATAGCAAAGATACACTCATTAGTATCCCTAGTCTTCAAAACTCACACTAATTTGTATGCAGTCATTCCGAAAGAGAAAGTCAACCTAAAAATCAGAATCAGTTGACGTGATAAGCCCTTAATAGAACATAGATCAAACTAAGCTTTGTGCCTTGTTTTATTTCTCAGGCTATATAGCACATCATAGAGCTATAGAAAAGTGAAGCCAGCCTACAAATATTTAACTGCTTCAGGGTGAAATTTAATTAAGAGAACAATTGCACTCCAGTTCGGTGTCATTGTTACAATTTATATAAAAATTAAGGATTGTTTCAGATTGTTTTTCCAACCTTTTTAGAAAGACATATTCTCTGCTCCTTGTGTGTATGGAACTCCCATTGCTTTTAAGAGGGGCAAATGGTAGAATCAGGGTAGAATATGTTCCTTAGTGTCAATTAATTTTATGCAGATAAAGGGGTAAAAAAAAAAAGTTAAAAGAAAAAATTCTTAAATGATGGGCCAAACCTGGCTCTCAGTTGCTATGTTAAATCTGAAGTAACTTCATACGAGTCAATGAAGTTATTTCAGTTTTATACAGCTATCACTTGGAGCAAAATTTGGCTCGATGGTTGTACAATGCAGTCTAAAGAAAGTTTTCCGGGAACTAAAAATCAAATGATGTCACTAGAAAAATCCCCAATACAGCATTTGAAAAGGTAAATGCATCATATATGATTCATTAATAAATCATCACAGAGCACTATCACAATGTATTGAACTTTCTCTTCAGGCTCTGAAGAATGAATTGAGGAAGGCTGACAAAAACAAACAGATGGAAAAAATCAACTCTGAAATATTATGAAATAAGATAAAAATCTAAATTCTGTAACATAATATTGTTTTTTTATGTGCTAGTGAAATTGAAACGTTTCAGAGTAGCAGCCGTGTTAGTCTGTATTCGCAAAAAGAAAAGGAGGACTTGTGGCACCTTAGAGACTAACAAATTTATTTGAGCATAAGCTTTCGTGAGCTGCAGCTCACTTCATCGGGTGTAGCTCACGAAGGCTTATGCTCAAATAAATTTGTTAGTCTCTAAGGTGCCACAAGTACTCCTTTTCTTTTTTTGAAATTGAAACATAATTAATCACTGAGCCAAGATGGATAAGTTCAAATCCAAACTTAAAAATGTAAAGTACTAGTAAACATATATAAATTACTTATGAACATGGCAACTAAATTAAAAAACAACACTAAAACAAATTGCTGACTTAGAGAACTAACTTTCAGAAATGGCCTCTCATTTAGTGGGCAAAGTCAGATAGAGGTCTATATGCTATTATTTATACCTACAATTAAATGCAGGTATAAATTAGTGCTCACAAAGTAGGAGGCTAAATTGAGACCCCCTTTAGCTATCAGGCCAGAAAAAATTCAAACATTACCACCCAACAACTCTTTTGTGAAGACCCTAAAGTGCAAAACATGGGCAGTATGTAATTTAACTATATACCAGTCCCCCATTTTCCAACAGTTTTTGCTCTTTCAAAATGCCATTATGATTGACTTTCTCTTTAAAATTGTTCACTACAATTGAAGACCACTCCATATATACATCATTAAGGAATGCTGCTAACACAGTTACAGACGAGACGGTAACAGTCTAGTGGCTTTTGTTATGCAGCACAAATTTAAAAAAAAAAAAATAACAAAAACTTAGCAGTGTTGCACAGGACCTCAACATTTCTTACACATACTTTCTTTTACCTTTAGAGGACTCAATTAAAATCTTTGAAAATCCATGTCTAAGCCTTACAAAATAAATACTTGTATAAATACAGCATAAGGGTTAAGTAATTTTTATTTGTTTTTAAAAATTCAAGTAATTGGAGACGTGCTGTCAAGCAAACCTCCACAAATCAGTAACACATTTTTGTTTCAAAAATTCCCCACAAAGTTTTAAGGTCTTTCAAAGTGAACTTTTCTCTTTGTGGCGAAGGAGAGATTATATGCAGGTTGTGGAATTCAAACTGTTTTGCTTTTGAAGTAAAATGTCCCCCTTTGCGGATTATGGGACAATTACTTGTATATCTGGGAGGCAGGCCCAGGTTCATATCTCAATGATGTTATAGCTTCAATAAAATGTAATGGTGACAAACAGAAATTCAGCATTATTTGTTTAAAACATGCAGGACTACATATCTATATCAGCATGTTATGAAAGTAGTGAAAATAATCAGCTATCCAATGTTCTAAACAATGTTAGTTTAGATAATTAAACCACCTCCCCACCCCAAGAATTTGAGAGTAAAATAATAACATAATACTACTTTGCATGTATCTTTAATCTGAAGAACTCAGTGCTTCACAAAGGTGAGTATCATCATCTCCTTTTACTGTTAGGGAAACTGAGGCAGAAGTAAAGTGACTTGCCCAAGGCTGCATGAATAAGCAACAGAGCTGGCATTTGAACAGAGGTCTCTTGATTCCCAGTTTTATGCTCTACCCATACATTGCCTCACACACTTCAAGAGGGATGTGCTCATGTGAAACTTTCACAGAGAACTAACATAATGGACACTACCCCGCACATCGCTGGGAACACGTGCAGTTGGGCTGCATCCAGCTACTACACAATAGGAGGGGGAATAGTGGGTGTGGCCTGCCGCTCCCCTCTTACAGTGCTCTGGGGTCATGTGCTATCTGTGGACTATATTCCTGACATGCCCCACTTACAGCGTTCCCCTGTATAGGCTGAGTTTGTTCCTCCATGCATCAGACATGCAGCCGTTCAGTGGCTTTTGTTCTTATGCACCTGCAGACCATACCTTAGAATTGGGTCTTATCTGAACAGGATGTTGTTAAAACAATGTAACATTTTCGGAGGGACTAGAAAAGGAAGTAATTCTGTGAATAATGTAATCAGATGGATGAAATCTTGATATGGGCTTAGTTAAAAAAGCCCAGCGAGGTGGATGGGTGTGAATACACCCTTCAATTAGCATAACCTGTAAGGATAAATTAATCAATCCCTCCACCTCACCAAGATAAAAGGGCTATGTGAGTATTGGTTTGGGTGAAGTGCCTGTGTGCGTGAGGGAAGGGAGCACAGAGAACAGAGACAGAGGCAAAATGGAAGAATGCCAAGTAGCAGCCTGTGAACAAAGTGTATGACCCTGGAAAAAAGCAAGAGAGAGAGAGAGTTTTGTGGGTGTGGTGTTGGCTAAATAGGCTTGGAGTTGTATTCTATTGTTTCTGATTCCTCCTGGCTTCAGAGAAGCAGGATCTTGTACATTCCTTCTAAATAAGAAAGATTGTGTCAAAGAAAATATATCTACATAAATTTTTACTCCCAACTGGAACATCCCCAGGGGCCAGGGCCCTGAACTTCGAATAGCACTTGATCAAAAAGGGCCAACAATGACATACAGTGAACAAACAGGGACAAATTCAGGCCTCACATTGCTCACTGACATGCTGTAGTCAGGAGGGGATCTGAAGAGCCCAACATTGACATGCTCCTCTGACACTATTGAGTTCACATTCTGCAGGAACTTCCTGGCCAGCACCACAGAGGGAGCATACCAGGGCAGTGCTGGGGCTAGGAAAAGTGGGCATCTACTCCCTGATCCCACATGCACCCTCCGTCACTAAGACTAAGGAGGCTTCTGGGATAAGTAATCTCCTGGGCAGCTCTGTGGAGATTGCATGCCCACCCCTGAGCAAGTCAGAATATGGGCACCTATTAATGCTGTTTTTGCAGCATAAATGTGCACCTGTGTCCATGGTAAAAGTACTTGGGCCTTGAATTTGGTCCACAGTGTCTAATCTCAGCCTTCTTGAAAAATCAAATTGCAAACTGAATTCCTAAACTTTGCTTTAACAAAGTCATTAACTCCGTAATATACTGATAGTAGATTTTGTTCCACATACAAACGGGTCAGTTCTTTTAAAGAAAACAATGCTAGCTAGCAATGAGATTAATGTAAAAAAGACAGCCACTATGTCCACAGCATGCATAACATAAAGTAAGCTGAATGGAAACAAAATGCAGTTGCATGGACTCTGTAGTTTAAATAAAAGTAATGAAAGGTAGTTTGCAACATCACAAGTACCATATACCACAGACTATCTTCCCAAATGTGTGTCATAAATACTGACAATGTTTGATAGGCACAAGGGAAACAATATAATGCAGTCATCCCAGAGAAAACTTATTGCTAAAAGCTGCAGTATCTCTTTTTGCAAGTAAGATGACAGTGCGATTTGCAAACAATGTGTCAGCCCAGTGTTTCTAAAGCTGCAAATGATCTTTTTCATGCCGTTTCTCCTTCCTTGTAAAAAGGATGCTGCTGTTCTTTCCCTAACACACTTCAACTAGTGTGAACAACTCAGAAGAAAACGAGAAAGGTAATTGCACAGCCAGCGGGACAATACGGTAACAGATTTAAAGGGCAGAATCAGGTTGGATCCTTTAAAGGGCAGGCTTAGACCTCCTTACAAAAGACAGTTAGCGGCCTACCAAAAAGTGAGCACTTTTTCATGAAAAACCCATTCAACTTCCTACAGGTTTTGCAGTTTCTTCTACAGAGATACTTTTAGGAATATAGAGAATTGTGTTGTCAGACAGAGATGCTCTTCAGTCCTCTTCTGTGCAGCCCAACAGCTCTGACCGTAAAGTGATCCTGCCATACCATGACCAAGGGAGGATCCTTATGTGCCGTGCATAGATTGGTGGGTCAATGACATTCTTTCTGTGTGTGTCATTGTCAAAATTTCCCTGAAAAACCTAGAACGCAAGAAATAAAAATTATTATTTTTGCCTGTGTTGCCCTTGGTGAATACTAGCTCATGGAAGAAAAAGAGTTGATGAAAGGACAATTTCCCAATACTGCAGCAGGGTCTTTTTCTCAGCTAGGGGGAGCTACTCCTTGCAAGGCTTAAAAAGGTCTCCAAAAAGAACCGGGTCAATAATTGCATAAATAATACAGTTTAATGAATTAATTAGTTGATATAACAGTATTAATTAATATAACAGTATTTTAGTAAGTTTACTGTCTCCTTTGAGGGTCAGGAAAGTGCTTTTTATAATTATCGCGGATACCAGAAACAGAAAACATGTCATGCTGAAATAATTGTCAATTTGCCAATTGGGGAGTGTTGCATGACTGCATTAGCTTTGCCTAGAGCAAGGGTTCACAAACATTTTCCATAGTGTGGACTTTCTGCCCTCCTACTTGCAATTGCTGGACTGTCTCTCTTCCTATTCATAAGGTCCCTCTGGCCACTACAGCACTACAATTGCCTACATGAAAAATTAATATTAAGAAAGCAATGTATTTCTAGCATCTTTGAATGTGATTTCGCAGTTGGACATAAGGTAGAGAACCAGCATCATGTGACCAACCAACTCTTTGTGGACCACTATAAGTGTTCCATGGGCCACTAGTATTTCATCAACCACAGTTTCAGAACCTCTGGCTAGCTGGCGCTGGACCCCAAGAAGTGATGCAGCAATCTGATGTAGTACAGCCCAATGGGCAAATGCCAGCATTGCCAAACGCAAGAGTTCAAAAATCAGAAGACAAACCAAACCCAATTCCAACTTAAAGTTCACACTGTATGTGCTCCTGCTAACATGTTCCAATCCTGCACATGTGCTCTGTGGCACCCTTTACTGTAACACTATGTTCTGTAAAGAGCAGGAAACTTATAAGAAAACATGTCCAGAGGCTGAAGGAATACAGAGACATAGACATAGAAGTAGGAGAGGCAAGGAGGGCAAAGGCAAGGGGAAGAGGCAGAAGGTGGACCAAGCATGGGGCTGAGTAACAGAAGGAGGACTGTGAGAGGCAGGTTTAAAGTGCTTTGATGGGAGAATTTAACTATATCTGAAGTGATTAAGGTCTTGTCACTTGGCCTTTTGAGTCAAGAGCCTCTTGGTTCTTTCTGAGGGGAATGAGTCAAGGTATAGAGGAGAAATTTGATAATAGGGATTAAAATTTAGTAATATTGCAGGGTGAAAGTTTACCCCAAATTCACAAATGAAGTAAGAAGGTGAAACTACCAGTTAAGTCAGTGAGAAATGAGCTAACTAACTCCAGGGATAAATTTGACCTTTAGCCATCTACAGGATGAGCCATTGTTATATTTATTTCTATTTACGGTACTTACATGGTCACCTCTACCATAATATCTGAGGGTTTCACAATCTATAATATATTTATCCTCACAACATCTCTGTAAGGCAGGGAAGTACTATCCTCCCCATTTCACAGATGGGAAACAGCAGATAGAGACTAAGGCAGGGGTGGGCAAACCTTTTGGCCTGAGGGCCACATCAGGGTTCCGAAACTGTATGGAGGGCAGGTGTAGTGTATTAAATTGCTCCCTGTTGGAATGGACTGCTTTCGATGTACTACTTACGGCTGCCAGTCCTGATGCTCTGTGAGTAGCACATTCCTACTGGGAGCAATTTAATACACTACACCTGTCGGCTCTTGCAGCCGTGATGCCCAGCAGGAGTTTGCAGCCCACTGCCCAGAGCGCTGGCAACATGGCGAGCTGAGGCTGCGGGGGAGGGTGGCAAGCTGAGGCTGCGGGGGAGGGTCGGGGGGCTAGGCTCCCCGACCGGGAGCTCAAGGGCCAAGCAGGATGGTCCCGCGGGCCAGTTTGCTCACCTCTGGACTAAGGGCTAGATTTTAAAGGTATTTAGGCACCTAAAGATACAGGTGGGCATTTAGTAGGATTTTCAGAAGCACCTAGGTACCTACTCCCATTGAAATCAATAGGAGTTAGGTGCTGGGCACTTCTGAAAATCCTACTAAATTCCCACCTGTATGTTTAGGTACTTAAATACCTTTAAACGATGGCCCTAAGGTCACACAAGAGTCTGTGGCAGTGCCGAGAATTGAACCTGGCTTTACGAAGTATGAGGTTAGCATCCTGACTGTTGGATTATCCATCCCTCTGGTTAGCCTAGTCATCTCATTAATCATTAGTTATTAGTAATCATTTTAAAAGTTTCAACTTGAATTCAAGATAGGTGCACGTTAATCATTCTTTTCAAATACAAGGATACTCTGACAGAACCTGCTCCTGCTCCCATTACATTTAATAACAAAATTCCTATTACATTTAAAATATTTCACACATTTTTTCTTTTTATATTGCGGGTTTTCTCTTTATATTAGGGTTCAAATGTTAAATGCTAGCCATGGAGGGTGGGATTTTTAAAAGTGCCTTAGTGATTTAGGAACACAAGTCCCATTGACTCAACATAGTACTTGAGCTCTGAATTCACCTAGGCTCTTTTGAAAATCCCATCCTGAATTCCCCCCAGCCCTTTTTCTCATCCACCTAATATTAAACTGCAAAAATAAGACTGAAACATCAAGCAAATATTTCAGTTCACTCCATGGGTGAAATCATGGAGCCACTGAAATCAATGGCAGTCTTGATATTAACTTCAGTCATCCCAGAACTCCCTGTTACAGATGGCTTTTGTCTGCAGCAGTTGACTGATCTTACCCATGGGGTAATCTGCTGCACAACCAATATCTGCAGCCTTGCTCTAAAATTGTATCAAAATTACTAACATTTTAAAATTAAATACCTTTTTGACTTAGCATTTTTGGCATACATTGGATGTTGAGATAAAAATTTGCTAAATCATATTGTTTCACACAGTAGGACATTACTGAAGAGGGGTTGATATTTTATTTCATCACTAGTGAGTACATCTTGGACATACAACCGATTTTGCTGTAAATTCACTGTTGATCAAAATCTCAACTTCTACTGTCAAAGAACGGTCAGGAAATGAAAAAAATGGTATTGGTTAGTGAAAAAAGCTATGACTGAGTCAAAAAGTCTGAATACTGTGCAGCTCACATATGATGGGTTTCTGTTTTGTTTTGTTTTGAGCTAGGGTAAACCAATATATAAATCAATATATTGTCTCTAGTTTGTGTTAAAGCGCTGTAGTATTTTTCCTTAAGTCACAATAGCCACAAGTTCATTTTAAAGATTGGTTTTTTTGTTGGCAAGATGAGAAAGATATTTTGAGAGGGAATTTTCAGCATATTTTGAAGTTCTTCATTCCCTTCAAACTTTGACAAATTCTCTTTTTGTGTTCACCTGAACACCGGGCAAAAGGTTGAAAAGCAATATCTATTGGCTTTTCAGTGTCCTATAAAAAATGAAATGGTGGTTTTAGTTCTATTCCTACTGGACAGGTACTCCTACGACAACTTGCACTCAGGCCATGTCTACACTTACCGGTAGATCGGCTTTGCTGCAATGGATGCAGCATGTGTTGATTTAGTGTGTCTAGTGAAGACCCCCTAAATCGACAGTAGAGCACTTTCTGGTCAATTCCGGTACTCCACCTCTCTGAGAAGAGTAATGAAAGTCAATGGGAGAGCATTTTCCATTGACACAGTGCAGTGTAGACACCTAAGTTGACCGAAGCCACATCGATTCCAGTTACGTTATTCATGTAACTGGAGTAGTGTAACTTAAGTTAACTTACCGCGGTAGTATGCACAAGAAGTTTTAACAGAGATGCCAAAGACTGAATGCCTGGGGGACTAAACTACCCTCTCAGCCCTAAACGTGGTCTGTTCATGCAAAATATTTACAAAATAGCATAAGAAAATCTACACTGCTTTCCATGCTGTATATATCCCTTGAACATAAAACATCTTTTTGAAGTTCTATCAATCTGGCACCTTGAATACCTAAGAATGGCCATAGTGGGTCAAACCAAAGGTTTATCTAGCCCAGTACCCTGTCTCCTGACAGTGCCCAAGGTCAGGTGCCCCAGAGAGAATGAACAGAACAAGTAATCATCAAGTGATCCATCCCCTGTCGCCCATTCCCAGCTTCTGGCAAACAGATAAACTTGATATGATAAATGATAAACTTGAATGGTAAACTTCCCTTCCATCCTCTTCATGGAAGATAAATTTGCCTTATAAAGTGGAACCTAGTTACTATAGAGATAGGCACATTACAAGTGCATGTGTAGTTAAAATAGATTACATTAGACTAGAGAGATAGACTATGGAGAAAACAACACTAAGGGCTATGAAAAATATATTTATCATAGGAAACCATTCATAGACTGAATGCAGTATTGATTAGATAAATCAGCTAGAGAGTTGGGATAACAAGATTGCTTCTGACTTTAAGTTTCTTTCATGACATTGCAACATGGTATAAGGCAAGCTTGATGAACAAATGTTGCACTGTGGCAAAAAAGGCCTCAAAACTTTCAAGCTATAGCTAACAATGGTACTAGCATTACTCCTATAGTTTTGCTCCCTACTGAAGAATTAAATAAGCTAAAAATGATAGAAGACAGATGAAAAATAATATTTTCTTGCAATTTTAAAAAGTTTTCTGCAAAATATTGGTTGAAATTTCAAGATATTTTACCCAGCGCTGATGGTTATCAAGTATAAAAAACACTGCAAAAATTTCACACCACAGAGCTGATGAAAAAATTAGTTTTTTTTTACTGTGGAAGATGTAGATCACAAGGTAAAATGAACTATAGGTCTGATCCTGAAAGGACCTTTGTACCTGCAGAATCCTGCACCAATGAGGAGCCCACTGAAAACAAAGGTGTCTGTGCTGGTGTGTAGGTCCACCCATGCAGATCTCCATGCAAAATTGGGGTAAAAGAAAGATGCATTAGATTAAAACAAAAAGACATCTAATTCTTAATTAGATGAGAGCAGTGTAATTGACCAACAATAGGGAAATAAGAGTTCGGGAAGTTCTTTTTCTAGTTCATTGGCATGTTTGCTTGTACTTGGAGCAAAAATAATATGTTCAAGTCTGGAGTGCAGAACATTTTGCAGCTTATACAGAAGCCATCTCCAAGGCTATTTTTTGATTTGCTAGTTCACATTAAAGTGTGGCAAATCTGGAATTCATCTTAGATCATCTTCATTCAAGTTCCATTGACAAGCAATTAATTTGTTGAGATGGATCAAGGCAAATACCTTTAGGGAAAGATTTTTGTCTTTAAATGACTGAGGTTTTGGCAGCAACTATGGATGAAGCCATCATAAAAGGTAATGATCCCACAGCAAATTTACTTTGCTGTTCCATTAGCGCTGCCATAATCTCATAGAAAGTGTATTGTGGGAAAATTATACCTCAACGTAACTAAACTAATATGAAACACAAAACCTTGAGAATATAGATCAGGGATCTTAGAGACTAACAAATTTATTTGAGCATAAGCTTTCGTGAGCTATAGCTCACTTCATTGGATGCATTCAGTCTAACAAATTTATTTGAGCATAAAGCTTTTGTGAGCGAGAGGTGGTGCAGGCCGAGGGATGTGTGGCCGCCACTTCCCGCAGCCCCCATTGGCCTAGAGCAGCGAACTGCGGCCAGTGGGGGCTCCGATTGGCCGAACCTGCGGACACGGCAGGTAAACAAACCAGCCTGGTCCACCAGGGAGCTTACCCTGGTGGGCCACGTGCCAAACGTTGTCGATCCCTGATATAGATGGAATAAGAAATTTACATCTAAGTTATCAAATATCCCCAAAGACTCTACTTTAACAGTCAAAAGTATGGCTTTTGGTTATCTTCAACAACCTTTGTGATCCAAAGGCCAAGTATTCAAAATTGGGTGTGGAACGCTGGACCACGAAATCCATTTTTATGCACCTAAAAAAAAAAAAGTGGCCTCATTTACAGAAATGCCAAGTACCCACAGCTCCTCCTGACTTCTTTGGCAGTTGTGGGTGTACAGTTCTTCTGAAAATCATATTTAGATGCACAGTTATGGATTTATGTTCTTGGCAACCAAACTTGAGAATTTTGGTCAATGTTTGTTTCAAATGACTATTGACCATTATGGCACCACTGTTTGACATATTCAAAAACTTAAATTTTCAACCAGAACAACATCCTACACACGTCCTCGACACATTCCCACTGTTTTCACATCATTCTCTGTGTGTGAGCCAAAGACCACTGAAGTCAAAAGGAGTCTTCTATTGACTTCAATGGACGTAGGACCTGTGCCCTCTATTGGGGAAAAAGAAGGAAAGACAAATTGTGTTCTGGCTTCCACAACGTTTGATTACCTCTCAAAATTTTCTGTCAGCCACATGAGAAAAACTTCAACAAAATAATTTGTAATACAGTGCTTTAATTGTTATGGGTGGGTGAACTTTTTAAAACTTCTTAATTTAATAACTTTTCATGTTCTTTTATCCAGATTCTACCACTCTTACTCATGCTGAAGAGCAGTTTACTCCGCAAGTAGTCCAAGTGAGATCAGTGTGGCTCCTTATGGATTAAAGCATTATTTAGTGTGAGTAACGGTAGCAGAACTTGGCCTTTGTGAAATGTAACGTATCTGGCAGTGGCATACAATATGACAACATGAAAGACAGCTGTCCTAACAAGGACACATGCAATTATGTGAGAGAGTATGTGCGAGTATACTGAATGTGCATCTGGCTCCTGTGTATCCTGGCCCTTCAGAGCTGAAAAACAGGACTCAGCAGCTGTTAAAATTATGCAAAAAAGGTCCAGTATGACAACTTATTTTATAATTGGAGTCTACTCAAATGAGACTAAAAACCTGGAAAATATAGCATGGGATGCTCTGCTTGAATAAAATGATGTTGTTGTTGTTTTACCGTAAAATGTGTCCTTTATCTATAACTGGGGTATACAATTAAGTTGCCTTGCTTTCAGCAGTTACTGAAATTTTCAATAGAGTTAACAATGTTGTTATGGCACAAACAACAAATCTAAATACTGAAAATGTAAGATGACTCATATTTTTAAAAGCTAAACCTTATGACAAAACTTAATAATTTAGAAGAAATGTCTAGATACAAAATAAACTGGAAAAAAATTGAATTATATCTAAATAATGTATTGTGAATAGTTTATGCTTTATTCTCAAACTCTGAGCTAGTATCTGTTTTATGGGGCACATCAGCCTCAGGCAACCTTTGAATAGGCAGTTGCAGAGGGAGGGAATGTTTGTGGTTGAGTGTCAGTGAATGTGCAGAAAAAACAGGTGTGCATGAATTCTAACTCCCCACAGAAGACCTTTCTGGATTACATGTCAGGTATAAATCTAAATTAGAATAAAGTGGTGGCTTGGTCATAAAAATCAAGATTTTTTAAAAAGAATTCTAGGCACCATTATATTTATGATGCTGGGAAAAGAAGAGAGACTAAAAATTGACAATCAGTCCCCAAAACAAGGTTGCTGTTAATATATTGCCTATTGCAATATTCCCGTGCTAAGCAAAATATCTGATATGGACCCTCTATTGGAAATCATCCTTGCTTGGATTAAATTTAGCTAAAAAGAAAATTTTGGTGCTGCCTCTATTTATAGTCCATCGTTGGCACCCCACAGTGTTTACAGGGGAAGGTGGCACCAACTTCTCCAGTAAAGAATCCGGATGGGTAGCATCAGCCAGAGTCTGGAGGATCAGTTACATTGATAGGAAGATCATTTCAAGACACTCCTCAATTGTTCGTTGTCTGCAGTCCCTCTTCCATTTGAAGAGTGGCAGAAAGTGTGGTAGTGCCACCTTCCTTCAACGAAGAGATCTGGATTGCAGTCCATTAGCTGAAGTCTAGGTAGGCATCAGGGGTTTGTAACATTACCCATGAGTTGCTGAAGGCAGACGAGAGTATTGTTGAACCATGGCTGCATAGGCTCTTCCAGGGCCATCTGGAGCACTACTATAATCCCCAGTGACTGGAAGGAGGAGGATATTCTGCCTCTGTTCAAAAAGGGTGATAAGGCTGAATATAGCAACTATTGAGGTATAACTGTGTTGCTGGTCACAGAGAAAGTCTTCACTTCAGTGTTAATATCTTGAATCAGTGATGCACTTAGAGGCAAAGGTCAGGATACTCAGTGCAGCTTTAGAGCTGGTTGTTCTACCACTGACTAGAGGACTGCGCAGTACTGCTGCACTGAGACAGGCAACTGACAGCAGACAGCACGTGCAACACTTCATAGACTTCCTCGTGGCCTTCGATTCAATGCATTGAGCAAGTTCGTGGGATCAAAATCCCTAGGTTCATAGCATAATTGATAGCAGAGCTCTATAATGGAACAGAGAGCTGTGTTAGAGTCAATGGCAGATACATGGTGTGGTTTCCTATCTCCACAGGAGTTTGACAAGGCTGTCTTCTGTTACCATCATTGTTCAATGTTGCACTGATTGATTGATGGACAAGTTGAGGAGCAGCTGCCCGTGGTCTTGACCTGAATACCATTCTACTTCAAGATCTCAAATACACTGATGACATTGCTAGCTGTTTGGTGAATCACTGAAGCTGACGGCCCGTCTGGTCAGGTAAGAAGCTCTTTGGTCTGCTTATTAATCCAGATAAAAGTAAGCTCCTGGCCATTACCATGAAGCAGCCTCCAGCTCCAGATTACAACGAGCTCAGTGTTAACCTGTCTGCACAGGACACTGAGCAGGTGGTAACTGTCAAATATTTGGGAAGCATCACAGATAGTAATGGAGGATGCCTGAAAGCTGTGGACACTTGTGTAGCACCTGCTGCTGCCATGGTTTCAGATCCTTCAGTGGCCTCTGACAGGGCACTGTGAAATAAAACTTGCTATGAAACTGCAGATCTAGAGAACTATGCTTATATGAACTCTATTGTACTGAAGTGATGCTGAGGAAGGCTAAAGAACACTGGATTGATGATTTTGATTCTCGTCATCTTCATCAGGTGCTTCATATCAAGTGGCAGAACAAGATAGGAAATGAGGATATTTAAAGCTGAATCCAGCACTGGTTCAGTTTCAATGGTTTTCTTGGTATGGACAAATCAGAATGGAAGACCTACAAATTCTGAAGCCACTACAAGGAATGCCACTACACGTCCGGCAACCACATGGATGCCAAAAGCTTCGGTGGCACAATAAGATTGCCAGTGATGGACATAAACTGAATGGGGAATTAATTAATTAATACATAAGCAACCCCCTTACGCAACTGAGGAAGACAAAAACATCACTTTCCAAAAATTATGAAGTATCATCAACTTCTTTAATAACTATTTAAGCTAATTATTTAATTTTAAAAGACTATTTAACTAAAAACTTTTATATAAAGAGCAACAGTATTTGGAATTTTTAAAAGTGGAATTTCATTTCCTGTTAAACCCTAATAAAACTGAAGAAATATTTCAGAAAATGGACTGAATAAAAACAATTTTTAAAACGATAACTTTAGAGATTATCTGAGGCTTTCTAGCCACAAGAGAACAAAGGCAATTAGAAGTGTGTGGCACATTCATGAAGTATACTGAATATTCAGGACCTGAAGGTATCATCAAAAACAACCCATGAAGGCATGGAGCCAGTGAAATGATTACAGCAATCAACTATGAATCTAAACAAGACTGAAATTTTATGAAAATAAGAAGCAGAAGAGCATAAAATTCTCAAGTGAGCACCCATCACTCCCACTCTCTGCTACCCTGTTCAAGCACTCCTCAACTCATCCTGTGCATCTCTACAAACAAGCTTCCACAGACAGCTAAGAAGACAAAGAAGAGAACAGACACACAGCAGCAACAATAAAAGGCAACCTTCCAGCCCAGATGACAACCAAGACTTCATCATAGTAAGATGGAAGTAGCCAAAAGCACTACCAAGGGATTAGGTTTGAAAACTCTTGGAATGACTTTATTGGAGTAGTGAAATTGATATAGAATTTGGACCCATAATAATTTTAGGAAATAAGACCTTGGTCTCGGCTTACCGTGACAAAAGTGCCCCAACAAAGGCTGGGTTAATTCTCAAAAGTATAATCTTTGTTGAAAGCTCTCCACAAGAAGCACACGAAAGACACTGTCAGAAGTAACCAGTTAGTCATTTGTGTTGTTTTGTTTAATGCTGTATTTTTCTTTCTTTAATAATAAAATAGCCATGGTTAATAATTGTGATTATTTTGCTTGGTTTTAATTGCAATCTTAATTGAAGGTATGCAAAAACCCCTGTGACTAAAATGACAGGGCCCTTTTCTCTTGGTAAATTGTGACCAATGTCTTATTTCCCCAAATTATTATGAGCCCAGACTTGATGTCTCATAGGAAAATAGAAACTGTTCATGGGTGTGCAAAATAATTTTGTTTACAGGTGGATTCTGCTAGGTTATCATTTATAACGTAAAACAATTTATCAAATAAACAATCTTAACTAAATCCTAGGGAACCAAAGAAAGTGTTTTAAATCAGTTAATTAGAAAAAGTAGTCAGTGAAGAAGTTGTCTTAAAACAAGCCAATTAGCAAATAATAAGAATCTTAAATAAATTAAATATAATCATTTCTATGATTATCAATGTTTAGCCCCCATCTCCTCTCCATGAATATGTGATCTGAGCGTTTAATGATTAATGGGAGAAACTGTTAATATCTTAAGTTACAACAGTGGGAGCTGCATCCCTGAATTGTCAATAAGAAGCATAATTAGAGCAGGATACCGTTTCTTGTTTCTCTAGACTAAATATTTTTAGTAATTTTGGGGATAAAACTATCTGGTGCTTAATAACATATAATACCCCTTTCCATACCACATGCCAAATGAAAATAGATGTTTTTTTAAAAACTTTGCTTTACATTTGCTGTTGTCACTAATCAACAATGCACTGGACTTTTAAACCGGGAGAATTTTGAAAAACGAAAACCGGAGTGCCTGAAAAGTTCTCCAATATTCTCACAGCTTTGGTATTAACTATTATACTATACATAAGCAAATCAAGTACTGAATTTGAAAATGTGTAAAATATTGTTAAAATGTGTCCATAATCTGTATTTTATGCAAAAAGAGAATGTGATAAATCTATCAATATAAGTATTAAAATAATTATACATTTGACGAAAGAAAATTAAGCAAAATTATTACAGAAAATGGGCCAATTTTTAAAAAAAATATAATAGCATCTCATTTCACACTTGCAATTAGCCTCTGCAATCAGTTGATAAGGAGATTGACTAGAAGTGTAAATTATACCATTTATATTGCTAACTACTTGATTTGCCCACAAATTGAGCCTACATTTAAATATTATAATCTCTGTCTGCAATTAATTGTTCCTGCAATTTCTGATCAGGATTGACAGTGCCAAATTCTGGGTGTAAATTTCAAAGCTGAACTGAGGCTCCTTTAAAAGTGTGGCCCTTTACATATTATCAAGAAAAATGCAATCTTTAGACCTCCATTTGACATTACAGTTGTGTCTAGGTTATCTACAGCATGGAAGGTAATTTAAAAATCACATTCAAAATGTGATTTTAAAAAAAAATTAATCTGCTCATGCTTGGTATAAGTGGCCTTGCCATAAGACATATAGTAAGCTACTGACCTCTAGCTGAGAAAAACAAGATAACTATTTCACTCCAGTCATTAATCTAAAATACACTTTCTTCACACACGTAGGTTGCTTAAGCTTCAGTAATTCCTGACTGCAGGGAAAACATTAATATATTCCAGAGGTTTCATTCTAACTACTTACAATGATTAAGAAAGGCATATTTTTAAATATGTGTTTTTTCCAGTACCCTTTAGTTTGCAGTTCTAGATGAGCTCAGTGTAGGTTTAAACAGAGATGACTGGCAGTTAAAATGGCAGAAGCCAGACAGAAGCAGCAGGGGTTACTATTCTTGCTTTCACAAGTTTTCCATTTAAAAGTGTGCTTCACTGAAAACTAAAGCTAAAAAACCCACATTTCCTTCTCTTTGAAACATCTAATTTATTTATTATAGATTTACTGAAGATATATTCTGCAGATAGTGCATTTGTAAATATGAAAAGCTGATGTTTTTCCTTGTAAAAAACCACCTTGATCCATGAAGAGTCAGAAGTGAACACCACTAGGAATCAGTGTAATCTGCAATGAGATCCGATGGCAATTTAAAGACTGATCCTGCAAGTGGCTGAATGTGAAAGGAGATGATCAGCACTTTACATATATATTGAATGTATATATATTTTAACGGGTTTTAGATCTATAATTTATTCATCATATAAAGTGTCAAATTTTGTTTGGGGCTCAAGAGTAGGTCTCCCTTGGAGACTGTGTTCCCTTTTCCTCCATTTTCTGGCATTAGTTTTTCTTCCTAAGACATTGGACCATTGGAAAGCCAGTTGGCAGGGGAAGACATTAGAACTGTGTAGATTGCCTGAAATAGTAAATAAAAGTTAGATAACTGAGCGTCTGAAAAATGATAGCAGGAGGTTACAAATCACCAGTAATGGGAAGCAAAAATCTATGGGGACTCTCAAAGAATATGGCAATCTTATCCCACTCAGGATAAGTTCACATCAAGACTATCATAAAGCTATCAGGCCATGGTAGAAAAAAGGGAAACATCAGTAAGTTTTGCTTAGTGCAGTAAAGCATCCTTGAAAATATTTATACATTTTGGGCCAAATCCTGTGAACATCCTCAAAATTGGTTCTTCTGCAAAGGCTGGTCCCAGTCTCAGGAGGATTCTGTTTTTGTTCCAAACTCTTTCTCTTCTGTTCTCTCCCCCCTCCTCCCTGCCCGCCGAGTGCTGCTCAGTATTTTTTGATGGTGTCTCTTTCTGTGCTACTACACCAAGGAGCAAAGTTAGGGTAAGCTTGAATGTATGTTCTCTTTTTCACTGTAATGAATGTAGTACTTTGATATTAGTCGTTTGGTCTCTGGAAGACATTTCCTTTTTTTAATGCAAAGGTTATAAACTAATATGAGTATGAAGTACTAATGTTGGTAACGGTCAGATATTTTGGATACATTTATGGTACATCCAGGAAAGGTGAAATTATTGTTTCCTATTTTTACCTGACAACCAATTATATCCATAATCACAGCTGTCAGTACCTTTTCAATTTTATTGCTACAATGGCAGATTTTGCTTTTACTATCTGGAGCCTTGGAATTTATTGCAAAAGAAAGTCACTACAGGATAAAACCACTGAGATCTGCCATCTTGTTCTCAATGCTGTCAAATTATATTTGAGAGAGAGAAAGAGAGAGAGACTTAGAACAATATGGGTCAGATTATGATACCCTACTCATGCTGAGTGAATAGAACCTTTCAATTAATTGAAATCAGTGGGTCTACCCAAGAGGCAAGCTACCACTAATTCCATGTTAGCAAAACTGTCCATATGGATATACCATATTTTGTATCATAAGCTGTTTTATAAAATGCAAAAACTGAAAATACAATTGATATGTGTGAGGTACGCTTATGGTTCCTTTTATTGAAAAAAAAGTTCCAAGAATAATAAATACAAGTGGAAACATTTAATACCCTGAAAAGAAACACAACAATTGTTGAAAACATTCAAACCTTGAGGCAACAGTTACTTTAACTGCTAGAATAAGAC
Organism: Natator depressus; assembly: GCF_965152275.1. Taxonomy (NCBI): domain Eukaryota; kingdom Metazoa; phylum Chordata; order Testudines; family Cheloniidae; genus Natator; species Natator depressus. The sequence goes on from NC_134238.1 coordinate 52,717,347, forward strand.
ATTTTGCTAACCATTTGGAACCTAAATATATGCTATAAATGGCCATTAGTGTAACTATGTTCCAATTATCCATAACCCAGGAGAATGTTCTAATAAATAATTTCCATTTGTCTGCATTTTTAAAAAATTATTCCCGTAAGCAGTGTATGTTCTGTAAACAACTCCATAATAAAAATTTGACCATGCTATTAATTCAGCTGTTTGCAGCCTCCAGGGTCAAGTCAATGTACACTGAACAACATTCAAAATAAAAAAAAAAGAGAAATTAAATATGTATGTATAAATCAATCTCTAAACCTACTTTTGAACACCTGTGGGGGAACAGACATCCAAATTGATGCAAAAATGGTAATTATGGTAATTATAACAACATATCATTTTGATTATTCCAAACTTGTCTTTGCCTTTACTGAATTTTAGAACATATTTATAATTATTTTTATACGTACAATGCTTGGAAAACAAAAGCATACATGCTTATATTTATGGTTGCTTACTTTATTAAATTAAAAGTTTGAACTAACTGAAAAAAATCCTAGGAAATCTGTTTTCTCCGAATAAATGATAGGCACAAAAAGCATCAAGGAGAATGCCTCTTCCTTGGCCACAAATCTGTATATATCATTTCTATGTCCAATTCCACAGACTCGCAAATGCAGCTTTATAATGTCTATTTTGCTTTAATATTCTATATAGTTTGAATTTTATATTATGTTAAAAAGATATATCTAAATATTAGTTACTGCTATTTGTCCCATGCATAGACTATGTGGTAAGAGTTTTAACTGAGAATTGTGGATGAATCTACTGTAGGATGTTAAACTGAAGCTTCTAAAGTTACACATTTTTAAACAGCAGGTCCAGTGAACTTGAATCCAAGAGTTTTAAAGGAGCAGGCTGAGGCACTCGCTGGACAATTAATGTTGAATTTTAATGAATTTTGGAGCACTAGGGAAGATCCACAAGACTGGAAGAAAGCTAATGTTGTGCCAATTTTTAAAAAGGCTAAATGGAATCACCCAGGTAATCATAGGCTTGTCTGTCAGGCTGACATCAATCCCAGACAAAATAATGTAATAAGTGCAAATAAGCCTGGATTTATGGAAAATAGATTCTGTCAAACTATCCTGATATGTTTTTTTGATGACAATACAAGTTTGGTTAATAAACACAATAATGTTGATGTAATTTACTTAGACTTCTGAAAGGCGTTTGACTGCACAACATTCTGATTAAAAAACTAGAATGTTATAAAATTAAAGAGAATGGGCTCTTCAATCTAGCAAAGAAAGGTATAACACCATCCAATGGCTGGAAGTTGAAGCTAGACAAATTCAGGCTGGAAATAAGTGTTAAAATTTTGACAACGAGGGTAATTAACTATTTAAACAATTTACCAAGGATCATGGTGGATTCTCCATTACTAACAATTTTTAAAGCAAGATCAGATTTTTTTTCTAGAAGATATGGTCCAGCAATTATTTTTGGGACATTCTACGGCTTATGTTGTACAGGAGGACAGAGAGGATGACCACAGTGGTTCCTGCAGTATGATGGATAGAATCTATGAATCTAGATTGTAATCTGGGGAACAGTTTGGTTAAAAGGCAAACTACCATAGGAATGTCTTCTCAAAAAGTAGGTCACCACCACCTTGTTAAGGGATGTGAATATATTATTTTCTACAATGTGAAAGCAAAATGATGTGTGGTACCTGGTTTTTCAAGGCAATAAATGCTGACTCAGGAGTCTTTGGTTACCCCTTCCCTCTCTCCTCTCCCCTCCCCTCCCTCCTGTTTCCCACTCACAAAGATTTCTGGAAATATGCTTTGTGACACTGATTTCTTTTATAAAGTCTAAAGTCTTCATTTGTTTAACTTTAAGGAAAATGTGTATAGTGGTGAAATTTTTTGATTACTTCTAACCTTATGTTTCAATTTAAAGGTGAAAACCTGTTTATTTGTTCACTAAATGCTTAAGATGGAAAAACTTCTTTTGTGATGTTCTTTGGCAAATGTTTTGCATCTAAATGCAATCACCTAAAATAATAATTTACAATACCATTACTGTGTGAGTAGTAATATGTTTTATGTACCAATATAGAATCAAGTGACCTTGCTAAAACTGGTTACTAATATAAGACGCTATTTGAGCATCAACTATTTATATTGATTGGGGAATTAATTAGTTATCTGCATTGCTTAGGTAACTTTCTTACCAAACTCACAAAGACAACAATTATCTCTTCAAGGATCATTAAGAAGACACACAATGATTTTTTTGATGACCACTTGAGTTTAAGACTCTCTTTAAGAATTTTTAACCACACTATTTTGAAAGCTCAGACTTGCATAGAAAATAGGAATGTGAGTGACTTATGAGTATCTTCCTTGTCTTTGATAGTGTTGTCCCCTAAGGAAGGGATCACCTCACGGGACTAATATAGTGGGGATCATATCCCTGGAGTAGTATGGAGAGAAACAATTATTAAAATTTGACCTGTCAATTCTTTTTTCTCTAGATTATGTTGATATAAAATTACATGGCACTCAACACCTTAAAACACCCCTTTCTCTAACATCTGCCATTAACATTTGCAAAAGGAAGAGTTCTGGAATTAATTTATTTTAAAGCATATTAAGACCGCTGATGCAATATTAATGCATATGGGTGGGTATCTGATATCCTAAAATGATTAATTACCAGAAAAATCAACCCAGAACCATTAGGTACAAAGGCACACTAAAAAAAAAAGTATTTATTTTTTCAAAATAGCTAGCACATTTTATCATATGCTTATCAAAATCTTAGCAGGGTTGCTGTTCTCAAAAACACAAACAAGCTACTTTTTATGTGTGTTCTACTGCAGAGTTCAAAGGAGAAATAATTTCAATAAATGGAGAACCGTAAAGTTTTATGTCCCACATCTAATAGCTTTGGATCTGGCACATTGCATTGATATGTACGATATTATAGTATCAGTGAATGTCATTGTGGTATATGATTCCTTTCTATTCACCTTGACTTTTAACTGTGGAACTCTAGGCATATAGATCCACATAAAACAGACAGTACATATTAACCTGGAGGCTACCAGCACTGAGGTTACTACTTTCTGTAAATGCAATCCAAATATCAATTGCCTCATTATCTTACCTTATCCTTTTTTTGTTTTTCATCCTGGTAGATGGACCAGTGCTCCCCATCATTACTATAAGCAAGTTTATAAGAGCCCACAAACTGTACATGACCAAAATCTTTAGCTCCTTGAGTAATTATGCCAGTCACTTTTGTAGGAACAAGGAGGTCAATCTATAAACAAACAAATAAATAAGACAGTCAAACATAGTTGTAATATTTTAAATTCAGCAACTGACTTTGTGTCACACAAAAACATAAAGATACATTCTTGATCATGTCATATCAGCTATGATGCCCAAGAGCACAAACTAATTCAGGAAAGCCCTGAGTTTTGTAGAGAAACCAACTCAACAATTGTTTAAGCGGATTTCCAAAACGTCTTCTAACTTACAATTGCCTATTTAGACCAGTATTTTCCAAGATCTGGAATATACATATTAGATTGGCTTTACAAGAATCATACATCTTGGATAGGGCTTCCATTCCTAATAAAGAGATTTTTAGCATTACTAGTGCATTATTTCTCGAGTCCTGATTTTCAGTATTCATATGCTTCTAAAACCTCAAAGTTAGGATTTCCACACAATCATGGATTGTTACATGACATGTGCTGTTTGGGCATGTTGTTTGTTTTGTGATGCGTGTGAGTGTATAAATGCACTCTACATTCTTTATTTCCTATAGCTGCTTATGGGTTCCTCTTGTGTGGAACTTTAATTTTAGTTCTTCCCCCACTCCACCCTCAGCTCTCAAACTAGGGGCTAGATCATCAGCTGGTATAATTTGGTCTGGTTCCATTGACTTCAGTGAAGCTACATTTATTTGCACGAGCTGAAGGCCTGGGGATTTCTAAAATTGTTTTGGCACTTTAACTGCATCTATTGCCCAAAATATATTTACCCCCATGAATTTATTTTTTGCTCCAGGTTAAATCATTTCCATATTTATCCTCATACTTTTTAAATAGCAAATGCATTTTTTCTTACAAATAGTCTCCTGCAAATTGGATGTCTGTGACACCCCAATACCAGAGGGCAAGGGGCTCTCTGGTACATAGCAGTGAGTCTCAGCTGGCCTAACCAGCTCTGTGCACCCTACACATTGTTGTCATGAGATTTATTTAAAAGGCATCTTGGAAAAGTAACTCACTGATTATTAATATTCTTGTGTGATGTAAGTATGGTTAACATGGAAAAAAACTACACAGATGCGCTGGAACTATGTTCCTCAGTTGTGTTTGGCAGACAGTGCTATGGGTGCTGAAACTACAGGTGCTGGGGGTGTTGCTGCACTCCCTGGCTTCAAGTGGTTTTCATAATATACTGTGTTTACAGGTTAGTTCAATGGTTCTCAGCATCCCCACTCTACAAATTGTTCTGCACCCCTGGACAGTGCCTAAGCCCAGCTGGTTCTACAACGTGGTTCCACAGGCTTGATTGTGTTTCCAATGTAAATTAAGCAAGGTGTGACCTAAGACAATAAAAAGCCTATGAGAAAACTACTTTGAACAGAAGACTCTAGTTTGTTAAATTGGACTTTAGTCTTAGCAGCAGAGTTTTACTTTTGTTTGTTTGTTTGTGACCTTTTCTGTTCCTGTCCCTTCTACTTGGGTATCACATAAATCTGTGTGCTAGTTTTAATAAATCAATTAAGTGATGTGTATTGAAGTGGAGGGTGTGTTAACACCAGTTAAACGAACAGGTGATGTGCACTGTCTCTTTAAAGGTGCAGTGAACTTGAGCAGTTACAGTGAGAGGTGCTGAACATGGCAGAAAAATGTTTTTGAAAACAACTTGTGGCTGGAATGGTAGTTGAGGTCCCATTGCAAAGAATAACTGACGTGTGGAAGCCAGGGTGAGATCTTCTTGCTTGTATGCTGGCTGTTGGTCTAGATTGTGAGCCACAGCAGCATAGCATAGAGTTGCAAGGCAGATAAGGAATTTGGGATAAGGAATTTGGATAAGAGGCTCGCAATCATATAGTAATATCCTACATTATTTCTATATAAGCTTCAATGCACATGTGTAGCATGCTGTAATATCTGATTCTTTCTCTATGCTAGATAATTAACATGGTTGTAATAGTTCAATTTATCTTCATTCTACATAACTATAAAGTGAATGGTCCCCATCTGATGACAACCAGATCACAATAGGCCAAAGGCCAATTTTCTCTCCCACTTCCCCTAAAACAGTAAAGGCAGTACTTTATTATTATTTTAAAATATTTATTTATATATATATATCCTCTCTCCCCCTGTGCTACACTCCTCCTCTTCTCTCTCTCCCTCTTCATGCCTTCTCATCTTTTTTCTCCTTCTCTATTTTAAGATGTAGTCATAGTTGAAGAAGTTAATTTGACTCTGTGTTCTGAAGGCAGGAAGATCTGTGACCATTCAGATGTCCTCTGGTACTGGTAATGAGTTCCAAAGTCTTGGCCCTTTTGCCATGAAAGCCTAGTCTTCTCCTGAGGTTGACAGCTTCATAGTTCCTGAGGAATACAGTTGTGAAGAGAGATCCTTGTTGTGAAGAGAGTGGTGATTTTTTGACATATCTTGGGTCAGTTCCACAGAGGATCTTGAAAATTAATGCCAAGGCCTTGAATCTGACTTAGTATTCTGTGAGGAGCCAGTGTAGTGAGCCGGGTTATGTATTTTCAGTGGCCAATATTACTGAGGAGCTGGTACATTTGGGACTAATCAGAACTTTTAAAATGTTTGAGTTAGATCTAGAGTATATTTCAAAGTTCATTGAAGAGACAAGGTGGGTGAGGTAATATCTTTTATCAGCCCAGTTTCTGTTGGTGAGAGAGGCAAGCTTTCAAGCTCACACAGAGCTCTTCTTCAGGTCTTGGAAGCTAAATACAAGGTAAAACAGATTGTTTGGCACAAGTAGGTAACACATTTTAATCTGTTTCACCGTGTGTTTAGCTTTTCAGACCTGAAGAAGAGCTCTGTGTGAACTTGAAAGCTTGCCTCTCTCACCAACAGAAACTGTTCAGATAAAAGATATTACCTCACCCACCTTGTCTCTCTAATATCATGGGATTAACCGGGCTACAACAACAACACTGCATATGAACGTCCATTGAAGTCATGAAAAGACTCAGAGTGAGTTGCAGTAGTCTACCCATGAGATCATGAAGGCTTGGATCATGTGAGCAGTTCCATGTAGGACATGAATGGGAACAGTCTTCTGTCTAGTCATAGATTGAAGTAATAATTTTTCCAGACATCAGTATCTGGAGTCCAGAAAGGCATGTACTCTTTGGTCTGATTAGACAACTGGAGGGCAGAACTTTGACTGGGAGGTGAATTAAGTTTGTTAGTTCTTCAGAGATTTTTCATCTTCCCACCAAAAGCACCTTCATCTTGTCCAGGTTCAGGGTCAGCCAGCTTTCTGTCATCTAGTTGTTTATCCTGGCCAGGCAGATGGATAGCTGGGAAAATGGTGCTATTTCTATTGGAAGCAAAGCGTATGTAGAACTGAGGACTTGCTGCATATCACTTGCATGTCAGACCATGATGTCTCACTTCCCCTCAGAGACTTTGTGTAGATGTTAGAAAGGATGGAGAGGAGGACTGAGCCTTATGGACTTTCAAAAGTGAGTGGCCCAGAGATAAAGGAACAGCTCCCCATGATTCCTCTCTGTGAGGATTTGGAAAGGAATGATTGGACCCATTTCAGACCTGTCCTGTCAAACCTTGTTACATCTCTGAGGTGAGTGACAAAAACACACTATGATGAGCAGTATCTAATGCTCTAGACAGACCCAGGAGGATGAGCATAGACATATTCCCCCATCTGTGTACAGGAAGGAGATATTTATCAGTGCTGTCCTTCTTCCATGACTATGCCTGAACATTGACTGATACAGATCAAGGAAGTGGGCAGTAGATTGGTGTGCCTGAAGACCGTTCTTTGCCAATTTCTTGATTTTCTTGCTAAAAATAGCAGATTTTACTCCAGTCAGTATTTTGCAAGGTCTGCTAGGTCCAGAGATGTGTTTTAGTGAAGTGGCAGAACTATACTGTTCTTTAGCATGGGTGGTAGCCAATAGGTGTACTTGCATGAGTAAAAAAAATCTCATTAGCTTAGTGTTTGTAGGATTGTGCCCTAAAGTTGCAGAACTTTAATTCTAACTTTGCAATCTTAGGTCAAGTTTTTCAAAAACAGAGGGAAGAGCAGTATAAAGGGGACTTAGAGTAAATTGTAACTAAAATTAAGCTCTTAATACTTCAGTTCGGAGCCTAAATAAGTGGCCTGATTTTCAAAAGGGCTGAGCGCCAGGCAACTCCTATTAACTTCAGTGGCAGCTGCTGGTTGCTCTGCACTTTTAACTAAGCCAGTGATACTCAGACTGAGGCTCACAAACCACGAGTGGCTCTTTAACGTGCCTCCTGCAGTTCTTTGCAGCATATTTTATTAAAACACTATGTGATTTAATTATTAACCAATTAGAATATTTGATCAGTCATTTTGCTGTGAGAATTATCTGATCTATCCAAATATTTCCCCTGTCATACTGTTTGAATATGAATATATTATACTATAGTAAATGAAACAATGAATTCACACTACTGTGACTCTTTTGGGTAATGCTGATCATTTATTTGGCTCCTGAACTACCAAAGTCTGAGTATCACTGAACTAAGGTTTTAGGAGCTTTGCTTTTAGGCATAATTTTTTTAATATCTTGACTTTAATGGTCTCTTAAAGTAGTCTGGAAAGGAATGTTTCTTACATTGAAAATTAATGTCTGTTTTGTTAGTGTATAAAAAAAAACTTCTTAAAAACCAGGTGTTGTTTGTTTGTTTTATAACCTTAAAGATAATCTAGATGGATTTCATAAATATTTTATGTGGCCATCATATTCAGAGTACTTCTCACTGAAATTCAGAGCAGGAAAAAAATCTCATTAAAATTCAAAGGATTTAAAAGGTAAAATCATAATCAACCTTCATTATTACACAGATCCAGAGTTAATAAAAATGTCCCAGTAACAATTTTTTTATGCTTACAGAACATATCCAATAGCTTTGTAATGTTGTTCTGAAAAATGATGTGGAAAGCTCAGGGATACTTTGGCGTATATTCTGTCATTTTTTTCTAGCACACTTTCATGGTGCTAAGTACACATTTTTTTATTACATTGTGTTGAATAATTATACTGAAACAAGAACAAAATTATAAAAAACAAAGGCTAATATTAACAGAGCATCAAGGTAACAGCTGTGCTACCACATGTTTCTTTAGCTGTTTTTCCCCAATTGGCTACATCCTGCTTGCTTTGCAGGAGTATTTCCATTGAAACCAACTAGTATGAGAATGGAATCAGGATTTAACGCAGAGTATCGACAAAATATCTGAATTAAAATAATTTAATGAAAAACATACCTTCCTCTGTGGAAGTGGAATGAATATTCAGTTAGTCAATTGCAAACACCAGGTTATCAAATGGATTACCAGGAAAAAGAAGCTGAATTAACATTCTGTTGCGGTGTACTTTTCAGATTTGAATGTGATTAGCTGGATCACAATCATTGCCTTCTTCAAAACAGCAGAATTTAGAGCTTGGCAGAGGCAATTAGGCTGTTACTGATAGGATCATTAACTGGTTACAAGAAGAACCATGGATTACAATTTAATGCATGCTTCTACAAGCTGCTGATCTAAAAGCAGTTTAACATCCTGTGATTCAAAGAACACTCCTAGGCTAAACTGCTCTCTTTGTATATCTCCTTTTCCTGCTTTGTTTTAGTTACTAAGGGCTAGATCCACAAATATACTTAAGGGCTTAACAGCCTCTTTTGGTGCCTAAGTCCACCATTTAGGCACCAATGATGTTCTCAAAACCACCATTCAGCTGGCACCAGACTCCATAGGCATTTAAATTTCCTAGATGCCTATGTTTCCACTGGTGGGCATGCACAAAATCATCCAAGCTGCTCAGTATCCTAGCCTTAGCAGGATTCTTAAAGTAGGGGTTCTGCTGCCTATCTCACCTGAGGGGTCTGAGCTGGTAGGCATGCTCTGAGCATGCATAACCCACACAAAAAGAACTGGGCAACCAGCTTGGGAATTTCGGGAGCTGGCTGCCCGGCATGCGTGAGGGTGTACCAGAACACCCAATAGCCTTATGGTTAGGGCACTCACCAGGGATGTGGGAGATCTAGGTTCAAGACCCTGTTCCAAATCAGGCAGGGCAGGGACTTTAACAGAGGTCTTCTGTATCTAAGGTGAGAGCCTTGGCTACAATGGGGTGGATCTCTTTCTCTCTAGTGTTTCTTGAGAAAAGTCTGGGTTTCATCCCCTAGGACACAGGCTGATCTGGTTTAGGCAGTGGTCTACAAGAGAGGGTTCATGGCTAAGAATCTGGAGTGGATGGAGGCACCTGCCTTTGGCCCATCAGTCACTTGCCTAAAGACCCATATTGATGGGAATCAGGTGCCTAAATGACTTTGATGCATCCGACGAAGTGAGCTGTAGCTCACGAAAGCTTATGCTCAAATACATTTGTTAGTCTCTAAGGTGCTACAGGTACTCCTTTTCCTTTTGCGGATACAGACTAACACGGCTGCTACTCTGAAATAAATGCCTTTGAGAAGAGGAGCCTAAGCCCCTCCTCTTCCCCCTGTATTTCACTCCTGGCTGAGGAATTATGGAGATTACGTGGCTCCCTGCTCAGCTAAATGGCTTCTCAGAATCCCTCCCTTAAGCACTTCTTTCTTTCCATGCATTGTCTGGGAAGCCTGGGCACATACCTCAGGGCTGAAGATTCTGTTAGGTGGTAGGGCACCGAGGGGTTTCATGTTGCAGCACCTTGTGGAGCAGTGGCTAAGTACCTTTGTGGATTTAGTCCTGAGATGTTACAAGGCAATTCAACAATAGAAATGTGATTCAGAGGAAAGAGCTAAATATTAACACAAACATGAGTCTGAATATTTGTAATGAAATGCTCTAGATTGCTAGTTAGTTGAGTAACTTAGTGTACATTTAAAACAGTACTGAGTAGTGTTCTTATTTAAGCTATGTGGAATTGGCCCTGTTTGAGAACTCTTTACTTATACTATTTATACAGCTGAACTCAGGAGTAAGTAATCATGTAATCATGTGTATAAGCATTTGTGGGATTGGGGCCAAAGTATAATAAGGCCAGATTCTCTAATCAGTTTAGACAATTTTGCACTGATTACCCATTTACGAAGAAGAAAGTAGTTGTAACACAGGATTAAGTTTCCCAGCAGAAAATTCCTTCTGTCCTGGAGGAAACTGCACAGGTGTAGAGCTGGCAAAGGTGGCTTAACTGCTTCCTCTGCCCTCAGCACAGGTGGCTTGTTAGAGGCAGGCTGGGGGCATGGCAGAGTTGAGCTCAGCTATGCCCAATTCTCATATTATCCAATAAATAAGAGGCCTTATGCCAGCAGTACCAGCAACATAAAGCTAGTGCTGGAACCTTCCTGATCTTATTTACACTAGGGTTGGGTGGCCCTGCATCAGTTGTAGCTGGCTCCCGGGGGCCACCACGCTCCATTCCAAGCATTTGATATGGTGAAAAATTGGAACCAATAAAATAAAGTAGCCACCAGGTATGCTGCTATACACAATAGCTAAAGCTGTGTCAGAATCTCTGTTTTAATGCCTGAAATAAATGCTGTTTTCCAAACGTAAATCTAAAAAGGTCCCTATTTAAAAAAAATGAAATGGCTAGCAAATACTCTATAGTGCCTAATTACTTGTAGTACTTTGAAGAAAAAAACCCACACTGCTAAAAGATACAATTTCTAGAAGCTGTTGCATATAAGTAAAAACAAATTCTCAGAAGTATATTAAATAAAGTCAACTAAGTATGCATTCATTTTATCAAAAATATTAAAGATTTAAGTTTATAAAGAAAAAAACTCATTTCTGATTAAAAAGTAATGCTCCAGAAAGAACTTTTGTAAGCAGTTGGAGAGGAAGAAGCTTCTACAGACTATTTTGTCAATTCTAACACTTTCCAAAGAGGACTTTTCTATCTTTCTTTCTCTCTCTCTCTCTCTTTTTAAATTACTATTAGATATTTTAACACATGTATTAGGCAAAATGATTCACCGATGCCCTGATTCTGGAAAGCACTTAAGCATATGCTTAACTTTAAGCATGTGTTTAAGTCCCATTGAAGTGAATGGAATTTAAATACATGCTTGAAGTTAATCATTTATTTAGCTGCTTTCTTGAACATGGACTGATTTTGGCATGTGCTTAGGTACTTTTCTGAATCAATACCAGGCTCTTGCAAATGGTAAGCAGAGTATGTTTCTTTTTTTTACATTTCCGTTTTTTTTTTTCCAATTTAAGCGTAGACCCGTAACATTATTTTAACATAATGTTTTGATGTTTTTCTTAACATCTGTAGTCCCTTAGGCAGAACCACTAAACACAGCTCTTATTTTGTTCTGTCTCTGCTTAAAAAATGATGTTTCATTGGATCAGCTATTGAATATACAAAAATGACCCGTACAACAAGAGAAGGGTTTATGTGAATGTTCAAATTATATTTTGTAGAAAAGAGTCATCTCCTGAGACGTTCTGGTTAAACTTGGATTTATGCTGGAAATGGCCCACCTTGATTATCATACACATTGTAAGGAGAGTGGTCAGTTTGGATGAGCTGTTGCCAGCAGGAGAGTGAGTTTGTGTGTGTGGGGGGGGGGGTGAGAAAATCTGGATTTGTGCTGGAAATGGCTCACCTTGATTATCATGCACATTGTAGGGAGAGTGGTCACTTTGGATGAGCTATTACCAGCAGGAGAGTGAGTTTGTGTGTGTATGGGGGTTGGGGGGTGAGAAAACCTGGATTTGTGCTGGAAATGGCCCACCTTGATTATCATGCACATTGTAGGGAGAGTGGTCACTTTGGATAAGCTATTACCAGCAGGAGAGTGAGTTTGTGTGTGTGTGTTTTTTGGAGGGGGGGGTGAGAAAACCTGGATTTGTGCTGGAAATGGCCCACCTTGATTTTCATACACATGTTAAGGAGAGTGTTCACTTTGGATAAGCTATTACCAGCAGGAGAGTGAGTTTGTGTATGTGGTTTTTGGAGGGGGGTGGGGGGGTGAGAAAACCTGGATTTGTGCTGGAAATGGCCCACCTTGATTTTCATACACATGTTAAGGAGAGTGTTCACTTTGGATAAGCTATTACCAGCAGGAGAGTGAGTTTGTGTATGTGGTTTTTGGAGGGGGGTGGGGGGGGTGAGAAAACCTGGATTTGTGCTGGAAATGGCCCACCTTGATTTTCATACACATGTTAAGGAGAGTGTTCACTTTGGATAAGCTATTACCAGCAGGAGAGTGAGTTTGTGTATGTGGTTTTTGGAGGGGGGTGGGGGGGTGAGAAAACCTGGATTTGTGCTGGAAATGGCCCACCTTGATTATCATACACATTGTAAAGAGAGTGGTCACTTTGGATGGGCTATTACCAGCAGGAGAGTGAGTTTGTGTGTGTGTGGGGGGGGGGGCGGAGGGTGAGAAAACCTGGATTTGTGCTGGAAATGGCCCAACTTGATGATCACTTTAGATAAGCTATTACCAGCAGAAGAGTGGGATGGGAGGAGGTATTGTTTCATGGTCTCTGTGTATATAATGTCTTCTGCAGTTTCCACAGTATGCATCCGATGAAGTGAGCTGTAGCTCACGAAAGCTCATGCTCAAATAAATTGGTTAGTCTCTAAGGTGCCACAAGTACTCCTTTTCTCCTGAGTATATGCTTTCTTGACAAATGAGTATAAATATGTAGGCTTGCTCTGAATGTTTTTGTCTTAAAACTTATACAATGGCTGGTTTATTTGAGCAAACAGCTCAAGTCACACTTTTTTTTCTTTTTTAATCACAGTAGCAAATGGTACGCATGGTATTTTCAATTATGGTAAAACATTTCAGAAATTGCAGTGTTATAGAGAAGGGGTGGTTCTCAAACTTTCTTTGTGTAGATTCAACTTAAATTATTTCTATACTTACAGCGGCGTGTGAAGTACAGACACTGCATGCCCAGTTAGCAGGGGTATAAATAGCAGTATAGACAGTGAGGTACTGCTTGGGTGAGTAGAGTACAGACACACGAGAACCGTAGGATATATAGCCTACATGGCTCTCTACATGCCCAAGCCATGCCTGTCACATCAGCTCTCTCTTTTTAGCAGTGTGGTGTCCTGCTGCCTCCCTGCTGCTGGAATGTTTCACTGTTGCCAAAGAAAGACTTCAGCAACGGGGAAAAGCTCTGCCATGGCCTTTCACTGCTATGTGTAGTTAGTCATCAGAGTGTGGATACAGCCTGCTTTTCACCTCGTCACATAGCTGTATGTACCCTATACACCACTGCAAGTGTGGACAAGGTCTTAGAGAGGTGGTCTTGTGAATCACTTCACGTCCCATTCACAATCATGTGGAACATTCATGAAGACTTCCTCTCCTGCTAGCAATTGCATGACATCTATGTGGCAACACTCTACAGACCACAATTCTGGAATCATGGAGGACTTCTCTACATGGTGGTGAGTTGGTGTACGACAAGCCATGGTGTCCTGGAACGTGCAGTAGGAGCGTTCACATGGTGAGTTAGTGCATGGCAAGCTGGTTAGTGCATGGCAAGCAGACTCTCACCCTGGCTTGCCATGCACTAACTTGTCATGTAGACAAGCCTTTAGACCGAGAAATAAGTCACTTGAACTAAACTCTCAACTAATGCAGTTTTCTTATTATTGTTAATTTTTAGGTGTAAGTCAGGGCAAAAACAGAAACATATACTTTCCTCAGTAATTCAATGACAAATGAAGTTAAGCCCTCTTTTTATGTATTACAATCACTAACCATTTTAAGACTTGTGAATCTTTCCTGTATAAGATAATTTTAACATACCACAATGTGCTAAACTATGACTAATCTTACTCTACTGATGCTTCAAATCCATTTTAACTAAAGGGCATGGATTTTCAAAAACACCAAAGAGAGTTAGGCACCCAACTCTCACAGGAACTCAGTGTGACTTGTGCTCTAAAGTCCCATATTTACTTTTGGAAATGCCATCCATAGTACCCAGATAACAATGCCATCCCAGCGGTTCACAAAGTGCAACTAATCCTGCAAGATACAGTGACTTCACTGGACGCTGACGACTCCCAGAACCCCTCAGAATACACTCAGCACCTCTCAAGAGAGGACATCACTTTACAAGTTCAGGCCTGGTATGCTGATTTATAAAGAAAGGGTCACAAAGGGAGTCAGGATGTGAAGGGCCAAGAGCCATTTGGCTAACAATCTGTTGTCATTTCTACTAACCTTGGATTAGTCCTATTTGTGTTCAGACATATTTTTGTGTATTACTTTAAAAAAAGATAAAGTTCATTTTAAAGCAGCTCAGGAGAGTAAAATTCTTTAAGTAACTATAGTCTCTCTCACTTGTAAGGGATGTTCAAAGCTGGTCAGTGTTTATGATGATGGATGCAAATAAAACAGTCCATAAGATTAACAAATTTAGACATTTGGCAGAACTTAGAAGAAACTTTAGAACTGCATTAGAACACTTAAATAATTGATCAGTTCTGTTCATACCAGTAGGTGTCATATCAGGCAATGAGAATTCTTGTGAAGAATGTGAGAGAAATAGCAGCCTATAGTACATTAGTCATTAAAAATGAAAAAGGCATTAAAATAGTGTGTGCTTGAGGAGATTATGGGACCTCACCGTAGTAGCACATTATGCTGCGTTGTAGACAGGTTCTGCATTTGAAAGCTACTTGCATTAGCTAACTGTGCAGCACACCACACTGGTAGTCAATTCAAAGGAAAAGCACTCAGGAATTGCAGGGAATCCTCACAGCTAGAGATAAGTTGTTACAAATAGCCTGTGCTGGAAACTGACAGGGGAAATGGGGAATAATTTGTAGCGATAGAAATTATAATGATACATTTGGAAACATTTGAGGTGTGATTAAAAAATCTACCTTTTTAAAAAAAGTTTAAAATTAATAGCATATGCCACTGTTAAAAAGCAAAACCAAACCAAACCACAGGAATATGGCAGAAATAATTGCAGAGGAAATAACTGCAAGAAAATTTAAAGCAATTATTACTATGGCTTTTTTTCCTAATAGGGGAATAACTTCCAAGATAGTATGAAAACAATTATAACTGTCAGCCACATATCAGCACATTATTGCCAAATGACTATTGTCCCAAAGGTAGTGTATGGCATCTTTTCACATAATTGAAAAGCATGACATTTTCTACATGGTCCTGCAAAAAAAGGACAATTCCTATTGGATAAGACAACCTGAAGGAAAAACGTGGTCATAAAACCATGAGACCACTACTTGGGCATAACACTGATCAAATTTGCCATAAGCGTAGATATGGAAATCTGACACACAGTCAGCTCTAAAAATCAAAAGTCAGAATTTGCTGCAAGCAGAGCTGGTCAGAAAATGGGCTTTTCAGGAATTTGACTTTTCAGAATAAATAAATAAATAAAAACCAACGTTTTCAGCTGAAAACCAAACTATCTGGCCTCAAATTGGAGCATTTTTGGTGCCTCATATTCCCATTTTCCTCTATGGACTGGGTTCTATGATTGGACCACCTCCCCCATGATGCACCAAAGTCTTCCCTCATGTTGACAGCAGCTGGTTGCAGCATGGCAATTCCTGTTCTTCGTGCATCCTGTGAGATGCAGTCTGGCTGTGGAGCCTGGCCCATAAAGGAAAATGGGAACATGAGAAAACCAAGCTATAACATCCATGAGGCACCACAGAAGAAATATGAGAATCAAAATATTTTGGTTTTCAGCTGAAATATTTCAGTTCTTGTGTGTTTGGTTTCTTTTGACAAAAATAAAATGAAATTTTCTGCAAAATAGCAGACCTTTTTGAAAAAAAAAAAATAATCAGAAACCCAATTTTTCATCAAAAAACAGTTTTGATGTAAACTTTTTGGCTGGCCCTAATTGAACTTTCTGCTGTCCTTATGGGACCTGATCCAGAGCCCACTGAAGTCAAAGGAAGTCTTTCCATTGACTTTAATGGGCCTTGAATTCAGGCCCTTAGTTTTCAGAGAACCCTTGAAATTTGCATTGTAAGAAGCACATTTCTGTCATGAATCTCATTCTGCCCAGACAATTCCCACTGACATTAAAGAGAGAAGAGAAACCATTTTTGTGTCAAAATCAGTAATTTTCTGAAATGAAAATGTCCTATTTTGAAAATATTCCATCACATAACTAAACTGACCCATCAAAACGGGCAGTGCAATGCCTTCTGCCTCCCAAACCCCAAACCAACCAAATATGACAAATACTAAACATAAGCTAATGAACTAACATAAAACAGCCAACATTGGTGATGACAATAGCTGAAGACAAAAAGAGGATGACAACTGTACAAAAAAACCCACAAAGATGACTACAGCTGGAGCTGAAGAACACACACACACAAAAAACCAACCAACCAAGATCAAAACCAAAATAATTTGAAACATTTCAACTAGCTCTAACACTTCTCTTCAATGCCTTTGTTGCACGATAAGCTTCCCTTATCCCAGGCACTTCAGAAATGGTATACTGATTTGCTCCATCATCTTTTAATTTTGATGATAGCAGCATCCTAGACCTGTTCCAAAATTCACAGAGAAATCTTCTAAGGAGATGGGCAGCCTGTCCCCAATTCAGCTGCATTAGGACTCAAATGGCCTGAATTTAATGCATGCCACTGAGATCTTTGTTTATGGGATTTTTTAGTACTTTCTGAGTTTAACATAATTTTCATTTTATGTTATTTTTACAGTTCCCACTGGAAATTGTGACAGGCTCTGTTGGCATATCAGATGCTGGCATAAGTTAAGGGCTGTTATGAAGAGGACAGTGATCACTTGTTCTTGATGTCCACTGAAGGTAGGACAAGAAGTAATGGGCTTAATCTGAAGCAAGGGGGATTTAAATTGGATATTAGGAAAAACCTTCCAATCATAAGGATAGTTAAGCACTGGAATTGGCTTCCAAAGGAAGTTGTAGAATTTCCAGCATTGGAAGTTTTTAAGAACAGGTTAGATAACACCTGTCAGGGATGGTCTAGGTAGACTTGGCCCTGCCTTGGTGCAAGGGACTGGATTATATGACCTCTCAATGTCCTTTCCAGCCCTACATTTCTATGATTCTAGGGCTGGAGATTCAGTCCCAGAATGGGGATTCCTTATTTCCACAGAAAGATTCCCTATTATCACAATCCACTCTGGGGACGATCACAGTACTTATTTGGGAATGAAAGAGGTGCTGGGGCTCAAGCAATTAGGTGCCGGGGCTCAAGCAATTTTTTAAAAAACTTTCATAACTAGTTCAGCAAGCCCAGAGATGCCGGGGCTATGAACCCCCAAGCCTGGAGGTGCCAGGGCTCAGCCATGGCAAGTGCTGGCACAAATTTAGCACTGGACTCTCAGGCCCCAGAGTTAGTAAAACGACAGTGCAAATGTGGGAGGCAAACTTCCTGGAGGCAAACGTAGGGCTGGGAAACCAAAGAATGGAGATGTGATCTATGAGGTGTAATATATTTGTTAGTTCCAGAATGGTAACTTCCCCATCCACACTGAAGTGAAGGTAGAGGGATATATGGTTTACAACCAACAGTTGTGCTTGGTTTTGTCCTGAAATCAGTGGAAATCTAAGTGGTTTCAAATTAGTTTTGATTTGAGGTTTTGGGTTCATTACTTCTTGCAAGTAAAAGCAAAATTTCAGGAGTGCAAACCCTTTGAACTGAAACCTAAAAGAAAGTTTAAGAAATCCCCCCTGAAAAATGAAACTGCTGAGAGTACAGCACAACTCTCTTCAGAAGGAAGATAATGTGATGCCTTTGATTGGAATACAAATGAATGTTTTAATACAAATGTTTACATCACCAAGGGGCTTAAGAATAAGGCACAAGCTGTTTGTTTTGTTTTTAAAAGGAAAAAAAGCTTGCTATGTTCATCCAATAAAGAAGTTTATTATTTACCTGGTCTGCTTTTCTCAGTTGACTAAATACAGCTACAATAGTTTCTGCTGTACACAAAGAAGTCTTCAAAATTTATTACTATCTGTGCTGAATATCAGCAAGTAAACTCAAGACAACTTTGTACACAAGATATTTCAATGATAATTAACATAACTACTGAACTGTTTAATTACTAACAAAAACCTCCCTGGAAACAAAGTTAAATTTGCTTAGAAGATGAGTGGTGTTTAGACTGAAAGATCCTCTTCTTATTTATGGGGTCTTACTATAGGAGTCTTCTTTTCATAGTAACTGTAGCCAAGACAGCATCATTCAGCCATTCTTTTAAAGAATGACTTCACCCATCTGTCAGCCAAGATTATCATGCATAACCTGTTACTACAGCTATGCTGCTGTAGCCATAAACTAAAAATGAAAAAGCCATGTTAACAAACCTTGAAAATAACAATAAACCTTACAAAATACACTTGCCAAAATAACAGAACAAGCTTTTGTTTTCAATGATAAAATGTTAATGATCAATAGAATTAAAGAAACAAATTGGTGCAATACAATTAAGGTATCTCCTTCAGTAATGTCATGGCCCCTTTTAGTTAGAGAAATATAGGTGCAGATTTACAAAAGAAAATGAGTTTCTTCTTCAATTTAAGCTAAGTGGCTAGATGCTTCTAAAGCAGTATTCCCATACGTACTATCTTGAATAAAACTAAAAGATCTATTAATTCTCATGCTTCAGGGAATAGGAAAATCACTTGTTATTGGTCAGGATGAACATCCCCAAATACTTAATATACCATTGCAGAAACAGACACCTGCTTGAAATGGGAGTGGTTCTGCTGGCAGGACATTTTCACTGTGGGGAGATTGATTCTGGGATTCAACTCAATCCAAATTTGTTGACCTTCCAGGCATGTTGCATGTTTATCTGCTGTCCTTGACATCTGAGGAAGGAGTGGAGTGAAAAGGGTCTGAACAGGGTCTGAATGATTTAACGATTAAAATTAGTTGTGGATGAGAAAGATTTACCTAGTTATTCATCCAGAATATAATTTTAGGGTGTGATTGTTTAAAGAGGTGTAGTCTGAAATTGTTTGTATATGTTCTGGGAATATAAGATGCACAATTTGTAAAGCAATTTTTGTCAATATTTAAAAAAAAACAGGGGAATGGGCAGATGTCTGGAGGTAGCTGTTATGAGCAGATTCTGGTTAACTTTTATATATATATTAAGTATAGCTTGCTGGACAATAGAAAATTCAGATAATTAGAAATGTGTTTTTGTCCTTGTGATGGGGTGTGTATATCCTGCACTAGGCAAGAAAGTGTTAACCCCACACAATGGGAAGTGAAAGTCCCACCCCTCAGACTGTGCTGGGCATGCTCCAACTGCTATCTCAGTATAAAAGGGAGCAGCCCAGCTCATTCTAGGCTGACCACTGAGGAGGGAGGATGCTTGGGGGAGGTTCTACCCCAGCAGCCACTTCAGCACCCGCCTGTGGGAACCAGAGATCCCAAGGACCTGACCAGAGACAGGTTGCCTACAGCCTGGAGTCGGAATCCCAGGGAGCTACCTACACTGAGGAGTTTGGATACCGTGACAACATACAGACCCCCGCTTCAGTAAACACAGTAGGAAGTGGCCCAGGGAGGTAGAGTGATTGGTATCACCCACACAAGGAAAGTCAGTGTGTTGTGGTAGGATCCCTGCTGGTTTGGTGGTGACCACACTCGCCGCTGACAGGGAGGGCTCAGGTCTGCCTACTCCATCCGTCACCCCTCCTTGGTGGCAGCCCCTGACTCTAGCCATTAGGCCCCATAACCTTGATCTCCAGGGCAGTCATACTGATGCTGGCCATTGGGCCACATCGCCCTGATCCCAAGGGCAGTTGTATTGACTCCGGCTACTAGTCTGCGCTGCCTTGAACCCAAAAGCAGACGTATTGACTTGAGCCATTAGGGCATATAGCTCTCAACCCCATATTGACTCTGGCCATTAGGCCACCCAGCCCTGACCTACTCCAAAAGGGAGCGAGGTGTGCATACCCTGTGACAGTCCTGAATTGGGATGAAAAGTCAAAATGTAAAATTTTTCATATGACAGAAATTCTGGAAATTTCAATTCAGAAACATTGCCATGACCTCATTGGCACTTTTCATTCTGATAATGTTGAAATATTTTACAATATAATATATATAATAGATATTTTATAATATATAAAATTTGAAAGAAAAGAGAATATCAGAACAAAACTAATCCAGAAAGCCTAAAGAAAATGAAATGAGAAAATTGAAATGAAATGCTCCATTTCAATTTTGAAATGTTTTGAGATTCTTCCATCAAAAATTTGTCTAAATTCAAATTTTTCTGCAAAACATTTAAATTTTGACAAAAGAGCATTTTCTGATGGAAAACGGTTCCCTTGAAAACACTGAAGACCTAATATTAAGGAGGAGTGAGGAAAGGAGGTGATGCTGCTGTGGGCCTGAGGAAGGTGGGTACAAGTCTGGGGAGGGTCATTACAACCAGGTTATTCTTCTCTAACTTAGTCTCCCTTCACTCTGTGCTTAGAGACAGAGGATGAATGGATAATATAGAGAGCTGAAGCTCTCAGCTCATGGGCTCAAGTGTCAGGAGTCAGTATCTACTTTGGAACTGCGTAATCTTACTTAGGCACCTGCTGCCAATGATCCTCATGGAAACTGGACTAGTCATTGCCTAGGACTGGTCAGTCCTGGCCAATTTTCATTCATTTCTTCAAATTACTAACATGAAAGTATAGCTGACCATCTTGAGCTCTAGGAATCTATCACATACGTTTAGGTAGCAAAATAATTTTAAAAGGCTGACCATGAACATATCTACCTCAGGCCATTCCTTCTTCAACAACCTCAGAGCAAAGGGAAAAAAGATGGGTTCTGCTGCATGCCTGCAGAGTTATCAGATCTGGGCTCTGGCAGACCATGGTGGGAGTGAGGTCTGAAACTGAAGACCCCTTCACAGATAATGACCAGCCAAAGTTCCCCCTCACTTATACTGAGGAAGTTCTAACTTAAGCATCTCTGCTGATTTCAACTATGGCAGTATGTCGCAAGGAGATAACTAGGTCCTGAGCCATTTAACCAGACTGTCTCTATGACAGTTATATTGACTCTGGGGGCAGAACACAAAACTATATAGACTGCAGAGTCCCTTAAAACAAAACCAAACCATTTCATTTGCAATCCATTTTAGATTCCTAAGTTTAATGCCTAAGCTAAAGATTATTGAAGCACATGGACATTGTTATTAGTGGGCTTTAGATCAAAGCTCTAATGCAGAAATCTGAGAATACATTGGGAAGTCATGTAACGTGTCAATTAACAAGTGTTAACTAACATGGTTGTAAATTCTAATGTATATACTACACAAATGGTCTCTGACACGTGTGTTGCTACCTGTGTTTAACTCAAAGGGTTAACTAGCAACAAATGTTTATGTCGTGTTTACACTAGAATGTATTATTGTGTTAATTAATACATGTTAAGTAACACATTTGAAAACATGACTAGAAAGGCATGTGTGGACCTAATGTGAACTTCCTGGGGACCTCGAACTGCAGAGAAGGAAATGTTTGGAAGGAAATGTTTGCAACTCATAAAGGTAAAAAGTAGAAAAAATTACTGAAAATAACAATGTGCATTGAGCAAGGCAAAGCAAAGGACAGAGTGGTAGCTATGGTTAGAAAAAAATATATAATCCCCTCAATGGGATATTGTTTTAGAAGAAATGCTAAACAAAGCCCCTTCCCAACAAAAAGTCGTAACATCCTTTAGACTTTCTGAAGAAAGCAGACTATGGGCCAAATTCTGCCTTTGGATATGTGCTTGTGATCCCTACTGAAGTTAATAAGAACTACATACATGCAGTTCAGGGCAGTATTTGGCCAGAGATTTGGTAGGACAAGGAGATGCTCAATTATTAAGAAAGTTGAAATGTTAACATCTACTGTTTTTTTAAAATTGCCCCTTAAAAAAGAAAAAGACTGTGAAATCATGAGACAAGAAATTCTAAGAAACCATTTTTAAGATCTGGGCAAAGCATTTTCCTTGAAAATCAAACACATCCTTCCCCCCGCCCCCCGAGTTTGCTGCTTGTAGATTAATCCTTTAAATGGCTCCTGCAGCTCTAGCTCTGTCAGGTGAGTGCAGGTCCCGTACATGAAAACACGTTTACTCTCCAAGCCTCCATATCTTTGTTACAGCCTTGCAATCAGAGAATTTCTCACTCTACTTAGAGCATGCCTAGGATGTTG
This sequence comes from Natator depressus, assembly GCF_965152275.1. NCBI lineage: Eukaryota > Metazoa > Chordata > Testudines > Cheloniidae > Natator > Natator depressus. Next base: position 52,739,795 of record NC_134238.1, read on the forward strand.
TGACAAATCCTTTTCATCCTCTAGTGGTAAAAAAAACAAACCTGTAAAAGAATGAATCAGGAGGATAAATCTGAACATCTACCAGTAGCATATTAGCAAAAAGCCTAAATAAAACATGCCCTAATATAAATCAGAGTCTAGTAGAAAACAAAATATTAAAAGGGTTGGTATACTGAAATGCAAGATCTTTGGCTCATCACTGCATAAGGCTGCTAAATGAAAGGTGGTGGGGGTGGTGGGGGAGGGAGGAGGTTGTTTTTTGTTTCCCATCCAGGATTCACATTAAATATGTTGGTTTGAAGTTTACAACCTGATTGTGCCCATTAACTGTAGGGAGACATTTCTCAATTGCAATGATTCCTAACTCTTTTCTATAAGATAACGGGCAAAAGTACATCTATTCCTGCAGTCCAGATCAACAATAATTTGTGCACTGACACTTAAACAGGTTCATGTGCTTATCGGGCTGCTCAATAAAACAATGCAATTTCCAAATCAACTGCCACATGAAATGTAGCAAATGTTTCTTCTGGCGCAGAAAACATTACTTTAAATAAACACACGTTCCAATGGGATGTTTACATTTTTCCAGGGGTAACACTTGAAATATGTTTCTTTGGACTGATGGATTTTTGCAGGAAATCTTTTGGAAATTGTTCTTGGCACACTAAGAAATAAAGATAATTCTTAAGCTGTTATCAATAGACATAACCTTTTCCTGTCTTCCAAATGTCATATTAGAGAGACAAGGTGGGTGAGGTAACATATTTTGTTGGACCAACTTTTATCAGTGAGAGAGACAAGCTTTCAAGCCACACAGAGATCTTCTTCATGTCTCAGAAAGGTACTCTGAGGCTATGTCTACACTGGCAATTGAATGACAAAACTTGTCTTTCAGAGGTGTTTACCCCCCCACCCCCCGAAAGACAAAAGATTTGCCAAGACAAGTGCCAGTGTGAACAGCACATTGTCGGGAAGAGCGCTCTTCTGCCAACAACACAAACACCGCTCATTGGCGGTAGGAGTTTTTTGTCAGCAAGAAAGCCGACAAACAGTGGCCACACTACACAACTTTTAGCAGCACGGCTGTGGCAACATAGCCATGTTGCTAAAAGCTGTGTAATGTAGATATAGCCTGAGCATTACAGATAAATGCATTGTTTAGCATAAGTAGTGAGCACATATTTTGAGGAACCATTCAAGGTAGAGTGGCCTGTTTACACCTCTGCAGTTATCGGACAAAAAAGAGGGGTTAGTGGGTTACAGATTGTTTGGAAAAAGTGTTTGTTGTTGAATATAAAATTTTTATGGGTGAGGATGAAATGATGTGTTTAGGGTGGATAGCTGAGGACTGTCCATTGTCTTGTAAATATTTGAGGAAGGTATCTAGGCCATCATTGTGAGGGATGTTGGTGCATAGGGAAGTGACATCCATGGTGGGAAGGATGGTGTTCTAAGGTAAGGTTGTTAATGTTGCAGACATTGTGGAAGAAGTCAGTTGTGTCCTGGAGGAAGATAATCCTTTGTGTGGTGAGTGTTTTGAGTATGGTTTCTATGAGTCCTGATATTACTTCAGTAAAAGTGCTGTGCTGTGGCCAGACAGGATGGACCTGTCTGGGTTCCCTTATTTGTGTAGTGTGGGAAGCATGTAGGAGGTCGCAGGGGTCGGTTTGTGGGGGATGAGCTTGTAGACTTTCTTTTGGAATTGTTTGGGGAAGAATTTGATGCTATCCTTAAGTTTCAAGATAATTGTTTCACTGGGTCTTCTTTGACTTCTTTATAGTAAGTGTTGTCAGTTGTCACTTTGTGCAAACCCAGGGAACAGCCAGGGGTACTAGAATGGCTCCCCAGTATGCCAACCTCTTCATGGGCCACCCTTGAAGAAGAATTTCTGGACAATGCATCACTAAACCAATGATTTAACTGAGATACATTGATGACATTTTCATCCTCTGCACAGATGGCTTAAACTCCCATCACAGATTCACTATTAAATTTCATCCTATTACTATTACTCCAGTTTACAAGGTCATCCAGATCTTCCTGTATGATATCCCGGTCATTCTCTGTATTGGCAAATACCTCCCAGCTTTGTGTCATCTGCAAATTTTATTAGCACATTCCCGTTTTTTGTGCCAAGGTCAGTAATAAAAAGATTAAATAAGATTGGTCCCAAAACCAACCCCTGAGGAACTCTACTAGTAACCTCCTTCCAGTCTGACAGTTCACCTTTCAGTGGGACCTGCTGTAGTCTCCCCTTTAATCAGTTCCTTATCCACCTTTCAGTTTTCATATTGACCCCCATCTTTTCCAATTTAGCTAATAATTCTCCATGTGGAACCGTATCAAATGCCTTACTGAAATCGGGGTAAATTAGATCTACTGCGTTCCCTTTGTCTAAAAAAATCTGTTAACTTCTCAAAGAAGGAGATGAGATTGGTTTGACACGATCTACCTTTTGTAAAGCCATGTTGTATTTTGTCCCAATTACCATTGACCTCAATGTCCTTAACTACTTTCTCCTTCAAAATTTTTTCCAAGACCTTGCATAGTACAGATGTCAAACTAACAGACCTGTAGTTACTCGGATCGCTGTTTTTTTACCTTTCTTAAAAATAAGAACTATGTTAGCAATTCTCCAGTGATACGGTAAAACCCCTGAGTTTACATCATGGAACAGGCCACACAAATACCCCAAGAGAACCTGCCTCAGTACAGAAATAAAACCCACTCTGACCGCACACCCCTAGTTGTCACTTCACGTGCCACCCCACACTGGAACCCATATGGGGTATCATCAAACAGCTACAACCCATATTCAGTGGGGACCCCAGCCTGAAAGAAATCTTTCCTGAACCCCCATTTATAGCTTTCAAACAGCCCTCCAACCTCTCCAAACTCATCATCAGAAGCAAGCTCTCTACTGACTAGGACACCAGATCCTGCCAGAACAACAGATGCAAAACCTGCAGACATCTCTCCACTGCTACAATGATCAACACCTCCACAACTCACCTTTCAAGATCCATGGATCCTACACATGACTATCACAACATGTGGTATACTTCATACAGTGCACTAAATGCCCCAATAACAACTACGTGGGTGAAACCAGATGATCATTACACTCTTGAATGAACTCACACATGAAAACAATAAAAGATTTTTTTTTTAAATCACCCATGAGCGAACAGTTTTCAAAAAGTGATCACTCTATGTCTGACCTATCAGCCTTCATGTTCAAAAGAAACCTGCACAACACTTTCAAAAAACGAACCTGAGAACTTAAATTCATAACTCTGCTAGACACTAAAAATCATGGACTGAACAGAGACACTGGATTTATTGCTTATTATACAATCTGTAACCTACTAACCCCCTCTTTTTGTCCTATGACTGTAGATGTATTAGTTGTCCACCATACCTTGAACGGTCCCTTAGAATATGTGTTAGCTACTTAGGCTAAACAATCTTTTCCACCTTGCATTTAGCTGTGATGCTGGTTGTACTTTTCCCAGACTTGAAGAAGAGCTCTGTGAGGCTTGAAAGTTTGCCTCTATCATCAACAGAAGTTGGTCCAATAAGAGATGTCATCTCACACACCTTGTCTCTCTAATATCCTTGGGTTGACACAGCTACAACTACACTGCATACGAATGTCATTTTAAGCAGACCAATTTTTATTTTCATTTTCCAGATACAAACAATTCATCTTGATCAGGGGTTCTCAAGCTTTTTGTTTCTGAACCCCGCCCCCCAATATACGATTAAAAACTCCATGGCCCAACTGCGCCATAGCAACTATCTTTCTGCATATAAAAGCCAGGGCCGGTATTAAGGGGTAACAAGCAAGGCAATTACCTGGGCCCCATGTCACAGGGGGCCCCACAAAATTAAGCTGGTCAGGCTTCAGCTTGAGGCCTGGGTGGTGGGGCTCCGGGCCGTGGGGCTTTGGCTTTCTGCACTGGACCCCAGTGAGTCTAATGCCAGTCCTGCTTGGTGGACCCCCTTGAATCCTCTTCGTGGCCCCCCCAGGGGGCCTTGGACACCTAGTAGAGAACTATTGATCTAGATCTTGATCCTCAAAGCTTCTGAACATGCTGAACCTGAGTCAGCAAAGTATTTGCTTAACTTTAATATGGGGGTGACCCAGTTGACTTTAATGGGACTACTTATGAGTTTACGGCTTTGGTGGATTGGGGCCAAATTGCTCTGCATGTTGCAAGCCCCTAGTCCACTGTATTTCAATTAAGTTTAAGGAATGTTCCCAGAATATCCCCTTAAATATCATGAAACGAACACAGGGGCCTGAACAATCCATCACATTCAGTGATTACCACTGTTGAAGTCCATGGGATGAAGTTGAATGAGTCTACCCATGGTGGCAAGCACTACATGCAATACTAAGTGTTCAAAGGCTCAGACCTATGAATTGCAAAGCCACCAGAAAGGTGAATAAGGCATATGAATACTCTTGATTTGCAAAACCTTGAGCTATAACCCATGTGGGGGCTAACCCAAATATAGGCTGAAGTAAATGGCTTGCATGATCACAGCTTGGGGTATTGACTCCTGGGTCATCCTCTGGCTGTTTGTTATTTAAAGAAAAAAACTAACAAAACAATTCTAGAGGAAGATGGAGGCATGGCTTTCCTTAAACTTCCAAACCACCAGGCTCTATTCTTGGTATCCCTGGCTTACCTCTGATCCATAGCTCTTTTAAATTTCTCAAGTAACTCATATTCAGTCAGTGAGAGAAGAACACCCCCCCCCCCCCCAGTATTAGGATGGTGAGAAATTTTCTAAGTATGGAGAGCCCTAACACTATTCCCATCAAGATGATGGAAATATCTTACATTTATGCAGAAACCAGGTGTTTCTGGGTGTCAGGGAACTGTGATAATAGTAAAAGGGACAGCTGGGCAGGAGCAGCAGTATCACATCTCAACTGGAATAGGTGCAGACTCTCTTAATAATAATAGCGTAACAATATTTATTTCACCACTTCAAAATACTGGGAACTGTTTTTGCTCATTCCACTACACATAAATTTAGCCAAGATGTCTAGTTCACCTACTCCTGAAGGAATTAACAAAATATGCAAATATAGTAATCCTCAGCGTCTCCAGTCTCATCAAAAATAGTCCTACAACCACTTTATTTCGGAATGTATTTAATTTGCTGATTTTGCTTCTCAAATTTGATGTCTTCACTATACAATCTGCAAAAGGAAGCCTCAATCCTGTAGACACTTCCACGTGTGCTTAACTTTGCCTTCAGTGGGGCTACTCATGTGTGTAAAATTAAACATGTACATAAGTGTTTAGAAAATCAGGGTCTTACTCACTACATTTGGATTTATTCAAGCTACCTTCCTCTTCCCATTGTTATCATTTTCCCCAATTTAATTAAAAAGAAAAGCAAAAATAGGTCATTTTTTATGCTTGTCCAAATCGTAAAAAATTGAAAAGGACAACTGCCATTTAAAAAGCAAACAAAAATCACAGTCCCTTTATTTTCTTGGGACTTTGTAGAGTTCATGAAACCTCCCGGACTGAAGAGATGGTGAAAATTATTTTAAAGCAGAAATCTGGCTGGATTTTGATTGTGCTAAAACCAATCAGAGCCTTTACCATGGCACAATTTAGAAAGAGCTTTTATTTCAAATCATGTAAAATGGCATTGGCTTTTGCCAGCAGGTGGGAGATGAGCCTGTACCTACTTTCTTCTTGGCCGGAACCTAGCACAGCATGTCAACACAACAAACTGGCATGGTGATGAGGAAGACAATGCATTCCTGTTGCTGTCTGATGATTCATGTAGGAACTATTGAAACTTCTAGCAGACGTTGCACACAGAATCAGGAGTAAAAAAAAAAAAAAAGTGCTCACTTTTATTAAAAGAACTTTTTTTTTTTGCAATGAATTTGTAAAAATTTGGCAAGTCCAATTTTGTATGATGCAAGTGGTTTGAAGTTGCAAAGTGCTGTATTCTTATTTTTTAGCCTATTCAAAATGAATCAAGTTTGGGCTTTATTGTTTTCACATCTCTTAAAGTGTGGAATTATTGCCTGGATTTCACACAACACACACGCAAAAATGTACAAATTGTTTCCATTCTTTGTGCTGGTTCTTGGTTCTAAAAGGTTTCCCCTTAACACTATCTCTGCATCCTGTATAGCTACTTCATGTCTTTTTATTAGGTATTCCTTTGGGGTACATTCAGTTGTGATCAGATCTGAGCACAACAAAATTTGCACATGTACGCAAACAAACAAAAAGACAAAAAACAAACAAACAAAAAACCCACCATACCTAGAAGCGACCTGGAGAGATTAAAATAGGAACTACAGAAACAAGGGAGTTTGGGTACTAAAAAACAAAGTCCGACACCCAGGGAGAGGAAATAAACAGCACAGCTATAAAATGGTAGGGAGTATGGGATCAGATATAACCAAGCAGTCACACCCATAATTTACAGGAAGTTCATTTTCAAGGTAAAGTCAACAACACCACAGACAGTGATGTGTTTTACATCATACTGTTAGCTGCCCAAACTTTGCACAATACTTAATAAAATGCCTATACTATTAATAGATATTTGTTTTAATTTAGAATACATAAAAAAGGTTCCTAACCTAGGAATCCTTGCTATAAATTGTAGTCATACAGCAATACAGCCATATTAAAAACACAAACACTAGCATTTATCAACCCCTTCCATCCCCAATAGCCTGGGGAATAGCTGAGCCTTGCAGACTGCCCTGAAGATCTACAGAGTTGGGCAATTATAGACTAAGGGGAGAAATAGTCCAAATTTAAGAGTCCCCCATGGAAAACGCCTGCCAGCAGCTCCCTCTTTTTCCTAACAAGGTAGTCCTATCCTGTGTGTGCCCAGTGACTGCAGCTGTACTACACTGAGAAAGTCCCATTTGACAGACTGGTCTTAAACCAGTCAGGGCTTTATGGTTAAAAATCGACACTGTAAACTCTTACTGGACATGAACATATAGCCAGTGCAGATCCATCTTCCTGATGTCTTCAGGAGGAAGCCTTGGCCTCCCTTGATTCTTGTCCTATAGGAGGGTATGGATGGCAATAAAAATAAGCCCACTCCCTCCTGCAAGTCCTCAAGAACAGTCCTCAGGACCACAAGTAACCCCTTCATCTATCATCTTGAAGTAGCAAGTTAAACACTTTTTATCCTACTGCTGTCCCTCTAACTATGCATCTGAGATACCTCAACATGCAGAGGGTGTTAAAGAATATAAACTTTTTATGCAAGAGCTTATCAATAAAGTTAAGGATTTTAAAGTTGTACGGCCTTGTTTTCTTGACATGTATGAATAAAAGTCAGAGTATCATGTTACAGTTATATTTTACATGTGCTATTTATATTTCTTCTTATATTATTGCCCACTATAACAGTTTAATATCCCTCCCTTATAACCCTGTCCTTGCCTCTCCTTTGAAAACCAATTAAAAAAATGTAAGCACCCCCTCACTTCATAAAAGTTTACCAGGCACTGAAAAATACATTTAACTTGTTGACAGGCACGTTGTTACCCATAATTAATGTAAACCTTATGCATCTTAAATTTACTACTAGGACGGTAAGGAATTTATTTCACTACACGGATCACATTTTGTTTACGTATAATACACCAGCCTGGGAAAGTAACAGAGAAGCTCAGCTTATTTCATTACAGCAGTCAAAGTGTAATGATCCTAGAGAAATATGCAACTAACCTTGTGGTACTTTCAGAAGAAAACACTGAACTAAAAGAAATAAGTCAGGGTTGCCTCTTGTCAGATTTTTATATTCTGCTTACTGTGGTGCAATAGCATACATTTTGTTAACTGCATGAACACCAATAAGAACTACAACTTTTCTAAAGGGAAAATAAACAGGAAAACAAGGAATAGGCAATACTTTTTTTAGTTTAGGTCTCAGTATTGCATTATGAGTCCGATCCTTTGTCAGAGAAGCCAATGGGAGACTTCATACAGATTTTAATAGGAAAAGGTTCCAGTGATGCAAGTCATACCACCCTACAGTACACACCAGGAGATATTGTGCCTCAGCGGAGCAAAATTCCTCCTAGAGCTCCTCTGCACACCTGATGCTGCACATCTCTATGGGGTAAAGGATTCACAGATGCCAAGGCCTGAAGCGACCCTGTGATCATTAAGTCAGAACTCCCTTGCTACTGTAGGCATCCTCAGAAGGCTAATGGAGGGGATGGCTGGGTCCCCTCCTGCTTTGTGGTGATGTGCATTCAGAAGGATATACAAGAAGGCAGCAATCCATGCATTCCCCTGAATGTGCGGCCTGAATTGTGACAGAGCCTCACTCAAAGCATGCAACAGGAAAGGCTCCTTGTTTGCTTTCACTTCACTGTACACCTATGTAAGGGTTAGTTACAATCTAGTAATCACTAATCTTAGGGGAAGAACTATTTTGTCTTTGTAAAAGCAAGACTGGACCAGAATTTTCTCTGCACTTCAGAAGAACAGCTCCAAAGTGGCTGTACTGTGAGGATAAAGCATTTTTGTCGAATCTCCAATTTCTTTTGAATAACTTCTCACCATGTGAAATCCAGGATGTTTTTTATTATATTGTCTAAAGCCTCACAAATAGTCAGAGAACACCAGTGTAATAATGTAAGATGCTTTGAAACCATCCTGCTGGTGGAGTTCTGTTTAACTGAAGGAGGATGGGAACTGAAACAGGAATCTTGGAGGTGAAAGTTTTTCAAGAGATATCAACAAAGAAGAATTGCCATGGGACAATGGTCCCCTGCAGCTACAGACAGACTAAATGAAAGGGGAAGTGGACTTAATCAAACAGTGATCCTGTATCTATTAGAGTACCTTTATATCAAATAACTGTAGAACCATTGTGCAGGTTCTCTCTACTATACTGAATATCAACATAGTGATAAGCTTAGAGAACAGACTTGTTCTCTTTCCAGATATGCAATTAGGGCTTGGTCAAATGCTCAATGAGGCACTGGAAAGACTCCATGGGTGAAATTCTGGCCCCCATTAACTCAGTGAAAGTTTTGCCATGGAGCCAGGATTTCACCCATACTAACTTCAGTGGACAGTGGGTCAGATCCTCAACTGATTTCTGAATGGCTGATTTGTATTAAACTTACAACTATTTTCAGCCATCTAGTACTCATTGGCTAGCTCATATTTCATTAAAAAAAAAGAGCTTTCATATAATTTTCTCCTTGAACTGAAAAATCATTAGTTGAAAAATTACATATGGCATTTTGACCTCTTATTACTATGGTGGTGGCTTTCTTCTAAATACTTATAAAAATAAAATTAATGATCATGATAATAAAACAATAATGATGATGATCTGAATTGGATGATTGCAAAAAGGCAAATATAGTGCCCATCTTTAAAAAATGGAAGAAGAAGAACCTGGGGAACTACAGACTGGTCAGCCTCACCTCAGTACCTGGAAAAATAATGGAGCAGGTCCTCAAGGAAACCATTTTGAAGCATGTGGAGGAGAGGAAGGTGATCAGGAACAGTCAACATGGATTCACCAAGAGTAAGTCATGCCTGACCACAACCTGATTGCCTTCTATGATGAGATAACTGGCTCTGTGGATATGGGGAAAGCAGTGAACATGATATATCTTGACTTTAGCAAAGCTTTTGATACAGTCTCCCACAGTATTCTTGCCAGCAAGTTAAAACAATATGGATTGGATGAATGGACTATAAGGTGGATAGAAATTTGGCTAGATTGTCGGGCTCAAAGGCTCAAACGCTCGATGTCTAGCTGGCAGCTGATATCAAGTGGAGTACCCCAGGGGTCGGTCCTGGGGCTGGTTTTGTTCAAAATCTTTATTAATGATCTGGATGATGGGATGGATTGCATCCTCAGCAAGTTCACAGATGACACTGGGGGGAGAGGTACATATGCTGGAGGGTAGGGATAGGGTCCAGAGTGACCTAGATAAATTGGAGGATTGGACCAAAAGAAATCTGATGAGGTTCAACATGGACAAGTGCAGAGTCCTGCACTTAGGGCGGAAGAATCCCTACAGGCTGGGGACCGACTGGCTAAGCAGCAGTTCTGCAGAAAAGGACCTATGGATTACAATGAATGAGAAGCTGGATATGAGTCAGCACTGTCCCCTTGTTGCAAAGAAGCCTAAAGGCATATTGGGCTGCATTAGTAGGAGCATTGCCAGCAGATCGAAGGAAGTGAGTATTCTCCTCTATTCGGCACTGGTGAGGCCACATCTGGAATATTGCATCCAGTTTTGGGCCCCCACTACAGAAATGATGTGGACAAATTGGAGAGAGTCCAGTGGAGGCCAACAGAAATGATCAGGGGCCTGGGACACATGACTTATGCGGAGAGGCTGAGGGACCTGGGGTTATTTAGTCTGCAGAAGAGAAGAGTGAGGGGGGATTTGATAGCAGCCTTCAACTACCTGAAGGGGGTTCCACAGAGGATGGAGCTCTGAGGTCCAGCCTGCCAGGGGCTTTCCCTGAACAAGTGGCGGACCGGCTTTGAGAATCACTGGACTAGATGACCTCCTGAGGTCTCTTTCAACCCTAATCTTCTATGATTCTATGAATTGACTTAAAAAGAGGTTATTAGCTCATCAATAGTCATACCTACAAAAGTTATACTATACATTATAACCATGTACATTTTCTCTTTATCACTTCTGGCCAAAACTGTCTCTTCTCCTGTGAGCCCATCCAGGGCAGCAAGGAGAAATAAGACTTCCTCTTACTCTTCTGTGGAGTGGGAAGTGTAACCTCCATTGTAGCCCTACTTCCCATCCAAGACTGGAGAGGAGTGGAGTGGGTGGAGCCTTGCTGCCACCATAAAGGCACATGATGCACTGGCCAGCACAGCTGGCCCAGCATGGCAAGTAGCAGATTACTGCTCTCGGGAGCAAAGGGGAAGCTAGGAAGAGAACTGTCACTGAAAGTGATGATTCCCTCTCTGGTTTGCTCCTGGAGAGGGCAGCTATGTGCTGTGCCTTACTCAGGCAAGATTCGAAAGTGACAATTTAGCCCTATATTTGTATATAGCGTAACGGTGAAGCAAATTTATTTATTTATTTATTGTCAAAAATGGATCTAGCCTTTCTTCAGAGGTGAATAAAACCATCAGTTTACTCATGAATCTATTTAATGGCAATTTTTGTAACCGGTTTAATCTCCTGGTTGGTAAGTTACTTCTAAAAAGCCCACTGCTATAAAGTCTTTGCTCAGACACTTCAGTGTAATCACATCCTCCTGCTCTAGTGCATACAGTACGGACTTGTCAAATAGGACCAAAAAGAGATTAAAAATATATGACTAAATCTGATAGTTTAGGAAAGATAGTGAACTACTTTAAATAGGCAGTCATTTATGACAAAGCTGGCTGCAATTGGGTTTGGTGATATTAACTTGTATGACTGTGAATCAGATTTTTGTAAATTATATACATTAAACTAGTGAATATGCATATTTGACTAGTTTTATAATGTTGCCTCTCTTTTGAAGTGAAAGCTTTGGATGCATATTGATTTTGTATATTTACAATGTGTTTTGCATTGCTGACAAACTCAGTGGCATCTGGCTGCTCTGTGACATAAACATGAATGAACCATACATCATTGACACCTTGCAGGTTGTTTGGCTAGCTGCAGTGATAAATAGTGATTACCGTGAATGACTAGTGTCATGGACATCTTCATTGTTGCTTGCAGGCTAATATGATCTACACACTTTATACAAATTCAGTAGTTGCATCCCACTTTCAGTAACGGAGAAAAGATAATGACCTTGATCTAGGTGTCTGTATTTAAACCTGTGATTTTCATGAATCGTGAAAATATTGTGCAAGCCATGGCTACAGCAGCAGGTAGAAAGCACTGCCATGTAGAACTCTCATTGTTACTGAAATGTCAGCTACGCATCTGGAAAAACAGAAGACTAAACAACAACATACAAGGACAGGGTGGCATAGGCATATTAAGGGTATGGCATATGGATTGGCCCATCAACATATAGTGACATACGGAGAAGCAGACACAGATGACTAGCACCCCACAACAGATTCTAATACTATGGTTCATATATGCTTTGGCAAACAATGATTAGGTGTCTATACTAAATAGCTATATAACTGAGATGAATGCAAGAGGTGCAATGGCAAGTGATGCTGTTAGGGTTTTTTTTTTGGTTTGTTTTTTAAACAAAATTTCACCAAAGTCACTTTGGCAGCTGCATTGTTTTGTCACTAATATATTCAAAGACTACCAGTGTCTCTCTGTATTTAAGCTAGTGGAAGTGACAAGTTCAAACTAAGTATCAGAGGGATAGCCATGTTAGTCTGTATCCACAAAAAGAATGAGGAGTCCAGTGACACCTTAAAGACTATCAGATTTATTTGGGCATAAGCTTTCATGGGTAAAAAAACCCACTTCCTCAGATGCATGTAGTGAAAATTACAAATGCAGGCATAAATATACTGACACATGAAGAGGAGGTGTCGATACCAAGAGAGGGTAAATTGGTTTTGTAGTGAGCCAGCCATTCCCAGTCCCTATTCAAGCCCAAATTAATGGTGTTAAATTTGCAAATGAATTGTAGCTCTGCAGTTTCTCTTTGAAGTCTGTTTTTGAAGGGCTTTTTTGTTGAAGAATGGCTACTTTTAAATCTGTTATTGAATGTCCAGGGAGATTGAAGTGTTCTCCTACTGGCTTTTGTATGTTACCATTCCTGATGTCTGATTTGTGTCCATTTATTCTTTTCCGTAGAGATTGTCTGGTTTGGCCAATGTACATGGCAGAGGGGCATTGCTGGCATATATCACATGATGGCATATATCACATTAGTAGATGTGCAGGTGAATGAGCCCCTGATGGTGTGCTCATGTGGTTGGGTCCTCTGATGGTGTCATTATAGTAGATATGGGGACAGAGTAGGCGACGGGGTTTGTTACAGGGATTGGTTCCTGGTTTAGTGTTTCTGTGGTGTAGTGTGTAGTTGCTGGTGAGTATTTGCTTCAGGTTGGGGGGCTGTCTGTAAGCGAGGATTGGCTGTGAGAGTCTGCAAGAGTGAGGGATCATTTTCCAGGATAGGTTGTAGATCGTTGATGATGTGCTGGAGAGGTTTTAGCTGGGGGCTGTACGTGATGGCCAGTGGTGTTTTGTTATTTTCCTTGTTGGGCCTGTCCTGTAATAAGTGACTTCTCGGTACCCATCTCGCTCTGTCAATCTGTTTGCGCACTTCCCCAGGTGGGTATTGTAGTTTTAAGAATGCTTGATAAAGATCTTGTAGGTGTTTGTCTCTGTCTGAGGGATTGGAGCAAATGTGGTTGTATCTTAGGGCTTGGATGTAGAAAATGAATTGTGTGATGTGTCCTGGATGGAAGCTGGAGTATATAGGTAAGAATAGCGGTCAGTAGGTTTCCGGTATAGGGTGGTATTTATGTGGCCATCACTTATTTGCACTGTAGTGCCGAGGAAGTGGATCTCTTGTGTGGACTGGTCCAGGCTGAGGTTCATAGAATCATAGACTTTAAGGTCAGAAGGGACCATTATGATTGTCTAGTCTGACCTCCTGCAGGCCACAGAATCTTACCCACCTACTCCTGTAACAAACCCCTAACCTATGTCTGAGCTATTGAAGTCCTCAAATTGTGGTTTAAAGACTTCAAGATGCAGAGAATCCTCCAGCAAGTGACCCATGCCCCACGCTGTAGAGGAAGGCAAAAAACCCCCAGGGCCTCTGCCAATCTGCCCTGGGGGAAAATTCCTTCCTGACCCCCAAAATGGAGATCAGCTAAACCCTGAGCATGTGGGCAAGACTCACCAGCCAGACACCCAGGAAAGAATTCTCTGTAGTAACTCAGATCCCACCCCATCTAACATCCCATCACAGGCCATTGGGCATATTTAGGGTTAGGTTGATGATGGGGTGGAAACTGTTGAAATCCAGGTGGAATTCTTCAAGAGCTTCCTTCCCGTAGGGCCATATGATGAACATGTCATCAATGTAGCGCAAGTAGAGGAGGGGCACTAGGGGATAAGAGCTAAGGAAGTGTTGTTTTAAGTCAGCCATAAAAATGTTGGCATCCTGTGGGCTCATATGGGTACCCATAGCAGTGCCGCTGACTTGAAGGTATAAGTTGTCCCCAAATCTGAAATGGTTGTGGGTGAGGACAAAGTCACAAAGCTCAGCCACCAGGTGTGCTGTGGCCTCATCAGGGATACTGTTCCTGACAGCTTGTAGTCCATATTCATGTGGAATATTGGTGTAAAGAGCTTCTACATTCATGGTGGCCAGGATGGTATTTTCAGGAAGATCACCAATGCACTGTAGTTTCTTCAGGAAGTCAGTGGTGTCTCGAAGATAGCTAGGAGTGCTGGTAGTGTACGGTCTGAGGAGAGAGTCCAAATAGTCAGATAATCCTGCTGTAAGAGTGCCAATGCCTGAGATGATGGGGCATCCAGGATTTCTAGGTTTATGGATATTGGGTAGCAGATAGAATACCCCTGGTTGGGGCTCTAGGGGTGTGTCTGTGTAGATTTGTTCCTGTGCGATAGCAGGGAGTTTCTTGAGCAGATGGTATAGTTTCTTTTGGTACCACTCAGTGGGATCTGAGGATAGTGGCCTGTAGAATGTGGTGTTGGAGAGTTGCCTGGCAGCCTCCTGTTCATAATCCTACCTATTCATTATGACTACAACACCTCCTTTGTCAGCCCCTTTGATTATAACGTCAGAGTTTTTTCTGAGGCTGTGGATGGTGTTGCATTCTGTACGGCTGAGGTTATGGGGCAAGTAATGCTGTTTGTTCACAATTTCAGCCTGTGTACATCTGCAGAAGCACTCTGTGTAGAAGTCCAGTCTGTCATTTTGACCGTCAGGAAGAGTCCATGCAGAATTTTTCTTCTTATAGTGTTGGTAGGAGGGTTCCTGTGGGTCAGTGCATTGTTCAGTGGTGTGTTGAAAATATTCCTTGAGTCGGAGACAGTGAAAGTAGCCTTCCAGATCACAGGCTTGCAGAACTGCATCATGTTCATGGGGGTGGTGGGGCAGAAAGAAAGTCCCCAAGATAGGACAGACTCTTCTGCCAGGCTAAGTGTGTGGTTGGATACATTAACAATATTGTTGGGTGAGTTAAGGGTACCACTGCTGTAGTCCCCTGTGGCATGTAGGAGTTTAGATAGTTTACTGTCCTTTTTCCTCTGTAGAGAGGTAAAGTGTGCATTATAAATGGCTTGTCTCGTTTTTGTAAAGTCCAGCCACGTGAAAGTTTGTGTGGAAGGTTGTTTTTTTATGACAGTATCCAGTTTTGAGAGCTCATTCTTGATCTTCTCCTGTTTGCTGTACAGGTGGATCTTCAGTTTCTTTGAGAGGTAGATAATTCTAGCATCGCTCCTACCCTGGTAACAAGACTAAGGAAACTCTCATGTATTACTAAATATTACATACCATATCCAGCTAATGAAGCTGGGCATTATCCAAAGTATCAAATATTTTAACAAGAAGGAATAAATACTATCACCACTTTATCACTGCTGCTGACTGCTCATCAGCTCTTGGAATATATTCACAATGCCTGAAGATCAGTAACAGCTAGGATCACTCTGAACTGCTGGAAGGAAATTTAAATTTTGCTAACTTAATTCCCCAGCCATTAAGGGACAAGATCCATTTTTCACAAAGACAGACCAGGATATTAACGAGAATGAAGACTTCCTTCATTGCGCTGACAAAAAATTAAGTTTAGCTGACAGCTTGTGAATTTCTCACTTGTCCATTCTAGAGAACATGCAGACACTAATAGATTCACCCACTCCACCACCAATTACTCCCAGTAATGCACTGTGTGCCTTACACACTGAGCCTTTGTGGATACTGTTGAGGATACGTTGAGGTTTATGGCAAAAAAAGCCCAAAGTGAAGTGAGCAACTGATTCGTCCATGTTAATTAATATGCATGATGGCCAGAATAAGCAAACTAATTGTTAAGAGTGAAAAAATACAATGAAGACCTGCACTGATATAAAGTCAGTGGAGGCAGGTTTGTTCCTCTTCATGAAAACTGAAGCACCGACTGGATGAATTTGATTAGTGTGTTGTAAGAGTGTTCAAATTCCAAGTTAAGTTTGTGGAACCAGCCTTGTTATCAGCAGACTTTTCTGTTTTTCTCCATTTATTCATTTAACTAGGCTGAAAAATATTTTCACACATGTATAAGAATATAATTTAGATTTACTGATCTAACAATTTGTAATTGAAATTTATCACATGATTAAAGAAATACTTAAAAAATAAAGTATTTAAAGGCATTTGATAAAGCAAATGAACAAATACAATCAATCAGAAGTAAATGTGAGTCACTACAAGATCAGGATTTCATTAAAACCCAAACGTTATCTAAATTTAGATGCTAAATGTTTTTACTTATATATAGGAAAGAAATATATACACACACACACACACACTTCATGCTCTATGGACTTTTAAAATTGAGAAGGTTGTGTGGTAGGTTGGAAAACCAATTTCAGGGTTTGTTTCTGCACAGGTAAAAAGCAGAGCTGACACATCCATAGGGCTGATGAAAATGGTCCTTTGTGGTTAAGCCTGCTTTAGTAAGGGAAAGTAAGCTAACGGAAGACAGCTATTTGGCCTGGTAAACCAGGAAGGACATGTCGAGTGTTCACAAAGTTTGGAGCAGCTCTGGCTCTGAGACATTGTGTCGCGTCAGAATTTTTGGAAGCTGTACTCCTGATTAGCAATAGGAGTAACCGGAAATCCTATAAGTGGCCACCGCATGCAACTTTAATAGGCTTTGCCCTCCTGTATAGACAAACTCCAATATTGTATCCGAGCCTCCTTGCCGTGCCTTTTTCAGACAGAGGTCTCATTGACTCACTGTCATGAGGACTCTGCACATTTCTCCATACTAAGTGGACATGTGTCTGCACAGGTGCTGAGTAAATGTTGAGGCCCCAATTCAGCAAGGTAAGTAAGTACATGAATAACTTAAGCAAAGATGTAATCCCATCAATTTTAGTGGGACTCATGATTAAGGATAAGATTTTGTCACAGAGGTCATGGAAGTCAGGGATTCTGTAACTTTCAGACACCTCCGTGACATTTTCCACTTCAGCTTGAGCCCCATACCCTGGGGCAGCAGAGTCAAAGCCCACAGCTGCTGGGGCTCCACAGCTCCAAGCCAGGGCCCGGGAGCAGTCATCCACCTCCAGAGCTCTGAGCTGCCGGGAGTTGCTGGGGCCCCACATCTCTGATCCACCATGGGCAGTGGAGGCCCCGGAGCTGTCATCCACCTCTGGAGCTCTGAGCTGCTGCCTGGAGGCCTTGGAGCTCCAAGCCACCACAGGTAGTAGGGGCCCTGGAGTTCTGAGCTGCCCCGGGCAATGGGGCCCCACAGCTGTCAGCAGCCTCAATGGGCAGCAGGAGCTGGAGCTATTAGTCTCCTCCCCGGCAGTCAACACCCCTGCTTATTTTTAGTAAAAGTCACAGACAGGTCATGGGCTTCTGTGAATTTTTATTTATTGCCCGTGACCTGTCCATGACTCTTACTAAAAATATCCATGATTAAATCTTAACCTTACTCATGATTACTTTAGCTCTTAACAGGGGTAAAGTGTATGCTGGAAGGCTAGCACCTCTAGAAGGGAAGTGGTAAGGATAGGGGATGCAGTATTTGTGGTAATGGTAAGTTTTGTGCCTGTAGATGGAGGAGCAGACTATGTATTTTTTCCCTTGCTTTTGTAGTTTTGAGTCAGCATCTAGCCCAGTATCCTGTCTTCCAATAGTGGCCAATGCCAGGTGTTTCAGAGGGAATGAACAGAACAAGCAATCAAGTGATCCACCTCCTGTCATCCATTCCCAGTGTCTCACAATCAGAGGCTAGGGACACTCAGAGCATGGTTTGTAGAAGAAAGGGTTTTGTTTTGTTTTTTTAATGTATGAATATGCATCTGGCTTTGGGCTTTTTCACTGCTGAAGGCACACACAATCACTTGTGGGACCAGTCACTCCCTATTCTGACAAATCAACATTTTTGGTTTTTTTTCCATTATGAAAAAATGAAGTTGTCAGATCCTGCAAGCCTACACACAAATAATTTTCGCTGATTTTTATGAGCTTTCCATATGCAGGGGACTTGTAGGAGTAAGCCCCAAATCAAAAAATATATAAGTAAAAATCCTTTTGTTGTTTTAGCTATAGGGGCTGGAAATAATTTTCAGTATGGTATGAAAAAGGCAACCTGTATTTAACTGGACTGACTGCATGAGTAAAAACTACTCATCTGAGTAAGGGTTGCAGGATCAGCCTCTGAATTCCTTATAGACAGCTCCTTACTCCCCATATCAAAATGCACACAACTTGGTTTGGGTGGGCTTGTCTTATGTCCACAATACAATAACCTTCAAGTAGATGTTGTTTATCTTGGATATTAAGTGTTCTGTAAAAAAGCATTTTATTTAGTTTAATGAGTTAGTTAACGGCAATTTCAGAGCTGCACAAATCCTACCAAATAGCTACTGCTGACTTCTGTGGACAATATCACACTAAATTTTGTGTAATAAAATAATTAAACAACAAAGTAATAGAACTGCACTCAAACTACTTTAATTCCGTGCACGTGCTCATGAACATTATGTACTGTGCAGAGAAAAGATCTGTGCTTTAAAAGCAATGCCTGGGTGACAATGTTGGCATCAGCTTGTCTCATTAAGCTTTTTTCCTTTCATCTGTGGGACCCACTGCTCAATGACACTATGTAAAGTGACAGATTATTATATTACCTAACAAAAAACCCCATAAAGTCTCTATTCTGATATTTAAGATTACATTGCCTAAAAGGCTGAAGTGTAATGCTCAAACTAAATTTACATCTTTCTGTAGAACTGAAGAGCAGATTAAATTTGAATAATTAATTTTAATGTTTCCATTTATGTCCTACTGCATTAAAGTTTAACTTGCTTATAACTTTTAATGTAAGGAAGAGAATCTAACTTCCAGAATTCAGGACTTGTTTCAATCAGATCAATATGGAAGGGCTCAGGTACTCTGGAAAGCCTCTCATAACTGTTGTAAATCGATTATTCACCATTTCTGCCACCCTGAGTGACTGTCTATGATAGAAGACAGACACTTTTATAACTGAATTTGCTTTGGAGTTATATTTCACTCAATGGGATACCATGCAGATTCTATTGATCTGTACTCTTTTTTTTTCTTCCAGAATGCCACTTCACAATTTGTCAAGTTGATTTTTCAGAGGGTCAGGTAGTACAATATTAACATCCATGGTTAATATTTATTATTTTTTGCAGGAAAAACATCTTAATCAAGACCTCTCTGCAGCTGTCAGGACCATTGCTTGAGCAAAAAACAGCCATGTTGTAACAGGATAATGGAATTAAAAAATAAAAAAAAATCGATAGTGCAAAAAGGCATCTCAATAGAGAGGACAAGAGAAACCATATGGTATATCATGAGTTTGGCAGGTATATAGAATGGCCACTTTACTCAAATGTTTCCAAAAGAATGCCAATAAAATCCCTTATGCTCGATCACACCATCATGTTTTATATATGCGATATACTTCAAAGGAAGAACTATTTTAGAGAGTAGATTTCTTTTGTTTGTTTTTAATTCCTTCTATTTTTTTCTGTATGTTTCCTGTACAGCCAGGGTGCCTTAGTACCATGAGGCTAACTGAGCTGCGATTGGTAGGAGAGAGATGTAAACATTTTAGATATCCCTGATAACCATCTGAAATAGCTTTTCTAAAATCATAAAGCTATGACTTCAAGGTCCAATATCCTGAGAACTTTCCGGGCTGGAAACAATCACTGTATCCTGTTGGGAAGACAGGCTTCCCAGCTCCTCTCAAATGAAATAAATCTCAAATTCATAGCCATGATGTATCACAAAATATTAGAACAAAAATCAGGTCCTGGTCTGAATATCACCAGTCATGCAATTTAGATCAGTAAAATTTTGAGGGCAGTGAGAAGAATAAGCAATGTTGTTTTTAAAAAAATCAAAACCACCACCATCAACAACAAAACAGGTAGCCATTTTAAAGATACTCCAAAGTTTGCATTGATAGAAGCGGTCCTCCTAGTGAAGATGGATTTGTGGGCAGAAAACAGGCATGATTATCTAAGGAACAGGATAAACATATTATATGTTGTGTCGAGTTGGAGTAGGCCCTGATGCCCCCTGATGCCCACCCCAGAAAAGGGCAGTGGCTAGGGTCCTCCAAGCTTCCTCAATTGTCTGTGTGGGATGCAGCCAATCAGGGGTCAGCAGGCTAATATAAAAAGAGCTGCAGGCCCAGAGTGAATGCAGTTACTGCCTGGAGCCAGAGGAGTTAAGGTAGTATTCCTGATTGGCTGAAGGACCTCAGACAGAGCAGTTGCAGACAGAGACCAGGGGAAGCGAAAAGGAGCTCCTGGCTGGCTGCTGGGACTCCATCAGAACGTGGCCCTGAGGTAAGGGTGAAGAATGTGCTGGGGCCATGGGCTCCAAGGAACCTCAGCAGCGATGCAACTTAGATAAAGGGATCTGGTGGACAGCTGCTATCTATAGTGTCCATGGGCTGGGATCTGGAGTAGAGGGAGGGCATGGGTCTCCCCCATTAGCCACTGTGGAAGTGGCCTGGACTTTGATGCACCTCAGAAAGAGAACTGAACTGTTTTAGTGGCCTAGCAGGAGAGCTGGGGCTAGAAAGGTCCAGAAGGGGCAAGGACATTGCATCCAGGGAGGGAGCCCTGGACTACGGCTTGATACCAGGGCTGAGATCTTTTTAAAGACTGCTGGACTAATTAAGGACCTGAGCCCAGGGAGGGCTATAGGAAGAGAAAGGCCAACTGAAGATAGTTCCCTGTTGGATGTGTATCCCAGAAGGGGGTTATCTATTTGTTGTTTCACGTACAGACTATGTGTGATGAGCCGGAGGGACTCAATGGAAGGCAAAAAGAAAGTGTAGGCACATGCACTTTGCCAAGGGGGTGCTCACGAGAAGTGAGTGCCACCCCATTATACATGCTCATGCAAATTAGCATACAGATACCACCACCACCATATGTATTTATTCAGATTTATATATAAAATAAATAATACACTATTGGACCCAATTAGGTGGATCAGGGCCATGATCTAGCAAGGTACTCAAAGTGGTGCCAATTAAAAAAAAAGACTGTTCTGGTGGATTTTTGTGTCACATTGTCTAATATCATTTTGCTCTGGAGCCCCTTTGGAATGCAGAGCTTGGGCCCATTTCTAATTTGCTAATTCATGGGGAAAGGAGGACTGTAGAATTTCAACGTTTCAGTGTGGTTTACCCACTGTGCCAGTCTAAGTCTGCCAACTCTCCAGGATTCTCCTGGAGTCTTCAGAAATTAAAGATTAATCTTTGATTAAAGATTATGTCATGTGATGAAACCTCCAGGAATCTGTCCAACCAAAATTTGCAACCCTATTCACCATACTGTCCTGCTTTCATTCTTTGGGCCCGGTCCTCAAAAGTGTTGTTTGTCAGTTGAAGGTGCTTAAGGCCTCTCAAAAGGCACTCAAGCACATAACAAGTTGGGGCCAATACTACAAGGTGCTGAGTGGTCTCTACTCACTGAACCCAGCTGAGAATGCACAGCACCACATAGGAGGGCTCAGCATCTTGCAGGACTGAACCTAGAAAGTCTGTTTATACTACATATTACATGGTACCTATGCATAATTTACTTGAAAGTATTACTAAGGCCAGCCTTGGTGCATCACAATGTAAAGTCAATAACAAAATATTCAGATAAAGAAGACACGATGAGGCTTTATTCCTCTAATTGTAAATACCATACCAAGCCTCTGTAGTGCTGCTTTGAAGATACTAAAAAGGAATCTCTAGCTCATTTGCAGCAGTGCCTTTGGAAAAAAAAAAGGTTATATTTTCAGTACTTCTTAGTTTAAAATTATATTAAAATATGCTATAAATTCCTTTACACTGTAATAAGACGTTCCAGAAGGGCAGGTCTGAAAAGTGTCCTCCTTTCTGAGGATCAGAAATATCAGCACTCTTGTTTTTTCAGATGTATTTTCCATTTGTTAGTTATAAATGTAATAATTTAAAGAAATAATTGTAAAATATTTTTCTGTTTAATTATACAACAAAGAGAGGCTCTGTTCAAACAGGACTAATATATCTAGTGTTTAATTACATACAAGTTCTAAGAGGATCACTGCAATAACAAAAGTAATTAATGGTTAGTTACATATAGGGCATAATTAGACAGGCATTTCTTGTAATTTATAGAAATAACTTTGAAAACACTTATTGCTTTTATATTCCCTAGTGTCAGATTTTTTTAAAAAGAAAGAACTCAGAAAAAAAGGAAAGAATTTGCACATAGTGAAAGAAATGCTGATAAATGAATATATTCCAAGAAAAGGCTTCGATTATTTTAAAAAGAAACCACTCTAAATTTAGGCTCCACGTCAGCTCTGTCCAGATGTCAAAGGGTAACTACGACCGAAGATTATGGCCTCAATCAGCAAAAATTGACAGATATGCTTACATTTATGCACATTGAGTAGCTGTATTAATGTTTATTGACTACTTACAGTTTGTAAACTTAAGCACAGAGGTAAGTCTTTGAAGGATCAATGATAAGTGAACTTGATCTGTCATTGTACATTATAAATCCCATTAAAAATCAGGTGCTTTTGAACAAGACTAAGATAACGGAAAAAAAACTTTAATAGCAGTATTTTTCGTTATCTAGTGTCATTTCTTTTTAAAATTCTCTCTCTCTCATCTACCAAAGTTAGATATTTTTAAATCAGTGGGTATGGCTAACTTGCATCCAAAGTTTTAAAAGTGCAGGCCAAGGAGCTCACTGGATTGTAAACACTGATTTTCAAGAACTCTTAGAATTCTGAGGAAGTTCCAGAAGCCTGGAAGAAAGCTCATGTTATGCCAATGTTTAAAAAGAGTAAACAGGATGACCCAGGTAATAATAGGCCTGGCAGCCTGACATCAATCCTGAGAGAAATAAGCAAATGGCTGATAAGGGACTTGATTACTAAAGAATTAAAGGAGGGTAATACAATTAATGCCAATCAACATAGGTTATGGAAAAGAGATTCTATCATATTAATTAAAAATAATTTAAAATGTGATTAGAAGTTTGGTTGATTAAAGGTAATAGCGTTCGTGTAACGTACTTAGACTTGGTACAGCATAACATTTTGAATAAAAAACCTAGAATATACAAAATTAACATGAGCACGTGTAAATGGATTAAAAACTGGCTAACAGGTCCTAAAATGTAATTATGAATGACGAATCATCATCAAGCACATAATTTCTTTGCAAAATTATGAGCTCACGAGAGCTTATGCTCAAATAAATTTGTTAGTCTCTAAGGTGCCACAAGTACTCCTTTTCTTTTTGCGAATACAGACTAGCATGGCTGTTACTCTGAAACCTGTCATAATTTCTTTGGTTCTTTGCCCTATATTCTTTAATGTTCAATTAGTGACCAGAAAGAAAGCATAAAGTCATCACTGATAAAGTTTGCAGATGATACAAAATATTGAGGGAATAGTAAATAATGAAGAGGAAAGGTCACTGAAAGAAAGCAGTCTGGTAAGCTGGGTGCAAGCAAATAATATGTATTTTAATATGGCCAGCTGTAACTGTTTACGTCTGGGAACAAAGAATGTAGGCATTTCTTACAGAATGAGGAACGCTATCATGGGAAGCAGTGACTGAAAAATAGACTTAGAGGTCTTGGTGGATAATTAGCGGAATGTGAGTTTCCTGTCTAAAGCAGTGGCCAAAAGGGCTAATGTGATTTTGGAACTATAAAGAGGGGACTCTCAAGTAGGAGTAGGGAGGTTATATTACCTTGGTGTGTGGCATTGGTGTGGCTGTTACTGGAACACTGTGTCTGCTTCTGGTGTCCACAATTGAAGAAGAATGTTGATACATTGGAGAGGGTTTAGAGAAGAGCCATGATTAAAGGACTGGAAAGCATGCCTTACATTGATAGACCTCAGATCAATTTATTTAGCTTAACAAAGAGAAGGATTAAGGTTTGACTTGATCACAGTTGATAAATACCTACATGGAGAACAAAACTTTTATAATGAGCTCCTCAATCTAGAAGACAAAGGTATCACAAGATCCAATGGCTAGAAGTTGGAGCTCAATAAATTCAGTGTCATGCTAAAAAAAGGCACTGATTTCTAACAGTGGGGGTAATTAACCATTGGAACAACTTACCAACGTTGTGGTAGATTCTCCATTACTGTCAACATTTAAATGTTGTTCTAAAAGATATTCTCTAGTTCAAACAGGAATTCATTCAGGAAGTCCTATGGCCTGTGTTGTGCAGGAGGTTTGACTACATCAACACAGTAGTCCCTTCTTGCTTTATAATCTATGAGTGTTTTCTAGCAAGTTTTTTTTTTGTTTTCCAATATTACATTTTCTGACGGGGAAGCAGCACTTCTACGACTTGAGGATCAAGCAATGTAAATGCTATTCATAGGGAGAAAGAATGGTCTTATAGTGAAGGGACCATTCCTGCAAGTTATTAAGGAATGTTCAGTGGCAGTTGAGGGTGCTCAGCTCCTTCTCTGATTGGGTGCCATATCTCTATATTCCTTTGGGAATTCAATTACACCAAGTCAGAATCTGCCCCTCCAACTGGTGTGAATTATCATCTTTGTTTCTGGTCACTAAAAGAGGCTACATATAGCACAAGACCTTCCCTCAGATGCCTTCTCTTTTATTTGCCTTCTCCCCTACCCTAAACTTTGAAAACATACATATAATTTCTAGATAGGAAATTTGGGCCTGATTCTCTTCTGAAGAATCTCCAAAATATAGAACAACATTTAATAGTAACATTCACCTGGAACTGTTATCTGCCAGTGTTCTAGCAACCTCTGAAGAGTAGAGATTCCCAGATCTGCATGTCTCCTGCATTTGTGCAGGAAGATCTTTTCAAAAGGTGGGGTGGAAGAGGGGTGCTGGCCAAAAGTGAATATTTGCTAGGAGAAAGCATCTCAATTCTTGAACAAAAATGTTGTTAAATCAGCCAGATTCTTGTAATACAGCCTCATTGTTTTGGTTAGATTAATAACAGTGGTATTATGAATACAATAATTAGAACACAAAATAAATACAAAACTTCATTCAGTGAAAAGTAGCTCCACAGTCCTTTTGCACTTTTTTATATTGGATCTATCAGAGGTACAAATAAAGTAAGTGATTGCCTTACACAGTTATGAACTAACACTGAGGAAGAGCTTAACTCACCCTGGATATAGACAATATTATATATTATGACGGAGCAAGGCCAGATGGCTATAGAAAAGTAGGGAGATAGATATATTAGCTCCAGGCTAAACAAATCCCTGGTACCAGGATAAGTGAAATGGCAGCTGCTCCAGGTCAATTAAGACACCTGGGGCCAATTAAGAACTTTCCAGAAAGCAGGGAGAATGCTAGGTTGATTGGGACACCTGAAGCCAATTAGGGGCTGGCTGAAACTAGTTAAAAGCCTCCCAGTTAGTCAGGTGGGTGTGCATGTCAGGAGCTGTGGGAGGAAGTTGCACTGTTGGAGAGACTGAGTAGTACACACCATATCAGGCACAAGGAAGGAGGCCCTGAGGTAAGGGTGAAGTGGAGCTTGAGGAAGTGAGGGCTGCTGTGGGGAAGTAGCCTAGGGAATTGTACATGTCATGTTTCTAAAAGGTCAGCTACCATAGCTGATACTATTAGGGTCCCTGGGCTGGAGCCTAGAGTAGAGGGTGGGCCTGGGCTCCCCCCCCACCCCGCACCTTTGCCCCCTGATTAATCACTGAGACTGGGAGACAACAGAGACTGTGCAAGGAAGGATAACTTCTCCTCACTTCCCTTGCTGGCTTATGATGAAAATGGCTCAGTAGACTGTGACCCTTCTCTCTAGAGAGAGAAGGGTTACATGGAGGGTCACAGTGAGCCTCTGAGGCTAGCAAAATCCACCAGGAAATGCAGGACCCACGGAGGCAAGGACAGAGCTTTGTCACAATATGTTAGAGGGGCTAATGAGAAGTAGCAAGATCCAAGAGCAAGGGCATAAAACTAGAGGACAGGAATTCAACTCCAAGTTCTGATACTGGCTTAAAGTTTGACCTTGGTCAAGTTGATTCATCTTTCCATGCATCTCTTTCCCTTCTCACCTTTTGTCTTATTTAAACTGTAGGAATTTTGGGACAAGAACTATACTGAAGTATGCATTTGTACAGTGCCTAGCATAGTAAGGTTCCAGTCTCAATTGGAGCCTCTAGATGCTGCCATGATAATAATAAATAGTTAAGACACAACTAACCACCATTTTATAATGCTACTGTAGGAAGGAATAAGCAGCATATTTTGTACCCATCCCTTCTGTCAAAGTTCCTTCCCCACTCTGAATTCTAGGGTACAGATGTGGGGACCTTCATGAAAGACCCCCTAAGCTTATTCTTACCAGCTTAGGTTAAAAACTTCCCCAAGGTACGAACTATGCCTTGTCCTTGAACCCTATGCTGCCACCACCAAGCGTGTTAAACAAAGAACAGGAAAAGAGCCCACTTGGAGATGTCTTCCCCCAACATATCCCCCCAAGCCCTTGTCAAGGTTCCTTCCCCACTCTGAACTCTAGGGTACAGATGTGGGGACCTGCATGAAAGACCCCCCCCCCAAGCTTATTCTTACCAGCTTAGGTTAAAAGCTGCCACCACCAAAGTGTTACACAAAGAACAGGGAAAGTGCCCACTTGGAAACATCTTTCCCCCCAAAATCCTCCCAAACCCTACACTCCCTTTCGTGGGGAAGGCTTAATAAAAATCCTCACCAATTTGTATAGGTGAATACAGACCCAAACCCTTGGATCTTAAGAACAATGAAAAAGCAATCAGGTTCTTAAAAGAAGAATTTTAATTAAAGAAAAAGTAAAAGAATCACCTCTGTAAAATCAGGATGGTAAATGCCTTACAGGGTAATCAGATTCAAAACATAGAGAATCCCTCTCGCCAAAACCTTAAGTTACAAAAAGACACAAAAACAGGAATATACATTCCATCCAGCACAGATTATTTTACCAGCCATTAAACAAAAGGCAATCTAATGCATTTCTAGTTAGATTACTTACTAACTAACAGTTGTAAGGGTGCATTCCTGATCTGTTCCCGGCAAAAGCATCACACAGACAGAGAGGGCCCTTTGTTTCCCCCCACTTCAGCTTTGAAAGTATCTTGTCTCCTCATTGGTCATTTTGGTCAGATGCCAGCAAGGTTATCTTAGCTTCTTAACCCTTTACAGGTGGCCAGGAGGGATTTTATAGCACTGTATACAGAAAGGTGGTTACCCTTCCCTTTATTTTTATGACACCTTCCATCTCCTTCTAAGGTATTTTGACCAGTCTGCCTTTTTCTTTTTTTAAAAAAGGAAATAAAATATGGTTTTGTTATTATAAATGGACAAAAATCAGGGGAAATAACTATGCTTCTGTTAGCCCATAAATCATTAGTGAAAATCAGTGGAAAATATGGCTATTATTCAATTGCTTGCAGTGTAAAACAAATGAAAAACCTACCAGCCTTCACATTAAACTCTGTGTGCCATTTTCAGAGGGTCCTGTTATTGGTATCGAGTAATTGTGAGAGCTTTATAGTAAATACTCAAAAACAATGAATACTTCAGAAGCCTACGTACATCCACTTTCAGAACAACTGGAGAGCTTCAGCTTATGCTCCCTATTTCTTTTTATCAGAACCAAAAACCATTATTGTAATGGGAAATTTGTCATTATTCAATTTCCTTTTGTCTGTAAGGCAGTGATACACAGAGAGGAATTGTAAGTGTGTAAAGGAATTGAAACTCTTTAAAGCTAACAGTGAGGCAGCTTCACCTGCTTAGGGAAACTTCTCACAGATATTTATAACCAAAGATGAATGTGTTATGTTTAATAAGTAGCAGTCATTGTAACAAATTTAACTCATAATATTTTTCTACAAAAGCCTTTAAAAGAAAGATTTGGAAACATCATTCATTAAGTACAGTACGAGACTATGCCATGGAACTGCTTTTATCTATCAATACTGATAGATACTGTTATATCTATCAATACAGTTGCTCTGCTGTTCAAGCGGACCTTCTCTTTCAGAGCTGTCTATCATAGGGTGACCAGACTTCCCAATTTTATAGGGACAGTCCCAATTTTAGGGGACTTGTCCCATGTTCCGACCTTACATCGGTCAGGATGCCCTTTGTCCCGATATTGGGACCATCTGGACCGCAGCCTTGGCGCTGCCGCTCACCACTTCCTGGGGCAGCTCCCAGCATCTGCCTGCCAGCAGGAGCACCGTGTGCTGCAGGGGCATGGCTTTCAGGCTCTGGGAGCGGACAGAGAGCCCTCTGTCCCCACCCCCCGATCCGACCCGCCACCCTAGGAGCCAGAGGGACCTGCCTGCTGGATGCTTCCCGGGATGGGAGCCGCCCCAGGTAAGCACCGCTGGGACTCCCCACCTCGCCCCCTGGCAGGTCCCTCTGGCTGTTAAGGTGCGGAGGCTCTGCATGCTGCTGGCACCTGCAAGCCCTGCTCCGTGGCTCCGGCAGCTCCCATTGGCACTTTTCCCGGCCAAGGGGAGCCACGGAGCTTGCACTTGTGGCAGGGGTAGCACGTGGAGAGTCTGGATACTCCCCTCGCCACTCTCACCCTACGAGCTAGAGACTTCCCAGCAGGGCTGGTGAGTGAGGCCAGGGAAGGGGGCAGGGTGTGATGGTGAGTGTCTGGGAGGTGTGTGGGGGGCGCTGGGCAGTGGGGGAAGTTTGTGTGTTTTGGGGTGCTAGGCAGTGGGGGCCTGTTGGGGGGTGCTGGGCAGTGAGGGAGATGTGTGTCAGGGCACTGGACAGTGGGGGGGTCTGTGTGGGGCATATTGTAGTTGTGGTGGTGAGGCTGTGGGGAAGGGCACTGGAAGGGAGGGAGGGGAAATTAGCAAGTGGGAGGTTCTGTGTGGGGTGCTGGGCAGCTGTGGTGGGGCTGTGGGCAGGGGGACACTGGGTTGGGTGTGTGTGTGCACAGCACTGTGCATTTGTGGTGGAAGGGTTCTTTGTGAACTGCAGCCACTGGGAGCCGTGATCGGCCGAACCTGCGGATGCGGCAGGTAAACAAACCGGCCCGGCCCACCAGCGGCTTTCCCTGCACAAGCGGCGGAACAAGTTTGGGAACCACTGACAAAGAGAATCCTTTAAAGTACCCTGTCCAGTTGGCTTTTCTCCCATTCTATCTAAACTGGAAGTTGCTACATCCACTAGTTCCCATAACTGAACCCAGGTTGGGTTCTAGATCTAGAGAGAGCATTAGAACAATGATCATAGAGATCATTCAAGATGTAGAGAGATCATTAGAAACAATATTTATAAACCCTACCCATCCCACATGGAAAACTCTGAGGAACAATATCAATGCGTCCTGCCTCAACATATCTACAGATTCCAACACCAACACTTTAAATTCTTCACAAACAATACAAAAGTAAGTCTCTCACCCACCCACCATTCTTCACCTCTGTTCATTAAATTGTTCCCACTATATTAGGTACTTCCTCAATTATCTACCTTCCCATCTTTGATCATCAATGAACTAAATATGAAGAACTGTAGCAGAAAAACAACAAATTACAGGACATAGTCACAAACTCCTGCAGGCAATGGTTGGGAGGTTAAACAGCAATCATACAATTTTCTCACCTACCCCCACCTCTCCAAAACAACCAAATCCACTATATTTAGAGGATATGAGATCACCTGGTGAAGAGAGAGAGTGTGCATGCAGGAGAGAGGCCATTTGTGAGGGTGCACAGGAGAAAGAGTTGGCTTAGATTTTAAAGGGTTTTAATTCCCCTCTCCTATTCTAGTGGTGCTGGCTGAGGTTCAGTGGAGCTGCATGGAGGGATTCATATGTTTTATGATACATTATAATTAAGCTTACAATTTCCACTGAATACTTTTATATCTTAGAAACACTGTCATAACACTCTGTTTATGTACTCCACGCCATCTAGAAGTCATATAATTTCCTCATTCTGTTAATTACCCAAATTGCTCTTAAACTAGCATTTTTCCTTATTCCAACTTTCAGCAGTTTTTAAAATTAGTCAATAAAGAGAAAATATACTTCTGATTCACTGAACCCATTTTAATTAAACAATTGGCCTTAATTTGAAATATAAAATAATGCCAGAAAGAATATTTTTAGTATAAAAACTAAAACCAACCCACTATTATATTTACCTACATCCTCTTACCTAGGCTAGTTTTCACTCCTTGTCAAATTGAGATCAGCAATTAAGATAACCCATGTAAATCCTAACACAATAATTCATTCTAACACCAAATATTTTTCTATGAACCAGTATATAAACTTCTGATGACATACTGACTCTTTGTCCATGAGGAAAACCTAAGCTAAAATTTCCTGACATAATGAGACCATTAAAAATCACCCAAAGAACACAGTAATTTTTTTTTAATGACTCATGTTAAAAAGTCTCTATTATGGGACAATCATAAACAAGCTAGGTGCTTTTATTTAATGGTTTATTTACAATCTGCAGTTCTAATACACAGGTTGGCAGATGACAATCTTTATAGCATTACATTTGAATTCTGGAAATTAAGGACCAAATCCTAACACACTTATGGGCCAGATCCTTGGACACAGATAAGCTGTACTTGGCACAGGGCAAATGGAGTTAGGGGTTATGGGGAACCAGCTCTACAATCTCTCTATATTTTTCAAATTTGGATCTTGCCATGAGATTACAGGAGAAATAATGAGACACCATGGGCTTAGCCACCAACAGTATGCTGACAACATTCAATTACATATCTCCTTCTCAGCTGATGAAAGCATTATCACTATTAAAATATCAAAATACCTACAAGAGATCAGCTCTTGGGTGAAGAGCAGTTGACTCAAGTGAACCCAGGCAAGACTGAAGTGATAGAATCTTAGAAACGTAGGGTTGGAATGGACCTTGGGAGGTCATCTAGTCCAGTCCCCCATGCTGAGGCAGGACCAAGTAAACCTAGACCATCCCTGAGAAGTGTTTGTCCAACCTGTTCTTAAAATCCTCCAATCCTTCCACAACCTCCCTTGGAAGCCTATTTTAACCTTTTCTCATAAGTCAGGGTTTCTCAGTCTTAATCACTTTAGCTGCTCTCCTCTGGACTCTCTCCAATTTGTCCACATATTTCTTAAAGTGTGGTGCCCAAAACTGGGCACAATACTCCAGCTGAGGCTCACCAGTGCTGAGTAGAGCAGGACAATCACCTCCCATGTCTTGCATATGACACTCCTGTTAATAGAATCCAAGAATATTAGCCTTCTTTGCAACTGCATCACATTGTTGGCTCATGTTCAATTTGCAATACCCTAGAACACAGGACTTGAAGTGGGTGGGAAAGCTGATTGTATACCAGTTTTGCACTCTCGCAATTTCCAGGGCTGCCAGGGGCATTTTGACTCCAGAATCAGCTCCTCCAATTCATGTTGGTACCCTAGGGGGCATTACACGAGCCGTGAATCATTGGAGCTCAATGCACTCTAGTCATGCTGCCCTCCCATTCCTGGTCCATTCACTTTTTTCAAGGGAAAAACAGAAGGGTGTGGCATGAATGGCTTTATGCCACTGGAGATCCCCCCATGCCAGGGGAATAATCAGATGCAACTTATACCAGCTTTAAGGATTCTGCTTTTCTCAGAAGCATATGATAAAACAAACTCTAGGGACCACAAGTCTGTTCCAACAAATCAATAACAATATATTGTTTGATTATCTAGAAAATGAACATGCAAATCTTTTACTAAACAGAAAAGAGTCTATATAAAAGAAGACACACAGATCCTAAGTTTGCACAAAACAGTATCGTAGGCTGTCATAAATATAAAGGGAAGGGTAAACCGCTTTAAAATCCCTCCTGGCCAGAGGAAAAATCCTCTCACCTGTAAAGGGTTAAGAAGCTAAAGGTAACCTCGCTGGCACCTGACCAAAATGACCAATGAGGAGACAAGATACTTTCAAAAGCTGGGAGGAGGGAGAGAAACAGAGGGTCTGTGTCTGTCGGTATGCTGCTTTTGCCGGGGATAGACCAGGAATGGAGTCTTAGAACTTTAGTAAGTAATCGAGCTAGGTATGTGTTAGATTTTGATTTCTTTGAATGGCTGAGAAAAGAATTGTGCTGAATAGAATGACTATTTCTGTCTGTGTGTCTTTTTTGTAACTTAAGGTTTTGCCTAGAGGGATTCTCTATGTTTTAAATCTAACTACCCTGTAAGGTATCTACCATCCTGATTTTACAGAGGTGATTCCTTTACCTCTATTTACTTCTATTTCTATAAAGTCTTCTTGTAAGAAAACGGAATGCTTTTTCATTGTTCTCAGATCCAAGGGTTTGGGTCTGTGGTCACCTATGCAAATTGGTCAGGATTTTTACCAAACCTTTCCCAGGAAGTGGGGTGCAAGGGTTGGGAGGATTTTGCGGGGAAAGATGTGTCCAAACTACGTTTCCTAGTAAACCCAGTTAGAGTTTGGTGGTGGCAGTGGATATTCCAAAGACAAAGGATAAAATTAATTTGTACCTTGGGGAAGTTTTAACCTAAGCTGGTAAAAGTAAGCTTAGGAGGTTTTCATGCAGGTCCCCACATCTGTACCCTAGAGTTCAGAGTGGGGGAGGAACCTTGATATAGGCAGATGTTGTTTTCTGCAAATATAACACAAAGAAAGTGATGACTTATTTTGAATAAGACTCTCCATCTGTGCCTCACACCATCAGGATCTTAGAAGGTAAAAATAGTGGTCCTGCATTATGCTAAAAGCATAAGCAAAGTTAAGGGTTATTCCAAGTGATATCTAAGCATATTGGTACAAAAGCTCCAAGACTACATCTGATACTGGAGAAAATGTTTGGTGGCGGGGGAAATACTAATTAAAAAATATACTATATTATTATTAGCAATCAGGTGTGAAACGGAAATCTATACACATCTAAAGCTAATTGGCTACAGTGATTCCATTTTATCAATCTCTAGCAGCAATATGTTGTGTATCAACGTTGGTGTTCTCTCTGATCATGCTTAGTTGATTCCTTCACATGTAATCAACATGAGAGACATTAAAAGATGACCTGGCTTGTTGCTCCAGTCTATTTTTGAGGGAACAGTGGTTTTCTTAAAACATCAGAGTTCCATGGGAACAGTGTAAAACTGAGAATAAACTGTTTAAGGCTTATCATTCATGGGCATCAAGCTAGAAAACCCTTCCCATGCCTTGTGGCAAAATACACAGAAAAAAAGTTTCATGGAAGTAGAGCCCTATTTATAATAATTAAGTTGTTTCTAATACTTACAAGTACAGTGATAAATGTATGTATAGATTTAGCAGAATTAAGAACATGCAATCTAAAACAAAATCTCAATTAACAATACATTGCTGAGAAAGAGTGCCTGGACCTCTTCCCTAATTCATAGTTCATATTACCAGAAAATAAGTGGTAGGGGTTGATTTTGAGGAAAATGCTAATCTGTCTGTTTGAAAGGACAATACAGAAAATGGCTGGGGCAGCGTGGCAGGTAATAATGCACCATAGCACCGGCAGGCTTTTCCTGTCTTAGTCCACATGTTTTGGCTGCTTGCTTGCAGCAGGGCAGCCTATGCTATTAATTCAGCAGCAGTCTTTAAACATTGTAAAAAAAAAAAACACCTCAGAATTTGGCTGTCTGGGCCTATAAATAAAGAAACGAAGCCTCAAATACAAGCTCTTAGTTGTGGTGCTTGAAGGAAAGGCCCTGGGGTTCTGTGAGACACTGTCCAGTCTCACCCAATTCTGCCCTGAGAAGAAGCAGGCTAGCCTTCTTAACTGGCCTGCTGACTCCCAATTGGTCATTGTCTTCTCCTGGCCCTTCTAGACCTTGGAGGACTAAATGTTGTAGCTTCTTTGGAGTGGGTTTCCTTGAGCAAGGGGCGTAGAGGCACCAGTGCATCCAGAAGGGGTCAGAAAAGGCATGACAGGTGCTGTCACAGGCAGAGATGTGCAGACTTGTCTGTGAAATGCTGTCCCTGAGATTGGTCAGTAAGCCTTTGAAAGACAGATATTAATCATAGTTAAGAATATTTGTATTCTCAATGGCTCATCCCCTAGATAAAGCAACAACTGAAAACCCTATTGTGTATGTAGGTAACTGGAAGAAACTGGGAAGTGGCGTTGGCTGTCCGAAATCAGTGGCGATATGTCTGAACTTGCAAGCTGACCCAGTCACAGGGACTAGATAGGAAACATCTCTGGAAACAGCAAGAGGAGTTGGTATCTAGTGCAGCAAACAATGTTGACAGGCAAATCAGAGAAGTAAGAAAGAGGGGAATGCTTTTAAGGAATATAAGCTCTTTCCTTTTAGGTTTGTAACTAGGCTGAAAAGACTATGAGAAGTCTACATCGAGATACATTAAGCAGACAATTTCTTTTGTTTTAATTACATTTCTTCTCTATTTTTAATATATCTTGCTTTTAGTTAACATATCTTGGTTTTTGTTAAGATTACTGTTATACGCATAGTTTCAAAAAGATGTCTCCCCAAAAAAGACAACCCTTAAAGAGACCTAAATAAGAGCTCTGTGTAAGCTTCAAAGTTTGTCTCTCTCATCAACAGAAGCTGGTCCAATAAAATATATTGGCTCACCCACCTTGTCTCTCTAAAACCCTTAAAGAGAAGTGTTCATGAGTGGAAAGTTTCTGAAACCTACTACCTCACCTCAGTCTTGATCAAGGGGCATAGACTATGGTATTCTATACCGGTAAGTTGAGTTTCCATTTGCCTAGGAAATGAGGGACAGTAGAGAATAGTTGGCAGGGGTAATGGTCACAGTTACTGAATAGCAAATTAACAGATGCTCTTGCATGGCTTTGAAATAGGTTATTTTCCTGTAGAATAAAAATGTGGCCTTTACAGCAGGAGGAGGGATGAAAGTCCACAAGACTCAGGATTTTAACTTAAACAGAAGTCCTCCTGAAGGCACTTGGGGAGTGCGTGATGCATTCATAGATGTATAGATTTTAAGGCCAGAAGAAACCATTGTGTTAATCTAATCTGATCTTTTGTGTAACACAGGTCACTGAATTTCACCAGCCTTCTCCACACACCCTTTTACCTCTTTACCCACCCCCAGACTTGAAGTGTTTGGGCACATCAATAACTTAAGCATATGAATTCAGAGGCATTGGACTACAGTACAAAATAACTAGTCTATGCATTGAAAACTCAAATGGTTTAATGCCTCCGGTTTTACTGAAACATAGTTAGCATTTTCTAGGAAAAGTACCATAAATATAACAACTTGCAGTCATCCATAGCATGTTATATTAAGTTAAAGGAAAGAAAATAGTCATGCTCCCATAAAATGTTCTGCAATCATATTATGAAAGTTAAAAACAAAACAAAAGAATCCCTTCCAGATTTAACTTGCCTTATAGACTTCTTGCATATTTTAACAAGAAAAAAATAGGCATAAGTTTTACTGGACTGATGGAAAACCTGCCAGGAATCAAATGAATGCAACGTGAATTAATTTGCATACTCAAGTTAGTATGAGGGAAGGGAAGAAAAAGAGAGGAAAAAGCATTTCAAACAAAACAGAAAATGTTAGAAAATAAGAAATGCTGTCATTTCCTGTTATGTAGCTCCCTAACTCGCTTACCATCTGTAGACAATGACAAATCCATTGTCACCCTCGATAGAATAAAGAAAAGGAGTACTTGTGGCACCTTAGAGACTAACAAATTTATTTGAGCATATGCATCTGATGAAGTGAGCTGTAGCTCACAAAAACTTATGCTCAAATAAATTTGTTAGTCTCTAAGGTGCCACAAGTCCTCCTTTTCTTTTTGTGAATACAGACTAACACAGCTGCTACTCTGAAACCTCGATAGAATAAAACATCACAGAGCATTTCTTTATAGACTCTGAATGCCATTGGCTCCCTTGGATCAGCAATGGAGACAAAATTACCCTAGATCTGGCTTGCCTCTCTTTTTGGTGGAGAGAGACTTTTTTCCATTCTTTCACCACAAAACACAATAACCACTTCCTCCTGAAAAAAACACTAAAATGACTTAAAACATTACTGTATTTCGACAGACTGTTTTTAAAAAAGTTCACCAAATCCAGACATCTTTAATTATTCAAATGATAAATCGACAATGCAGTCACTACTTCTTTTCCCTCTGTGTATAAGCTTAGAGAGGAGATAGTAATCACTTTGCTAAATTGCTTAGCAACTGTAGGTAAAAAAGCTAATAAGTTATAATTTATATGTGAAAAGCTTGCAGGGGGTTAGTAGCACACTTCCAGTGCTATTGAGGTTTCATGCTGAGAATTTCATTCCAAACTGGCAGTTGTCTCAAAACACTGCAACATACAACAGTTCAAAAAAGCAAATGTCACAATGACTGGTCAAATAGGCTTCCATGTGGTGATTTGTTGCTATCTTTCCCATTAGCCTACCAGTAACGTCTGTAAATCACTTTTCAGACTGAAAACAACCTTTGTGAACAGCTTCATAAAGAATTCATGTGTTGAATCAATCTTACTAGATTCCAAAGTGTTGGGGGAAGGTAATTTTGAATAGTTTCAAATAGACTAAGGTAACTCCTAGGAGCCAAAGCTGCTCACCTTATGCAAAAGTTCAAGTAAATGGACTTTGTCCCAGGGAGTTTTGCAAGGGCTGGGGGACAGAATCTCTCTCAACAGGCAGTCAAGCATCCAGTACAGTAATTCCATAGCCGCTGTTCGAGTCCATTAGCTGTAGTAATACTCATGGCTGCTAGGCGCCTCATAAATAGGTGGAGGGGAAGATTAGGTTCATTAAATTTGGAGACCCACCCTCACCATGCCTTTCTGCATGTTGACACATATTGAACAACAATGAAGTAGTGCACCCAAGTTTGGGCTCTCTGGAGCCTTATCTCCCATGTGCAGATCTAGGTGGATTCCACTACTGTTGTTCCCTACATACCCAGGTGAGAAAAGCAAGATTTGATGCTAAATCAACAAAACTTTCCGGTACAAGAAACATATAGAACATAGACAGACACTAAGAACATTAGTGAAACAGTGAAACTTTACCTGCAACCACTGTGACTGATCACTATGACCTGAAGTCCAGGCATTCACTTTGCCTTGCTTGTCTAGCCGGGCTTTCCTAGGTTCCCAAGTGAACATGTCCATGTTGAGTGTTCTGAAGATGCTGGAGGCAGTAATCTGATAGTCCTGTATATGCCCTGATTTCATCCCCAGAGGTTCAGAGCAACCTGAAAAAGTGAAAAGGAATCCATGAGACTATTTACTTCACTACAGTACCTTTTAGGTTTTTTTTTTTTGTGGTGGTGGTGGTATAACCTGCGTTAGTGGGTCTGATAAGAAAGGGAGCCAAGCTTGTTGCCAGATAGATGAGATATGGGGAAAAGTGCAGTGTGCTCACCTTGCCAATAAAAGAGTCTTATGATTAGGTGAACCCTAAGGATGGATGGCTGACTAAGTCAACAGGGGGAAGGGAGGATGGACCTGCCTGAGGGAGTGTGAGTGATCTCCTGTCTGTCTCTTCCTGCCTGGGGAGGTTATCTATTTTGCCCCGAAGCTTGGGTCTGCCAAACTACTCTGGGAGAGAACAACTTCACTTAGAAACACTGAGGAGGCCCGATCCACCATTAGGACTTTTTTTTTTTTACTGTAACACCTATTGCTGCAGCAAACAGGCTACCCACTGCGTGAATAGGCACCCTCATCACCTTGCCGCAACCTCCAGGCCTGCAACAACTCATGAAGATACAAAGGTTCTTCCACATTATGACACCCACTAGTGTGGAATAAACTCGTGAATCAAGGAAACCCACCCTGACTACTTGTGGGTCATAGAGTGTTCACTTCAGATCAATCTTCCCCTTCCCTTTATATGCTTCCTCGATATTTCCCCGGTAAATAAAATGTACCTTGATGGTTGCTTCATCTGTTATGGAGGTGTCAGAAGAGTATGTATGAGGTATCAGGCTAGGCACAGGGAGAAGTACTGGGTCAGCGATAGTCAAAACCAGATAGGGAGCTAAGGCTGGGCTCCTGACTACCTTAAACAATGAGGTGGAGGCACCATCAGTTAGTAGCTAAGAACCCAGGCCACTGAAACCCACTCCAGCGAAAGCAGAGTAATACTGGGTAAAGACTCTTGTTGATGACTAACCGCCCTTAGAGGTATGTAGACCCATAAACCATCTTACAGAGGGAAAAAAAAGAAAGCAGTTCCCACAGAAAGGGCCCTAATCAGGAACCTCTTTGGGGGAAATTGCAATCAAACCAAAAATTGCCAATGCAAGGCATTTTATTATAACACATGTTGAAAAAATGAAAAACAAGATAGACAACGCAAAATATTTTCTAACACATTTACAGAGTAAAGAAAAAAAAGGTGATTTCCCCCCCAGTCCTTCTCACTAGTCTCAGCCTCATGTATATACATGATTTCCTATCTAGCACATAACCATTGTTTCCTTTAATTTATTCTACTCTACTCTTATACCATGTCTCATTGTAGTGGTGTCTTAACACCAAGGAAGTGTAATTCTACAAAATACATATTTCTTTCTTAATGCTACTAGTGCTAAGGAAAATTCCTTGAGTACTAATCACATTTGTACTTTTTCATAACTTGATATCTTGCCAAAAAACACATACCAGCAGCAAGGTGTAGACTATAGATATTATAGCTGGGAGGGGGTGTAGCTTCCTCTGGAGAACTAAGCAGGGATTGTCTGCTAAAATCAGGTGGCCATATCCCATGTGATTTACTGTGACTGCAGATGAGGATGGACATTGATGGATATTGGTCCTTCCTCTCCTCTCCTCTTTTAGGTTTCTAAGATAAAATTTAACAAGTAATTCCAACCAGACATGATGCTATGCAATGAATTATGAGGGGTTTATTCACTGGGCAGAGGCAGGGTGCATTTGGATCTACTAGGAGGAAGAATAGGTTGGAGCAGAGTCAAGGACAATAAGAAGTTTTTTTTAAAATGTATTAGGAACAACAAAAAATCCTGACAATGGTATTGGTCCATTACTGGATGGAAATGGTAGAATTATCAATAATAATGCAGAAAAGGCAGAAGTATTCAATGAATATTTCTGTTCTGTATTTGGGAGAAAAACACATGATATAGTCTCATCATATGTTGATGACAACACCCTTTCCATTCCACTATCTCTGGAGGATGTTAAACAGAAGCTAGTTAGGCATTTCTAATTCAGAGGGTCCAGACAACTAGATTCCAAAAGTTTTAAAAGAGCCATCTGAGGAGATCATGGGCTGTTAATGCTGATTTTCAGTAAAAGTTGGAGCACTGAGGAATTCCAGAAGAGTGGAAGAAAGCTAGTATTATGTCAATGTTTAAAAAGGGTAAACAGGATGACATGGGTAATTATAGGCCTGGCAGCCTGACATCGATCCCAGGCAAGATAATGGAGTAATTGACGCAGGATTTGATTAATAAAGAATTAAAAGAGGGTAATGAAATTAATGCCAATCAACACAGATTTATGAAAAACAGATCCTGTAAAACTAGCCTGATATTTTTTTTTTTGTGATGATATTACAAGTTTGGTTGATAAAGGTAAAAGTGTTGATGTAATA
The DNA here is from genome assembly GCF_965152275.1 of Natator depressus. NCBI lineage: Eukaryota > Metazoa > Chordata > Testudines > Cheloniidae > Natator > Natator depressus. Next base: position 52,779,589 of record NC_134238.1, read on the forward strand.
TCTTAGACTTTTCTAATGCATTTGACTTGGTACCACACAATATTTTGATGAAAAAGTTAAAATATGGAATGAACATGGCATACATTAGGTGGATTAAAAATTGGCTCACAGATAGATCTCAAAATGTAATTGCAAATGGGGAATCATCACTGTATGGATGTGCTTCCAGTGGGGTATGAGGATCAGTTCTTGGCCCTATGGTATTTAATTTTTTTTTTTTTATCAATGACCGGAAATAAAACACCAAATCATTACTGATAAAGTCTGTAGATGACACAAATTGGGGGAGTGGCAAATAATGAAGGGGACAGATCACTGATTCAGAGCAATCTGGATCACTTGGTCAACTAGGCACAAGCAAACAATAAGGGCTTTAATCAGACTAAATGTATACATCTAGGAATAAACAATGTAGACCAAATACAGAATGGGGACTCTATCCTGAGTGGCAGGGATGATGAAAAAGATTTGGGGGTCATGATGAACGATCAGCTGAATATAGCTCCCAATGTGGCCAAAAGAGCAATCCTGGAATGCATAAACAGAGGAATCTCAAGTAGGAGTAGAGATGTTATATTAGATATTAGGAAAAAAACTTTTTCACTAGGAGGGTGGTGAAACACTGGAATGTGTTACCTAGGGAGGTGGTGGAATCTCCCTCCTTAGAAGTTTTTAAGGTCAGGCTTGACAAAGCTCTGGCTGGGATGATTTAGTTGGGGATTGGTCCTGCTTTGAGCAGGGGGTTGGACTAGATGACCTCCTGAGGTCCCTTCCAACCCTGATATTCTATGATTCTATGTTATTTGACCTCTATATTTGGCACTGGTGCAACCAGTGCTGGAATATTGTGTCCAGTTCTGGTGTTCACAATTGAAGAAGCATGCTGATAAATTGGAGCAGGTTCAGAGAAGAGCCACAAGAATGATTAAAGGTTTAGAAAACATGCCTTATAGTGACAGAATTAGAGAGCTCCATCTATTTAGCTTAACTGAGAGAAGTGAAGGAGTCAAAGTACCTACATAGGGAACAAATATGTAATAATGGGCTCTTCAGTCTAGTAGAGAATGAAACAACATGATCCAATGGCTGGAAGTTGAAGCTAGATAGATTCTGACTGGAAATAAAAAAAAAGTTTTGACAGTGAGGCTAATTAACCATTGGTATAATTTACTAAGAACTGTGGTGGATTCTTCACCATTGACAATTTTTAAATCAAGCTTGCAAGTTTTTTGAAAAGATATATTCTAGGAATTTCTTTGGGGAAATTCTATGGCCTGTGTTAGACAGGAAGTCAAACTAGATGAACACAATGGTGTCTTCTGATCTATGGAGGTCATGACAGCAGAACTCCCATACGATGGCAGCACAGTAACAAGAAAACAGAGGCCTAGAAGAGGCAGATGGCCTGCGTGGGCTCTTGTGATAAAAATGAATAAGGAAAAGGTAGGGTATGCGGCTGGCTAGGAGAATGGCTAAGGTTTTGTCTACCCTGCAATCAGAGGTATGATTGCAGCACATGTAGACATACCTGAGCTAGCTTTGATCTAGCTAGCTTGAGTATCAATAGCAGTGAAGGGGCTGCCGGAAATGCCGTACAAGCTCATCTAGGACCCAGCGCTGTCACCCATGCCATGCTGCCACAGTTGGGAGATGTAATTCTCAGATTGGGCGGATGTACTTGCGCTGGCTCTGCTCAAGCTAGTGTGCAAAAAACAGAAGTGTAGCCACGGTGGTATGATGGTAACTCAGGCAAGTTGCCCAAGAAAACGCTGTCAGAGGGCTTGTTTTCACTACCACACTACATCAGCATAGTGAGAGTGGGAGGGAGTGATATATAGGTCTTGACCAGAGTTAGAAATGAGAGAGATTCATACATTGGTTTAGAAAGGCAGTTTGTGTATTATTCAGTATCAAAGTATCACTACTGGATTACTAGGGCTGTCCTTAAGAGTGCTTCATCTGAAGAAGGGGTGGCGTGAAGAGGAAGGGGAAAGTGCCTGACAAACAAAAATGGGCTGTCAAAACAGTTTTGGCCAGAGCTGAAAAACAATATATCACAGAAAATGAAACCAGCAATTGCATTCATCTACTTTTTCTACTTTGCACCCACCCTTGTACATGCTTGTGCACCTACGTAATTTTACACTGTTTCTTTCCACCTCCAAAAGTTAGAGGGAAGAAGAGGATACCACAAATCTTAAACTGCTCGCAGAAAGAGAGGCAGAGGTACTAAGCCAGGAGATAACATTATATGCATACAGGAATAGGGACAACAAATTATTGCTATATAAAGAAAATTACATCCATTACAGATCACATATTTAATTGAATAATTACAGAAAAAAACAAAACAACCCCCTCCCCCCGCCCAACACACTAATGTAATTTCTGATGTCCGGGCTTTGAACAAGGGCGCAAAGTACATGTAAAGGAGACTCCTTCAATACTTTGTATGTACAAAAACCTTTTTATTTAAAACAAATGGTGTGAGGGAGTATTATAATACTCATGATTATAAAGACAGGATAGGAAAGTATGGAAAACAAATGGTGATGGCTAGGACGTACGTGGAGGAAAGACCCAAATAACATAACAAGGGAAGTGTTGGACTGGAATCCCCGGGATAAAGTGCAATGAGGTAGACTAAGGTTAAGACAGAAATGCACACTAGAATTGGAACTGAAAGCTCTCAGAATGACAAGGCAAGAAGCCAAGATGGCACTAGGAGACTGACAAAGATGTAAGGCAGTGGTGAGGGCCCTATGTTCTGCATGGAACAGAGAGGCATAGAAGACAGAGTGAGAGAGAGCGCGAGTGTGCATGCCTGGTGAGAGTACAGTTCTTTGCCAAGTGACCACAGAGTGTGGGGAGTTGTGGGATAAACACTTAGGAGGATAATTCAGGGTTTTAAGATTGAGATAATCCATGCTCGGGTGCAGGCATGCTCTCTATGGTCTTTGGTTGTAGCATAACAACTTGTCTGTCAGTTTGCCCGTGTCCTCTACGTACCCTCAACTCCCATTGACTTCAACAGTGCTCAGCACCTCCCAAGAGGCACTCAGCACCTCATATAACTGTGCAAGAGCTCAGAAGTAATCAGTGCCAAAGCTAGATATTTGCATGCAAGAGTTCCCATCACCTAGGCTTGTGCTCAAATTACTATGTTTGACTTGCCTTACATTAGAGTTTGTGAAGGAGTGGTAAGAGCAGAGCAAGACAATTATTTTAATACAAAGATTATGTTCTGTCTTGATTGCCATATATATCTATTGGTGAACAAAAAAAAAGATTTTGAAACTCTGCTTATGAAAAATAACAGACTGCTTGGTTATATGAAAATACACGTTGCCTATAATTCTCACTTTCAATCTGCCCATTTGAGAAATCAAACAGGTGATCTGTAAATCCAAGAATGCAATGCCAGTCAAACAAAAGTGATGGGCAGGTTCTGCTTCCCTTCTTCACACTGAGTAGTACAGTACTTTACTCTACAGAAGGACACATGAATAATAATGGTACTACTTTGTGAATAAGGTACTACTCAACATGAGCAAGGTTGGCAGAATCTAGCTCTAAATGCAGAAAGTTGCAGGAAAAAAAAAAGCCAGGGAAAGAAATAAATGTTCATTTTATAGTTGGCTGGTTGCACAGGAATAGAAAGTGCTTGTTGGCATATAAAATTCACTTATAGCCCTGCTTAGATAGGACTATTGTGCTTAAAGTTAGCCCTGGACTAAGTATATTGCTGCATTGGGGCCTACGAAAGGTCCATCTTTTGATCTTGCTACACTTTCTTTAATTAGAAAGGTTTCATTAAAAAAAAAAAAGGGGGGGGGGGATCAGTTCTGAAACCCCCAGACCTCTAAGAGTGCATCTCAACCTAAGATAAACCACCTGGAATTATACTGCATTAGTCTGCCTTTAGGTGTAATTGTACTTGGCTTTCCACTGAGACGGAGTTGTTCTGATGAGTCCAGACTGTGACAACAGTGCTGAGGAATGGTGACCTTGAAACTGAGATGAGACCACTGAAATGAAATCACTTTAGTAGCTTTCACAGTTCTTTGAGCAAAACAATTCCTGGTCATTCTGGCAAGGACTTATTCTAAATTGTGGTTCCAGAAATGGAAAACGTAGAAAGAAAAATCTAATACACTAAAGCACCTAAGACAGGATTTTCTATTTACTTTCAAATCTATCTGTATTGGAAAAAGGCTACAGTGAGATTAATGCATTAACTTTTAATTTCTGAATCTGATTTTGATGTCACTAGAGGACCAAGAATTATTTGACTCAGACTGTTGTGATATATCATTTGGGAACTGGATGACTATTGTTTATACAGTAAAACAGGAAGCCAGGTAAAATCATCCCAAAATGAATTTACTGTAGCAATCCCTGTGGTGAAAAGTTGATCTCTTTTGACAGATAAAGAATTCACACGTTAGAGAGCGGATAGGGGGTCAAGCGTTACATTTATGTGTTATAACCTTTGCTACAACAAACCTTGAGAGGGTTTATATTGGCTCACTAGTTCATTTACTTTTGCTCCAAGACACAATCACAGTTTCTGTAGGAAAGCCACAAAACAAATCTAAATCAAATCAAACTTCATCAAAAGCAACCAGGCACAATGCATTTTATTTTGCTTTGAAAGTTCTTCAGCTGCAGCTTACTGTCCTCTTGCAATTTCGAGCTTGTTATACAGTGCCTGTCCAGCATAGTCTAGTAGATAGGGCACTGAACAGGAAGGCAGGACTTGGAGACCTGTGTCCTGTTCTCAGCTCTGCCATTGACCTGCTATGTAACCCTGGAGAAGTCACTTGACTTTTGTATCTGTTGTCCCTCCTACCCTTTGTCTGGCTTGTCCAGTCAGGCTGTAAGCTGTGGGTGGGGAGCACAGACTGTCCCTTGGTATGTGTTTGTACGTTGCCTAGCACAATTTTGATTGGTACTTTGAGGTGCTAATGTAAATAAATAATTATAGAATCAAAGAAATGAAGAGCTGAAAGGGACCTCTGGTCATCTAATCCAGCCCCCTGCACACAGGCAGGACCAAATATACTTAGATCATCCCTTACAGGTGCGTGTCTAACCTGTTCTTAAAAATCTCCAATGATGGGCATTTTACAACCTCACTTGGAAACCTGTTCCAGTGCTATTCTATTCATAATTAGAAAGTTTTGCTTAATAGTTAACCTAAATCTTCCCTGCTTCAGATTAAGCGGACCATTTCTTGTTCTACTTTCAGGGGATATGGAGAACAATTGATCACCATCCTCTTTATAACAGCCCTTATCATATTCCATCTCAATCTTTTTTTTTCTCAAGACTAAACATAGAATCAAAGAATATCAGGGTTGAAAGGGACCTCAGGAGGTCATCTAGTCCAACCCCCTGCTCAACATGTCTAGTTGTTTTAACCTTTCTTCATAGATCAGGTTTTTAAAAACTTTTATCATTTTCATTGCTGTCCTCTGGGTTCTCTCAAACTTATCCTCATGTTTCCTAAAGTGTGGTTCCCAGAACTTGACACAATACTCCAAGTGAGGCCACACCACTGCCAAGCAGAGTGGGACAATTACCTCCCACTCTTACATACACCCTAAAATGATATTAGTCTTTTTCACAACTGCATCATATTATTGACTAATTCCACATGTGATCTATTATAACCCACAATTCCTTTTCAGCAGTACTACCACCTAGCCAGCTATTCCCCATTTTGTAGTTGGGTATTTGATTTTTTTCTTCAAGTATAATACTTTGCACTTGTCTTTATTGGATTTCGTTTTGTTGATGTAGTTCCAATTTGTCAAGGCCATTTTGAAATCTAATCCTGTCCTCTGGAGTGCTAGCAACCCCTACCAGCCTGGTGTCATCCACCAATTCTATATTCTTTACTCCATTATCCAAGTAATTAATGAAAATGTTGAATAGTACTGGACCCAGGACAGACCTCTGCAGGATCCCACTAGATATGTCCCCCCAGTTTGAAAGCAAACCATTGATAGCTACACTGTGAGTACAGCCTTTCAGTCAATTTTGCAACTGCCTTATAGTCATTTCATCTAATCACATTTCCCTAATATGCTTATGATACTGTCATGTGGGACTGTGTCAGAAGACTTACTAAAATCAAGATACATGATTCCCTGTCAATGGCTCCCGCCCCCCATCCACTAGGGCAGTAATCCTGTCAAAGAAAGAATTTAGGTTGGTTTGGCATTACTTGTTCTTCACAAATCAGCGTTGACCATTCCTTATAACCCTATTATCCTCTACATGCTTACAAATTGATTGTTTAATAATTTATTCCAGGTATCAAAGCTAGACTGACTGGTCTATAATTCCCTGGGTCTTTTTTGTTCATAGTTGCTATGTTTGCCCTTCTCCAGTCCTCTGGGATCTCACCTTTCCTCCAGGAGTTCTCACACATAATAGCTAACAGTTCAGAGACTGTTTCAGGTAGTTCCTTAAGTACCCTAGGGTAATTTTATCACACCCTGCTGACTTGAATACATCTAACATATTTAAATAGTCTTTATTTAACCTGATCATTCCCTATCTTGACTTGAATTCTATTCCTGTGTTTATTTTTAGTTTTGTTAAGCATTTGGTCACTACTTATCTTTTTAGTGATGACTGAAGCAAAATAGGCATTAAATACCTCAGCCTTCTGTATCCATTTCAAGTAACAAATAATTTAATGTCAATGTGTACAAAAATATACACCCTATTCTAAATATAAAGAAATAAATTCAACCATGCTGTAACACCACAGATGTCAATGGAATTATACTAGGAATGAATATTCTAAGCTACAGGACAATAGGTTTTATGCTAACTCACCTGATAATTCACAGCCAAGAAGTTCCATTCTCAAAGTACAATGTCTTCTGCAAACCTGAGGATATAGCCGGATGTATTGTGATTTTATTGGAGGCGTGAAAGAATTGGCATAGGGAGTGTTGTTGTCCACATTGCCATGGAACACCTGTGACAACAACAACAAAAATCATCACACATTTCAAATAGTACAAGGATGACAACTGGATCCTTACTTTATCTTCATGGACTCATATATCTAGGGTGACCAGATGTCCCATTTTTAAAGGGACAGTCCCGTTTTTGGGACTTTTTCTTATATAGGCGCCTATTGCCCCCCTACCTAGTTTTATCTCAGTTGCTATCTGGTCACCGTAATATATATCCTCTTCCTTTTCTAGTCTTCACATCCTGTTTGTCATGATATTCCACATTTAGAGGCTTCTCCGTCATCTATGCTGCCTAATTTGGCCGGATTCAGCACGGTATTTGAGCATAACTTGAAGCATGTGGGTATTTCTATTTGTTGACTTTAGTAGAACTACTCTACAAGTAGTACTCATGCTTAAGGTAAGGCATGTGTTTAAGAATCTTGCTGAATTGGGACCTCTCTCTCTCTCTCATGCTCCAGCTACTAACACACTAAAAACACATCTTCCCTTCAACTTGTGTATTAAAATGCCCCTGTTCATTTTAGTCTGCAATTATTAACACTGATTCAAACTTACTTCTCCCTCCCTTATTTAAGAACTGATCCAACTTCCACTGAAGTCAGCTGGAGAGATTCCATTGACTGCAATGGGATTCAAATCAGGCCCTTAAAGGATTTTTCTATTCTCTCTTCATTGTAATTAGATATTCTTACACTTTGCTTCCCCACCTCATTACAGTCTTTTCAACGCAGCATTCCCTCTGCCTACATGACAGAAACTGTGTCCAATTCTGTGAAGTGTCTTACTTCTATCCTACCTCTCACAGTAAAGCATTCTGTGCTGGTTTGTATAAAAATAAATTCTAACTAAATTGTAAACATTTTTTTTTTACAGGAGGATACCATTTTTGCAATGCAGACATGAGCACTGATGAACAGGTTCTATGGCATCAAGGGTTAAATCAATCTGCCAATGTACTAAAACGAAATTGAAAACAGAGTCATGAGTAATTACTGGTAAACTAATTAAAATGAAAATCAGTTAAGTGTAATAAACAGGATTATTCTAGCCTGGGGACACAGTGTTTATAGAACCATCAATTAAAGAGTAAGAAAGTCTTAGCTGACATAAAGTGGAAATGTATTGCTATGTTTTCCAGAAAAAATAATAAGGCAACACACATAAAAGTGCTTTCTCTGTTAGACAATTAGACTCATCTACTGGAGATACCTTTTGATTTCAGAAGTCAGATATACCCTGGGATTTCATTCACACACAGGTGACTCAGTCTTACCATATCTTCATTGGTGCCTTTTACTTTGTATGTCACCCATGACTTCCCATCATTACTGTATGCAATTTTGTAAGATTTTATATATTCTGGGCTTCCAATCCTCTTGGCACCTTGGGTTATAACTCCAGTGAGTCTCATCTTCCTTTGCAGGTTTATCTGTAATAACAATACAATATCATTGGTAACCAGAGTTCCTATTATGACACTAAATTTTTGTTCTGACTCAAACAAAAAAGAAACCAGTGCTTCGTTCTGTAGCATTTTGATTGATTGTCTGTACATTTCATTTGATCACACATGTGAAAAAAAAATACTTTTGCCCCAAAAGCTACATACTGTATTATTTGTATATGTGTTGCAATGGGTCCACAGCTAAGATTTCATCTTCAATTCCATTAGAAGGCTGATTTTGACCCCCCCCCCCACTCTAATATCACAAGAATCTTCATTGCATGGTCCTCTGTCAGAGTAAAATTTTTCTGGAAAGTCTGACGCAAAACGGAATAGGCATTTCCAACATATGGGTGTTCTAAAAGAAAAAAAATCAGTGTTTTGACCTTTCAGAAAAGGGTTTTTTAATGGGTTTGATCATTCCCTGCTTGAAAATGGATTGATCTAAGAACTCTGAGTGGAATTCTGGCCCCACAGAAATCAATAGCCAAGCTCCCACTGATGTCAGTGGGGCCAAGATTTTACCTTCCCAATTTATTTTTCTGAGTTGACCTTATCACCACAAACAAATTGATTAGGAAGTTTGGAGAGTTACCCAAATAACCTGAACTCTGCCTCACACATTCATCCAAAAATACATGAACACCAGGAGTCAATTATGTTCACAAACCAAACAGTTGACCTTGTCATCACTTCAATGATTATGAAAATTCATGGATGAGCAATAGCAACTGAACTACCTTACTCTTGTTGAAGACTGTTGAGATCATTATGGACTGCGATGACATTTAAACCAAGCTGTATCTTTACAAATGTAAGTGTTGCCGTACTGTGACACGCTGGGTCACAGAGTGGATGTGCAAGGCAGGGAAGAGTGCGGAATAATCAGCTGGGGAAGTGTAGCCAATACATTAATCTGGTAATGGGCTTTACTTCCTCAAAAGGGAGCCTTCCCTTCCCCACCTCCGTCAGACAGTGGGGCTGTCTCAGTGCACCCCCATTGAAATGGGAGGACAGCAACTGTTCTGGTATGTGCTCCCACAGGAGTATTGGGTGAAACAGCCAGAACATGTCCCTGCTGCTGAGCTTCTTCACTCCCTCACTTCACAACAATGTGGCCACAGTCTGGCCCTAAGTAGTATCTGGGTCTATAGACCTATTAATGGCAGGACATAAAATTAAGACACTTGCATTCCTGGATGTGCAGGGTGGCAGGCGTCACATTTAGAGACTATAGATGCCAGCTGAAGGCGGCAGAAGCAGCCAAAGCAAGGACTGCACTGCATTGGTGGGAAGGGAGAAATGGGTCCCATCCCTTCCCTCAATACTCTCCAGACTCAGAACTGCACATGGGAGACCCCACAAAATAAGGGCACTAGGAGGCCCATGCTCTTGCCCCTCCCCTCTCCCACACCATGTGGCTTTAAGAAAGCTGCAAAGGGAAGCCTGCCAGAGTCTTCAGCCAGTAGGGACAGAGGCAGCCAAGGCAGGGACTGTTGGCTTTTTGACTGGTCTCCCTCTGTTCTGTGCTACTCAGCTCTTTGCTCCATCTCTCCCCTCCCTTACAGTTGCTTCCTCTCAGCATCAATTCATATCAACCCCTTTTACCCTCTTCTCCCCTCCCTGTCTCTCTTTTCTCGGTTCCCCCTTTCTTTCATTTTCTTTCCACTTAGCTTATCCCTCCTAAGTATACCCAGCTAAAGAGAGGGTCCAAAAGAGAGAACAAAAATTGTGGCATGAACACGCTGTTTGCTGCCATCACATTGTTCTCTTGTGTGTTCCACCTCTTCTCCCTCCCTGTGCCTCTCTTGTTTATTTAGATTGTAAGCTCTCTGAGCCAGGGATGGTCTTTCCAGTTTGTGTTTGTTCAGTACCGAGCACAATTAGGTCCTGGTCCATGACTGGGGCTCCTAGGCACTACAATAACACAAACAAATTCATAACAAAGCAAAATAACTGCATGCACTCACACCAAAGTGCTCAAGATTTCCTCAGCTTTGAAGAAAACCCACAGAAATGAAACAGATTCAATGCATTTATGACTTTAGAAACTGGAAAATTTTGAATCCACGTTATCTGCAGGTGGAAAAAAAGGCTATTTTTCATTGATGAGCTCTTTCTCTCTCAGTGCAATCCTCACTTGGAATTTCCAGGCTTTCCAATGTTTCTCTCCTTTGAGAGACTGCAAGATTCATTTCCCCCCTTTACTAATTGATAAACATTTATACAACTTTCCCCTGGAATGATTTTATATCTATTACACACACGCATACAGTCAGTGGGATTCCCTTCTCATACCTCAGCATAATTACCTTGCCTTCAATGGATTTATACTTGATTTACATTCTTATAAGTGAGAGGTGAAGCAGACGCCCAAAAGTTACAGCTTGGGGGCCTGATTGTCTTCACCCATTCAGTTATAAATTGGGAGTAACTCTACTGAAGTCAATGGAATCATACCAGTGTAAAACTGGTGTAAGAGGAGAATCAGGTCCAATATATTTACAATCAAATTTGAAGTACAGCAATTCACAGGTTTTTCCCCCCATCCTTCTGGAAAAACAATTAATAAAACAGCAAAATCTGTTGAAGTGGTCCACTCCAGGGACTGACAATTATACTAACTGAGAGGAGTCTCCCAATTAAGGCAAAATGGATTTGTGCTCAGTACATTGGAGTATAGTTTAGCATGGTGTCTTATTACAAGAGGTTGCCTAATAAGGGTGATTTAATAGACTTTTCACTCTGTATATGGAAAATCTTAAACATGCACAAACAAAAACAGTCTGTCACTTAACCCTGCAATATTTACAAGAAACAATCAAACCAAACAGTGCCCCCCGCCCCCAAGTCTGATAAGTAATAATTAAGTTAAAGAACACACAATTATAGCTAACTTGCCTCCCAGCTCCATTGACTGCCACCATAAATTAATGTTCAGGATAATAGAGAAACAAGTTAATTCCTATTATATCTTCTTTGACACTATTAATCAAATGGCTAACGATCTTCCAAATACACTAACAGTTCACACACATTTATACAGCTGATTTTTTTTCTAATTCTAATATGGCTTTTTTGTACAAGTTTGCCCTCCAATGATTTATATTGTAAATGTTAATATAACTAAATAAAGCTTTTTGCAACCCATCTCCCTAACTCTGGAGAAACAATGGTTACTAACAGCATCCATGACTGCAACAGCAAACAAAGAGTAACTATTAATGGAAAGAGGTTAGATTGGAGGAAGGTCTCCAGTGGGGTTCCACATCAATCTGTTCTGAGTTCGGTGATGTTTAATATCTTTTTTAATGACATGGATGTAAGTATAGAGAGCATACTGATCAAGTTTGCAGATGACACAAAGTTGTGGGGAGGGTTGCCAACACTTTGAGGACAAGATAAAATTCAGAGAGGCCGGACTATAGAAAACAACATAAAATTCAACAAAGACAAATGTAAGGTGCTACGCTTAAGGAAGAAAAAACAATTGCATAAATACAGAATGGGGGATAACTGGGTTGGCATCAGCACAGCTGAGAAGGATCTGGGAGTCGTGGTGGATCACAACCTCAACATGAGTCAGCAACGTGATGCTGTTGCAAAATAAGCAAATGTAACAGAATTATAGCATGGAAGTCCTTGGAGGTGATCGTACGGCTCGACTTGATACTGGTTAGGCCTCAGATGGAGTACTGAGTCCAGTTTTGGTCACCAATGTATAGAAAGGATATAAAGAAACTGGAAAGGATCCAGAGGCAAGTGACAAAGATGATCAAAGAGATGGAATGCAAGCCATGTGAGCAAAGGATGAACAAACTGGGTCTGTTTAGTTTGGAAAAGAGGGGATTAAGGGGAGATATAATAGCAGTCTTCAGATACTTGAAACGCTGCCAGAAAAAAAGATTGAGAAAAGTTGTTCTCTTTGACACAAAAGGCAGGACAAGGGGTAATGGGTTCAAACTACAGTATAGGAGATTTAAATTAAATATCAGGAAAAACTTCCTAACTGTAAGAACAATAGGACAATGGAACAGACTGCCTAAGGAGATTGTGGATGCTTCTTCACTGGATGTTTTCAAAAGGAGACTGGATAGCTTCTGTCTTGGATGGTTTAGCCACAGCAAATCCTGCATCCTGGCAGGTGGTTAGACTAGATGACTCTTGCGGTCCCTTTTACCTCTATGATTCTAACCCTTTGACAGTATACTCCTGTGAGGTCCCTCCCCTGACACAGTTGGAAGAGTTGAATGCTCTCGGAGGCAGTGTTTGGGTTTTTTGTTTGTTTTTATAAAAACATGAAATTAAAGGTGCTCCTGCCAAATGACTATACATGAAAACTTTAGCCATACCATTGCCTTGCCTAATTAAAATAGAGTTACTTTCTTTCACTTATGGAATTTGAGCAATGTTTGACCTGTGACCTTGATACTTTAAAAAAGTAAGTGTTATGTGCTCCACACACATATACCCACCTCCATATCCATGTATTTAGGTAAAAGCTATGCCCCCTTTTATTTAGTCCCAAGTTTTAACAAACTTTTTTTTTTTTTTGGTTTTCTGGGTCTCTGTTTCTGCTCTGAACCACTGAGCACTGGCTTTCAACACTGCTGAGCTTCATGCAGTTTTGCAATCAGATTTAAAAATAAGATATCGGATGCTATACAATATGCTTGATTTAGGTCTCTATGATCCTTCAGTACTTCTGAGGAAACCCACAGGAGGGGGAAAAAGTACCTTGAAATTCCCAGAACTTTCATGTGTATAAAAATCTCAGGGGCCAAATTTGACAGGTATAACTCCATGAAGTCAAAAGAATTACAGCAGAAGAGAAACTGGCCCATAGGGTCTGTGTTCTATTATGACCTTTACATTTGCAAGCCAGAGCCTAGCAAAATATAAAATATTACAACTGTGCAGTAACTATAACTAAAAGCAGCAGGTGAAAGCTTTCTTACTAAGGCCTGGGCTACACTGGCTACATTCGTGTAGCTGAAGTCAAAGTATCTTAGTTCGAGTTACCTGGCCGTCCTCATGGTGGCGAGTTGACCGCGGTGGCTCCCCCGTCTACTCCGCTTACTCCTCCTGACGAGGTGGAGTACAGGCGTCAATTCGGGGATCAATTTATCGCGTCCAGACGAGACGCGATAAATTGATCCCCGATAGATTGATCACTACCCGCCAAGCCGGTGGGTAGTGAAGATGTACCCTAAGTGTATTTTAATAGGAAATAAAGTTCCCAGTATAGAATGTGAAATAGCGCTGTTAGCGATACAATCTTTTTTAAAACTCAGTTCTCTGTAGTAATTGCGAAGAAAAACAACTCAAGCTAATTGTTAGACCTTAGGCTTTAGGGATACAGAAAAAGCAAGGACCTAGGAAATAACATGATACATTTTAATTATATAGGTATTTGTGAGTTAAAATAAACAAGGAGATGAAAGGCATTAAGATAATAACAACAATCTGACACATCATTTAAAAAAGACAGGAGTTTATTTGCATAAAGAAAATTAAGCATAAAAACTAATATAGCTAGACATAACAAGGATGGAGAAAGTCAGTAATACCCTGATGAAAGAAACCCAGACTACTAAAGATTAGGTGCTGGAGGAAGAACACCCTTTATGGAAATTTTGATCTTTGCCACTAAAAATTACAAAGAGCAGGGAAAGGGATCAGTTCCATAGTCTTTATTCATCTAGGTAGCCCAATAGGATTATTCACATGAGTAGAGATGCAGGATTGGCCCAAATATAAAACAAAGAGCCCCAATTCTAATAATAATATGGCATATAAAAATAACTCCTCTGTTACTCAAAAGTTATGGGTCAAATTCTGCCATCCTCACTCATGCCGGACAGCAGTTGATGAGACTTGTTGAATAAGGTACTGTTCAACACTAATATCAGAATCTAAGTGACTAAGTACCGCTAAGTGACTAGTTAATGCAGTCTTAGTAGAGAAGCTCATTTATGACTAGGTCATGCAATCCTTATTCATACTGGTGAGCACTTACTCACAAAAGTAACACTCCACAGATCTCAAAGGAGCCTTGTGAATTTGACCTCTATTTAAAAAGTAGGGTTACTTGTGTAAGTAAGTGTGCAACAATGTAAGAGCTGAACAAACTAGCCCTTATAAAATAATTTTTGGGCAGTCTACTTAGTTTATTGGACACAAACCTAGTTCAAGACCTTTTATCACAACAAGATAAACAATCAGAAGCTCCTAGAGCTGGGGGATGCAGTGCGATGAGGGCAGAGCTATGTCATGCCTTACTGTGCTCTGGCCAGGAGGTATGACCTGGCACTGTTGTCGAAGGGTGAAGCAGGTTTGGGTCTGGTCTTCTCTCCTGGAGGCGTCAGGACTGAATCTACATTCATTTACACCAGCTTCATGCTGGTGTAACTTTATTGTCTTCATTGAAGTTAATCCCAATTCACAGTAAAGTGTGAAGTAAGTGGAGAAAGCAAAGAGAATCTGGCCCACTGTGTCTGAGTCAAGTTCCCACTAGAATGCTGTATCAAATCCTCCTTCTATCAAGGCTGTGGCTCTTGGGAGCTGGGGTACTTAATTCCCCCAGACACTTTTGAAAATCCCACTCAACCTTGAATTTCTTTTCATCCCTTTGACCCTCTTACTACAGTCACCCTGGTCCCCATGGGTCTGCACATTGCAGGATCAGGGCCTATTGTATAAAACCATCCCAGATGTCAGATTTTCTGTTATTTCTACTGATTCTAAAGCAGTAATTAATAATCATGCTCTTTGCATAGGTGCACTAATATCTTTGATTATTTTGGTTAAACAAAACCGTTTGGGAGTAAAACACTGAAGTATCTATGTTGAAGATGTCAAACAAAAGCAGCCTCATTAATCTGAGCTCTATTCAAAAAAGAGTGTTTGCCCGAAAATGGCAACATCAGAAAGAAAATATGTATAAAGTTTTGCAGACAATAGAGAATATAACTGGGACAAAGTTTTAAAACAAATTTAGGCTCCATGCAAGGCATGTGTATAACTTCTCTCACAAGTGTGAGTAAGTTTACATGGTAAGCGTGTGTGTGTGTGTGTGTGTGTGTGTGTGTGTACGTACATACTTGGGTTCCAGATCAGGGCCTCAAGAACAATATTCTGTTAATACTTTAGTGATGTAATTCATTAAGGTAGAGAACGACTAGAAAGGAGAACAAACAGATCTTTATCTTCCATGTGGAGAAAATAAATTATTTTTGTAGCCCTCACCTGCCATTTCAAGATCTTCCTGTCTGTTGTGGCAGCTGAAAGTGCTCCCCACACAGAGTCATGTACACACATATACATATATCAGTGGTATCTCATGTCTTAGGTTGTGCTTGTATGACTCATATCTTAGGTTACAAATCTATAGATGACAGATTTCTTTATAGATCTTAAATTCCCTAATCTTTGTTAATTTTAAAATGAAAGGCTATTGGCTCATTCAGCAAAGTAGTACTTAAGGTGGATTTGGCTGCTAGGAGCACCATTCAAAATCTGACTTACAGTTTTGGCCCTGGGATTTGGGATACACTTGTTAGCCTGCTAAATAATTTGTTACAATTATCAGTCGATATGTAAAATGTAAGGAGTTCAATATTCATACAGAATCCCGAACATGGAATCCATTTTCTCCAAGTATTATTCAGTGTCTAAAAATCTTTCTATGTACAACATAAATGGAGGAAAAATTTAATAGCTTTTCCTCCCGCCTTTGACACACAACTCAACATTCTGAATAATGGAATGTTTTTTTAATGATCTTTTATCTTGTTTATGCCTCTTTTGGCTGGTCAAATTACCTCTGATAGGCTCTGAGATGGTGAACTGTGGGCTTGTTCCATGCAGCTCAAACAGGAGAAACGTCTAATTGGATCAGTTTAAAGTTCATATGCTTCTGCAGCTCCCTATCAGATACTGGCAAACTGAACATGCAGAAAACCTGAACTTGACAACAAAGATGTTCACTTGACTATGCCTTGTCTACATGATTAAATTCAGAAGCGGTGAAAGATGAGAAAACTCGCTGCCTTGAGGAGGAAAACATGTGTAGTGCTCTTGGTCAGGATTCCTGGTCATATTCCCCTCACTTGTTGTTGTACAATTAGCAATAACAATCCTAAAGTGTAAACAGTACAAAGGATCTTTGGATTCTATGTTTGGACCAAACTACTAGTCTCAACTCACAGGAAGAATTCATTTAAAATCCCCACAAAGTCTTGTTGCTTGGGATATATCAGAAATATATTGGTTTGTGAAGCCTCGTTGCCAATCCTTAGTTTATGGCAGATTTTAATGCACTGCCTTAGTGAGATAGAAGTCTGTTGTTATGACTAATTCTCCATCTATTCCAGTGCTGAGTATATTTTCTACTAATCTTAGTTATCCCTTATGCAAAAACCAGGGTTTGAGTGGGGATTGACTATTACCAGAATGGGGAGATTCACCAAAGCAGCCCTTCCCTGGTGACCTTATTAGTTTCCCAAAGACTGATGTTTTAATTTTTCTTTAAATATAAAATATATTTTATACTATATATATATATAGTATAAAAATCAACTTTCTGGTAGAGGCAGATGGAAAATGTTCACAAACATTTTCTGATGAAAAACGGGGAAATTTTTACAAAGAATTTTTTTGTGACCACCTCTAATTTCCACCCCAGATGGTTGTGAAGACTACAGTTGGTCAAAACTAAATATCTGTTTCACGGAAGAGTTTCGGTATTTTAGAATTTGTATTAATTCTGAATGGGAACACAACCGAACATTTTAATTTCCCATAAAGTAATATGCACTGCTACTGACATAACGTGATATGGCAAAATAAAATAATTGAAATATTTTATTTTATTTTTAAAATCATTAAGGAAGCTGCTATTTAAAGAAGATTGAAAGACCTGTCTTATTCGCTAGTTCAAAGTGTATCCAGTTTGTATTGTAATAAAAAACTTTTTGACACAGTCAAAAATAATACAGTAATAATGATATAAAAATGGAAATATCCAATAAAATAAAATTCAACCAAAAATTTCAGAATTTCCCAAGTCAAAAATTTCTGAACACTTTTTCTTTAGAAAATATTTTTCTGCAAAAATATCTGTCAAAATTAATATATTTAAAAAAAATCCATTTGAAAAAAAATTGGCATTTTTCATCACAAGCTCTAGTGAAGTCATCATTCTGAACTGGAACTGGAAACATACCAGCATGCAAAGTGAAGCAACCACTCTAAGGACAGAATGACTGCCATTTCCTCTCTACCAACCCAGGAGGCCACAAACACAACAACATCCATGGACCCACTGTGCTGGGAGGGAAAGGCTGCACAGCAGGACTCAGCACTACTGCATCTGTGTGGTAGGAGGCCCACAAGCCTTATCCACACTTGCCTTTTCGTTGAAGTCTCCCACTGCACTACCAGTTGAGCTGCCCCACTGGTACTAGCAATACTGGGAGCATTAGTGTACCCCAGCAGTGGCCTGTGTTTTAAATATCTGGCATCTATAACTGGCTTGATCAAAGTTAAATGATACAGTGGTTAAAATGCTTATGGCTTGTCTACACTGCCACTCCAATTGTCAGTACCATGGTAGAGCGGCACCAGTGTTAATGCAGTGCCAGAAGTGCCGGTGTAGATGAGATGTCCACTTGGTGCTATGACTCACAGGCTGAGGGCTTACACAGTCATTCCTGACTAAGCCCTGGAAAGGGTTCCTTTTTCCCCAACTTCATTTCGACTTTCTGTGCAAAGCCAATTTACTTGAGCTTTGAATGTGGATGGAAGGGTGACTAATGCTGAAGCCTAACAGCAGCAATTTAAATGTCATCACAATCAGCTATTTCACTGCTCATCATCTTTGTAAGCCGTGAAAAGAGCTGAGTAGAATACCGACACTTTCTCTGTGCCTCCAGTCTGACCCCTGGAGAGGACATGTGTGGAACAAAAATGTGGCAGATGATATTTCTGTAGCTTTCAATATTTTTTAAAAAATGTGGGTAACATTCTTCTTGTGTGGCTGATACATCATTCTGATAAGTATACATATTCAAATGTAGGCACCTAAGTCTCACATTTGGGTGCTGAAATAAGCTGTTAGACAATTAAAATTTGGTACTGGGACACCTAAGTGCCAATCTGAGCCACCCCCTTGCAGAACTGGGTATCCCAATTTAGGCTCTAATCTTGCTCCCACTGAAGTCAATGCAAAACTTCTACTGACTTCAGTGGCATAAGATTGGGCTGCTCAGTTTGAATATTGGGCTCTAGGGCCCCAACTGTCAAACCTGGGTACCCAAAGTGAGGCTCCTAAATCCTTCAAACAGAAGTTATGGGCTTTGACAGAAGTTAAGAGCTTGATGTGAAAATTATTCACTGAAATTGAATGGCCTGTGTTGAGGACAGACAAGATGATCATAATGGTCCCATGTGGCCTTAAAATCTTTGAATCTGTGGGCAAGTCTACACTACAGCGCTACATTGGCGCAGCTGCGCCAATAGGAGAGCACTCTCCCATCGGCATAATTTCTCCACTTCGGCGAGAAGTGGAAGCTATATTGGCGGGAGAGCGTCTCCCACTGACATAGCACTAGTGTGGACAGCGGAAAACTTGCATCACTTGGGGGGCTTTTCCACACCCCTGAGTGATGTATGTTATATCGACTTAGGTTGTAGTGTGGACCTGCCCCATGTTTAGGAATCTAACAAAGAGAGGCCTGATTTTCAAAATGCTGAGTCCCTGCAGCTCCCAGTGAAGTCAGAACTGGAATCAAGGGAGGCTGCAGTTAGTCAGCACTTCTGAAAATCAGAGGCACAAACATTTTGTGCTTTAGTTGAGGCACACAAGTTTGATAATTTTGATCAAAGTCTCATAGTTCACGTTGATGCCATTGCGGATGTTATAGGGCAGAAGGGTAATTTGGCCTTAACATAGTGAGAACAGTTATAGTGTTTACAATATATATATGAAAGAGACACATGATAAGAGGCCTATTGCTATAGCACAATGAAGCACTCAGAGAAAATGCAAACTTCGCTACTCATATGCCTGGACGATAGAAGTCATTACTTTGTGATGAAACATTAGTTATTTTTTAAACTAGTAGTGGAAATGAAAATGTAGTTTGAATGATGATTCTTCTCTGTCAATGACTTCACAGCCTTTGGCTTGCTCCTGGGAGATCTGAGCACCCATAACTCTACACTAAGGTCAAGGAAAATTGCAGGTGCTCAGCCAGTCTCTGCATCACATTCATTGTTAGCTGCTTTATGGCAGTCACTACTTTAACTGCCTTTTGCATTGCCAACATGTGACCCAATTGCCAGTGGACCACGTATAGATTTACTATGAAGATGTTATTGACAGTGTTACAGAGAGTGCTGTGTTCCTAAATGCTGACTCAGGATCAATTAAATATCAAGACAGAAAATCCACAAAGACTAATGCTAAAAATGAAAAAAGATCCTGGTGAGAATAGGAAACTCTTGATATTTTTCATTGTCATGCATAATGGTGGTTGGTGGGAGAGAGAGAAAGGGGTGAAGATGTAGGGGAAAGGAAACATTTTCTTTACACAATTGTGCTACAAATAATATAAGAAAGCATGGCAAACATCCAAATTCCTACATGACAGCCAATGTGATATGTAAATGAAATATTAAAATAAATATAAAACAAATCTTTTAATGCTAAGAGGGTGACTCAGGTGAACTAAATATGGAGACACTATTATAGGGATTGTTCTATATTTTCCATAATATTTAGGAAAATACACTGATATTTTCTGTTAATTTCAATTTGTTATAAAAGCAAAAGCTCTCTTGGCTTATTCATTTAGACCCAGACCCAGAAAAGCCTTTCCCCATCTCTACTACTGCATCTTCAACAATCTATTGCCTCTCTGTACAGTGCCTGCCACAAAAGGGTCTGATCCATGACTGTGGCTCCTAGGCACGGTGGCAATAGAAATAAATCATCATCATCAGCCCCAGCTCCCTTCTGCACTCACTACTAGCTTCTCCCCATCCAACCTCCCAAAAGCATGTGCTTAACTATAAGCATGTGAGCAGTCTTGACTTCAGTGGAAGTACTCATGTGCTTAAATTTAAGCATGTGCTTTCCTGTGTCACAGCCATGAATTCTCTCATTGACTTCAATGGTACTACTCACATGAATTTGACCCTCTGTGCATAGATCAAAGTACATGTTAAAAATCATAGATATGGAAAACATAAGTTTGTGGTTTGTAGCATTAAACCAGAATACTATATGCTATGAACAACAGAAAATGCTCACCTCATTTGTTTATTGTTGAGAAATTTCACTTTATGCCTCAAAGAGTTTATATAATTAGACAACTAAAAACTTGCTTGGTTTGTTTCTTCTTCTTATGAAGACATTATTTTAGTCCCCAAGTAGTTGTTATGAATTCCATTAACTGGATGACATTAATTATTCAGCTACGGGCATATTTAGATTGCAGTCTCAATAAGAGACCCATGTTGTTCAGAATTCTGTAGTCCTATAAAATTTCACCTCATTTGCAAAATATTGATTAGATGGTTATTAACTAACTGCAATTCTGTTTAGCTAAAATATATACCTATTAATTACTTTATTATTATTATTAAAAATAATTCTTCCAGATATTCCAAACGTGTAAATTTTCTTTGAAATATCTCCACCATTGGCATGCTAGCACCTCACAAAATAAGTGAAGAATATTTAAAATGTCAGTTAAAGAATGCCTGAACAAAATCAATGAGAGAAAATATTTTAGATTAGTTTTTATTTCCACATGTTAAATAGGTTAAATCCATAGTCCCCAGAGGTTAAAAGGCAGGCTGTTTCTACACATTCAGGGTCACATAAAGAAAATACAGACTCCATTTAATTCCAACATAGCCTAGGGATGAAAAGCCCTCTCCTTTTCACAGGGTTGTACAACAATAAAGGGTCACAATGTAAAACCTCAAATACAGCATAGAACTCTGTCCAAATACAGCATAGAACTCTTGATTCATTGCTTCTGTGATAGAGACCAGAAATACCTTTTATTCCAGGGATGGGCAAACTTTTTCACCCAAGGGCAACATCTTGGTATGAAAATTGTATGGCAGGCCATGAATGCTCACAAAATTGGAGGTTGGTGTGTGGGAGGGGGTGAGGGCTCCGGCTGGGAGTGCAGGCTCCGGTGTGGGGCCAGAAATGAGGAGTTCAGGGTGTGGGAGGGGGCTCCAAGCTGGGGCAGGTGGTTGGGGTGCATGTGGTAGGGAGGGCAAAGGCTCCGGCTGGAGGTGCGGGTCCTAGGGTGAGGCTGGGGATGAGGAATTTGGGGTGTAGAAGGGTGATCTAGGCTGGGACCAAAGGGTTCAGAGGGCAGGAGGGGGATCAGGGCTGGGGCAGGGGTTTGGGGTGAGGGCTCTGGCTGGGGCTGAGGGATCTGGTGTGGGGCCAAAAATGAGGAGTTCAGGGTGCGGGAGGGGGCTCCAGTCTGGGTCAGGGGGTTGGGGCATGGGAGGGGGTCGGGGTGCAGGCTCCAGGCGGTGCTTACTTGAAGCAGTGGCATGTCCCCCCTCCAGCTCCTATGCGGAGGTGTGGCCAGGCATCTCTGCACACTGCCCCATCCGCAGGCACCGCCTGTGCAGCTCCCATTATCCGCAGTTCCCAGCCAACCATATCACATTTAAATATCTCATTCTTTCTTTAGGACCTTGAAAAACTCTGCTTCAGTCTACATCCCAGAGTATTTTTCCAGTTGCATTTCCTCTCACCCTCTTCACTGTATCTTTAGTTTACTTCTCCTACTGCAGTCTTCCACAATGCTCCGATCCATGGAATGTTTTACCAATCCCAGTGTACCTTGCTGTCACCTACTGCTCCTCTGATCCTTCCTAAGTCTCACAGACATTATGTCATTGATATGCCTTCTCCATCCCAAGATTGTATTAAAGAAAACAGAGAAATGGAGCAAGATGTTATAAGGAAAAAAATGAAACCGTAAGGAAAGCTATTAAAAAAAAAAACAAAAAAAACAGCAATACGTTTTCATGAAATATGTTGAAGTATTTTATCATTTTCTGTTGAAATTTCAAAATAATTGACCAGCACCCAGAGATGACCAAAAAAGACCACAATTTATTATGAAAAAAACTACAATTGTTCATCGATTTTTTTAAACTAATCTTTGACCACACAAAACCCTAATTCAACCTCTTTTCTGGGTCTCCAAGTACATCTTAAGTTTTCTGTGGCTGTCCTTGAGGCCTGTAACATAGGATTTATCCTTGAGTTGGAACTTTCTCTAGGTCCTCACATTCAGGCTATGTCTAAGCCTTGCAGATTGTTTTGCTGTAACATCTCTAAGATACGGCCTTTCCTATCCATTCATGTGGCTAAAACTCTTATCATCTCATGTTACAATTATTGGAACATCTTTTTCTCTGGCCTTGACAAATGCAGTCTCACCCCACTCATATCCAATCAGATTGCTGCTGCAAAATTCATTTTCCTACCCTGTCACTTTGACATTATCACTTCTCTCTTCAAAGGCCTTCACAACCTATCCCCCCCATCTGAAACATCTCTCATTCAGTACTGAAAGGTCAGCTTCCTCCTCCAATCAGCCCATGATGTCAGCCTCCACCAACCACTTGTTACATTTTCAGGCAAACACCGTTGTACTTTCTCCCATGCTGCCCCTCAAACTTAGGAAGAGTTACCCATAAACATCTGCAAAAACATTTCATTGTTCTATTTCAGATCCCTCCTTGAAACTCTCCTTTGCTCTAATGCCTACAAAAAACTTGACAGCAATTAGGCAGCTGTTATGCTGAAACCACTGCCTATAATGCTGACCAAAACTGTCTCCTTGCTTCCTGGTACTCCCCTTTCAGTCGGTCTCTATCCAAAACTTATACTTAGATTGTAAGCTCTTTGGGACAGGGGCTGTCTTTTTGCTGTGTTTGTTCAGTGCCTAGTACAATGGGGTCCCGGTCTATGACTGTGGCACCTAGGTTCTATAATACAAACTGTGCCATACCTCAGGGAAATCTTCATCTTTGTCTTGTAAAACAGCGCGCACATTGTTGATGTTTAATAAACATGAACAAGAACAACCAGCTATAAACCTGGAATGAATCAAGACACCAGTGGAGAGGCTGATATAGTCTTTACCCAGTTGGATGAAAATAACATATATATTGGTGACATTCCCTTGTGGTTAAAGTTCCTGTGGCATTGCCTACTTTTGTGGGGTTTTTATTATTTAAAAAAACTAACACTGCAGAGAGATATTTTTCTATGACAGAAGAAAACTGAAATACAAATCAAGTTTCAACATCTGGGCTCCGACACACGTGTGCTAGGAAACTGTACAGTTAAGTTCAATTTCTTTTTAACTTAAAAAGAGAGTATCTTTTTAAAATACTTATTTGTTAATGAGCAATGTTTGCGTTGCCAAGTTTGAAAGTAATTACTTAAGACACAAAATGTTATAAATATTTGACTAAACTACAGTATGCTATTCAAGAGAGGAACCTCATCTTCTTACTGATTTATCACATACTCACAAAAATATCACTTGTTTATTTCATTCAGTGTGTGACCTTTCACTATTCTTAAACTATTTTAATGCTAACAAAGTTGAATGTAAAAAACTGAAGTCAACGCTGAGATTTTAGATGCACAAAAGAAAAGACATTTAAAATGATTGCTCTTACAACAACTCAACCACACTATGGAGGGAAAGATGGCATAAAACAAATAATAGAGCATATTACACTGAGTATGCACAAGAGAACCAAGTTTCTTTTGCTGAGCAAATCCTAACTTTGAACATGCTGTCTTTTGTGCATCTGAAATCTCAACCCAACTTTATTTAAAACATTAAATGAACCAGCATAAACAGACTATGGTGCAAAAAGAATCAATTATAACCAGAAGTTTTATTCATGTGATATAGGCCATTTAATGCAGCAGCAAGTCATATCAGGAAAGGAGTTAGCAAAAGGGCTTTTTCACTCTGCTGCTGGGGAAGAACACTTTACCCCACGTTTTAACAGAAAATGTACAGCTTCCCTCACCCAGACCAAAAGAAAAGTTGAAGGAGCAAGTGCCTAAAGACTAAACATAAAGACATAGGGGCAGATCTTCAGCTGGTGGAAATTGTCAAAGATCCGCTGACTTCAGTGAAATCATTGGAGCTGTGACAATTTCCACCAGCTTAAGATATGCTTCATGCTTCCTGCAGTTCAAAAGACAAGCAGGGAAGCAAGTTAGGGAGCATTCAAACTCACCTCTTTGCTGGTTTATATTCCTCACCTGCCTGGTAATCAGATGTCTGCCGCCAATTATACTTGTCCAAATTCCCCAAGGAAATCCAGCTATTTTATTATGCCTGACTGTTGGACTGCCGAAAGCAAATGCAGAGCTCAGGTAGAGTTTTTAACACTTCGCTTGTCAAGCATTCCCTGGGGTGCCAGCTCTCTTAAACAATATACAGCTACTCTATGTGAGGCTAAATTTGATAAGATTAACTTGGCCACTGAAGTTTTATATCTTGCAAAAAAGCGTGTGCTATTAAATTACATCAAATATTTAATCTATGACTATGGCAGGGGTTTTGTTTGTTTGTTTGTCTTTTTGGAAGCTGATAATCCAGTATTCATGAGTGAGGAAATGAACTTTGACAAAGTGGATGGTTTGACAGATGGCAGTTTGCTTAAGAGCTCTTCCTACCAGATGTTTGCATGAATGTTCTATGAGACCTCTATGTATTTTTGGTTTTTATCATTTTATTGGCAAATACTTATCACCTGGTGCATACTTGACCTATGGAAGTTCTGGATGATTGATGTAGAAGGTGAAAACTTTTTCCATCTGACCTTCACCCCTCCCCCAGCCCCAGTTGGGGATGGAAGTGGTGGGATTTAGAAAGTCTGCATTTTAAATTAATTTAATGTTTTGGTCCCTTCTTGGAAAAATAAACAAAATAACAAACAAAAGCAAATGATTAGGGCTCCTTTACTTTTAAAACATTAATGTTATGAAATGTATGGTACAACTTACTGTTTAGGCATAACTCAAGCAATGAGTATTCCATGGAGTCACTAGGACTACTCACATGCTTAAATGTATGTATATTAGTAAGTGTTTGCAGATTAGGACTGCAGATACTACTGTGACTGGTATTCTAGAAATGCATGTAATAAGAGAATTTATGTTTATCGAGTTGAAAGTCTCTGGGTATAGATAAAAGGGGTAAAAAAAAATAGAGGTGATATCCTGGTAGGGATCCACTACAGATCATAAAATCAGGAAGAGGACATGGAAGGGGGTTTCTAGAACAAATAACAGAAATATCGAGAACACGAGACCTGGTAGTAATGGGGGACTTTAGCTACCCAAACATCTGTTAGAAAAGTAATACAAAGTAATACACCAAAACACAAAATACCCAGAAAGTTCTTGAAATGTATTGGGGACAACTTTGTTTTTCAGAAAATGGAGGAAGTAACTAGGGGGACAGACATTCTGACCAACAGGGAGGAATTGGTAATGAATCTGAAGGTGAAAAGCAATTTGGGTGAAAGTGACCATGAAGTGATATATTTCATGATCCTAATAAAAGGAAGAAGTGAAAGTAGCAGAATAAGGATAATGGATTTCAAGAAATTAGACTTTAATAAAACTTGGATAACTGATAGGTAAGGTTCCATGGGAAGAAAATCTACAGGAAAACGAAGTTCAGGAGAGCTGGCAGTCTCTGAAGGAGACAACATTAAACACACAACTGCAAACTATCCTAATGCAAAGGAGAGATGTGAAGACTAGTAAGAGGCTAATATGGCTGCATCAGGAACTCTTTATTTAATGACCTAAAAATCAAAAAGGAATCCTACAAAAAGTGGAAATATAGACAGAACTGCTAAGGAGGCATACAAAAGAATATCATGTAGGGACAAAATCAGAAAGGCTAAGGGACAAAATGAGTAACACCTAGCAAGAGATATAAATGGCAATAAGAAGAGATTGTAGAAATATGTTAGGAGCAAGAAAAAGATGAAGGAAATTGTAGGTCCTCCACTTAGTAGGGAAGGAGAGTTAACAACTGATGACTCAAGGTGGCTGAGGTATTTAATGCCTGCTTTACTTCAGTCTTCACTAAAAAAGATTAATTGTGACCAGACATTCAACACAATTAATATTAACAACAAGGGCAAAGGACTGCAAGTCAAAATAGGGAAAGAACAGGTTATAGAATATTTACATAAGTTTAGATCTATTCAAGTTGGCAGGGCCTGATGAAATTAATCAAAGGATGCTTAAGGAACTAGCTGAAGTTATCTTGGAACTGTTAGCAATTACCTTTGACAACTCAGAGGACAGGTGAGGTTCCAGAGGGCTGGAAAAGGGCAAATAAGGTATGTATCTTTTAAAAGGGGAGCAAAGATGACCCAGGGAAATATAAAACAGTCAGTCTGTTTGAATACCTGGTAAGATATTGGAACAAATTATTAAACAGTCAATTTGTAAGCACATAGAGGATATTAAGGTTACAAGGAATAGCCAGAATGGATTTGTTAAAAACAAATCATGTCAAACCAACCTAGTTTCCTTCTTTGACAGGTTTACTTGCCCAAATGATGGGGTGGTGGGGAAGCAGTAGATTTTAGTAACACTTTTGATACAGTCCCACATGACATTCTCATCAGCAAACTAGGGAACTGTGGTCTAGATGAAATTACTATAAGGTGGTTACACAACTGGTTGAAAGACTTTCCTCAAAGAGAAGTTATCACGGTTCACTGTCAAACTGGGAGGGTATATCTCATGCCCCATCCCCACCGCCCACCCCAGGTTCTGGAACTAGTACTATTCAATATTTTAAGTACTTGGCTAATGGAGTGGAGAGTATCCTTTTAAAATTTGCAGATGACACCAATATTGATGGAATTACAAGTATTTTGGAAGACAGGATTAGAATTCAAAACAACCTTGACAAATTGGAGAATTAGTCTGACATCAACAAGATTAAATTCAGTAAAGATAAATACAAAGTACTATATTTAGGAAGGAAAAATCAAATGCACAATTACAAATGGGTAATAACTGGCTCAGTAATAGTACTACTGAAAAGGATCTGGGGGTTATAGTGGATCACAAATTGAATGAGTCAGCAATGTGATGCAGGTGCGAAACATGCTAATATTTTGGGATGTATTAAATGGAGTGTTATATGTAAGACACGGGAGGTATTTGCCCCACTCTGCTTGGTAGTGGTGAGGCTTCCGCTGGAGGAATCTGGGAGCTACACTTTAGGAAAGATATGGACAAATTGGAGAGAGTCTGAAGGAGAGCAACAAAAATGATAAAAGGTTTTGAAAACCTGACCTATGAGGGAAGGTAACAAAACTGGACATGTTTAGTCTTGAGAAAAGAAGACTGAGGAGGGTCTTCTTAACAGTCTTCCAATATGCTAAGGGCTTAATCTGCATCAAGGTAGATTTAAATTAGATGTTAGAAAAATCTTTCTAACTATAAGGGTAGTTAAGCTCTGGAATAGGCTTCCAACAAAGGTTGTGGAGTCACCATCACTGGAGCATTTTAAGAACAGGTTGGACAAAGATCTATCAGGGATGGTGTACATTTACTTAGGCCTGCCTCAGTGCAGAGGGCTAGATTTCATGACTTTTCGAGATCCCTTCGAGCCCTACATTTTCATGATTCTATGGTTTTGACTATGTTTAACAATTCATACTTTTAATATAAATGAGAATGGACTACCCAATAGCTTTTGTTTCTGACAATATCTGAAAGCAAGGGTATATGAGATGGAGCGGAGGTGAAAATTATTTATTAAAGTAATGTTTGTGTTACTCAGTGATTTGTAATATGCACAGCATAAGAAAGGCCATACTGAGTCAGATCAATGGTCCATCTTGTGCAGTGTCCTGTCTTCTGACAGTGGCCAATGCCAGGTGCTTCAGAGGGAATGAACAGAACAGGTAATCATCAAATGATCCATCCCGTGTTGCCCATTCCCAGCTTCTGGCTAACAGAGGCTAGGGACATTTCAGAGGATGATTTTGCATTCCTGCCCATCCTGGCTAATAGCCATAGATGGATTTATCCTCCATGAATTTATCTAGTTCTTTTTTTAATCCTGTTGTAGTCTTTGGCCTTCACAACATACTCTGGCAAAGAGTTCTACAGGTTGACTGTGCACGGTGTGCATAAATACTTCCTTTTGTTTGTTTTAAGCATGCTGCCCATTAAATTCATTTGATGAGCTCTAGTTCTTGTGTTATGAGAAGAAGTAAATAACACTTCCTTATTTACTTTCTCCACACCAGTCATGATTTTATAGACCCCTATAATATCCCCCCTTAGTTGTCTCTTTTCCAAGCTGAAAAGTCCCATCTTATTATTCTCTCCTCATATGGAAAATGTTCCATACCCCTAATTATTTTTGTTGCCTCTTTCTGCACCTTTTCCAATATTTTTTTTTTTGAGACGGGGTGACCAGATCTACACACAATATTCAAGATGTGGGCATACCATGGATTTATGTAGTGGTATTATGATATTTTCTGTCTTATTATCAATCCCTTTCCCAACGATTCCCAAAATTCTGTTGGCTTTTTTGACTGCCGCTGCACATTGAGTGGATGTTTTCAGAGAACTATCCACAATGACTCCAAGATCTCTTTCTTGAGTGGTAACAGCTCATTTAGACCCCATCATTTTAGATGTATAGTTGGGATTATGTTTTCCAATGTGCATTACTTTGCAATTATCAACATTGAATTTCATCTGCCATTTTGTTGCCCAGTCACCCAGTTTCGTGAGAACCCTTTGTAACTCTTTGCAGTCTGCTTTGGATTTAACTCCCTTGAGTAGCACAGTACAATCCCAATCATGTAAAGAGATCTGCTTGCAACGACCATTATATGTGGGGCTCTCAGTGTTTAGAGCCTAATCTCTTCAATGGAGTCTTGTCCATGGGCAAGGGTCAGCTGTGCAAAACTCACTGCAGGGTCAGGGCCTAAGACACCTATAGGTCTTTGCGGATGACACAGAGTTGAATTTGCAGAAGTGCCTAAGGAACTTAGAAGCTTAAGTCCCATTGTCAAAAATGTCTTAGGAATTTAGAAGGCTAAGGCTCATTGAAAGTCAATGGGACTTTGGCTCCTAAATCATTTACATGCATTTTGAATTTTTTTACCCACAATCTGTGTGTGTAGATCCCTTTTCAGGATTAGGGCCTTACTTGTCAGGCTTTCTTGCCAATCCTCTCCTTGATCACTATTGACTATGGACTAGGAATGTAGTTTATTAATTAAAAAAAATATTTTTCTTTTTAAATGGTGAGATGATAAAAAAAGGAAGAAGTAATATAAACAAGTACTTTCTGAGAGGCGTAACAAATATACCACCAAATATTTTATTTTAAAATAAAACACCTACTGAATTCTCTCACACTAATAATTACTGGAAATAAAATAAATGATTTATATTTGAATATTAGTCTGGAAAGTCTGCACATATTAGATCATAAAATGGTATCTTGGCTTTGGCAGGCTACATGATAAAGCCAGTTGGGGGAGCTTTTAATATAGGTATAAAGAACATTTTACTACATCCATGGTGATTTCTATAAAGGCACTTACAATGTTTAAGTTTGTAAGGCCTAGCTGGTCTCAAACACAGGCCTGCAGAGCTGCCAGATGGCCAACATACCCATGCTGCCAATCCAGGGCAGCTGTACATAGTTTGCACTCCACTACCACTGACCTGCGGTGGACACAGACCATGGGAAATCCTGCCTCAAGGGGCTTAACAGGCAGTATATTTATGGCTCCTGGTTGGCTCACTGCCCTATATAATCCCAAGGGGAGTTCCAGAAAGTGTTCAGGCAACCGCGTTAACTGCTGGCTTTGACCTCAGCTTGATTTGGACTTCACCTCCTGATGCGGACCTTGAAACCTGACTCAGACTCTGACCCTAGGTATCAGCCCTGGCCTGCAACCTGACTACGAACATCGCCACTACTCCCGGTCTCAGGTTTGGTTCTGACAACACATGTCAGGATCCCCACTCTCTGCCCAGCATGCCTCAGAGGATATTGGAGATGCCTGAACAGACTAA
Source organism: Natator depressus (assembly GCF_965152275.1). Classification (NCBI taxonomy): domain Eukaryota; kingdom Metazoa; phylum Chordata; order Testudines; family Cheloniidae; genus Natator; species Natator depressus. The sequence continues at coordinate 52,810,205 of NC_134238.1, forward strand.
CCATTCTGAGGAGGAACTCCCCATGCTCTGAGCCCAAGTATCACAGCTTGCAACAGAGAACCAAGCTCTGCACAGGCAATTCACCCAATTGCACAATAAAAACATGGTGCTGCAGGCACAAATGGCACAGCATGCCACTGATGAGCAGATGCTATGAGAACGGGCAGCTCAGCTACAGGATAACAATGCTGCATTACAGGCACACACTGTGATCATGTATCCAAACCCAGTCCCCCTCCCAGAACATTTTAATGGGGACCTCCAAAAATTCAGGGGCTTTATTAACCAATGCTGCCTGCTGTTTCTGCTCCACCTTCGGTCCTACTTCACTGACCAAACAAAAGTAGGACTCATTATTAGCCTCCTGAGAGAAGATGCAATGGACTGGGCCTTGTCCATACCGGAACAAGTGAGCCTGACTATTTGACTGGGATGCCTTGCTCCAGGCGTTTTCTGACATATTTGACAATCCTCACCATGCCTGCTTGGTGGAGGCAACTCTGTGCAAACTCTAGCAGGGGCAGGGACCAGCCTCCTTCTATGCTGCCCGCTTTCAGTGACTAGTCTCCAACACAGAGTGAAATGAAGTGGCCCAGTTCTACCAGTTCTGGTGGGTACTATGTGAGGAGGAGATTAAGGATGATATAGCTCAGGTGGATGCCCTGACCAACCTAGATGCTTTCATCGACCTTGTCATATGCATCAACTGTACTCTCAGTGAGTGAGATGAGGAAAGGAGGGGTCCATGTTACTAACTGACCAGTGCTCCTTAGTACCTGTCTCCAGCCCAGATGCTAAACCTGAGTAGCTGGATAGCACCCACCACCCTCTGACCCCTGAGGAAAAACAGCAGCATTGCCGCCACAGGTTTTGTTTCTACTGTGACCATGTTTTTGCCTACTGCCCACCCTGAGCTCTAGTATGACTCAGTCCAGGAAACAACCACGCCTAGGCCCTGTAGAGGGGTTTGGCCTAGGTGAGCTCCTCAATAATACCCCCCTGTTCCTCATGAGGAACCTTAAAGTCCAGATCTGTCTTTGTGTTCTAGGGGAGCCTTACCGAATTCTGCTACAGTAGGCACTGGTGGATTCCAAAGCAGCAGACAACTTCATAGATGCTGATACAGCCCAAGCCCTGAGTATTCCAGTTCAACCAAACACTGTCCATGACCTATTGTAAACTATAGATGGCTCACTCCTGTCATCAGGGCCAGTGACACAGGAGATGATGCCATTCAGGACCATCAGGAAGTTCTTCAGTTTGAGAAAATCCGCTCACCACACATCCCCATAATTGTTGGCATTTCATGGCTGTTGGCTCATGAACTGTACATCCTTTGGCATGAGCACCAGGTTAGCTTTTGGTCCAAGTTCTGCCAGCAAGTCTGTCTTTGCTCACAATCAGATTAATCCCAGAATCAAAATGTACTCCTTCTAAGGGCCTTGGCTAGGGTTCAGCTGCGAACACCAATAGAGTTGATTTCAGCACTGTCCCCCAAGTATAGCAACTATGGTGATGTCTTTGAATAAAAGAATACTGACACCCTACTATGACACCAGAATTATAAATGCCCAGTTGAACTGCAACCAGGGAGCAAGGTGCCATTTGTCCATATCGACACAATATTGGAACCAGGGCTGTTTGTCCTGTGTGCTATCTCCAGGAGAATCTGGCCAAGGTTTTCATAAGGCCATCTGCTTCTCCTACTGGAGCCCCAGTTCTGTTTGTTAAAAGGAAGATGGAACCCTGAGTCTACACTTGGATTACCGAGTCCTCAGTCAGGTTGCCATCAGGAATCAATATCCCCTTCTACTCATCCTGGAACTATTGGACTGTGTACAATTGGCTCGAGCATTCATAGAACTTCTCATAAGTGTGGGGCCTACAACCTGATTTGGATCTGAGCCAGGAATGAGTGGAAGATGGCTGTACCTAGTTCAAAAAGCTATTACAAATTCTTGGTAATACCTTTGGCCTCAAATTCCAGCATTTCATGAACGAGGTCTTCCATTACATCTTAGACCAGTACATTGTAGTCTACCTAGATGATATGCTCATCTTTTCTGAGAATCCCAAGCGATACACCCAGAACATCCAGTTGGTTCTGCTTCACAGATTTCCACCAGGACAACTGGTCCAGCCTTCTACCCCAAGCAGAGTTTGCTTACAACAATGCTGACCATGTCTCCACCATGCAGAGACCATTCTGTGCAAACTATGGCTTTCACTGCCATCTCCACCTGGCTGTACCTGTCAACTCCACCAATCCCACAGTCGCTGACTGGGTGTTGCAGATCCAGAAGGTCCAAGAAGAACTCAAGGCACATGTGGACAAGGCCAAGGGAGACTACAAGCAGCACGTTGACTGCTGGCGCCAGGAAGGCCTGGCATACACCATTCGAGCAAATAGTGTGTCTCAGCCCAAAACCTCTGCACCAACCGGCCATGTCATAAACGAGATTACCTATACCGCAGGCCATATTCCATCAGTCAGGTAATCAACCTAGTGACCATGAAACTGCAGTTTCCCAGATCCCTCAAAATACACCTAGTGTTTCACGTATCCTTGGAAAAACCCTACATTGAAAACCCCTTCGCTCACTGGGCTCAACAACCACCCCTAACAGTGTGGACCTAAGGACACAAAGAGTATGAGGTCCATGAGAAGCTGGACTTGAAAAATCAATTGCAGCTCTCTCTGGTGCTTGTAGACTGGGAAGGTTATGGCCCAGAAGAGGGATCCTGGGAACCAGAATCGCAAGCCCATGCCCCTGACATCATGACAGCTTTCCACGTGGCCCATCCAGACAAATCTGAGCTGGTGGAGGGTGCCCCCACAGGGAGCTGGGTAAAGATAAGGCCCAGTGGGTCTTGAAACCTGCCGCCCCACGGCAGCTGTAACCAGTTTGCAATCCACAACCCACTGTGGACACACACCATGGGAAGTCCCTCCTTAAGGGCTCTGACAGGCAGCACTCTCATGGAAGTGTCCAAGCAACAGCGTGGATCTCCTGTAGCTGTCACTATCATTCCTGCTCTTGAACTGGTAGCTTTGATGTCAGTTTGATTTGGACTTCTCCTGATCCAGACCGATGGCCTTCGTCATGACAGAGACACAGTTTTACCATTTAAAAATTGTGAAGTGTTTCATAAATCATTTACTATAAATACATTAAAATGCATTAAGAAATGCACACTAGCTTACGTGAATTTTGTCTCTTACAAGAAGATTGTTTTAACTAGCATTCTTATACTATTATCACATTTTCTAAAACTGATAGCAGCTGCAGTTAACTTGTAGAATATATCTTTTTAAACTATTCAGAAAGAAAATTTTCACTAGCATTATGGTAATTAGGGTAAATAGCCAAACAATTATAGACTGAATAGTGTTATGGCAATACCAAGGCTTGCTAACTTAATGTTAAGTGTCTTTTTGTTTTAGTTGTTTAATCAAAAAATAGCATACATTTTTAAGACCTCCTTTATAACTACATATAAGAGATTACTTTTTAAATCTAATTTTAAATGAAATTGTAATTTTCCATCAGGGATAACTTAGAAAGGATCATTAGACTAAGCAGTAAATTAATGTACTCGGTATAATGCAGCCTTTGGGATATAGGCTGACATACAGTTGTGCTGGGAGCAGAATACTTTCCAGCCCTGGGTAGTGTAAAAAAATATTCACTTCTCACAAGACAGGCAATGTATCCACTGGCTGAAAAGTCTCTTCAGGTTCTTATACCACACCCACCACCATGGTATCTGAGCATGTAGTATCCCGTGCAACTAAAACTTATAGTACATACAACTCAAAAACACAAGAAGAATTATATTTGTAAAATAATGGCTTTTCAACCTTAACATCCATGCCAGAGCCCTGAGGTGATATTCACATTTGGATACAACCTTTCCTCAAGGTTCTCAACATGCTTTAGCATGTTATGGTAGGTATTCCCCATCTGGAAAGTGAGGATGGTAAACTGAGGCACAGATGTTAAGGAACAGATTTTTAAAAAGCATTTAGTCACCTAGTGGCATTTTCAAAAGCATCTAGGTGCGCTAATTTCTATGGGTTGAAGGCACCTAGATACTTTTGAAAATCCCAGTAGGCACCTAAATACCTCTTAAAAATCTGGCCCTTAGTGATTTGCCCAAAATCACACAGTGAGTCTGTGGCAGAGCAGGCATTAGAACCCAGCATTCCTGAAAATTAATCCCCTACATAACTGCTAGAAATACCAGCTCCCCTCTGCCATTTCCCCTCATTTGATACTTGACTGCACAGTTCGTTTCTCTTCCCTTCTGAGTAATAACCCATGCTCCTGTAAGTTTCTTTGGCCAAGGAATTTGGATGGGACACTATAAAAGTGTGGCTTGCCCATGAGCAGGAGAGCTTGGGGCTAAGCCTGAGTGGAATCAGGTGATTTTATATAAAAGGCAGCAGGTGACTAATTGAAGGGGAGTGTGGGAACAGGAGCGAGGACTGAGCTCCAGCCAGAGAGGGCTGGGAACTGGCACTTCAGGTAGAGCTTGTGATTTTGGACTTTATGTTGGATTATTTTGTGATTAAGGACTTTGACTGTATCCACTATTAAACCAGCCCCAGAAAGGGATGCTGTAAGGCACAAGAAATAGGATTGCCACCTTTCTAACAGCTGGTAACCAGACCCCCCTCCCACCTTGAGGACTTTTCTGCCTCTTCCCCTCAAGGCCCTGTTGCTTGTTCCTCTTCCGCCTTCCCCAAGTCTCTTGCTGGATTGTCTTCACATCCCCTCTGCCCCCACCACCCCAGCTGGACTCCCTGTGCGATGGAGCTGGGAAGGGGGCTGCTGCAGCCTGACAAGGAGCCTGCCTGAAGGTAGGAGGAGGATCCAGCTGAGGAGGGGCTGGGGCAGATTAATGACCCAATGCTTCTGCTCACCCTGCGATAACCGGGCTTTGGTGTATAGTCAGTACATTTGACTGGACACTGCCAGGTCCCTTTTTTAACCAGACTTCCCAATCAAAAACTGGGCACCTGGCAACCTGGACACAGAAACTAAAACTGGACTGTCCAGGTAAAACCCAGACTGGTGGAAACCCTAACAACAAAGACTCTCTGGAAGGCTTCAGGGGCCTGTAAAGGGGAGGCTACTAGAGGCCGGGCACTGCAGAGGCACCCTCGGCCAAAAGGGGGAGGTTGGGTGGCAGCCAGCCTGTCTGCCACACTGGTATAGTGGACAGGATCTCCCTCCTATCAAGGAGGAAAGTAACAATGGTGCAGCAGCAGATAGCAAGATGGAGGAGATACTGTAGTACCTGTTGTGACAACAGCAGATGCAGGCCGTCCTCTTGCAACTTCTGCAGGATCAGCAAAGGAAGTGCTGTGGACAGCGCCGCATAATCAGCAGCAGAGGCAAGAGACTCAGTGCTGTCGACAGGAGAGATACACACTGAACTCCTTTTTCCAGTGTGGGAAGCCGGGACATAGGCATTTGAATGCCCCAGGTGGTGACCTGATTCCAGGGGATGGTTGGCTCAGAAATGGAGGAACGCTGAAGCATGGATCCAGGGGGAAAGGAGATGACCTAAATGCTTTCAGTGTGGAAAGACCAGGCACATTAGGCAGAACTGCACTGTGAAGAAGCTGCTGGGGAAAGCCCTGCAGAACAAGGAAAGATAATTCCCCAGTAAGAGAGGTCAAGTGAGAGAGGCTGCAGACCCAATACTGAGACCGGGGAAGAAAAAATGCAAAGCAGCACTCTGCAGAATGAGTATCCTACAGCACTGGGGCATGCTACAGTTTTCTGGCAGAAATGCAAGAGCTATAGAGAGACGCAAAGCAGGGGCGAGGAAACTGGTTTGGGACAATGATCTGGAGAGGCTTAGGTTCCAAGTAAAAGAACTGAAGCAAGCACAGAATGGAAGAAGTTAAGGAGCTTACCCTGCTTGTGAGTAAAGCAGGGCACCTGCTGGCATGGGTCGAAGAGGTCAAGAAGCAGAAAGCGGCAGCTGACAGAGTATGTGAATTGGACATACATATGGGAGCTGTGTAAGGGTGGATGATACAATGATGGCAGCACTTCCTACAGTTGCCAAGAGGTGCAACACAGAGCTAAGAGGGAAGGATGTGAGATGGCTACTTTCTCTGGCTGAGAAGCACAGAGTAGAGCTGGCTGTTCTGGAAGGACAAGCTCACTGATGAGCGTCAGGCAACCCTAGCAGAAAGAGATCACTTTCTCATCATGGTTAGCAAACCGGAAGAGGAATTGGAGACTGTCAGGCCCAGACCCCAAAGCCAAAGGTGTCACTGAATGGGGGAAAACATATTTAGATTTCCCTGGCAAGACCTTGCCCTGGGTGGGCAAGGTTCTCAGGGGTGAGGATGGTATGTGACAGGGTGTCTTTCCCCTTAATGGCTGGAGGGCCCGGGGCTAGCCAACCCTGATTACTGAAGGTGGTAGTGGATTCCCTATGAAGAGCAGCAGGTGGCTGCAGCAACAGGGAATGCTCAGGAAACAGAAGCCTGAGAATCTGTAACCGGCTTGAAGAAGCAACAGTTGCAAGGAGAAAGATTGACCCTTGCAAATATTTTGAATTCTGCCCCAGCTCTGGGAAAGAGGGCTGGGAACCCCCCAGCTAAGAGGAGAGAGACACTGATCTGGGACTGCTAGAGGGACAGTGTATATCTGAGGAGTGAATAAAGTGAACCCCAGGTGAGAAATGTTTTAATTTCCTTTGGATGGTGTTGAGTTTAAGGAGCCTGGAAGAAGGAGAAAACAGGCAGGAAGCTGTAGAGCAAACTCTGGTTATGAGATGGTGGCTGAACATGTTACAGGCACCCTTTCCAGCTTGTTCATACCACTCCTCATTTGGCTGTGGGAATCTTGGATTTCAACCTTAATAACCAGCATACAACCATGTACCCACTTCCAGTTCTCTGGGGCCCCCTTCACTGTTGGTTTAATGATGGAGGAGTAGACAATATTTCCTGAGTGACACTATTCAATAACCAAAACTTACTGATGCACAATGCTTTCCATCAACAACTGACATTTACCTGCAGTTACCACACACGGCAGGGGTTGGGTTTGAAGGACTGACTCCTATCAGAGTCTTTGTTGGAATTGATTGTTGGGATGATCCCTGGTAAGCTTCTTGGTGTATGAGGGTTCTTTTACTGTTTTTAATATGTTTTATTCTGTGATGCTTTCATCTTAAGAATAAATGTGCTTGCTTAAAAGGATGAGTGCTAACTTATAAGTGCTAGCAATTATAGCTGTTCATAGGCTTTGAGAAAGCAAAGCACAGATGCTGGTCTGTTTAGGGAATTGCTGGTCTGTTGAAAATATTATCGTGTAAGCAGGGAACTGCCTGGAAAAACCTCAGTCAGGAGGGAGAGTAAGGAACTGCAAGCCTAGAGTGAGTGCACTGGGTGGAGCAAAAGTGAGAAAATATGGGTGCAGTCAAGAATCTATCCCTGAGGACCCCAGTAGAAATACCCACTCAGTGGTAAGTCCCCATTTACAATTACATTTTGAGATCTAGAAGCCAGCTGTGAATCCATTTAATGTGTGCCATTTAATGAATCCATTTAATATGTTAATTTAGTATTTTGTAATTTTTTCATCAAAATATCTTGCTGACTAAAATGCCTTACAGATGTCTAAGAATATTCCATCAACACTATCACCATTATCAACAAAACTTGTAACCTAAAAAAATTAAAAAATCAAGTTAGTTTGACAGGATCCATTTTCAACAAACCCATGTTGCTTGGCATTAAATAGCCTACTTTAATTCTTTATTAATCAAATCCCTTATAAGCTGTTCCATAATCTTGCCCAGGGTCAATGTCAAGTTGACAGGAATATAATTAGCTGGGTCATTTCATTTACCCTTTTAAAATATTGGTACAACATTAGTCTTCTACTAGTCTTATGGAACTTCCCCAGTGTTCCAAGACTTATTGAAAATCAACATTAGTGGCCGAGAAGCTCACTGGACCAACTCTTTTAAACTCTCAAATACAAGTTATCTGGACCTGTTGGTTTAAAAATATCTAACATTAGTAGCTGCTGTTTAACATCTGCTTAAGTTACTACTGGAATGGAAAATGTTTCACCATCATATGACTACATCACTTTTCACACCTAAATATAGAACAAAAATATTTATTGTACATTTGTGTCTCTCTTGCATTATTATTGACAAATCTTCTATTTCTATCTAGTATTGGACCAATACCGCTATTAGAATTATTTTTGTTTCTAATCTATTTTAGAAACTCCAATTTACTGTCCTTAACTGTGCTGGCCATAGACGTCTCCTTGTGTCCCATTGCTTCCCTTATCAATTTTCTGCAATTCCTAATTTCTTGTTTAGATTCTTTACTATCAGCTTCACCTTTCTTCCTTTATTTAAATAGCTGCCTTCACTTTCCCTCTAAACCAAATTATTATTTTAAAACCAGTACAGCTTTCTTTCTTGATTTTTTTGGGATTGTAATTTTTTGAGCATCAAGTAAAGTGTTCTTAAATAATTCCCTCATCATTCATATTTTTTCAGTTTAATTTTTTCCTCTATTAGGGAAGTTCATTTCAGTATTTTAGGAGATAAGACGTATGAACAAATAAAACTGTGATGGCTGCAGTAAGGGGCTAGAGTAGGAAGATTAGAATGCTTGGCTGCTGATTAAGATTTGTGTGTGTGTGTGTAGGGGGGTGGGAGGGGCTTGGGAGGACAAAGGAGGAGAACACTTATATCCTAAGCCCATAAAGCAAGCAAAGGGTCTAGCAATGGTAAAGAAAATAGCTCTGATTTATAACTGGGATTTTACAAGAAAATAGTTCTTGTAGTGCATTACTACAATAAGCAGAGTGACAATTTTGATCATCTCTAGCCAGAAATTATTAAAATAAAAGTATAAAGATGTGAATGTTTCTCCCCTTTTAATTAGAAACAATGTCTGGTGTCACTAATGAAGCAGTAAGTATTTGGTTAACATGGATGTTATATTATTAATATTCTAAACCTATAAGGAAATCAAAGGTCAGCAGAACTCTTAAAAAAAAAAAAAAAAAAAAAAAAAAGAGAGAGATGACTGAGTTTGCCTTTAATTTGCTTTCAAAAACATGGTCATTGACCCTTTAAATTGCCAGCCAATTACAAGCATTGTAGTGTCATTACTAATTACATGCTGGGAGCATAAATTTAAAATAGCAATTTCAGTTTTCAGTTCATCAGGAGAATGCAGGAAAATGAAATTGCATACTAATTAGTTCATGTATGTCAGACACCTGAAAGATTAGGGGGAAAACTGCACTCATTACAAGTGAGTTATAAGCAAAGTACTCAAAAACTTTCACTTGATGGGCTGCATATAAATAAAGAAATTAAATGACAAAAGATAATGATGTTACGGGCAAAAATAGCTACAGTCTGAATATAATTATACTTTGTGGGACTTTCTCCATTATATAACAACTTCCCTAAGAATTTTCTTTACATTGGAAACTATGATAAAGAAACACGCTATTGGTTTAGATTCATTGAACCATACGTTAATTTGCTTTCTAGATATATATGTATCTATAAATGAGTTTCTTGTTTCATATCATTCTACCTAATCTCTGTGAAACATTCATTCAGTTTCTGAAGAAAAAAAATTGCCATTCTGAGAGCCCAACTATTCCATCAATCAGAACACCATGAAGGGGATGCTCTACATGGACCTTCTCCATCCTGCATACAGAGTGGATGAGGTCAGCTGATTCCACAGCACTGTGTTCCACCACTCCCACCCTGGCCTGGATCCCACAGGGAACCTTCTTCAGGGGCAGCACTTACAGATGGGGAGGCAAAAAGGGGCGGGCTGAGGATGGAAGGAATGTTCCTCATTTCCCCTTTCCCTCAAGAACTGCAGGAAATTGGCCAGAAAGTTAATAGATTCCAAGGCCAGAAGGGACCAATGTGATCCTCCTGTACAACATAGCACATGGACCAATCCCAAAATAATTCCGAGAGCAGATCTTTTAGAACAAAATCCAATCTTGATTTAAAAATTGCCATTACTAGAGTCTTGGTAAACTGTGCCTATGGTTAATTAACCTCACTGCCAAAAATTTACATTTTATTTCCAGTCTGAATTTGTCTAGTTTAAACTTCCAGCCATTGGATTGTGTTATACATTTCTCTGCTGAACTGAAGAACCATTGTTAAACATTTGTTACTCACATAGGTACTTATAGACTGTAAAATTAAGTCACCCCTTAACATAAGAACAGCCATACTGGGTCAGACCAAAGGTCCATCTAGCCCAGTATCCTGTCTTCCGACAGTGGACAATGCCAGGTGCCCTAGAACAGGTAATCATCAAGTGATCCATTCCCTGATGCTCATTCCCATCTTCTGGCAAACAGAGGCTATGGACATCATCTCTGCCTATTCTGTCTAATAGCCATTGATGGACCTATCCTCCATGAATTTATCTAGGGTTTTTTTTTTAAAAAAAACCCTGTTATAGTCTTGGCCTTCACAACATCTTCTGGCACAGAGTTCCACAGGTTGACTGTGCATTGTGTAAAGAAATACTTCCTTTTGTTTGTTTTAAACCTGCTGCCTATTAATTGCATTTGGTGACCCCTAGTTCTTGTGTTATGAAAAGGAGTACATAACACTTCCTTATTTACTTTTTCCACACGAGTCATGATTTTTTCAATCTCTATCATATCCCCTCTCAGTTGTCATCTTTTCCAAGCTGAAAAGTCCCAGTCTTATTAATCTCTCCTCATACGGAAGCCATTCCATACCCCTAATCATAACCTCCTCTTTGTTAACCTAAATAGATTGAGCTCTTTGAGTCTATCAGTCTAAGACAGCAGTTCTCAACCAGGAGTCTGCAGCTCCATGGAAAGCTGTGAGCAGGGTTCACAGGGTTTGCCAAAATAGACCACGCTTCAGCCCCAGGCAGCAGAGCTCGGGCTTCAGCCCCTCACTCACCTCGGTGGGCCACCCAGGCTGTGGGTCAGCACCTGCAACAAGCTTTACACCAGAGTATGTAAAATAAAAGAATATTTTGTTTTTTTTATTTTTGTACCTATATTATCCTTTTTCTTTTTTATGATATATGTTTATTTGTTAACTGTATAACTATCAATTTAATACAGCTTTTAATCTACTGGATATGCAGAAAAGCAGTTGTTGTGGCACAGGTGAGCCATGGACTTTTTATAGCATGTTGGGGGACCTCAGAAAGAAAAAGGCTTTGTTTTCTAATAATTCTGACGGCTATTCTCTGAATTTTCTATTCTCTGATTTATCAACATCCTTCTTGAATTGTGGGCACCAGAACTGGCTACAGTATCCTGCAGTGGTCACACCAGTGCCAAAGATAGAGGTAAAATAACCTCTCTACTCCTACTTGAAATTCCCCTTCTTATGCACCCTTGGATTGCATCAGCTTTTTTTAGCCACAGCACCACAACGCGAGCTATTGTTTAGCTGATTATCCACCATGAATCCCAAATCTTTTCAGGGTCACTGCTTCCCCTATATGGTCCCCCATTCTGTAACTATGACCTACATTCTTTGTTCCTAGATGTATGCATTTACATTAGCCATATAAACAGCATATTGTTTGCTTGTGTCCAGTTTACCAACAGATCCAGATCACTCTGAGACAGTGACCTATCCTCTTCGTTGTTTACCACTCTAATATCTGTGTCATCTACAAACTTTACCAGTGACGATTTTATGTTTTCTTCATGGTCATTAACATTTTTTAATCAAATAGCAGAGGGCCAACAACTGATCCATGCAAGACCCCACTGACAACACACCTGCTTGATGATGCCTCCCCACTTACCATTGCATTTTGAGAACTATCAGTTAGCTAGTTTTTTAATTCATCTAATGTGTGCCATGTTAATATTATATCATTCTAGTTTTTTAATCAAAATGTCATGAAGTCAAATACCTTAGACAAAACTAAGTATATTATGTCAACATTATTACCTTCATCACCAAACATTTCATCTCATCAAAAAAACATGTCAATTTAGTTTGACAGGATCTATTTTTTCATAAACACAGGTTGATTGGCATTAATTACATTATCCTCATTATTAATTAAGTCCCATATCAGCTGCTCCATTATCTTGCTTGGGACTGATGTCAGGCCGTCTGGCCTATAATTATCCATGTCATGCCATTTACAGTTTTTAAAAATTGGCACAATATTAGCTTTCTTCCATCTTCTGGAACTTTCCCAGGGCTTCCAAGACTTATTGAAAATTAACATTAACAGTTCAGCAATCTCCTTAGCCAGCTCTTTTAAAACTTTTGGATTCAAGTTATCCGGCCCTTCCAGTTTAGAAGTGTCTCCCTTGAGTAGCTACCATTTAACATCATCCAGAGATACTAGTGCAATGGAAAGAATGTAATCACAATATGAGACACTATCATCTAGTTCTTTCCTAAATACTGAACAAATATTTACTGAACACTTTTTTGCCTTTTCTTCATTATTGTTGACAATTCTATCATTTCCATCTACAAATGAATGAATACCATTGTTAGGATTCTTTGTTTTTAATATATTTTTAAAACTCCTTATTGTCTGTAACTTTGCTGGTCATAGATTTCTCCTTGTGTCCCTTTGATTCTCATCAGTTTTCTACAATTCCTAATTTCTGATTTATATTAATGACTATCAATCCCCCTTTCTTCCATTTGTTATACATTTTATTAGTATCTGTTATAGCTACCTTCACTTTCTCTCTAAAGCAAAGCCTTTTCCCTCAATTGTGGAATTGTAGTTTTTTTGGGCATCTAGTAAGGTGTTCTTAAATTATTCCCAGTTATTATTCACATTTTTCTGATTAAATTCTTCCCCCAAGTTGATCTGATTCATAATTGTTTTCAGCTTTGTTAAATTGGCCCAATTAAAGCACCAAGTATACATGTATTACTGGTCTGGACTTCATTCTGCTTGCACATTATAAATATGATCAAGTCATGATCACTTTTACCTAAGCTTCCATTAATATTTATTTCTGTGGTCAGGTCCTCTTATCTGTTAGGACAAGGTCTAATAAAGTTAATGCAGTATCAGGCTATATTAACTTTCTCGTAGCCTCCACATCTGCCTGTGAGCCTTCACTTTAAGGGAGATTCTAAGAGGTGCTAGATTGGCCTCCTATGTAGTCTAGCCTCCGTTAAGGCTAGATTGTTCTTAGGCACAACCCTGCAGTGGAGGCAATACAGAACACCACCTCCCTTTGGTGAGGGCTAGGAGAGACCAGGGAGTGCAATGTGAAAATTAAATAAATTCTCCCAGGCTCTTGTACAAGGGTGAGGTCTGAGACTCCTGCTGCTTCTCTCCTTTGCTCCCCACCTTAGAATATCCTGGTTGGAAGGGACCTCAAGAGGTCATCTAGTCCAACCCCCTGCTGAAAGTAGGGCCAATCTCCAATTTTTGCCCCAGATCCCTAAATGGCCCCCTCAAGGATTGAACTCACAACCCTGGGTTTAGCAGGCCAATGCTCAAACCACTAAGCTATCCCTCCTCCCTCCAACTGCTCTCGCTCTGTGCGCCCATCTGAGGACCAGGGAATATCTGCCCCTTAATGAGTATTTTACTGGTCAGAGAATGAAACGGGTCCAATGCAAAGTAGAATGCATGCATGAAATCTGATTTTTCCAATGGTTCGTATCTCTGAGAAATCAAAACCAATTTCCAGCAGAACCTCAAAGGCATTTCTCCTTGACAAGGACTATTTCCCTTCCCAATTTAGATTTTTTTTTTTTAATCCCCAGTTATTTTAGCACTAAAGGTATTCAGAAAAATATTGCAAAATTTTTTTTTTTTTGGGGGGGGGGAGGAAATAATGTATTTTTATTTCCACTCTCCCCCTACTGAAAAGTAGCGCAACAATTTTTCTTCAGGTGCTAAAACAGAAGTTACCCTTGGGCAGAGATAAGCCCTGGAAAATTTCATTTCAGTAAGTGAAAGTTTCAAAATGTTATGACTGACTGAAAACAGGTTATAATGGAAATGCTCAGGCAACCTTAACTATAGCTATCTCTAGTGCTCCGGCTATAATGAAACTATGGAAAATCTCTAGTCTTAGAAAATGCAACACTAGCTCTCAATGTTAACACCAAACATAAATTTTTAATGTCTTTTCTGAAAAATCCACATAGTAAACTGCAGGGAACCTTATTTATGCCCAGGAAGAATGGTTGGATGGGATCTATTCCAAGACTCTAGATAAACTGCTGCAGTTTCTAAGAATCACCACAAACATGACCACCGTTCATTCTAAGTGCAAGGGGGAGATGGAGGGACAAAGTAAGAGACTCACATGTGAGAGAGGCTAGGCACATTACTTAAATACCATTGTGATAAAAGTTGTATAAGAATCTGAATAGGATAGAAATAACACTACCTAGTGTTATCTGTCACTCTGTGTCCTTGGGGAACCAGGGCGCAGTATCCAACCTGTCTGACTCACAAAGGACCCCCTCCCCCCCAGACTCTGCTTGAACCAAAGCCGATCAGAAGAAAGATTTACAAAAAGCAATGAAAAGGCAGTGGGAGACACACCTAAACCCCTTGACAAGGGTGACAGGATTAAGAAAACTCCCCTAGCCTCATTTGCATCGAAGATGGGACAGGGAGGCATCTCCATTAGCATACAGAATGGAGAACAGAGATTCCAAGACAAGAACCACACTGAACTATGGGACCAAAAAAGCAGGAAAGCACTGCATGATGGGGGAATCTCTGCTCCAGATGTTAATGAATCCATGCTTGCACATACCCAGCTCAGTAGTTATCAGACCAATTCTAGTAATAAATCCTTTATTGGTATCCAAAATACTGAAGCTGCCTAATTCCATTGTGAGTTCTGTGGTAAACCCAGGACAAACAGCTACAAAAAAGGGAGAGGTAGTAATTAGACCCAGGGGATTAAAAGGCCTCTCCCAGTCCACTGAGGAGATAACCAGGGGGAAATAAGGTTGAGTTGGAAAAGGGGTTGCTAAGGAGCTAATTAGGTTCAGCTAGCTCCAACTGGTGGAGACCTTTTTAAACCCTCCCCTGCGTGGAAGGAAGGGAGAGGAGAGAGTGAGAGAAGGAGGGAAGCTACCAGTAGGCTAAGGCCAACAAGACACCGAACCCTTCGAGGAAGGGAGGCTACACTCCACCGCCCCAGAAGGAAAGGAAAACTAACACAAGGGACTGATCAGGGAAAGGAATAACCGGACCCTGTGCTACCTGTAAGGATTTGCCTTGCCCAAGCCGGTGTCTCGAAGGCTAAAAAGGACTGAGTCTGCTGAGGAGAACAAGGTATTTTGCCACAGTTCCCTCAAAAGAACACCGCCCATAGCAGGAATGATGAGTTCCTATTGTCTAGTCTAAACAAAACAACTTTGGTATACTCCCTCAAGGCATCAGTTTACCCATAAACAAATCTAGTGTTCTCCCTTGAACCATTGTTCTTTCCCTACAAAAACCCTTACCCTGTATCCAACATCTGCACCAGTTCTACTGTGACTTCATCTTCTTCTGACTGATCGTACTGGGGTGCTCTGCCTGTCTCCAGCACTCTGGACCCTCAGCTACCACCACCAGCTAGGACCCCCAATTGATTCAAGGTTCATGGAGCGGTGAGAACCCATCTCTGTCTCTCTCTCTCTCTGTCTTTCTCTCTCTCATGTGATCAGGTATAGTTTTCCAAACCTGACTTTTGTAATCAAATTTAAGTTAGATTTAATATTATAACTGTTTTGTTTGTTTGGCTCCCTTATGGTTTTTTACCTGGTAATAAATAACTTTCATAATTAAGCTGGTTGCTTCTCTCTCTCTCCTCCCTCTCCCCTTCCGTGGGTGTTTTTTGGCTTCCTTATTCGCTCTGCAGCAACGCTCCTCGTACCGAAGATAAAGGTCCCTGCAGCGCCCAAAAATCCTGTGGGGTTTGCTCATCAAGTGGGTTACTACCATAACAGCTGTAACGTGAAAGTGGGGACAGGGATGTGCTGAGCCTGGGACATATGAAGGTGACAGCTTGGAAATGCTACTCGACCCAGCCTATTGAGTCCAGTGAAATATAAGGCGTCAGCTTGGGAGTGCTGATTAATCCGATGCTCTCAGACACACTCTGTTAATGTGTGTGTGTGTGTGTGTGATTCTGGGGCTGGTAGAACCCAGCCCTGGGGAACCTAGGTCCTGCAGGATAGTTCCATTGGGAGGGAACTAGCAGCAGGGAGAAGTAGAGCTCTGTATGAGAACACAAGTGACACAAGCAGTACGTTAATAGAATTACAGAACACTGCTCCCCCAGAAGAGTAACCCTAATAAATGAGTGTACCCCCAAAGTAATGGGAAAATCTGGTAACACTGTGGTAAGTCCTGTAGCCTGATCTATAGGTTATGTATTAATTATATTGATTACTTAAGAATTCCCAGTTATCACCTTGAGGGTTGTCAGGTTCTTGTCTCAAGATTAGGGCCAGTGTTATTTGAAGTATTATATAGTTGGGAACCCCGACATGCACAGCTGTAACTCTCACACTGTAGGAACTCTTCTATATTTACAAATAGTTTATTAATATATTTAACACAGTCACAAACACTCCAACTGAGTAAGGTAGATCGATACTACAGAAAGTACATCTGAACCTCCATATACTCACACCATCCCTTGCAGAACAACTTGAAATGTTAGCCATCATCTTCCTCATCACCATCACCTTCCCCCTCATCACCAGTGGCCATCATTCTGGCACCTTCCAAGGGCTACATTTCTCTCTCCTACTACCCACAGGCTGGGATGCAACTTTTATAATATGTTATGCTGACACCACTATGTCTGCTGCATATTCAGTAGGGGTTTCTTCCCCTCTTTCTTATTTATATTTCCTCACCTTACTAATGTACTAAGGTACTAATGTCACCTTACTAATGTTGGTGTGTTCTTCTCCTATGGGTTAGTATATCAAAGATCTCAACTTATTATCATATATGTCAATTCATTGTCACGGCACTCTCGTGGTTAGTCATCTGTGGATGTTGATTCCTGTTCCTGTGGTTAATAGAGGTCATTATGGTCAAAATTCCCCCTTGCAAATTCTATGTTCAGTTCCCCAAAAGTTACGGGAGACCGTTAGGTCATTTATCTGTGCCAAAGTTCATAGGCCTCAAGCCTTATGCTAACTGCTGAAATGAATGTCTTACAGGATATAAAGAAAAGGAGTACTTGTAGCACGTTAGAGACTAACCAATTTATTTAAGCATAAGCTTTCGTGAGCTACAGCTCACTTCATCTGTAGCTCACGAAAGCTTATGCTCAAATAAATTGGTTAGTCTCTAAGGTGCCACAAGTACTCCTTTTCTTTTTGCGAATACAGACTAACATGGCTGTTACTCTGAAACCTTACAGGATATAGGTTCCCTGCATTACTGATGAATATAATGAAACAGAATATAATGAAGGCAAGGCAGTGAAGATAATGAAGGCAAGCTAGCCCTATAAGCTACAGTCCTTAGAAGGGCTGACTGGAAAACAAGAATTTAATTTCACACAAAAGACCTTGCTATATTTTTTGTGAAAAAAATATATAAAGAGAGTGCCCCATGAAGAATAACTAACAGCCCAGTGGTTAGGGCACTGATATAGGAAATGAGAAACCTGAGTTTAAGTCCCTCCTCTGAATCAGGCAGAAAATCCCACCATAATTTACTGGAGACAACTTCCCACTAGCAGAGCCTAAAAGGACAATTTACTACTTCATGTTCCTATTTTACTTTTAAATTAGGTTCTGACTCCAAGAACATACTTCTGCCCAATTCCCTTTCCCTTATTCTCTCCCCTTTCTTCTCAATGTGTACATTCAGGAATTTCCAACTCCCTGCTGGACTTTATGGAAGGAAACAGATCTTAAGATGCTTAAGATGTTTGTTTTTTCACTATGGAATTATAATAATAATAAAACAACATAGGGTAAATTTTTCAAACATTCCCTTGCTCCTAAATATCACATCCGATGAAGTGAGCTGTAGCTCATGAAAACTTATGCTCAAATAAATTTGTTAGTCTCTAAGGTGCCACAAGTACTCCTTTTTCTTTTTGCGGATACAGACTAACATGGCTGCTACTCTGAAACAGGTGGTTTTGAAATTTTTACCTGTAAGAGATTTTGGACCTGAAATTTAGGTAAGTAGGAAAAGTGCATATAACACTTGTGAACATATATTGTACCTACTAGTCAGTAAGTGTGCATAAAAATAACACAGGGAGTCAATGTGAGAACTAAAATATCCCACACGGAACAAAAACTATGCAATTTGCATGTGAATACTATTAAGCATATATTTTACATATTTGACTTACATGAGACCATATAGAGACTAATATGAAAGTGGCCCCTGTTATATGTTACATATGAGATTGGATTGTAACATCTATCGCCATGCAACAAGCTTTATTAGGTAACAAATAGTTAAAGTAGCTAAATGCTAGTCCAATACACACACATCATTAAAAACAAACAAAAAAACAACCTATACAAATCACCAGCTAAGATTAGCTACAAATCTGATATCAAGCTTAAAACACTACTCCTTAACATATAGCCATTGGATTTGTTATTCCACTGCTTTGCCATTTGTGTAGTCATGAATCCACCTGTGTAAATAACTACACAATTTGCATGGTAATGAAATCCCATATCCATTGAGTGGACATTTCCATTTGCAACTTTCCAAAGCTATTTTTTTTCTGGGCAGAGATAAAGTATGGACAATTTCAGCCCCCAAAGGTATGTTTGAGAACGTTACAAACATCTGAAAATGGGATTCAAATAGAAGACATATCAATCTTAACTACAACAGTTACCACTGCATCTGCTATAATGCACGCTGACTTATTTATGTGGGCATGTGTGTTATGTTGCTAGACAGAGAGGATACAAATAGAGGGTCCAACCCTAAAGTCCCTTCTTGGGCAAAATTCCTAGTAAAGCAGATGAGAATTTTGTCTGCAAAAAGATGTCAGAATTGGGCTTATGACTTTATAAGTATCAAAGGCTGTCCATCAACAGCTGCTGCTGCTAAATGCTACTATAGCACTAATGAACAGAGATGTGGCATATCTGAAAAGCTGACTCTTTGATAAGAATCTGTTTTTATGTACAGAAGACTCTTACAGTTACAATGGATTATTAGAGTGTGTCATGTTTTTATATAAGATTTGTATATTTTACACACAAAAAAGCTGAAATTAGGATCCTCTCCCACCCACCTTTAATCTAGGATGCATTTATGACAGTGAACAAGAATCCTGCTATTAGTTTACCACTTATCTTCATCAGTTTCTTAAATGACTCTGGCAATTGAGTCTAGGAGATTTTTTTTTTTTTCTCCCACAACTCCATCTGTTACCTGAATCCATGGCCATCTGTCATTTTCTGCAGCAGTCCAAGCATTTACAAGACCCTTCTTATTAAGTCGTGCATAGTACGGATACCATTTCTGGAGCCCAAAAAGAGCCCGATGGGTGGATGATGCAGTAATTTGTTGGTTTGATACAATTCCTCCTTCTATTCCCAAGGGGCCAGAGCATCCTGTGAATGAAAAAAGGGGAAAAATGAATACAACTGAATGATCGATTACTCAGATTCATGACTGACATACTTGGAATAGCGGTTAAATTAATCCAGGGTGCTACTGGTTTCAAATATGTTATTAGCAGAGATCTAAAGCATCTAAGAAGCACTGTACTTTCATTAGAACTGAGCAAACAGTGCAAAAAAAATTGTCCGTGAATAGTTAATTACATTCAACAACTGATTAACTTCATGACTCCTTTTTGTTTGCTTTCCACAAACATTTGAAAGTCTGAGTTTTATGAATGCAAGTATTCACAAAAATGTACTCTAAGCCTGAATGCTGCAATATTTGCTAAAAACAGATTCCAAGTTGTATAATTACTGTAAAATTGGCATGTTGCCATTTGTGCTGTGATGGTTAGTCCTCTAGCCAACACAGTGGGAATTGTGAATATTGTAATTGAATAAATAATTGGAAATTTGCACTGCATTGGTTAGTTACATAAATAACCTTGTATTAAGTCAGGTCCCTGAGTGGAGCTCTTTTGTATCTAATTGATGCAGCACAAGATGTATATTCAGTTGCAATATTTACAATTTTATTATAGACTTTTCTGTGATGCTCATCACCAAGGTACCTAAGCACCTCAAGAATGTTAATGGATTTATCCTCCTAAGACACCTATGAGGTACTACGACATTTGCACATGATTGGTTATGCAAGTCATTCAATCAGGGAACAAAACCCATAATAACATGACTTACATGAGTAACCAGCACAGAGAAAAATTTGACTATTCAGACTTCACAAATATTCTGCTGACTGAGAATAATTTGCTGGAAAAAAAATGCGAATTATTTCAAGTGAATGTGATTTTTTTTCCCTGTTCCAAAACAATTCACAAGGGGAAATTCATTACATGAGTTGTTTGTAAATTATTTGCTTAGCTCTGCAAAAGATCTTTGGCAAGTTTGTGGGCCATATATACCTTGGGAATTTGAAACGGGACAGTAGAGAGCAGACATTTACAGGCATTGATCAGGATATACAGTTGAGTGAACGACAGACACAGGGATGGATTTAAGTGACCAGCTGCAATTTTATTAATTTATCACTGGGAAGTCGAGTTAGGCACCCACCCCCTGCTCCCACATACCAGGCATTTAACTGGGTCTAACAGTGAGTTGCTGGGCTCCCACCATATACCAATAACTCCAGGTAAACCCTCCTCGGCCTCCCCCTGGGACTTAGCTCACCTCTGAATTCTCTCTCTCCCTCTCCCTAAAATACGGGATAGAGGTAAACAAGGAGGGACCACAGTCTGCAAAGAGTTCACATGTCCCCTTCTCCTACAGGCACAAGGTCCACCAGCAAAATCTTGGGTCTCATTTACCTCTGGGAGCTGGTCCTTTTCTCCTCACCTTTATCTGCACTAGCCACGGGGGCTACGGCAATTAGCTTTGTTGCACCCCTATCCCTACTGCCTGGCACCTATTTCCTGCCGGCCCTTAAGGTCACAGAGTCAAATGTCAGCCTCTCCATGTGACAGATGGACTCCATTAACCCTAAAAAGCTCAGGACCTGTGTTGCAAGTGTCCCTGTTTGTGATCACTCAGCCAAATGCCTACAAAATTATCCAGGCAACTGCACAGTTCATACTTTTCCTGTTCCTGTTGATGCAGGTTGGCTCAACAGCTGCCTGACAAATTCACCTTACAAGCATCTTTGACCAAATCAAAACATGCTAAGCCAATTCCACATCTCTCTGAATCCTAATTCTTGCAAGCACCAAGCTAACAGGGACAAGAGGCTTTTGAAAAATCTCAGGAGAGTTTACATAGATGGGGCAGAGGTGCATCAAAGCCACTTAGCCCTGTGCCATCAGCCCAGCCAATGGGAAAGCAGAGGACTCAAGGAGGAGGGGGCCAGACTTATCCTGCCAAGCATTTGTTCTTGCAGCCTCTCCTCTTTCTCCTCCAATATCCTGCTGTCCTATCAACATCCCCTCCTGTTGATCAGGAGAAGGGAGACATTTCAAACCATATTTGCACACCTGAATATAGGCATTTCCACCTTAAGCATTAACTGAGAATTAATTCCTAAGCGTTATTTCTGTAAAATCCTTACTACACACTGTGATAAACTTACAAATAATTTAATTTAAACAGACAGTGGGGAAAAAAATGACTATTGCAATTTGCTCCCTTTCCCCGAAGCTGTGGCAGGGAGGCAGCACTGGTAGTCAGTAGCAGCATGATCTCAGGCATTATTATATATCACTGACAAATGAGATAAATATAAACCAAATTGTAGTTGTGTTGACTTTGGGGTGAGGGCTAAAAGGCCTCTAAAATACTTGGAGGGGCTCCATGTTTATTGTTTTCCAAATGACAAAACCTGCTCTCTGTTCAACCACAAAGGATGCTGGATGAAATCCTGCCCTCACTGAAATCAATGGCACAGATCTCAACAGGACAGGATTTCACCTGTTATTTCTAACTGCCAGCCAAACTCAGTCTGAAATCTAGAAGCCTAGTTCTGTTTTTCTGGGTCACCCACCACCAACAATTTAGATTCTGCAATTAGAGCTTAATTAATAATTCTGTGGATGTGCAGGAATCAGAATGAAATTCAGTTCACTCTCCCACAGCTGTATTGGTTCTACAGTGGTAACAGGAGAAAAAAAATTAGTAAAACCTTATCTTTGTCACTGACAAAGGCAGACATGACAAAGAATGGGAGTACTTGTGGCACCTTAGAGACTAACCAGTTTATTTCCTTTCCTTTCCTTTTCTTTTTGCGAATACAGACTAACACGGCTGTTACTCTGAAACATGACAAAGAATGAACCTGAGGAGAACTGTTAATGATGTGCCATTTTTACATAGTAAAATCCAGCTTGAAGGTTGACACACCCAGTTCATCAGAAGGATTTTGAACCCCTTTCTAATTTGTTAAAATAAATCCATTGAGCCTGAGCTCAGTGGACCGCATCGTACCACCCTACTTGTAACATTGAGCAGAGCACTTACTACGCTCCATCAACTATGACCATATACCATCAGAATTATATGTTTTCCCTAGCTTTTTGGGGATTAATCCTAAAATCCACAGCTAATTTCTAGATCCAGGGAATAGTTACTGCACTGTACGTTTCTTATTGTAATTGCACGTGTCTTGATTTGTCAAATTGTGCTTTGTCAATTTGTTTAAGGCCGTGTGTACACTTACAAGCTTACAGCAGCAGAGCTGTACTGATACAGCTGTGCTGCTATAAGATCGCTCATGCCGTCACATTATGCCAATGGGAGAGAGTTCGCCCGTTGACATAATAAAACCAGCTCAACCAGCGGCAGTAGCAACGTTGACAGGAGAGCTTATTTTGTGACTTATGCTGGCAAAACTTATGTCACACAGGGGGGTGTTTTTTCACACCCTTGAGTGACAAAAGTTTTGCCGACATAAGTGCTCGTGTAGACCTGTCCTAAGAATGAGACCCAAAACTCACAGTTTGTAAATGAAAAATCCTAAAATACAACATTGGAGATTTTTTTTAACTTCAATGTGCATTCCAAAACATACCAAAATGAAGCACATAGTCAACATTAGACTAGGTATTCATTTCTAGATAAAGATAGCAAGGCATATAGAACAATCATAGAGAGATTTGCATGTGCAGTTGTAAGATCCACATTTAGACGGTTATTGTTATCCAAGGTAATATTCAATAACATTAGATATTTTCAATTCCACCTTTAAAGGACATTTAAGAAAGAACAGATCACACAGATAAATGCTTCCCATTACTGAGGCACCTCAATTATATTCGCATAATGGAATGATTGGTCTATCTATAATTGAAACAAAAATCAGTTTAATTACACTTTTGGTCGGTGTTATAAAAGGTGTAGGGACAAAATTCTACTCTCAGATCGAGATCTCATCTTGTGTGCTGTATTTTCCCATATTCTGTTTCTACAAGAGAAGAAGAATATTAGCCAAGATCTGCCATGTGAATCTGAGATCAGATATTTGCCTTCACAGAACTTGGAAGTGCCTTATAGTTAAAGTTCTCTCAAAAATTGTTGACTTGGTCATGAAAATAAACTCAGTTGTGAATTATTTTAAAATCATGTTTTAAGACAATCTGTTTTAATTTGCGCAAGTGCTGTAAAGTGCTAGTTTGCATTATGCAGTTTGTTCTGACAGTTCTCCCTAGATGAGTTACAGCTAATAAATACAAAAAATATGAGTTATGTTATTAAGTGTGAAAAATCCTTGTGCTTTAGCTCAATGTATGCAAATTTTATTTTATTTTATTTTATTTTGTTGTGCAAATGCAAAATTTGCAAAAATATTCTCATTTGCACAATTACAAAAGCCACATTTTATTTTTTCTTTCTGGTAAACAATGATTCTCAACAAACTTACTTCTGAAAAGTCTCAGCTGAAGCACACCATACATCAAGTTTATGTCAACTATTTTGCATCATGGGAGTATTGGTAATAGGACAACTGCTGCACAGGATTTGCAATTTGAGTCACAGTTTAGATATTTTAAAGATTGCTTTTCTTTTTCTGCAGATTAAGATCTAAATGAGTCTTTTTAGTGCTCAGATGCAATGACACGTTGTTGGGTACTAAAACTGAAAGAAGAAGAAAAAAAACAAAAACCCAGAGCTTTTTGAAGATTCTTCTCTTTTTAAAACAAAGCTGAGGTACATATTTTTTCTCCAGAGCTTATACCAGCTGTACTCCCTCTCTCTCTCTCTCTCTCTCTCTGTCTCTCCTGGCACCTCCATATTACAATCCAAAGTTAATTTAACAGAATTCATGACAAGATGAGAAATTGGAGCCTCAGAGGGAGGCAATTGCTTCACTAAAGTGAATCTGTGCAACTCAGGCTGGTCAATCCCTGTCAAAGTAGGCATGCAGTTTTATGAGTTAATGCTGTCATATCAGGGTCTGACAGTAAAGCTTGATAAAAAAAAAGAAAACGTGTGAAAGTTGCATAGCAGGTTCATGATGTAGAATACGGTTAGGAAGATTTTCTCATCTGGAGCTGTTACTGGAATAAAAAATTCTCAGACAACTGGTGTACACCGAGTGAAGTGCCACTGTTGCTTCTCTTAGACTCATTAAAAATAAACCCACACATGCAAACACTATGTACAGAATTCACAAATTTAAGAGGAATGCCAATAAACCTAATGGCCATGAATGGAATCAAGAAAATGTAGGAATTAATGTAATACACACCTTCAAAAACCTGAAGAGTTGAGAACCAATTTACCCTTTTAATTCTCCCAATAACCAGCATCAGTTTGGAATGAAGATAAGCACTAAGGGGTTGCTTTAGCATATAAGAAGACAGATACAACAAGAGCACAGGATATCACCAATATGAATCGAAAAACAATTGACCATCTTTCCACGTTTCACTTCGAGAATACAGGGCTTAAGGATCAAGTGGCCTCTGCCCAAATCATCCAGCCCACAAAGGTAAATTCCATTATCATCCACCAACTAAACCAAACCAAACCAAACAAGTACTGCCTCATTTGTGCCAAAAATTGCTTTATGATATTTTCAGATGGATATTAATATAGAAAAGTGCTATTGATTTATAACCTTAGTAGGTGAAGGGGCAAATCTTTTTAGGAATGATTGAAGAGAGAATAATAATAGTAATAAGCAAAAAGATCAAGGGGTAAGTCTTAGTTCACTGGACAAACATGTTTACTTGAGTGAGTTTAATGCTGACTTCCATAATTTATTTCAAGCTAGAAGTTAAGTAAAACCTCCAAATATTTTAAATGTTGCTTGAAAGTGTGTAGACTATGCCCTTGCAAATAAGAGAATAAGATTTCTTGTTACTTAAGATGAAGTATGGCTGATTATGCAGCATGAATACATAGCTTTCATTTATTTGGTTGGTATATCTCCAGAAAATGTAATAAAAACAAACAGATTTAAAATGGAAGGTATGCAAAAAAAATAAATTACTTTAGACATTTGCAGTCCTCTCTTCCTCCAAGCACCTCATTTTGTGGAGTGAGATTACTCTGACTGTTCTTAGCACAGTATGGTAATTACGCTGACCACAACGCCTGACAATGGGATTACAGATGATCTCCAATACTGCAATAATTAATGCTGATTCATGCATAAACTTTCCTCTGTGCAATTTAGACTGCAGCCTTTCCCCCCCACTCCTACAGTTTGTTTTATATAGGATGCCACTCTTCAGACAACACTAATATTTTAAAGGATCTGATTAGATGGTGAGGAACAATCATTTCAGTAAAAAGAAAAGGAGTACTTGTGGCACCTTAGAGACTAACCAATTTATTTGAGCATAAGCTTTCGTGAGCTACAGGAATGCATCCGATGAAGTGAGCTATAGCTCACGAAAGCTTACGCTCAAATAAATTGGTTAGTCTCTAAGGTGCCACAAGTCCTCCTTTTCTTTTTGCGAATACACACTAACACGGCTGCTACTCTGAAACCAATCATTTCAGTAGTTTATTATAGTTTCCATCCATACTCAATATATGACGGACTGCTGATGTGGGAATTTCTAAATCCACAGAACACTAAAATCCTCTCTCATGTGCAAAGACAGAGAAAACAGGTTTTGTGCAGGAGAGTTCTGTAGTGGTTTGTACTCACAGAATCCGCCCTTCCTTGGTCTGTAGTGTACTAGTGAAACTGCTTCATCGCTACCGAAACTTCTGCAGCAACTGAACCCCTCTGGGTAGGAGAGACTTGAATATTTGTTGATCCTTTAGTTATGTCCCACACCCGCAGCCCTCCTTTAGTACCCAAGACTACTGTACATGGAACCAACACAGAGCACATAGTGCCAGACTTTTTTTAAAAGTATGTAGGCATCTAAAGATGCAGCTATCCCCATAGAGATTTAGGAACCTAGGTGCTTTTGACAATTCCTTTAAGCACCTATCTGCACCTTTAGGTGCCAAAATCACTTTAAAAATCTGACACACAGTTTCTCTGTCATTTTTCCCCACTATGCATTAGAACAATAGCAGCTCTGATATGCTGACAACTAGTGAGGACAAAGCTGATCAGTGCTTTTAGAGCTTTCATTAATGCCAGTCAATAAGGGTATGGCTACACTTGCAGATTTAGAGTGCTTTGAGTTAAACCAGCCTTTGTAGAGAGCAGTAGGGAAAGCGCTTCAATCTGTCCACACTGACAGCTGCAAGCACACTGGTGTGGCCACATTAGTAGCTCTTGCAGCGGCCACAGAGAGCAGTGCATTGTGATAGCAATCCCAGCATGCAAGTGGCTGAAACGAGCTTTTCAAATGGGGTGAGGTGGGGTGGAGTGTGACAGGGAGCGTGTTGTGTGTATGTCGAGGGAGAGAGAGTGCATTTGTGGGGGGCTGAAAGCATGTCAGCATGCTGCCTTGCAAATTCAGACAGCAGCAGACTCCCCCCCCCGCCCCGCCTCTCTCCCTCATACACAGCATTCCACAGTAACAGCTTGCTTTGTCTTGGAGCAGATAAGCAGCCAGCTGTCAGAAACGGAGCTTTCAAAGGGCATATCCACATTTCTACAGCGAGTTAAAAACAATGAGAAGAGTGGCCACTTGGCTTAAGGGAATTACTGGATGTTTCCTGAGGCTGATCAGAGTGCAGTAATGCAACACCTCATTCATACTGGAGCTGCGGTGCTCCAGCGGGGGCACAGCAAACGTTATTCCACTCGCCGAGGTGGAGTACCAGCAGCACTGTAGCTGCGGAGTCAGAGCGCTCTATGTGCCTTGCCAGTGTGGACGGGTAGCGAGCTAGTGCTCCCAGGGCTCCTTTATTGCACTGTAACTCACAAGTGTAGCCAAGCCCTAAAGCTCCCTCAGGTAAATTAAATTTGCACACCAAGGTACAAAAACTCCTGCACTTCTCCCTTCCATTATTAAGTTTTACTTGGGGTAAGGCTTTTATTTTTAAGATACCCCAAAACTATCATAATCATTCTAGTTATGGTAGAAAAATATTAACAATAATTTTCAGATTGTTGTAAACTTAATCAGAGTTGAGTTTGGTCTAATCTTTGGAAGCCTGTTCCACAGCCAAGAACGCTAACTGAAAAACCTGGCCTCCCATACACTTTGACCTGGATTTATTAAAATGCATTCACCCACTGGAACACACCAATTGAAAATTCTGAAGTTCTGAACCAATGCCTTGAATTAGCCACAGGGACAGAATGAAAATGACCCTTAATATTTTCTTAAAAGTACTAATCAGGTACTGTCAATTTAAACCCAGCTTGTGAAAAAATATATACACACATGTACCCACTGTGTCCATGAAACTCTGCATTAATGCACTAAAATATTTATCTTTAAAGATATAGTCAGATAACTCCTCTTGTAGATAGAATTGGAAAGACAAGACACCATTACACTGAAAAGTCACCTGCATTACCTTAGCAAATTTATGAGAGCTGCAATGGGAAAATCACATCAGTACAATTAACATTCTCCAAGACACCCTGACAATGAGAATCTTCACTGGACTCAGTTGGATTACACTGGGCTTTTCAAGTGCTGAATCTCATTTTGCAGCACAGGTACATTCTTTGTGTATTATACTTTAGTTTTTTAGAAGAGCAGCAAAACATATCTTCTAGAAAAATGACAACAATATTGCCAGTTACAAGACACATTCACTGAGACTGTTTAAAAACTACCAGCTGCAGTAATATGAATTCTGCATTGCAATAAAATAGATGTTATTTGGAAAGAACTAAAAAAAATGGAAGCACTTTACAATATAGTGCTGATGTAAAATGCTAAATATGAGCTATAACCACAGTAGAAAACCTGAATTGCATGCAAATGGCTAATATTTAAATTCTGCTATCCACAAGATACAGTTTTCAAAGCTTCTAAGGTGTTTCCATCTTCTACCATAAAATATATAACTTCTTGATAACTGGAAACTCAGATATCAGAATTTATGCCCTGATCCCGCAAGATGTTCCATGTAGATGAATCCATGTCCATATTTGTGGAAATGTCTGCAGAATCAGGGCTACAAGCACGATGCTACAAATGTGGGATTAAACTGGGGGAGGCAGTGACCTATATTAGCGTTGAAATTCAAAATCAATATTTCCACAACCACTGATCTCCATATGCATAAAATATGATATTTCATTAAATGATTACATAATGTGTACAATAATACAAAGTCTACATTTGCAACTGTAGGTCTTAGTATAGGAACAGAATTACAAATTCTGCTTAACAATAATACTATTGTAATACACATGAGGCTCTATCTTCACCTAACTTTGGGCACTTAGTCTAGGTACCTTCAGTTATGGAACTGGACATCAACACTTAGACCACACTTTTCAGGCATGGGTGCCAGTATATGCACCTACCATTACAAACAAAATAATACAATTCTTTCCTTTATATTAAATAGTTTAGACTGCTAAATTCATCAGATGATACTTGTGACAGACAGTATGCCTATGTTCACCACTTTTACAAGACTATAATAAATTCTGTACAAAGTATTCCTTGTGAGGTATCATTTGAATACTTATAATTTGCTGATCATTATTGTCCTGGTAAAAATATATGTAGCAACACTGTATGTAAAGTTATCAGATTATACTGTATGACATTGCTGAGACATGCTCCAAGTTTAGAAAAGCAGGCATAAACCAATTCCTCAGAGACAAGGGCAAACTGATGCCTCAGCCAGGTGTCAACAAAATTAATTGGACTATCACATGATTAAGCGGCCATTCTTTGGCAGGAAGAAGGATGTGAGCGAGAAATGTATATGATGTGTAAACAGACTGGCTGTTGCCTGAACCCCAACTGGAGATGATTCTCACAGAGAAGGAAAAGATACAAAAATTAAGAACAGAGCCCCCAAATCACCTCTCTCTCCTCATCTCTACTCATGGCACCAACAAAGTTTGAAACACAAACAAAGCCTCATTGAACTAGGGGGAGTAGTCCTGGCTGAAGGATTTCAACCAGACCACAGTTAAGTATATGGTAAGAGAAACTTTTTTTGTTTTGAATTCACTTAGCTTGTTAAGTTAGGTATTAGTTTGCATTTTACCTTTTATTTCTTTGTAACCAATTCTGACTCACATGCCTCATTACTAAGGCTGCGAGTTTGTCACAGAGGTCACAGATTCCTGGCAGCCGCTGGGCCAGTCGCACCGGCCACTGGTGGGGCAGAGTTGGGCCACTGAGACCCTCTCCCCTAGCAGCAGCAGGAGTTTGGGTGGGAGTCTCAGGACTTGGAGTTGAGGCACAGGATGGGGTGAGGGCTCGGACGATGCTTACCTAGGGGGGCTCCCTGGAAGCAGCGACATCCCCCTCCCATAGCTCCTAGGTGAAGGCGTGGCCAGGCAGCTCTGCATACTGCCTCCGCCTGGAGGCACCGACCCCGCAGTTCCCATTGGCCGTGGTTCCTGGCAAATAAGAGCTGTGGAGCCAGCAGACTTGCCTGGCCATGCCGCCGCCTAGGACCTGAGGGAGGAGGATGTTGCCGCTTCCACGGAGGTGCAGAGCCAGGCAGGGAACCTGCCAGCCCTACCAACCCACCCCCTTCAGAACCAGCAGGTGTCCTGGGCTGCATACCGCTCCCCCTCCCCCCCAGCAACTGTAGGGTTCCTGGGTCACCCCCACAGCATCCCCAGGAGTCCTGGGCTGCCCCCCCCCCCCGATTTAGTCAGGGGTATATAGTACAAGTCATGGACAGGTCATAGACCATGGATTTTGTTTACTTCCCGTAACCTGTCCATGACTTTTATTAAAAATACCCATGTCTAAAAGGTAGCCTTAATCATTACTTGTAATCACTTAAAATCTATCTTTATTTAGTTAATATACTTTTTTCATTGTTTTATCTAAACCAGTGAGTGTTGGAATTGAAGTGTTTGGCAAACTTCATTTGAGATAACAGAGTTTGTGCATATCATTTTCTATTAATGAAATGACGGACTTTCTATGAACTTGTATTTTGCAGGAGAGCTAGGCAGTATAAGACTCACATTTCTGGGAACAAGTCTGGGATGGGGAGTTTGCTGGTGTTACTCTGCACAACAATTCAGGAGTGGCTGGCTAGAAGCATTCATATAATTCAGCTGAGAGTGATTTTGCATGCTAGAGGCTGTGTGTGAACAGACCAGGAGTGGTTGTTCTCACAGTGAAGCAGTGTAAAAGGCACCCCAATTGGGGAATTGACGGAACACAGCTGTTCAACCATCCAGATTGTGCCCGGGGGAGTGTCACAACAATGCAGACTATAGTGGAAGCCTCGGCACTTTTTCTAGAACAATGTGGAAACGAAATAACATATTGCACTGCCAATAGTGGCATAATTATGCAGTGAAAGACGATAGCAATGCAGCTCTATTATAATGCAGATGCTCAAAGTCGCATTGTTAATGATTCTGTGAGAACCTAAACATACATTTCTTGACGCGATGACAATTAAAGTTTGAACTTGTGTTTCATTAACAGAGTTTAAAAAATATATAATTTCTTTCTTAAATGAAAACACGTTTTAAATAGTGAAAAAGAAGAAGGATAGAGAAGTTCAATCAGAGGGGCAGTAGCTGTTCAGTATGAGAAACAACAGAAACAGCAATCTAGGCTGGCACACAAAAGATGTGAATTCTACAGCATCTTTTCTTCCAAAGATGTGTCTTACTACATCCTAGGCTATTCGCAGTTTAGGTTCTGATTCTGTAACTTCCTGAGCTCTGACACATCCTGGGGCCAATGCACTGTCCCCCTGCAGTCAACAGGGCTCTGCTCAGGCACAGGTGTCCATCCACATTCAACACATTGATAACAAGAATAGTATTGAAATACAGGTCCTCAGCATGACAGAACTAAGCATTACAACCAAACCAGATATCTAATTAATACAAAAAATCTCATTTTTTCCCCATGTGCATTAGATGCCACCAAATGCCCTATGCAGAAACCCAAGTATTTCCTCCCTCTCTCTCTTCCCACCCTTGTTCATGGTTTCCTTTTTTTCTTCTATCCAATTGCCACTCTCACATTCTATCCCTTTGTTTTCATTTATCTTGTTTAACATCTCTCAGTTCTACCCAGGACAGAGGAAGACACTGCCTCTGCTCTAAAGCACCTATGTTCTAAAATAGATGAAACAACAGAGTTATCTGGTGTTTTATTCAGATCTCAATGTAGTGCAAAAAATTTACACTTAAAAAATATGTAGCACCATTTTTTTCCCTGTAATGCCACTTTCATTGGTGGGTTAACACAGATAGATTTCAGGGGGGAAGTACCTTCTAAGAAGAGATTCAAAAGAAGAGAGGGAAGTTATTTGGCACACCAGGGGAAAAGGAGTTTCAGGCATGAACAACAACATAGATGAAGGCAGAAAGATGAATATATGAGATAGAAACAATAGCCGCTCAGAGCATATGTGAACTGTAACTTCTAGATAAAATCGATTGCCATTGTGTTACACAGCTCAAAAAACAGCTTACTAGATTTTGATCATTGTAAAAGAACAGTGACAGAACTGCTCACAAAAGGACTACCACTGCCATACTGAGGTAACAATATGATTCAACTTAAAACAGCCAACATGTCAATCCTCAAAATGTAATTTTCCATGGAAACACCAAGTGACCCCTAGTTCTGTCCATGATACATTTGAAGAGCAAACTGTAAATACTTTGATCAATTTTGTTTTGCTGGAAAATGGTGCAAACTCAAATCAACATAGATCCCCAGCTCGTAAAAATTGTCATAGCTCCACTGACTTTGGAGCAACACTGATTAACACCAGCTGAGGATCTGGCCTACAGTACTTAACTTTAGCCAGTAACAAGGATTAGAACAGTATGAAATATTCCTAGAAATAATCTGTTCACTGATTTAGCCCTTTGTCTGTTTGGGAGGCATTCATAGGCCAAGTACAATTTGCACAAATGCTGTTCACATTTATCTGGCAAGCATTGAATGTGAACATGTTTCAGCCCCAATTGTTCAAAAACTGTTAGCTGTGAGTCTCTGATACATAAAATTCCATATTTAAGCTGACTGTGTTACCTAATAAAATGGCTTTCCACTCCCTGAATGGATAACCAGTATCTTTAGTAAACTGAAGGAGGCCTTGACTTTTTCACTGGTGTTTGCCTTAGGGAAGAATATGGGAGCTTTTAGGCACAGGCAGCAGCAGAAAACCAGACAAAGACTTATAGGTTTTTTTTTAAAAAAAAACTTCTACTTTTCACAGGAATCTTATATTCTGGTAAAGTAGATAGACCCTACTTTTAAATATACTTAAGTTTCTTGAGTGTGGGAGAGAATAATTCATAAACCATTGGAAGCAAGATGTATTGGATGTTTACATATGGCATCCTGTTGGTGAAAGGCAGTGCTACATATCCTCTCTGCCTCATTTGTTTAATAGGTTCGTGCCTGGCCTCTGGCCAGGGGTTTTCAGAAAACTGCCCCACTGCAGTATTAATGGGACAGTCTTCCAATATTGTTATGTATAGCCTAGGACTCTTACTATGAACATAGTTTCCATACATATCAAATGCATTTACTGGCCTCTACTTTTCTGTCTTGCACCCTCTCATTTCCTCTTTGTTTTCCTCATTCATGATCATATATGTGATGTGATTTGATATATTTTTTGCAAACAGCTCTTGCTTTCTCTTTTCACTGTCCCCTATCCTTTTGTCCCCTCAGTCCCAAACAGAGAAACAGGCCAGATTTACACCTTACACGCCCCGAGGCACAGCATCTTCAGCGCCCTCCCTGCCTACAGCTGACCTTGGTGTTTTCCATAAAAAAAATATGAAACTTTTCACCCACTTTTAACTTTTAGGTGCCCCTAGAACGCTAGCGTTCCTAGGCACATGCCTACTGTGTCTATTTGGAAATTTGGCACTGACTGAGCCTGGGCCTTGTGGGTGTTCTCTAAAGTGTGTGTGTGTGTGGGGCGGGGGGGCTACACTTGTGAGTTAGAGAGCATTAAAGCAGCTCTGGGTGCCCTAACTCCTGACGTGTCCACATTGGCAAGGCACGTAGAGTGCCCGGACTCAATGGCTGGAGTGCCCCTGGTAATCCACCTCCACGAGAAGCATAATGCTTGCTGCGCCTCGGCTGGAGCTCTGTGGCATCAGTGTGGATGCCCTGGTCTTTTAATGCGCTCTGATCGGCTTCCAGAAGTGTCCCACAAGGCCTGTTCTAGCCACTCTGGTCATCACTTTGAACTCTACTGCCCTCAGGTGACCAACCATCAGACCTGCCCTTTACATTCTCTGGGAATTTTGAAAATCCCCTTCCAGTTTGCTCAGTGAGGTGTGGAGTGCTTACAGTGCATCTTTCCAGGTGACCATGCCTCCACGCGCCAGGTGATCCCCAGTATGGAGCAATGGCGAGGTGCTGAACCCCCCACCTGTTTGGGAGGAGGAAGCTGTCCAGACCCAACTGTGCTCCAGCCATAGGAATTATGATACCTTCGGGCAGATATCAAGGGACATGATGGAAAGGGGCCATGACTGGGACGCGCTGCAGTGCAGGGTTAAAGTGAAGGAGCTGCAGAACACGTACTGCAAAGCGCACGAAGCAAACAGCCACTCTGGTGCTGCCCTCGTGACCTGACGTTTCTACAAAGAGCTGGACGCAATACTTGGGAGCAACCCCACCTCCACTCCGAAGGCCACCATGGACACTTCAAAAGCCCAGTTCAACAAGGCAGGAGAAGGAGGAAATCAGGAGCAAGGGTGCTGAACAGGAGGGAGACAGCCCGGCATCCCTAGATGCATGCAGCCAGGAGCTGTTTTCAAGCCAGGAGGAAGGTAGCCAGTCGCAGTGGACGGTGCTTGGGGAAGAACAAACACCAGAGAAGGGGCCCAGTAAGCAGCTTTTGTTTTGGGAAGGAGGTTGTTCGGTGCGGGCTCTTGGGGAAAGGAGGGTTAGGGCTGCATACATATTTACTCCCGATGAGTCGAAAGAATAGTAAATATGGCAGGCAACCAGCTTGGCTTAATGGTGAAATCCTAGCAGGTCTTAAACATAAAAAAGAAGCTCACAAGAAGTGGAATGTTGGACATATGACCAGGGAAGAGTATAAAAATATTGCTCGGGCATGTAGGAATGAAATCAGGAGGGCCAAATCGCACCTGGAGCTGCAGCTAGCAAGAGATGTCAAGAGTAACAAGAAGGGTTTCTTCAGGTATGTTGGCAACAAGAAGAAAGCCAAGGAAAGTGTGGGCCCCTTACTGAATGAGGGAGGCAACCTAGTGACAGAGGATGTGGAAAAAGCTAATGTGCTCAATGCTTTTTTTGCCTCTGTCTTCACTAACAAGGACAGCTCCCAGACTGCTGCGCTGGGCATCGCAACATGGGGAGTAGATGGCCAGCCCTCTGTGGAGAAAGAGGTAGTTAGGGACTATTTAGAAAGGCTGGACGTGCACAAGTCCATGGGGCCGGACGAGTTGCATCCGAGAGTGCTAAAGGAATTGGCGGATGTGATTGCAGAGCCATTGGCCATTATCTTTGAAAACTCGTGGCGAACGGGGGAAGTCCCGGATGACTGGAAAAAGGCTAATGTAGTGCCAATCTTTAAAAAAGGGAAGAAGGAGGATCCTGGGAACTACAGGCCGGTCAGCCTCACCTTAGTCCCCGGAAAAATCATGGAGCAGGTCCTCAAGGAATCAATCCTGAAGCACTTACACGAGAGTAAAGTGATCAGGAACAGTCAGCATGGATTCACCAAGGGAAGGTCATGCCTG
This sequence comes from Natator depressus, assembly GCF_965152275.1. Lineage (NCBI taxonomy): Eukaryota > Metazoa > Chordata > Testudines > Cheloniidae > Natator > Natator depressus. The sequence goes on from NC_134238.1 coordinate 52,845,600, forward strand.
ACTAATCTAATCGCCTTCTGTGATGAGATTACTGATTCTGTGGATGAAGGGAAAGCAGTGGATGTATTGTTTCTTGACTTTAGCAAAGCTTTTGACACGGTCTCCCACAGTATTCTTGTCAGCAAGTTAAAGAAGTATGGGCTGGATGAATGTAGTATAAGGTGGGTAGAAAGTTGGCTAGATTGTCAGGCTCAACGGGTAGTGATCAATGGCTCCATGTCTAGTTGGCAGCCGGTGTCAAGTGGAGTGCCCCAGGGGTCGGTCCTGTGGCCAGTTTTGTTCAATATCTTCATAAATGATCTGGAGGATGGTGTGGATTGCACTCTCAGCAAATTTGCGGATGATACTAAACTGGGAGGAGTGGTAGATACGTTGGAGGGCAGAGATAGGATACAGAGGGACCTAGACAAATTGGAGGATTGGGCCAAAAGAAACCTGATGAGGTTCAATAAGGATAAGTGCAGGGTCCTGCACTTAGGACGGAAGAACCCAATGCACAGCTGCAGACTAGGGACCGAATGGCTAGGCAGCAGTTCTGCGGAAAAGGACCTAGGGGTTACAGTGGACGAGAAGCTGGATATGAGTCAGCAGTGTGCCCTTGTTGCCAAGAAGGCCAATGGCATTTTGGGATGTATAAGTAGGGGCATAGCGAGCAGATCGAGGGACGTGATCGTTCCCCTCTATTCGACATTGGTGAGGCCTCATCTGGAGTACTGTGTCCAGTTTTGGGCCCCACACTACAAGAAGGATGTGGATAAATTGGAGAGAGTCCAGCGAAGGGCAACAAAAATGATTAGGGGTCTGGAACACATGACTTATGAGGAGAGGCTGAGGGAACTGGGATTGTTTAGTCCGCAGAAGAGAAGAATGAGGGGGGATTTGATAGCTGCTTTCAACTACCTGAGAGATGGTTCCAAAGAGGATGGTTCTAGACTATTCTCAGTGGTAGAAGATGACAGGACAAGGAGTAATGGTCTCAAGTTGCAGTGGGGGAGGTTTAGGTTGGATATTAGGAAAAACTTTTTCACTAGGAGGGTGGTGAAACACTGGAATGCGTTACCTAGGGAGGTGGTGGAATCTCCTTCCTTAGAAGTTTTTAAGGTCAGGCTTGACAAAGCCCTGGCTGGGATGATTTAATTGGGGATTGGTCCTGCTTTGAGCAGGGGGTTGGACTAGATGACCTCCTGAGGTCCCTTCCAACCCTGATATTCTATGATTCTATGATTCTATGATTCATGCCTAGATGCAGAATAGGGCATTGATGTGCTCTCTCACATCGCGGTAATCGGTCTTAGTGAACTCTTCAAAGAACTCTTCATGCAGAAGCTGGGCAATCCACTTGTGCTGGTTGCTTGCCAGAGCTACTGTGCTCCTTGTCCCAGTAAGGCTAACATGTCCGGGCCAGTGTGCCGTGAGGGGCAGGGGGACGATTGCTGCACACAGGCAAGCTGCATATGGGCCAGGGCAGAAGCCACATTGTAGCAGAAGACTCTCCCTTGCTTCCCAGGTCACCCTCAGCAGCAAGATATCTTCCAGGACGAACTCCTGTGGAAAATGTGGGGGCAGTATTCAGTATAGGGGTCCCCTGCAGTTGTTGGCTCTCCCCAAGGCACAGAACCCAAGAGGACAGTATGGCCGTGAAACAATCAGTCCCCCTTGCGATTTTGGGGCTCCTGTGGGTTATGTGCGCTTGCTTTGGGACGGGCAATTTCTGCTATTGTGTACACTGTGCTTGTCTTTAAGTACGGCTGAATCATTGCTCTGTCTGGTGTGAACAATGCTGCCTCTGTTAAGTGTTGCATTTTGGCTTTACAGATGCAACCTTGAGTTCCCAGTTGTCCTTGTTATCAATGGCCAAAAGACGCTAAAGAATCTGGAAGCGTACTCGAAAAAGCAAAGAGGACATGCTGCATGAAGTGATGCAGCAGTCCATTAATAAAAAGAAAAGGAGGACTTGTGGCATCTTAGAGACTAACCAATTTATTTGAGCATGAGCTTTCGTGAGCTACAGCTCACTTCATCGGATGCATACTGTGGAAATTGCAGAAGATATTATATAATGTCTTCTGCAATTTCCACAGTATGCATCCGATGAAGTGAGTTGTAGCTCACGAAAGCTCATGCTCAAATAAATTGGTTAGTCTCTAAGGTGCCACAAGTCCTCCTTTTCTTTTTGCGAATACAGACTAACACGGCTGTTACTCTGAAACCAGTCCATTAATGAAAGTCAAAAAGTGCAGGAGTGGCGGGAGAGTGAAAGGAGGGTCCGCCAGCAGAATGCAGATCACCAGCACCAAAGCACGGAGTGGCTGCTAAGCATCATGGAGCGCCAAGCAGAGTTGATACAGGTGCTCGTAGCAATGCAGGCGGAGCACTTCTGTGCCCCCCCAGCCCCGCAGCCCTTGTCCCAAAACTCTTTCCTTTGTGCCCCCATGTCACCACCAACCCACTTTCCCCAACATCCGGGTTCTTATCACCACCAGCTGCCTCCAGCACCAGTGGTATCACCACCCCGCCCTGCAAACTACGACCCTTACCCACTGCACTCAACCCCCATCACCATGAATTTTAGCCAGCCTGAAGTGCAGCACTCATTGCATGGCACTCCAGACAGGAAGGCTGAGAAGGATAACAGGACATACACAAATCTGTGCTTGTCCTGTTCCTCACCACACCCCCTTCTCTTGACCCACACAGCACAGATGTGTCATGCCCTTTTTGTTTCCCAAGAAGTTGTGTTTCTTTTTAATAAATGTTTTTTTGGGGGCTTTGAAAACATTCTTTATTATTGCATTAAGTAAAAGATACCGTAGCCCAGGAAAGCAAGAGGCACTGCAAGTCAGTGCATCATACGTAGCAAACACAGATTCCTACTAATATTGGAACCATTGCACTTCACTCCCGTGCAGGGCACCAAACATTAGTGGTGGCTTTCAGCCTCAAATTGCTCTCTCAAGGCACCCTTAATCCTTGCAGCCCCGCGCTGGGCCCCTCTAATAGCCCTGCTCTCTGGCTGTTCAAATTCAGCCTCCAGGTGTTGAACCTCCGAGGTCCATGCCTGAGTGAATCTTTCACCCTTCACAAATGGAGTGTTCAGCACACAGATATAACTGTGGGGATGTTGTCATCGGCCAGGTCCAGCTTCTCATACAGACAGCACCAGCGGCCCTTTAAATGGCCAAAAGCACACTCCACAGTCATTCTGCACCGACTCAGCCTGTTGTTGAACTTCTCCTTGCTGCTTTCAAGGCTCCCTGTGTAGAGTTTCATGAGCCACGGCATTAAAGGGTAAACGGGATCTCCAAGGATCACAATGGGCATTTCGACTTCCCCTACAGTGATCTTCTGGTCTGGGAAGAAAGTCCCGGCTTGCAGCTTCCTGAACAGGCCTGTGTTCCAAAAGATGCATGTGTCATGCACCTTTCCGGACCAGCCTGCGTTAATGTCAATGAAACACCCACAGTGATCCACAAACGCCTGGAGGACCATAGAGAAATACCCCTCCGATTAACATACTCAGAGACTAGGTGAGCTGGTGCCAGAATTGGAATATGCATCCCATCTATCACCCCTCCACAGTTAGGGAAACCCATTTGTGCAAAGCCAGCCACAATGTCATGCATGTTACCTAGAGTCACGGTTCTTCTGAGCAGGATCCGATTAATGGCCCTGCAAACTTGCATCAACACGATTCCAACGGTCGACTTTCCCACTCCAAATTGGTTAGCGACCGATCGGCAGCTGTCTGGAGTTGCCAGCTTCCATATTGCAATAGCCACCCGCTTCTCCACCGTCAGGACAGCTCTCAATCTCGTGTCCTTGCGCTGCAGGGTGGGTGCGAGCTCAACACACAGTCCCATGAAAGTGGCTTTTCTCATCCGAAAGTTCTGCAGCCACTGCTCATCATCCCAGATTTGCATGACGATGTGATCCTACCACTCAGTGCTTGTTTCCCGAGCCCCAAAGCGGTGTTCCACGGTGGTGAGCATGTCCATGAATGCCACAAGCAATCTCGTGTTGTATGCGTTATAGGAGTCGACATCATCCTTGGACTTCTCAATGTGAGTTTGTAGCTTAAAGAGTAACTTGACTGCAATTTGTGACATGCTGTCGAGATCTATCAGCATATTCCTCAGCAGTTTGGGATCCATTCCCGCAAAGCGAAAGGGAAGACAGAGTGCGCAGTACAAAAACCGTTGAAAGATTGTGCCAAATGTGGACGGAAGCACAGGGATTGCTGGGATGCGAACCGATGCATCACGGGGCTTTGGGACAGGACCCAGAATGCCCCGCACCTTCCCACCCCCTTCACACAAGCCACAGCGCCAGAATGGGAAGAGGTTCTCTGTGGGATAGCTGCCCATAATGCACTGCTTCCAATGTCGCTGCAAGTGCTGCAAATGTGGCCACACCAGTGCGGTTGCAGCTGACAGTGTGAACACACTGCAGCGCTTTCCCTGATGCAGTCTCCAAGGGCTGGTTTAACTCACAGCGCTCTACATCTGCAAGTGTAGCCATGCCCTAAGACATGCTTTAAACCTGAACTAGCTGCTCTTCAAAAGGTATGGGATGATGTTCAAGTGCTGCTGAAACTCAAGCCAGGACTGTTCTACACTGGGAACTTACATCAGCATAGCTACATTTCAAAGGAATGTGAAAAAATCCAAACCCTAGAGACACAGCTATGCTGACCTATCCCCTGGCATAGGCAGTGCTAGGCTGAGTGAAGAATTTGTCCATAGACCTAGCTACCACCTCTCAATGGATTAACTACAGTGCCAGCGGAACCCCTCCTGTCATTGTAATGTCTACACTGATGCGCTACAGTGATGCAGCTGCAGCCATACATTTTAGTGTCACCACACTCCTTGTAACGCAGTGAGGATGCAGCTACAGGCTATAAACAGAAGTTAGCACAACTCCTCAGCTGCTAATCCAATCACTCTCTACTGCTAATCAACTCAGTCAGCTTAGCTGGAGTGTTTTGTTTCACAGCATGGCTGTCCTCCCTTGAGCTAGGATAACTCAAGCCGGGGAAATCAAGCTCACTGTTAGAGTGTATGTAAGCAGAGTCAGGATGGGCTCCACCCTGACATCTGGTGGTGAGGTGTGGCAAGTAGTGGAAAAGAACTTCAGGGGCTGATCTCAATTTGCATAGGCACACCCACCCCGCCTAGAATGAGGCCATAACTGCCCAAATGGTCACTTTGGCTGTTGTGGGATCCCCAGTGTCTTTGTTATTGGGGCGGGAAGAGTAAATTGTTATTACCCTGATTATGGGAACTGTGCTTGGAACTGTACTTGGCCTTTTGTTATGATGGAGGGACTCACCATCAACTGAGTAGCACTCGCTAGGCAAGGGACATGGGTTCCAAAACTCTGTGAAGGGAGAGAGACTTGAGACAGGTATTAGTACCTGGTGGTGTGGGCCCCTTTGTGAGGGCCTGAAGCACCAATTGCACCTCTGTCTCTCTCCACTGTGGAATGTCAGAGCTAATTTTGGGTCTATTAAGAGTCTTGCTACAGGTACTGTGCTGCATTCACTTTGGCCTTATGGTGCACCAGCACTAAGGTCCCCACTACTATGAGCTGAAATCACTGAGAGCTGAAATCACTGAGCACTGTGTCAAGTAGTGGGGAGCCGGAAGATCTAGAGTGCAGTGGTGCTGTTCGTGAGATGGCGAGCTGTGCAGAGCGGAGCCGTTTGCGAGACGGCTAGCTGAGCAGAGCTGTTCGTGGGACAGCGGTGTGTTCGCGAGATGGTGAGCTGAGCAGAGCTGTTCGTGGGACAGCGAGCTGTGCAGAGTGGAGCCGTTCGTGAGACAGCGGTGTGATCGTGAGACGGCGAGCTGAGCCGAGCTGTTCGTGAGATGGCGAGCTGTGCCGAGCGGAGCCGGTCGTGGTGGAGCGGAGCCGTTCGTGAGACGGCGAGCTGAGCAGAGCTGTTCGTGAGACGGCGAGCTGAGCAGAGGGAGCCGGTCGTGGTGGAGCGGAGCCGTTCGTGAGACAGCGGTGTGTTCGTGAGACGGCGAGCTGAGCCGAGCTGTTCGTGAGACTGCGAGCTGTGCCGAGCGGAGCCGGTCGTGGTGGAGCGGAGCCGTTCGTGAGACGGCAAGCTGAGCAGAGCTGTTCGTGAGATGGCGAGCTGTGCAGAGTGGAGCCGGTCGTGGTGGAGCGGAGCTGTTCGTGAGACAACGTAGCAGAGCAGAGCCCTGTGGGGCAGTCAGCTTCAGGACACGTAAGGTACCCCTTACCTCTTTCCCCCACACACAGGCACATTTTAGCCAGACTGGGGAGTAACACTCTGCAGATGAACTTTTGAATTCTGGGGCTGGACTTTTTGGATTTTGGGTGATTTGAGGATTGCTGGACTCAAGAGACATTTGGGTTCTGGGACTCAAGAACCCGAGGGAAAGGATGTGGCCCAATTTTCTGGGGTGGGTCTTTGCTCATGGTTTGGTTAATGAACACTAGTTGTGGTGTTTTCCCAATTTAATGCTGATGTCGTTTACCTCATGTTATTAAAGATTCTCTACTACACCGAGACTCCGTGCTTGCGAGAGGGGAAGTATTGCCTCTTCGAGGCGCCCAGGGGGTGTGTAAGATTTTCCCAGGTCACTGGGTGGGGGCTCGAGCCAGTTTTGTATTTGCTTTGATGAGAGGGAACCCCTGTGTACTGAACCCGGCCCTTGCTGCTATCAACTTGGCCTGGCAGAAGGGTTTCATGTACATACACTCTAAGGGCTTGTCTACCCTGGCAATTTACAGTGCTGCAACTTTCTCCCTCAGGGTGTGTGAAAAAACACAGCACAGCAAGTTTCAGCACTTTAAAGCACCAGTATAGACAGTGCACCAGGGCTGGTAGCTCTGCTCCCAGCGCTGGTAGCTCTTTTCCCAGTGCTGGTAGCTCTGCCCCTCGTGGAGATGTTTTTTTTAGAGCATTGGGAGAGCTCTCTCATGTTAAAGCACTTCCGTGGCAGCATTTTAGCATTGCCAGTGTAGACTAGCCCTAAGTTTGAGGCTTGTAAATCCATACTATCTTGAAGTCAGATTATCTGAAACAAAAGAAAGTTTTCCCCCCAAAATTTGCTTTACAATATCAAGAAAACTCTCCAATTCTGTCAACTTTTTTACTATTTTTAATTTGTCAGTTAAATACATTGTTATGCACTGCATTGCCTAGCAATGAACTAGAAAATATGTTTAGGTTTGTTTCATGTGTCCACACGAAATATTACATGTGGAAGGCAAAATCTCTAACAATTTGCATCAGTGCCAACTAATGAGGATACATACACTTTCAGACAAGCAAACTTTTCAATTATTGTTGGTCAAGCCTCAAATCTCCAGCTGTTGACTTGAAAATAAAATGATTAACTATGCTCCATGCAACTGAAGATAGCAATTCATTCCATTACTGTCTGAAAAACTACCTATTTGCTGACATGTTCCAACATTAAATGTCTTTTGTGCGGATGTAGCATATCCGCAAATAGCAGCACATTATTTTATTATTGTACTGGTCAACACTCTTCATGTGTGTGTAAATAATGTCTATCAGAACTAATCAGGTACAAAGAAATTGGATGCCGTGGTCTGCTTCTCTATAGTGCCATTACTGCTAAAAGTCTATCAGTGTTTCCATTATAAAATCCTATCATCATAGGTTTATAACACGGTCATAAAATGCAGTGTTGGCTATTATTTGGCCTACTAGGTTTTTGCTGAGGAGAAAGTGTAAATGTGAGATTAGGCCATTCTTAAATTGTATGAGCATTAAAAAAAAATGGAAATTGGAGGTTCTTAGTAGTTTTCAGTGCTCCTGATGCCTAGAGATGACTGTTTTCTTTTGTTTTCTTTTGATTTAATTGACTTAATGTTTATAAAAGTTGCCACAGGGCGGATGCACCTGGATTCTGAGGTGTTTTCTATCAATGAAGCAAGTGCAGGATGGGCATCATCAGAATGTTCTCCACTGACCAAAGGTGAAAGTAAGCCAGTACATCCTGATACGGCGTATCGGCAAGACCCAGTGAACCATACTGGGGCAGCCTGGCTTCCCCAGGGGGCAATTTAAAGGGCCTGGAGCTCCCAGCAGTGGCTGGAGCCCCAGGCCCTTTAAATTGCCTCCAGAGCCCCGCTGCTGGAGCTCTGGGGTAGCAGCTGCGGGGCTCCGGTGGCTATTTAAAGGGCCTGGGGCTCCCCTGCTTCTAACGCCCTGGCCCTTTAAATAGCTGCCGGAGCCCCACTGCCGCTACTCCAGGGCTCAAGGGGCTATTTAAAGGACCTGGGTGGTAAAAGCAGGGGAGCCCCAGGCACTTTAAATAGGCCCTGGAACCCCGGGCTGCTGCTGCTACCCGGGGGTGTGGGGGGAGAGGAGAAGGAGAAAGAGAAGGAGAAGTGGGGGGCACTTACCTTACAGGGTGGGCTGGGGCTGGCTCTGACCCCCCTCCGCCCCGTCCCTTCCACCCCAGGCCCCGCCCCTTCCGGGGGCCAGAGCTGGCCCCCGCGTACCGGTAAGTCACTCGACTTACTTTCACCGCTGCCACTGACCCACCAATGCATCATAATCCTGCCCTGGAAGAACACACTTCTAGGGTTAACTAAAAGTTTAGTCTCTATAGCTCACACTGTCTAGAGAAATCATGTGGTAATCTGGGCTGACTGTAAATAATCATGGAGGAACAGACATTGCCCGTGTAAGAAAATGAGAACAAAGTTTACCATTGTCCCCTTATTAAAAAGGAAAAGAAGGGAGTGAAATAAAATTCAGTGTCAAAACTTGCTTAAGAGTGCTAAGTAACTAATAAAGGAATTTAATCTCAACTGAGAGGAATAGCTGAAGACTATGTAAAACCAAATGAGGACATCTTAGTCTGGTCAGATAAATGAAAACTTCAAACCTGATTCTCTTCCCACTGAAGTCAATGGCAAAACTCCAACTACCTTTAATGGATGAAGGGTTGGACACAGAATGTGTAGTAGAGAGGACCCAGCATGTAGACAGTTGGTGTGATAAAACATTTGAGCTCCAGGTCAGGCAAACTCAATAAGAAGCAATAAAAACTCTAAAGGGACTCCAGGAAAAAAAGGTAATCTGTAAGCACTCAAGTCTACGAAGATTTTAAGGTTCTGAGTGTTTCTCGGATTTCCTCAAACTGTTAAAAGACACTACTAATTCAGTGCAAAGCCAGAGAACATGATTAAATGTGCCCAGTAAAGAGGCTGTGTAAGGCTAAAGAAGCAGCAAAGGCCTGTAAGATGTAACTTAGATTTTAAGATGACACAATCCAACAATTGAAAGGATGAGATAAGAGAGACCAAGATAAAACTGGGAATTCTAGATACCATCCCGGAGATTCTTCTTTAAGAATATTTCTGACAATGACCACCTGGAGATCAGTGAGAGAAAGAGGATTGCAGTAACAGGTCTGGGAGATCAGCTGAAATGGGATAGTCTTGATTTTTGTTTTGTACACCTAGCCTGACACACACATCTCAGAACTTGCTTGCCAACTACCTAGTGGTTAGGGCACTAGCCTAGGACTTGGGACACCTTACTCGACCAGAGACTTCCTACGTTTCCTTGGAAAACATAAGAATGGCCATACTGGGTCAGACCATAGGTCCATCCAGCCCAGTATCCTGTCTACCAACAGTGGCCAATGCCTGGTGCCCCAGAGGGAGCGAACCTAACAGGTAATGATCAAGTGATCTCTCTCCTGCCATCCATCTCCACTCTGTGACAAACAGAGGCTAGGGACACCATTCCTTACCCATCCTGGCTAATAGCCATTAATGGACTTAACCTCCATGAATGTATCCAGTTCTCTTTTAAACCCTGTTATAGTCCCAGCCTTCACAACCTCCTCCGGCAAGGAGTTCCACAGGTTGACTGTGCGCTGAATGAAGAAGAACTTCCTTTTATTTGTTTTAAACCTGCTACCCATTAATTTCATTTGGTGGCCCCTAGTTCTTATATTATGGGAACAAGTAAATAACTTTTCCCTATTCACTTTCTCCACACCACTCATGATTTTATATACCTCTATCATATCCCCCCTTAGTCTCCTCTTTTCCGAGCTGAAAAGTCCTAGCCTCTTTAATCTCTCCTCATAGGGGACCCATTCCAAACCCCTAATCATTTTAGTTGCCCTTTTCTGAACCTTTTCTAATGCCAGTATATCTTTCTTGAGATGAGGGGACCACATCTGTACATAGTATTCAAGATGTGGGTGTACCATGGATTTATATAAAGGCAATAAGATATTCTCCGTCTTATTCTCTTTCCCTTTTTTAATGATCCCTAACATCCCGTTTGTTTTTTTGACTGCTGCTGCACACTGTGTGGTTGTCTTCAGAGAACTATCCACAATAACTCCAAGATCTTTCTCCTGATTAGTTGTAGCTAAATTAGCCCCCATCATATTGTATGTACAGTTGGGGTTATTCTTTCCAATGTGCATTACTTTACATTTATCCACATTAAATTTCATTTGCCATTTTGTTGCCCAATCACTTAGTTTTGTGAGATCTTTTTGAAGTTCTTCACAGTCTGCTTTGGTCTTAACTATCTTGAGCAGTTTAGTATCATCTACAAACTTTGCCACCTCACTTTTTACCCCTTTTTCCAGATCATTTATGAATAAGTTGAATAGGATTGGTCTTAGGACTGACCCTTGGGGAACACCACTAGTTACCCCTCTCCATTCTGAAAATTTATCATTTATTCCTACCCTTTGTTCCCTGTCTTTTAACCAGTTCTCAATCCATGAAAGGATCTTTCCTCTTATCCCATGACAACCTAATTTACGTAAGAGCCTTTGGTGAGGGACCTTGTCAAAGGCTTTCTGGAAATCTAAGTACACTATGTCCACTGGATCCCCCTTGTCCACATGTTTGTTGACCCCCTCAAAGAACTCTAATAGATTAGTAAGACATGATCTCCCTTTACAGAAATGATGTTGACTTTTGTGCAACAATTTATGTTCTTCTATGTGTCTGACAATTTTATTCTTTACTATTGTTTCAACTAATTTGCCCGGTACTGACGTTAGACTTACCTGTCTGTAATTGCCAGGATCACCTCTAGAGCCCTTCTTAAATATTGGTGTTACATTAGCTATCTTCCAGTCATTGGGTACAAAAGCTGATTTAAAGGACAGGTTACAACGATAGTTAATAGTTCTGCAATTTCACTTTTGAGTTCTTTCAGAACTCTTGGGTGAATGCCATCTGGTCCCGGTGACTTGTTACTGTTAAGTTTCTCAATTAATTCCAAAACCTCCTCTAGTGACACTTCAGTCTGAGACAATTCCTCAGATTTGTCACCTACAAAAGATGGCTCAGGTTTGGGAATCTCCCTAACACCTAATCTCTCAGGTGTGAAGACTGAAACAAAGAATTCATTTAGTTTCTCTGCGATGACTTTATCGTCCTTAAGTGCTCCTTTTGCATCGCTATCATCCAGGGGCCCCACTGGTTGTTTAGCAGGCTTCCTGCTTCTGATGTACTTAAAAAACATTTTGTTATTATCTTTTGAGCTAGCTGTTCTTCAGACTCCTTTTTGGCTTTTCTTATTACATTTTTACATTTAATTTGGCAGTGTTTATACTCCTTTTTATTTACCTCACTAGGATTTGACTTCCACTTTTTAAAAGCTGCCTTTTTATCTCTCACTGCTTCTTTTACATGGTTGTTAAGCCACAGTGGCTCTTTTTTAGTAGTTTTACTGTGTTTTTTAATTTGGGGTATACATTTAAGTTGAGCCTCTATTATGGTGTCTTTGAAAATTGTCCACGCAGCTTGCAGGGATTTCACTCTAGATACTATACCTTTTAATTTCTGTTTAACTAACCTCCTCATTTTTTCATAGTTCCCTTTTCTGAAATTAAATGCCACAGTGTTGGGCTGTTGAGGTGTTCTTCCCACCACAGGAATGTTAAATGTTATTATATTATGGTCACTATTTCCAAGAGGTCCTGTTATAGTTACCTCTTGGACCAGATCCTGAGATCCACTCAGGACTAGATTGAGAGTTGCCTCTCCCCTTGTCGGTTCCTGTACCAGTCACTTAGCCTCTCTGTACCTCAATTCCCCATTTGTAAAATAGGGTAATAGTACTTCCCTACCTTACAGACATGTGGAGGATAAATACATTAAAGATTGTGAGGCACTCAAATACTATGGTGATGGGGCCATGTACATTCCATAGCTGGATAGATAGATGACATTCAAATTGCAGATAAAACAACTCCATTTTAGAATTTTTGCAAAGCAATATAATTATTTACCTTGTAAATCAATACTCCTATACAGTTTTAAAGATTTTAAATCTTATATTTTGCAATAGATTGCTATGAAAAGGAGTGGGAAACCACTTCCCCCCAGCCCATATAGAACAGAATTCTGCCTTACATATCCCGTGGGTGGTTGGGGAAACAAAGTAAGAGTATGCCATGTTGGAAGGACACTGATTGAAGGGTTGATTACTTAGAAATAACAGACAGATTTTCATGTTCTTAGCCTGAAAAAATTATTAATGTGAATAATATTATCTAGCAGGCACAGGAGGTATTAGCTGTGGGTGAATGGTTTGAGTAGTCTCTGAACTTCTTGTGTTTATGGTGAAGCAGACTCACTTGCTAAGTCTATTATTGAGACAAGGAGGATGAGGTAATATCTGTAATTGGACCAATTTCTGTTGCTGAGTTTGTTCAATAAAAGATATTATCTCACTACCTTGTCTCTCTAATATCTTTGGATCGACACAGCTACAACTACATTGCTGAGTCTACCATCACCAAGCACTGGACATCATAGATAATTCTTTGTCTCTCAGGGGCTTGGAGTAAATCAACATTTTCGACTCGGACACATTTCATGGAATCTTTTCCCCTTTGTTTCTTTTTCCCATAGTTCTGTCCATTCCTCTCAACCGATCTTTAATTAGATTTTTAAACTTAAGTTTACTTGAAGGGATCTCTACATGAACGTGCTAGTTTTTAAGAGCATTTTTTGCCACTTTGTCTGCCGCCTTATTTGTCCACTACCACTGCTGTGCTGCGATCCATGCTATTACTATGATAACTTTCAACTTTGTCCACTCTGTTGTTAACAGTAATATTCCATTAAGTATATCATTTCTGCTATCCAAAATGACATGATTGCCAGCAGTCCTGCAAGGAATCAGACAGGGTGACTATGGTGGCTGGCTTCACATCTATGATGCACTTTAATGCCAGCATTATCGGCTTAAGTGCTGGTCTGCTCATTCTTCCAGCCAATCAGGTGGCACAGCCAATCAGGCAGCCTACTACAGGCCAGCTGTGCTTGTTAGGTTGCCTGGAGACTAACTCTGCTGCCGGGCCTGATTCCTGACAACCAGGGCTTCTATATGCTATGGAAATTCAAATAATGCATAATAATATTATCTATTACTATTAACTATTCCACTACCGGAATAGAATTTCCAGTTTTGGTGTCCACAGTTTAAGAAGGATATTGATAAACTGGAAAGGGTTCAGAGAAGAATCACCAGAATGATTAAAGGATTGGAAAACTTGTTTCACAGTGAAAGATTCTCAGAGCTCACTCTGTTTCACTTCGTTTAAGAAAGAGAAGGTTAAAGTGATTTGAGCACAGTCTATAAATTCCTACATGTGGAACAAAAATTTGATAATGTGCTCTTAATCTAGCAGACAGAAGTGTAACAAGATCCAGTTGCTGGAAGCTGAAGCTAGAGAAATTCAGACTGGTAATAAGATGCAAATTTTTAACAGTGAGGGTAATTAACTACTGGAACAATTTACCCAGGCTTGTGGCGGCAATTTTTAAATGAAGATTGGATGTTTTTGTAAAAGACGTGTGTGACAGACTGACAATATCTTGCAACATCCTAGACAAACCTTATAGAATTAAAATAAAGGTATTGAATTAAGTCAAACCTAATTGAATTAGATTTAATACCTTTGGAGTTCATTGCATTAAAAATGCAATTGTGTATGTGTTATTATAGAATTGTATGCAACTCCTCTGGAAGTAGGATGTGTGAATGCTAATGTAATTCCTTTGTTTATCAGAACCCTTTGAAGTCAAACCCTGGTGAGGTCTGTGTATACTAGTTCAAACTAGATGCTCCTGGGACAAACAAAGAAGGATTTTTGGATGAACAGCCTGGTTTTAAACAGTCTCAGGGCCTTTGTCCTGATCCAGCAAACAGCCAAGACTGCTGGTCCACTGAGAACCCAATCCTAGGCAAGGTTTGGAAAGACAGGAGCTAGTGAGGCCCCATAAGACGGGGTGCTTTTTCTGAGCAGAAGCTATGATGAGCTTGAAACCACAACCCCTGAGTGGGGTATTGATGGCCTGCTCCTCCCAGAGTCCATGCTAGGGTTGGGTGACCTCTGGTAAACTTATTAGCACATGTGTAGTTTCTTTTATTGTTTTAATATGTTTTCTCTGTAGTGCTTTTACCTTGAGAATAAAATAACCATGCATAAAAGTGTGTGGTAGCTGTAACTGTGGGCAGTCACACAGTTAATCATCTCTGAAAAGAAAGAAAGCGGGCAGCCTGTCTCTGCTGAGGATATCACAATATATTGAGGGCACTGTGCAGTCTGGAAATACCCCTGTTAGAAAGGAGTGAGATGCGGGTCTCCCCCCAAGAAAGGCCACGTCTAGGGAGCCTGAAGCCTTGCTGAACCACTAAGGGGAAATACAGGTGTAGTTGCTCTGAACTGTGACAACATTCTCTACTTCAAACAGAAATTAATTGAGGGAAGTCCTGTGGCTTGTGTTATACAGGTCAGACTTGATAATCTGGTTTTATAATCTATGAATAACGGCAATCACCTATGTTGAAATAATCTGAGTAGATTAAATAAAATCCAATGGCAGGAAGACAATGTAGTGATTGTAAATTGTTGAAGTCCAGAGCTTATTTCAGATTAGAACTGTCCAAATTAATCATGTGAATAAATTATTCAAGAAATTTAGCCTTTCTTCCTCTTTGTGTATCACTTGCAAACTGTGAATAGTGTGCAGTTCATTGATATAATTAAACTTAATAGACTCAATAGAAGTAATTGTGATCCTTCATGTTAATAATCCATATATGACTCTCTAAGCAAGCATACCCAAGACATAATGAGTAAGAATATTACTTCAATTAGTTATCAGAACATTAAGAAAATATTTTTTAAAAAAATGCTTTTATTTCAGAAGGGCTCTCCCTTAATTAAAGTGTGGGAGCTCCTTATTGAGTGCTTTGTTGGAAGTTTAGATACCGACTGGTTTTACATACATCTCCATGGATAAGCCTTTGTTGTTAGTGGATTATCAGGAATAGTGGTATTTATTATTTGGACTGACAGACTCATTTTACTCAGCCATCAGAAAGACATGATAGCTGAGAGACCTTGATTATATGACCTAAAAGTGAATGCCTTTGTAACCCATCACCAAACTTAAGCCAGCTAGTATCTATTTACAGTTGTTTTTTTCCAAAAAAACAGAGACCAAATCCTGCTCACAGAATACTCCCACTAATATCTGGAAAAAATATATGCAATTATTTTAACTTAGACCAATGCCTAATGGACTAGGATAAAAATGTATAATAGTTTGTAGTGTATGAAGCCAATATACATCCAAGTAAACTACAGTGGCAGAGGAGCTGTTATGGTTTTTCATGGTTAATAATCCATGAACCAAAATAACTGTATTTACAAGTAGGCCTTGACATGTTAGACTGTGATGACTCAGAAGGAGTAACTACACCCACTGTGTTGATAGTCCACCTATTAAGAAGTTCACAAGTAACACTAGACACAAGGGAGCTACATCAATAATTATACCAAAGAAACATTTCTGTGGCCTCAAGAACCTTGGTTCAATAGGCCTCATTGTTTCACAGCACTAATTATGACCCTGAATGTTACTAAACTACATATAAATGGCTCCCAAAGCAAACTAACACAATGACACAAAAAAGAATTAAGCATCATGGTGCTAGGAATAATGATTCCTCTCACTGAGCATTAATAACCAGCAGGGAAAATAGGACTTCAAAATTACATCAAAATCCAAATAAATGAGTGTTTGACATTGAGAACTGTAACTGTTGATTGTGAATGGTATAATTGTTCTGCTTTTGAATATAAAATAATATTTAACTTCAAACAATTCTATCTGTCTGACTAAAACTAATCCACTTTTCTCAAGGACATTTTATAACATGTGCCCCATGCTGCTTGCCATGAAGTAAATGGGAGTTTTGACATTGACTTCAGTGGAACATGAGAAGGCTTTGTATGGATTATATCATGCATTCTGAGAAGAGGAATGGAATTCTATTTTAGAGCAATTTTCACTGACACTTATCATGAAGGAAACAATTTCCAGTGTCAATAGATTAGCATGAAAATATGCTCAAGGTTTTCTCTTATTTGTTAAATTGTAACTAAAATAGTTCAGGCCTCTCCCCCCCTCCCCCCCCACCTTTTATTTATATAGGTTTCATAAAATAGCACTCCAAAGTTTTTCAGATTCCAAAGATGACAACGTTTAAAAATAAGGGGGGGGGCGGGGGAAGGAGGAACAATTCTTTATTACTTCATTATTCAATAGAGTCTAGTCAGTGTAGAATTTGGCTCAGATCCTTTGGTGAATTTTTTACATGGAAAATAACTCTAGTGATGTGTGCTATTTTAGTTGGATTTAATTCATTTGGTTTTCAAGCTTATTTGGATGGTTGGGGAATCAAGTTAGAATATGACTTAAGTTCTCACTCAAATTCAAAAAAATTCAAGGTAAAAAAAAAGTAAAGATTTATTGTGAGTTGTTTAATCTGTAATGGATTTCTATATTATTTCTATCAAGCATTCTTACAACTACAATACCCACCTGCGGAAGTGAAGAAACAGATTGACAGAGCCAGAAGAGTTCCCAGAAGTCACCTACTACAGGACAGGCCCAACAAAGAAAATAACAGAACGTCACTAGCCATCACCTTCAGCCCCCAACTAAAACTGCTCCAACGCATTATTAAGGATCTACAACCTATCCTGAAGGATGACCCAACACTCTCACAAATCTTGGGAGAAAGGCCAGTCCTTGCCTACAGACAGCCCCCCAACCTGAAGCGAATACTCACCAACAACCACATACCACACAACAGAACCACTAACCCAGGAACCTATCCTTGCAACAAAGCCCGTTGCCAACTGTGCCCACATATCTATTCAGGGGACACCATCACAGGGCCTAACAACATCAGCCACACTATCAGAGGCTCGTTCACCTGCACATCCACCAATGTGATATATGCCATCATGTGCCAGCAATGCCCCTCTGCCATGTACATTGGTCAAACTGGACAGTCTCTACGTAAAAGAATAAATGGACACAAATCAGATGTTAAGAATTATAACATTCATAAACCAGTCGGAGAACACTTCAATCTCTCTGGTCACGCAATCACAGACATGAGAGTCGCTATCTTAAAGCAAAAAAACTTCAAATCCAGACTCCAGCGAGAAACTGCTGAATTGGAATTCATTTGCAAATTGGATACTATTAATTTGGGCTTGAATAGAGACTGGGAGTGGCTAAGTCATTATGCAAGGTAGCCTATCTCCCCTTGTTTTTTTCCTACAAACCCCCCCCAAGACGTCCTGGTTAAACTTGGATTATTGCTGTGCACATTGTAAGATGAGCTATTGCCAGCAGGAGAGTGAGTTTGTGTGTGTGGTTTTTGAAGGGGGGGGTGTGTGTGTGGGGGGGGGAGTGAGAAAACCTGGATTAGTGCTGGAAATGACCCACCTTGATTATCATGCGCATTATAAAGAGAGGTTTCAAAGAGGGATGGGCTATTACCAGCAGGAGAGTGAGTTTGTATGTGTGTCTGTGGGGGAGGGAGAGGGGGGGAGGGTGAGGGTGAGGGTGAGAAAACCTGGATTTGTGCTGGAAATGGCCCTCCTTGATGATCACTTTAGATAAGCTGTTACCAGCAGGAGAGTGGGGTGGGAGGAAGTTTTGTTTCATGGTCTCTGTGTGTATATAATGTCTTCTGCAGTTTCCACGATATGCTATGCATCCGATGAAGTGAGCTGTAGCTCACGAAAGCTCATGCTCAAATAAACTGGTTAGTCTCTAAGGTGCCACAAGTACTCCTTTTCTTTTTTCTTTTTACGAATACAGACTAACACGGCTGTTACTCTGAATCCTTTTCTTTTTTCTTATATTATTTTTCTACATGGACTTGGTAATGGTCATGGAAGTGGATGGAATTTCACTTAAAACATCCACAATTGTGCCTGAAGAAAAGGCTTCTAGGGCTGGTGATGCAGTCAGATTGATGGATCAAAGGAGATACTCTTAGGGGCTGTATTTTTTATGGATTGGAGAGATTGGGTGTCGATGCGGGTGTCATGGAGGTATAAGAGTATATAGGTATAAAGTATAAGGAGGCTGCATAATCAATGTGAGAGCTGATAAGAACCTCTTGTTGTTAGCTAGATGGAAAAGGACAGATCTTAGAAACATTGTGGAGGAAGAAACAGTAAGATTTGGACACATTCTAGACCTGAGTGTTCAAATTTGCTCTCAAATTCAAAGAAATATTTGGAGATGTTTTCGCCCCACTATTTGCTCATCTCTCACTATGATGTAACTAAGTACATCTGTGCGTAGGTTGCATCTTTAAAATATGCACACATAAAAGAGAATAACTAGAAAACATGGGCACACAAATATTAGGAAAACAGGAATACAGAACTTATTTATGTTAACAGACATAACATTAGAAATTTTACCTGTGAACTGATCCTCAGTCAAGCCATACTTGGTTGGCAATATATTAGCTACTGCAGTAGGAAGAGGGCCTGAAACATAAGCCCTTGTATCAAAGGCCTGGTTTGAGGAATGATAAGGTCAGGATGACAGTGTCATGGATAGAGAGGTACAAGGTGATGGGTGGTAAACAGCTACATCAGAGGATGTCAGCTAACTACATCAGAGGGGTAGTACGTAACTTGTTTGCACTGATGTATAAAATGGAAACTCAAAGGGAGTGTGTCTGTCCAGCCTAGGGAGAAATGGAAAGTCCCACCATTCACTGAGCTGGTCCATTGTTACGGGAATACATGTATTAGTGATCCAGTGGAGTCTGCAGGATACTAGTACTGTGCCTTGTTGACAATAAACCTGGCTGGGTGCCTTTGTACCTTAACAGATCTTGTGGTCATTGGGCAGTTCATTTGAGGTCTGCTGTGCCAGGTACATGCACAGAGCTGGGACGGCATACAGAGGGAACACATGCAACCAAACATCTCACCCCAGCTGCTACCAAAGTTTTGCTTAATTTCATACCATAAAAATACCCATTTTATGAACCACTGTATAGATAAGGCATTTTGAAGTTAAAAAAGGCTTTTACTATTATTTAAGTGCTATTACTCTTGTGCCTTGGGTGCCTGGGGTAGCCCTCACTGAAAATGCCAAGGTCAGGGCAGGCTGCAAAAAGGAGACTAGATTCTCCCAAAGACTGGTGGCTAACACTGAAGTTAGACTCACCAACCATTTACCAACTGTGCTCCTGATCCCCCACACTGATTATCAAGAAGCTGAAAAAAGAAATCACACAGCCCCCTTTATTGCATTCCAGTTCTCTGGCTCCCAAAAAGCACATAGGTTCAATAAAGTGAGAAGTTACTTAAAAACAGTGCTCATGTATACAAAATGTTCTAACCACAAAGGGCCAGCCACATTACCAGGTCAATATCAGTCTGGATCTCACCCAAAATACCACACTGCCAGCCAGTCCTTTAGCATCCAAAACTAAAGGTTTCTTATAAAGAAAGAAAGAACAAGAAGAGAGTTGTTAAATAGTGAAGTCATTGGATACTTACATAAGACTTCAAAGTCTATATATCAAGTTCTTAGCAGTACTGGTGAGTTTGCTGGCTTTAAAGTCCTCTGGAACACATCCACAGCTTGGATGGGTCATTCAGTCCTTTGTTCAGAGCTTGTCTGTAGAAAGGTTACTCCAGAAGTAAGAAGCAGGAATGAAGACAGAATGGAGAAGATGCAGCTGTCTTTTATACTTTTGCCATGTGGCTTTTCTTTCCTTTGTCCGTACATGTCTTGCTGACTCATAGGTGTAGCCCCTGCCTTCTCTCAATGGGTTCATTGTACAGCTGATGGACCATCAAGCAAGCTTAGTGCTGATGCCATTCTGTCTCAGGGTGTCATCCAGAAACACAGCACAAGTTTTGAAATAAAGATATACTATATATATTGTGACAAAGTTCCTCCTCTACCTTGGTGGGTCTTGCGCTTATTGGCGGATTTGCTCACCTTGGAGCTTCATGGCAGCCCTCAGTTTGGCCGTTTTCATGAACCCACAGTCCAGGTCAACTCCTCCTGTGTCTGACCAGGAGTTCGGAGGTTTGGGGGGGAACCCGGGCCCGCCCTCTACTCCGGGTTCCACCCCAGGGCCCTGTGGAATGCAGCTGTCTAGAGTGCCTCCTGGAACAGCTGTGCAACAGCTACAACTCCCTGGGCTACTTCCCCATGGCCACCTCCCAACACCTTCTTTTCCTCACCATAGGACCTTCCTCCTGGTGTCTGATAATGCTTGTACACCTCAGTCCTCCAGCAGTCCGCGTTCTCACTCTCAGCTCCTAGCGTCTCTTGCTCCCAGCTCCTTACACGTGCACCACAAACTGAAGTGAGCTCCTTTTTAAACCCAGGTGCCCTGATTAGCCTGCCTTAATTGACTCTAGCAGCTTCTTGATTGGCAGCAGGTGTTTTAATCACCCTGTCTGTCTTAATTGTGTCCAGAAGGTTCCTGATTGTTCTGGAACCTTCCCTGTTACCTTACCCAGGGAAAAGGGACCTACTTAACCTGGGGCTAATATATCTGCCTTCTATTACTCTCCTGTAGCCATCTGGTCTGACCCTGTCACAATATCTATAACTCATAATACAAAGGTGATACAAACATATAAACAAGATTATCATACTTGCAAATCATAACACCGTCACTGACACCTTACACGGCATGTCTGGCATGATTCATTGCAATTTTGTAACATTGATATTAATTTTATAAATTTTCCTTTTTCCATGTAGCATCACAACTCCAATAAAAAATGTGAAAGTGAAACTTGGATAACAGGATTTCCCTGTCAGACAAATATTGACATTTGCTGTGGCTTTACTTCAATGGATGTTAAGCAGCCTAGCAGTTTCAGACAGTAAAGTTTTTTTAAAGTCAATTTTTACTAAAATTGCATGTGATAGTACAAATATATTCTACCAAAGGTGTTGGATGTGCCGGGGGAAAAACTCAACCAAGATGGGTTCTAAAACTTTTGTCACTAGCAACGGAAAACAACATCAGTAATAGATATATGTCAAGCTGACAGCTGTCTACCATAATAGATAAAGACTGGAACTGAGGATCAATCCTATCAGTCACCTCTAGCAAATGAAATAATAAAATGTTATGACAGACTTTGTCTTTTAAAAACTTGAATACCACTTTCCTGTCAAAACATGCCTGTACAATTCTGAGTCTTAGTTAAAATGTAAGGCATGAGAGAAAGACTATGGTCTCTATTTGTCATAAAAAAATACAACAGTAAACTTTAAAGCAGAGATTCAATGAAAGTGGCTGCTTTAATTAAAACCACACACACACTGATCTTCCAGGCTGCAGAGGGTCACCCAGACAGGGCAGCTGGCAGGTTCAGGACAACAGTTTATCTGGCAGCTTGCCACCACAAAACTATGCCATCACATTTCAGATCTGATTGGCAATGACTGTGCTATTCCAGTACCTAACCTGTCATAACCAAAGAGCAGATAACCCTGTGGTAAATTATGTGATTTTTTTCCCTTATGGATACAAATAACTACTAGCTAGTGGAGAAATTCCCAAAAGTTTCTTGTGACTTCTCAGCTGCTGCATTGAATAGTAATAATTGTCTTTTCTGGTAACATTATAGCTATACATGTGAACTTTCAGCCAGAGACTAAAGTAGAATTAACAGGTAGCATATTTCTCATTCCTCCTTTGTGTCTTACATAACACTGCCCCCAAGCTTCAAACAGGAGCTTTGTGGGAACCTCCTTCTGGTCAAGTGAGTAGGAGTTGTGAAGCTTGCCTCAACAGGCTCTTGCATTTCCTTCATCTTTGGAGAGCTGCAGGCAGGAGCTGTGCAAAGCTCAGGGAGGGTTTACACTACGGGGCTAAATCAACCTAAGTTACGCAACTCCAGCTATGTACCTTGGGTCAACTTAGGTACCTTCGGTCAACGTATGTTAGGTTGCGCGTCAATCCCCCAATAAGTGGAGACAAGCCCTAAGTGATTTACACTTCACAGATGGTGGATGTGAACCATTTTTTTTCCTGTTCCATTATACTCTCTGCAGTTTGGTTTGAATTCTGAGTCCAAATGAAGCTCCAAAATACAAAGCAAATCTCAAAATGGTGTTGAGTTTTGCATGGTTTGGGACACAATCTCCAAATTTTGCAGTTTATACTGGATTAACCTGGATTTACCAAAAAGATTATTAACTTTGGTAAATCCCAGTGAAGTTTATGAAAGTTTTACAGAGCTCTAGAACTATCTTACTCATATTTCTAACTTGTGTGTCTGCTGATTGGTAGTTAAAAACTAGAGCAGACTGAATCAGTTAGCAGAGGACCCTATTTCATGGCTAGACTCTTTGAGTAAGTGAACTGCATATTACTACAGAAAAGACCTGAACCAAGTCTTGCAGTCTGTCAGCAACAGGTCTAATAGCTGAAACATGAGGGAGCTTCCTTCTGACTAAGACAGTTTTGCTGAGTACATTTCAACTGTAAAGTTGCTCTTCTTTTATCTTTCTATTGATTAATACTTTCACTGAAGGTACTTTTTCATCTTTTCTAGTTTTTTGATGTTGTAATAATCAATGTGCATCCATACTTTGAACACTGTGTGAAGTTCTGGTCATTCTATCTCAAAAGAGATGTACTGAAACTGGAAAAGGTGTAGAAAAGGGTAACAAAAATTATTAAGGATATGGAATAACTTCCATACAAGGAGAGATTAAAAGACTGGGACGGTTCATCTTAGAAAAGATATGACTAAGGGGGGATATGATAGGGGTCTACAAAATCATGAACAATGTGGAAAAAGAAAATAGGAAAGTGTTACTTACCCCTTCACATACACAAGAACCAGGGGTCACCCAATAAAATTAATTGGCAGCAGGTTTAAAACAAACATAAGAAAATACTTCTTCACACAATGCACAGTCAGCCATTGGTGGACCTATCCTCCATGAATTTAACTAATTCTTTTTTGAACCCAGTTATACTTTTGTCCTTCACAACATCCCATGGCAATGAATTTCACAAGCTATTAGCCAAGATGGTCAGGTGGTGATGGTGGTCCCTATACCTCAAACTATCAGACGCTGGGTCTCAATGACAAGGGATGGATCACTTGAAATTGCTCTGTTCTATTCGTTCTGTCTGAAATATCTGGCACAGGCCACAGTCAGAAGACAGGATACTGGGCTAGATGGACCACTGGTCTGACCCAGTGTGGCCCTTCTTATATTCTTAAAGTTGTGTAGCCTGTAGCTACATTCTGGCTTTTATATTATATATTATATTATATTATATTATATTATATTATATTATATTATATTATATTATATATATATATAACCAAGTCTTTACTCGCAATTTATATTTTGTTTCTGCATGGACATAAAGAATGTGCATTATTGACTAGACAAAGCTGTTAAAGTGCATATTCTAAAGTGCATAGTCTAATGTCAGTAAGGGTATAGAAAAGTGACTTAGCAAATTCAGGGCCATGTTGTTCCTCCATTTCAGTAAGCAGACTTGGATATACCAGAATTCAGGTTGGGAGGGAAGTGCTACCCAAATACATGTTTCCGCCAACAATGTAAAAGCTAATTAAAGGGACTCCACAAAGCATGGGATCAATGGGTATGGAGGATCAGGTCAGGAGCTGGGTTGGAAAATATAGCTAGAGAGAATCTCCTCTCCTGAGAAACTTCAATCTGAAATGAAATTTGATAACCAAGTTATAGATGCTAGAAAATGGAATTTACTTCATAATAGAAGTATTGACACAACTTGAAAGCTACTACCCTGTTAGGGTGTGCCTCAGTGATCATATTAAATGAGTGGCTCTTATGTAGCAAAGAGCTAATTAAATGTGTAAAATGTGCAATCAGGTCCTGGGGGCCTGTCTGAATAATTTACAATGAGTATCTATTAGGTGTCTGAGTAAAATTCTATCCTTTACTGCCTAATCACTTCAAGGTACTGAGGATGAATTTTCAAAAGTGAGATATTTCTGTAGTGTTCAAAAGCAGCATGGTAAAAATGTACCCAGAGGCATCTGATGGAGGACTTTGTTTCAATATCAGATTCTGAGAGTTAAATCTTGTTTTGTTTTTGAGTCCAAGGCAAAACTAAAATTCCCATTTAAACATTGGGCCTCTCTCCACAAACACAAGAAACATGGAAAACAAGCAACACGAATCAGAACTGACACTAAATAATGGATGTTAAGATCTGCTAAGTTGGGTGGGATGATTCTCCTAAATGGAATGTCAATATACATGAATGTAATCTATTAACAGACAGAAAAAGATGAGAAAGTGAAAGAGTGGTAGCATATGTCAAAAATATTTGCAATGATGGGGCTTGATCCTTCTCCCACTGAAGGTTATGGGAGATTTGCAATAGTGTCAATCAGTAAGTGTAACAGCACACTGGTGAATTCTTTAGGTGAAAACAAAGAATGAAGAAGAAAAAGAAAAAAATATCATAAGCACCTGCTGCAGACTATCACAACTGAAGGAGAAAAAGGGCGAACTGTGTGATCCAACTTCCAAGGTGTTGAAATCTGCAAACTCAGTGCTCATTGAGGTTTTAGCTATAGGGATGCGTGTTAGGTAACAAAAACAACCAAACATGAATTAAAAGAGATTCTCAATTGCCTATAAGACAACTTTGTGATCCAGAAAGCAAGAGATTCCAACCTAAGGAACTGGAGCTGCTTCTTACTTGTGGAATATTTGAGACTAACAGGAAAGCTTAAATGAAGCTAGTGACTATTAATTACTAGAATGCAGCATAAAAGCAAGAAATGGTTCAAAGAATGAAGCACTGTGAGGGCACTAGATGTCAGAAAACCAAATGTTGAGGAATTAAGAAATCTAGTGGGTAAGATGCAATCAAAATGGTAGAGGTTTAAAGTTCATAGAACAGAAAGGGACTCAGCCTTTGAATCCTGTGAAGATGGAGCATTTGCAGGCAAATTCTTTAAATTCTAGGGACTATCTGTGTGGAGCCGGCTCTCTCTCCATACTTCCCAGCCTTTTCATTTGCACAGGCAGCATGGTTCTCCACACACAATAGTACAGAACTCCTTTCTTGAAGGGGGTTCAGGCACAGAGATAATGTTAATAATAATCTGAGCAGCATTAACTATTGAATGGATTTCCATAGAATACCCATGGAGTCTTTAGAGAATATGCTGTAGACAGTGATTGCTCTCTAACTACAACCCTAACATCATCTAGAGCCCCAGCTCCAGGGAGATCACATAGGTAGGCTCACACAGAGGATTCCTGGGGGGAGAGGAACGGGGAATAAGCATACTGAAGGGCTATCATACATCTTTGTGAAGCTTTCAGAGCCTTCCCATTCCATGTTACTCTGTTGCTCTTTTTCCTCCCCAACACCTTCTAGAAATGAGGACCATCTGGATTTCAAAATCAGGTAAGTCTGGAGGGAAAAGATAAAGGCAGCTAATAAGACAGAAAAGCAGAATGAGTTTAAAACTATCCAGATGCACTAAGGGATAAAGTGTTTTAAAGGGGAAAACAAAACACTGAATAAGAAGTAGGTCCAGCAGAGCCATGAAGAAGCCATGGAGCCATGAAGAAGTATGGCTGCAGCCTAGCCTGATCCCTTTTCCCATCTCCATACTAAGTCTGCACAGACCACATCAAATAATGCTCCTCAACATCAGCGACAGTGTCTGCACCAAAGCAGCACAAGCATGGTCTGTTCTTCCCAACCCACAGAGCTTTTTAGCTGTAGGGTGCGAGTCCTGAAAAGTTCTCTGCTACTCCCTCATACCAACAGTAGCAGCAGGAAGAGTCTGAGGGCAGGAATTGCCTCACTAACTCAACTCCAGCCTAGCCTGCCCCTCCTACTACCATCACATTAGTTGCCACGAAAAGCTCATGGGATTTTTGAACTGGGCTCTCGATGGATACTGAGCAGTTTGCAGAACTGGGGCATAAAATAACAGTCTCTACAAATCCAAGAGTTGGTAAACATGAAGGACAGAAAGAAATGATTTAAGAGGCTATAACTAAGAGTGGTAAAATGAAATTAGAAAAAAGAAAATTTAGGAATAACTTCCTAGCATCAAGCTATATCAGGCTGTGGAATAATCTCCCCAGGGAAATGGCAGAAGCCCCATTATCTGGGACAACGTAGATGTAACACTAGAAAATGCACTCTAGAGCACAGCCCAACTTTGACAGGAAAATGGACTGGATGACATAATATGTCTTTTTCTGCTCAGTCTTCTATGTTTGTGGTAGTCTATGATCTAGGTAAAAAATCTTTGAGCTGTCTGAGGTAATTTTCAGTCAGTAATCATGCATTTTCATAATTAGTGTAACAGCATTTAATTACATAAATACTGTAAATAGGCATAATGATGTAATTAGAATGTGTAATTACTACCTGTAATTACATAATTAGATATAACAACATAGTAAAACTCTTTATAATAGAATTGGGTGTTTGCAACCTTAACTACAGTGATCGTTATTTGGAGTTGCTATAGTGCACAATAATAATGTTGGTACATTACTAAGAATCCATGTTTTAATATGAACTGAACTAAAGCTAGTTTATGTTTATAGCTCACAAACAAATGCTAAAAGTTATTAAAACGTGTTTAAGTGCTTAGGGAAGATGTGGTGAGCTCCCAAAACAAGGATAATTCAATGATCTGTAGTCAGCGCAGGTGTTTGGCCATCTGTCCATCCATTTATGTTACCATAAAGTAACCTGAAGCATTACGAGTAGTTACAGACAGTACTATGATCAACATATTCTCAATGTTTATTTTTCTTTTAAATTATACATAGTATAAATGTTGATGTTAGCAACTATATTGCTTTCCAATTTCTTTTTGCATTCTCTCTTGGTACACTTGGTATATATTCCTCATTGGGTTTTGCCTCCTACATATATTATTGGCAGCACTTCTCTTCCCCTTCCCGCAGGAGAATAAGGAACAGAATCCTGTAGTACAGGACTGTGAGCCTTTCACCCACACACACAGACACACGTTTGTAAGCATTTTTCTCATCCTGGGAATAACAATTTTTTGTTACATATCTGGAATAACAATTTTTTGTTTCATATCTCTGTCACTACTAGTTCCAGCACATTCTTTAGAAATCACATTTTAAGTCATAATGAACGTGTTTTTGGAAGTCTACATCAAGGTGACTCAGCAGGCTTGTGAAGAGTTTGTGCTCAATAAATTGATACACATTATAATAATTCTTCCTAACCCAGCAAAGTTATCCTTTTAAATTCCCCAAGACATTTCCTTGCAAGGGGCCAGACTATGGAACCCTGAGTCACATTGTTGAGCACTTACCTATGTGAGTAGACTTATTGAAACCAGCAGGACCACTCAATGAGAGAACACAAGTGAGTATCTCTTAAGTTTCAGTCCCGCTCTTCTGGTCTTAATATGAATTTTGCCATTGACTTCTACATATTGGGACCTCAAGGAGAGCCAAAGTAGAATAAAAGGTGATGGCTCTAAAAAAGCAACAGTCCCTTCAAAAATCCATCCTTTATTATCTAATTATGATGTCCCATGTTTAGCAGCAAAGGGCATTGCACATATATGGCCTGAAATCCCTGAAATATGTATGTGATGGTTCTTTATCCTTATATCCTGCAAGAAATAGGAAGGTGTGATTTTCTTTACCTTTGGGGGAACACCCTGCACCCCCATGTTCATCCTTATAATATGATTGTGTGGTATCCAATGCAAAGTTTGTCATGTCAGGCATCTTTGGAAGGCTCGTGATGCACTGAGCATTGTTGTTATAGTGATGTTATAGGTTGTAATTTAATGTACATAGTTATGAGGCTGAAAATATGCCCTC
This sequence comes from Natator depressus, assembly GCF_965152275.1. Taxonomy (NCBI): domain Eukaryota; kingdom Metazoa; phylum Chordata; order Testudines; family Cheloniidae; genus Natator; species Natator depressus. The sequence continues at coordinate 52,873,854 of NC_134238.1, forward strand.
CTGGCTTAACACAAGCCCAGGCAAAACTCTCCAGGAGCAGAGGGGGCAGTTCACGCCTCATCAGGGCATGTGTGGGACAAACCCAGCCCAGCCTCACAGGAACAAAGGACACTCGTCTAGGCAGCAACAAAGGATCTGTTGGATTCTCGAGTAAGCCACCCCACTTCCCTTGGTCAGTTTGGGACTACGATGAGAGAATGCTCACCTGACTCTGAAGGGGGGGGGACAAAGCCAAGAGGGAAGAAATAACATGATAAAAGGGAGAGACACTTGCCATGCTCTCTCTCTCTCTCTCTCTCTCTCTCTCTCTCTTCCACCTCCAACTACAGACACCAGCACCAAGCGACTGAAGCGCTGATCAAAGGGGAGAGCCTTGCTGAAGGGCAACCAGCCAACCTGTGGTGAGAAGCATCTAAGTTTGTACGGGCACTGAAAGTGTTAAGATCAGCTTAGAATGTGTTCTGCTTTTATTTCATTTGACCAAACCTGACTTCTTGTGCTTTGGCTTATAATCACTTAAAATCGATCTTCTGTAGTTAATAAATTTGTTTGTTTATTCTACATGAAGCAGTGTGTTTGGTTTGAATTGTGTCAGAGACCCCCTTGGGATAACAAGCCTGGTACATATCAATTTCTTTGTTAAATTGACAAACTCATATAAGCTTGCAGCCTCCAGCGGGTATAACTGGACACTGCAAGATGGAGGTTCCTAGCGTTGTGTTTGGGACTGGAGATATTCGCTAGTGTCATTCGGTTGCACAATCCAAGCAGTGGCTATCCAAAAGTGCTCCCTCACGTAACTGGGAGCAGCTTACATGCTAGAGGCTGTGCATGAACAGCCCGGGAGCGGGGGTTCTCACAGTGTAGCAGGGTAAGGCTGGCTCCCAGAGTCAAGGATTGGAGTGACCTAGCAGATCACTGTCCAGATAGCACCAGAGGGGAACGTCACAGAAGGATAACCCCCAACAAGGTAGATATGATCTCTTGATGAATTCCCAAAGAATGTGCCAGTTACTCCATTTATCAAGTGTAAGTGTAACCCACACACCTCCTGGGTGTGGTGTTCTGTTCCATCTAGTGGCACTGAGACCACTTAGAGAGATCAAGAGAGTGTTAAACGAGTCTGTTCTACAGCCTTAGCTAACAAGCAGTTGGCTTTTAGCTCATGTGATAGAGGCTCATGCACTAAGCTCCAGAGGTCCCCGGTTGGATGGCGACCGGGGTCTGTTGGTGTTACATAAGTACCCTGTAAAATGATCTATCAACAATTTTTATTTAACACTTCACACAAGAAAATCACAGTATTCCACCCTATTGATCTAATAAGTGGTGCTTGAAGTGGGATTCCATTAACATGATCTACCTCACACACACAGTGCAGCCCTTAATCTTTCCTCCACAAATTCTATGGAACAACATCAAAGATTGAATTTGGAAAAAAATAATGTATTCTATCTGCTACTAAGAATTAACTATGCTGAAGCATATTTTTAGTGGGCCAGCTGTATCATTTTTCTTTGAAAAGGATATGACCCAACTGTGGAGGGTCTCCTATCATGACAGTCAACACTAAATAGCTAGAGACCATCTTCTGATGGTTTGTAGTCCATCTGGCACTATTTCAGACTTTCTGAATCTCTACACTAGGATGCACTTCACAGCTGAGAGTCTGGGGTTGTTAAGCAACCAAGAAAACAGGAAGCAAGAGTTGTTAAATCTGTTAAGGCTGTTGAGTCAATATTAATAACTGTACTAGAGCAGTTTGCACACTCTGCAAGCATCATCTCATCCACCCAAAACATAGCCAAATGAATTTTCAACCCAACAACTATCTCCAGTATCACATATCTTTTATGGGCTATGTCTATCAGCTCTTTCAAATTCCCCTGCCCTTTTGCCCATTGTAGGGCAACAGCTGTAGACCCTTTTGACTGCTGTGCCTGAAAAATTGGAGACTAAGTTGAAGCCCCTTTAAAAAAGCGGCTCCTTCAGTTCATATTTAAGAGGTCCACACCTCAAGTTGGTTGAAAAACCATGTACTGCACAATGCACCCAAGGTCTGCCAACTTCATAACCTGTCCATCTTATACTAATATTGTATTTACCCATACATTAATGATATAGTGGAATCCTGGGTGCTATTACATGGTTGTTTCTGTAATGCATTGAGTAAAGAATTTAAACAGGTAGATCTGTCAAACAATTGCAATACTTACTGTATTGGCAGTTTCTTCCCATAAATTCACCTGGACACTCACAGGAATAGTTGGCAACAAGATCTGTACAAATGCCACCATTTTTACAAGGTTCAGCTTCACATTCATTTACATCTGTGGGAAATACATAGTGTCAGCATTAGCAAAACACTTTAAGAAGTAATAAGCATTTGTTTCATGCACTGTAAATTAGACAGTCATTCTCTAAGGATCCATATGGTTGATATTAGTATCAGAAACATATTTTTGGACAGTCAACATATGTTCAGCAAAAATGCAAATTGTGCAAAATGTGTTCAAAGCACAGCAATTTTAACAATCAAATCCAATCAAGCTCATATAGATTTGCCTAGTTGCACAAACACACGCTACAATCTTGAAATGTCCTGTTAAACAACAACAGAATTAAGGGCTACACTGTGGCTTTGTCACAAGTTCTGAAAAAGGGGCAGTGCATAGTTGTTCTGGTCCAGGAGGAGATGAGGGACGATACAGTGACTCAGAGGTTCCTCCCTTTCTTCTGGGAAAAGTAATCTGCATTATCATATACCTGGCAGATTTCTTTCCCTCTGTTTTGGAAAAGAGTAGTAGATTGAAAGATTAATCCATTCTCTCTTTACTCACCCATTCCATGCCCACCTGCATGGAGGGGAATAGCAGCTGCATGAGATTGTTCTCCTCCTCCCCTGGCCCTGTAACCCTGCCCTGCAACAGGTAGCCTATGTAGGGAAGCAAAGCAGTAACTGTGCCCTCTCCTCTGTGTGGGCACATACTGCATGTCAAAATTGTGCCCTAAATAAATAATCCAATTAGCTCTGAGAGAGTAACTGATTAATTCTACTTTTAAAATTGTTGTTGCTTTTCTTTCAGCAATAGCTGCCAGTTAAGAATGTCTCTCAGTTCATCTTAATTCATTAAAAAACCCCTCTAATAGACAATCTAATTGTTTTAGTGTCTAAATAATTCTCTTTCTGTGCATGACTTAGTCAGTAAATAAGAACTAACAGCTTGATCTAGTAGCTTATAAATTTTATTAAATTCAAAAGGCTGTAGTTAGCTAATTTTATTTGGGAGCTTCCAGAGTTTGGTACAGCAGGGAAGAGGTGTCTTTCAACTCTTGTTGAACTTGACAGGGAATGCAGAAAGAAAGTTCTAGCTCAGTAATTCTCAACCTTCTCTATATTGTGACCCATGTTGCAACAGAAAATGTTTCAGGATTCCCTCTCCCCTCTAGGCATTTAGGAAATGGGGTGTGATCAGACCCCCCCAAGTTGAGAACCGATGTTCTAACTCAGTGGTTCTCAACTAGGGGTCCGGGGCCTGCTGGGGGGGCCGCAAGCAGGTTTCAGGGGGTCCGCCAAGCAGTACCAGTGTTAGACCTGTTGGGGCCCAGGGCAGAAAGCTGAAATCCCACTGCAAGGGCCCGAAGCCTGGGGCCCGAGCCCCACCATCTAGGACTGAAGCAGAAGCCTGAGCAACTTAGCTTCACAGTGCTTCCTGTGACATGGGGCCCACAGCAATTGCCCTGCTTTCTACCCCTTAACTCTGGCCCTGGCTTTTATATGCCGAAAACCAATTATTGTGGCACAGGCGGACTGTGGAATTTTTATAGCATGTTTGGGGGGCCTCAGAAAGAAAAAGGTTGAGAGCCCCTGTTCTAATTTAAACTGCAGAGCTGCAGAAAATGGTTGCATTAGTTCACCAGAAAAAGTTCACAAAGTACACAATGTGACACCTCTTAATAAACCAATTTATTTTGGGCCTTAAAGATATCTTTTCTATAAATAGTCCCCTGTGCCTATGATTCATTGTTTCCTTAGCTACCCCTTTTTATCTAGTTTAGCAAATAACCTCTTGCAATATCTACTATACATATGCAGAGTGCTATTTTCAATGAGTCATAACTTGGTCAAATCAAAACCAGTTTTACCAGAAAGCTTAAAGATGCTTCCTTTCAATAAAGGCCAGTTTCCATACTAAACTTCAATTTTTACCCATGTGGTTTCATCTATGAGAAGTTCAGAAAATAAGGTTGCTGGAATTGTAAAGAGAAAGGATTTTTAGGCAGCCTTATTACAGACAGTAATAAGAGTGTAGTGTATTCATGTTCTGAATATGTCCAGAATGGCACAAACGCATATGATTTCCCTAGTCTTGGATCTTACCATATTTAGAGCTGAACTAGATGAAAAATGTCTCAAATCACAAAAGGATGAAGAGTTCCCTGTTGACTACACATCTAAGTACGGTCCTGTGAATTGTTTGTTTCAGTAAGTCCATGAATAAATTGTATTCATGACATGTGGCACAGCTACACACGTTTTCAGCGTAAGTATGCATATAAGTGATACACATTGCTGAAACCTCTCACTTTTTAGGCAAAACCACTCATTTTGACTACTTGAACACATGTTTAACTGTTCCAACATTCTATTGGTAGTATGAATGCATTTGAACAGAGGCTGTGGCTGTCTACTCAAAATTCATAACATAGGCTATTTCATGTTTTGAGGCTATGCACATAAACTGAGAACTTTAGAATCCATCTTTGGAAACTGGCTAGATGCAATCTTCTGTTGCCTCTTTTGTTAGGTAGGTAGATTTCAGAACAATACAGGTCAGTTTCCTGTTGAAGCAGAAATCAGTTACTCTGAGTCAAGATATTCTCTTAGTGTAATTTGTTTATTTCTAACAATTACACCAGTCCTGATTCTTTGAACAGAGATGGTCCCAAACTGCACACAGGCAACCCTCTTGCAAAAAACCTCAACTAGAACAGCACTGCCCTTTCACCAGTTCTCTCGGGCCTTCATCTCTCCTGGACAGCAATCTCACAGTTCAGAGAAACTGTTCCATGTTCCTGCTTCAACCTGAAGGCTATACTAGGGAAACCTGTTAGACAAGGCCGCTCAACTAGGATCACATCAAAAGACGGGTCTGAACATTCAACTCTTCTGTTGTGCAGCTGCTTTGTAATACAGTTGAATCTCAGGAGAAGTTTGATTGCCCAGCAAACACTGCTTTACCACACATAATCTGCTTAAATGACTGTCTGGGTGTGGTGAGAGTTTCAGCCAGAGTTCTTCAGTGACTCAAAACATATGTGGCATTAGTACCTTTCACCATAAAATTTGTACAGGCATGACGTCAGTTGGGCCAGATTTTGCTTTCAGTTGCATTGGTGCATCCCCAGTTTTTCCCCATTGTAAATGTCACATTGTAGTGTTTCCATGCACTTCACTGGTTAATGAGACAAAATTTATCTCGGTAGCATCACAAATCCATATAACATTCTAGAGTTTTGAGTTCTGCATATAGATCCATGACAAACCTGACATGTTTAAAATTACACGTAGCTAGAGGGATAACATATCAACTACATATCTGAAGGGATCAAGAGCATGAGTTATTCCTGATATGGTTAGTGAGACAAGGTGAGTGAGGTACTGTGATATCTTTTATTCGACCAAGTTCTGTTGGTGAGAGAGACAAGCTTTTACACAGAGCTCTTCTTCAGGTCCCTAGGATTACCGCCATTAACTTGTACATACTTTTGGCTCCAGCTCTAACGTTTCAAATCATAGAATCGTAGGACTGGAAAGGAATTTGAGAGGTCATCTAGTCATCCGCACTCAGGGCAGGACTAAGTCACAAAAATAATTTGGAGGTGAGGGAGCTTGCTAATTCTACTTGGTGTTGGTCAAACCATGCCTGGACTCTTTTGTAGTCTGTCAGAAAAATACACAAAGTTTGTAGCTCCTGAGATCTTTCCTCTTTTAAAGGAAAGGTGTATACTAATGGGTCGTCAGTTCAATATGAAGGCCACTCAGTCCCTTTAACAAGCCAAATTCCAGAGTTCTACATAGAAATTAACGGTTGCACATGACCCCTAGAGTCCTACATATCATTCTTGTCTTATTATTTGCTGCCTATAAAGGGATCAAATATTGGAGTAATAAAAGTTCCCTAGATTATTACCTTAATTTCAGCCTACTAAGAGAGAGAAGTAACTCATTGTCCTGGAAATAAAATCTGTCAGTGGCTAATGACCAAAAAATAGAAACTGCTCAGTGCTAAATTAAATTCTTTATATGTATTTATAAAATTTAACTAGGTACTTATCTGCCTTTTTAAACAAAACCCATTACTCTTATGTTTTCTTCAGGTTGTTCATCATTTTAATACAAGCTAATGCCTCTGTGAAAAAATTCAAGGTCACCTTGAACTGAAAAAAAAATGCAAACTCTTTCATGTGGTGAATTAAAAATGGTAATTTATCCTCTTAAGAGCTTTTCTGATTCAAGATGATCAAGATTTTGGATTTCTCTGGTTTGTCATTCATAGATAAATATGAAGGAAAAAAAGCAGGACTGTACAACATATTCCATGTGGTCTGTGAGCTTACTTAGAAAATAGTTTGAATTTTAAGTATCAGACATTTTCACACTAATCCTCATATTCTAGCTCTAGTGAGCAATTAGCTATGATTAGTGTGGAAAGATGGAGGCTTTTGATTATTCTATCTGTCAGTTAGTTAGAGCCAGCTAGTGTATATTGTATAAGCTTCTATCATATATTTTCAGCAATTCCAGTGGCAATGGGCCCCTCAGTCCAAACAAATTGACTGTGTAAAGTTACATCTGACGTGAAGAAAGACTAGTTCATTTCTGAGACAAGTGCAGGCTTCTACAGAAAGGAAAATGAACTTAAATGTGCTTAAGATGAGAACATGGATTATAAAAAAAGTTATTTAATTTACAGTTCATTATATTGTTTTGATGTGAACATTTAAAATAGTTTATTTAATGAAATATGATATCTACAAATTGGGATCAGATTCTGTTCAAATTGCCAGCAATGCTAATTATGATACAAAGCATTTCAATATTTAAAGTCTATTTTCTCCTTCTTAGATAGAAATATCTTCTATTAATCATTGTCATCTTGCCATGATTAAGAGATAGCAATGTTTGAGCAATTTAAAAAATTCTAGAACTCTTAGAGCAATTCTTCTTAAAAAAGATGCAATTAAAATAACCATCCAGTGTCTTGTGATTGTTAAACAAGAATCCTACATTATATATATATATATATATATATATATATATATATAGTTACTGGCTTGTTTTTACTAGGAGAAAAGGTATGTTCTTAACTCAGGTTAACTAACACAAAGTAAAATCCTAACAAAGACAAGGTACTTTATAATTGTCACACAAGTTTGAAGGTCAAGGTAAACCCATGGCTACTCCATAGTCTTTAAGACCTTTTCTACATTAGGAATATTTTGCTGGTATAGTTATACAGATATAGTTAACAGGCAAAATCTTATAGTATGTACACAGTTCTATATGTATAGAAGTTTTTATAGCAGTATAGCTTATGCTGGTTCCCCTTTTTATTTTGTGAAGACACACACACTATGAAACAATAACAGTATGTTACCCCCTATATACGTTACCCCCTATATATTCACACTAATGGGATATGTGTGCCCCCAGTACTGTGAATTCAGAATCATCTACAGGCATCTAAAGTGCTAAACATTGAGAGGGAGGTTGCAATAGTCCTTTGGTTTCCAACATTCTTAGTAAAATTGGGCAGTAAACAGTTTTCCCATTCCAGGAAAAGTTTTGTGACTTTGAAACATTTTCTCATCTTGAACTGGGACAAAAGTCAGCTCCCCCCGCAACCTCCGCCCAAATTCACAAACCCAAAATAAAAAAAAAGGTTGAAACAATTGAAATGTTTCATTTTTATTTCAGTCTATTTCTTTTTAAAACTTTTTTACTATAAATTAACACATTTCAAAACAAAAAGTTGTTTACAAATTAAAAACAGAACTTTTTTGCTTAGAAAAATGTCAGAATGGTCTGAAGCAAAATGGTGCTGCATAAATTCATGAAAGAAGTTCCAAATATCAACCCTATAAATTTTAATAATAGATTATAGTAATACTGGATTTGTTGTCTGGATCTCAGCGACCGAACCTAGGTTGTAGGCAACTGGTAATGGAAATTAACCTGGAAAAAGGACATTATGGCACAAATTGCCAACCACCTGCACTGGAGGTCGAGGACCAGGGGTTAGACACAGCAGTTTAACCAAAATAATGAACAGGTCCAGACTGACTGAGGACAGGGTCAAGGTACCCAAGGCATCATCTTGACAGTTTCTACAACTGATGTACGGATGGAATCTCCAGCACAAATGAAAGTTGTCTTCCCCATGGTAGAATCTCCTCCCCAGTGCAGCTGCTCCTTAGGCAACTGGGACTGGAGGTTTGTGCATGAGCAATTGTGCTACGGTTCCTGGCAGTAGGACAACACTCTGGGTATGTCCACATTGCAGTGGAAGCCGAAGGTTAGTGGAACTTGAGTCAGCAGACCTTAGGTTGGCTTGAATTTCTACACTGATAGTCAACCCTAGGTTAAGAATTTTCTAAGCCAGGCCTGAACTCAGGGCTCCAGCATCCAGACCGCAGAATGCAGACCTGAGTGCAACCAACCGTATCCCAAACGTCTTAGTGCCCTCCTGAAATGTGGCTGCTCTAGCTCTTTATTCATGATGCAGTGTGGGAAAACATGACTGCCCACCAAATGTGACTGTCCAGAGGAAAAGGAAAGTCAGCCCATGGGATAGCAGGATACTTTTGGCAGATTCCCAGAGCACAAATCCAGTGGGGCTATGTGTACACTACAAAGCAATAGTGTCCTGGTTTGACTCAGGCTCAGCCCCTCCATCCCCGGAGGGTCCTGGGCCCCTGGATCCAAGCCCTTGGTTAATGTGATTTGTATGTAGACGGGAAGGGGAAGGTAGGTTTGAGTCTGAGTTCAAATCCTGGGCTTATGCTGCAGGGTAGACATACCTTAAGTGGCCTGGTGAAATGCTGTATGGCGTCTTTGTGATATGTTAAAACGCTAAGGGGAGTGTTTTGTTTGGTCAGGAGGAATTTGGGGGTTCTAAAGTGTGAGCACGAGAGACTCCTCAGAGGGGTGGCCCTGAAGCCTGAGAGAAAGGAGTGAGTTAAGACTGTTTTCTATTGATTTACTTGCTTGTTAAAAAAATAACCCTTGTTAAAGGAGAGTGGGCATGGCAGCGAGTGTTTGGAAGCTGGGGAGAAGCCCCACCTTGTGACAATAATAATGTGAGATTATTAGATTTATTATTCCTTTAAATTGTCCTTAAATATTTATTATAATGTAGGGACACAAAGTAGTTTTCCTCTAAAATAACAGAAAATACAAATGAATATATAATTTCACATTTTTATGCACTTTCTTCCCATGTTGTTATGAAACAAAATTAAAACAATTTTCCCTAAAGAGGAAATTACACCTATAGAAAAAAACAAAACAAATCACATCAAGGGGCCAGATTCTTAGCTGGTGTAAAACAGTGTAGACATTGGCTTCTATGGAGCTATACTTCTGCACACCATCCGAGGATTTGGTTCAAACTGAGATGTCTGAAGATCAAAACCTCATATTGTACATTAGTAAACAAAATACATATTCCCCCCCTCCTTGACAAACATTATTCCAGCTCTTTCAAATCCAGTGATAAATGTGTGCTGATGACTAACCACTGGATTCATATACTTTTACAACAGATATAATATTTTTGACATAACACACAGAAACAGATCTTGAAATACCTGGTTTTCTGTCTGAGTTTAGCCTTAGCAATATTTATAGATGGAGCTGTTGATCAAATAGCTGAGGGCTTTAGAAATGATTTACTTAGACATTTTAAAGTTGTTTTCTAGTTCTTCTGTTATGGTGTTTATTATGTAGAAGCACTGAAAGATTTACTGAAGCAAAGAATGAGGTGTCATATTATTAAGATCATACAGAATGCCTTGTTAGTCGACTGTGCAGAACACAAAAATCTACAGTGGAATGTTGATGTATCTAAAGAGCCAAATGTGGATTTAAAAAAATTCTTTATCAGGAAAATGGGACTTAGAATAAGATATTTTTGTTAATATAAGGTTGTAGCAGTAAGCTATAGTACAGAACAGAGACACAATTCTCTACAGGTAGAAATTGGGGAAGCTCCACTGAAGTGAATTGAGCTTTACCATATTTATGCCAGAAAAGAATTTGACCCAAGATATTCAGTGAAAATAGAATTCAAGAGTGTTCACCTAAGAGTGAGCTACTTACTGAAAGAATGAAATGTAAAGGACCCAAAAATCTCATGGATCAAAAGCAAGATGACAGTTGATAAAATACTTACAATAAATGTCACTTTATATTTAAATTTCCATTTCTCAAAATATGTGATTTATTAAAATAGTTCCAAGTCGCAAGGTTATAATGATTTTTCTTTTTGTATCTTTGGGACTTGCTTATTCATTCAATTTTAAATGCATCAATTAAAGGTTAGGAAAGGTCAAAAGTAGGAAGTTTAAGCACTGGTTTAATTATTAGTTCTAGTTTAAAGCTAGCTCCAGATTGGCTCCTGAACAAGTCTTCTTAATATCAGATAGATAGTGTCTCTATTTGAAAGTGCAAACTAGTAGTTAGGTATCTAGCAGCAGCTCCTAGGTGGGGGAGGCAGGGGGCCTCCACACGCCACTGTCCGCAGGCGCTGTCCCCACAGCTCCCATTGGCCTCAGTTCCCAGCCAATGGGAGCTGCAGAGTCAGCGCTCTGGTGGGGGAAGCGCGCAGAGACACAACGCCCCCCCCTCCGCCCAGGGTCCACACTGTCTCCTTCCAGGAGCAAAGCGGCATGGAGGGAGGGAGGCAGAGCGGGCAGGGAGATGCCTTAGCCCTGCTGCTGGCATGTCTCTGCATGCCACTTGTGGGGAGGGAGGCAGCAAATCTCCATGCGCTTCCCGGGGTGGGGGCAGTGTGCAGAGCCACCATCCGCCCCCCGCACTGCCAGGGGTGCATAGAGACGTGCCAGCAGCTGGCCGCTTCCGGGAGCAGCATGGGGCTACCGGCCACAGCATGCAGGCAGCCTGCCTGCCTGAGCCCTGCTGTGCTGCTGGCTAGGACTTGGGGCAGGTTGTAAGAGATTTGTCCTGCATTTGGGGGCCCGCCTGTTGTTGCGGGCCCAATGCCACCGCATGGTTTGTTTCATGGTAAATCCGCTCCTGATACAACGCCTAATTAATAACTGTACGCATGGGTTATTACAAATTGAAAAGAAGCTACCCTCTCTCTAGTCTATATTCCAACCCAATCTGGAATACTTAGATATTTCTTTATCTTGTATTTACCCATTTAAATGTATCATTAACAATTTCCCAGTTAAGCAATTTTTCATTTACTAGATCTTGGAACAACTTTCCTTGGAACTTTTTGTTGGTTTTACAAGATTTGCTACTTTAAAAGTTTTATGCAGAGAAAAGTAGGGTTTTCTCTTTTCTTTCCTCATTTTAATTGCTTTTAATAGATACTGGGATGTAAATCTTAGTTTCATTAAGTTACTTTCCATGTAATTTCACACTGTAAAAGTATGCCTTCAGGGCAACAATTCCCATAGTTGCCTATGAACCTTACTAAAATAATTGGGTATTTATATAACAAGAATTTTGATAAATCATTTTGTCTATCACTGAGAAAAAAAGTTATTAAAGCATCAAAATTTTATCAGTCACTATACAAGTAATGATCCAAACCACTAAGAATGACGGGTGAATTCAAATTCTCCTGTCTAGGACTCTATCCTGGAATTGGCCTCCATGTAGAAGTAGTGCAGGTGGGCTTGGGAAGTGAAGTATACCCCACTGACCAAGCACCCTGGCACAAGCCTATTGAGTAGCTCCCCTCAAGTAGCCTATGGACTTACATAGCTGTCACACTTTTGTAATGAGATGGGACCACTGGATGTGGTATACCAATAACATAAAAACCAGCAGGATCTTATTAAAGGGAAAAAGGCAAAATACCACATTTATTGTGAATACAGAAAGAATCATAGTAAGCAGTTAGTTATAGCTATAACATTCCATTCAATTTCATATTTATTCACACATTAATTCATACACACACACACACACACAACACACACACACAGGTTCTGCAAGGTTGTTATCATAGTTACCAGCCTTAGAGTTGCTCATGCCAAGCCACTGGCCAGGTGGCCTGGACATGAGGCGGGAGCAGGGCCTTGTCAGATGCTCATCTGATGCTCCTGGAAGTTGGTTTGCAGAATCAGACCCCAAAGTTCTCACTTTCTAGAGTCCATTTTTATAGGAATTTCTTCCTATGCCAGTCTATGGGAATTGCTTCATCATGCTGTTGCTGAATCAATCAGCAGATGGCACATTCCTGACGGCTCCATGCTGCTAGATGTTATCTTGTTCTTTGGTTCTCCCATTCTTGAGGCTGTTGGGTAGATTCCAGTCTGCCCTCCGGGGGTCCTCTGGTTATTTCCACTTGACGCCTTCTTCAGCTTATGGACACTGGATTCTTAGGCTGGCACCTCCCTGATCATTCAGTTATTATCCACACCAAGCATCCGTCCACATACATCCTCTATCTCTATTTTAATCACAATTGTTAATACAACAAAAGGGCGGGGAGTCTCTGGGTGCTGTTTCTGTTGTTACAAAGTATTGCTTTGAGTCTCTCTCTGTGTGAATTGCTTTGAGAACAGACTCTGTCTTAGAATGTACTAACGCAATTAGCAGCTTGCAAGTTTCACACATAGAGGGAGAGAAACAGTACCAAAAACCAAGAGACCTCTTAATTAGTAATACCCTGGAATTTAAACTATGGGGAATCAAACTCATTTGTGATTTTAATACAGAACTTCTTTAATATGATCCAACAGATGTACTGCACTATAGATGATTGGCACAACACCATGTGATGGGATGTACAAACCCCACACTGGGCCCAGGTAGCCCTGGTCCTCCAGACCTGCAGAGCATGCTCCAACTGGAGAGGAAGCTTTAAAGGGAGCAACACAACTCAGGAAAAGGAGGCTGGGGAGGAAGACAGACCTACCCTGTGGGTTCTCAAACAAAGGTGCCAAAGAAGCCTCCCTGTGACAAATAGGACTGCACGCAGAGCCAGGTGTGGCTGAAGGTTTAGTTTAGGAAATCTTCAGCATGACGACTGTTGTCTCTTTCTAATCAACAGTTCTGTTAGTTTGGGCTACACACAGCCCCACTCATTCTTCGTGATTAACAAGGAGTGAGATAGGAGTATCCCTGTCTTCCACTGACATTATCCCCCACGCACTGGATCTCATGTATATGGCAGCTGGGCGTAGCAGAGTCACCTCAATTTGACACCTGCCTCAAATGAGAGACCCATCAGGATAGGCTTCTGCATTTACAGCTACAAAATCCAGCACACCATGGGAAAATTGAGGACTTTGGCTCCAGTCTGTTGACATAGCTTGGACCAACATTTGGCCAAGAATTATACTAGTATTATAGAACATCATTCACTTACTAAATATTTGCTGAAAAATGGGATGAGGCCAGTCTTTGTTGGTGTCAAATTTATTGGATTAGTGAAGTGAGAATTAAATGAGGTGCAACAGACTTTCAAATTGGGGTTAAAATTCTTTCCATCTTATTCTGCTTCCTATTTTATGTGCTGCTTCTGCAGTAATATTACTCTGTAGCTTTACTATAAACATAAAATATGCTAGAGAAAGGAAAGTACAGCAGAGAAGAACTTCACTGTACAGAATAGCAGACCAATTTCTTTAACGCTGAAAACTAGCTGTATTACAAGAGCATTCTGCTTTTAATTAAACTTTAAAAACTGCGTAAGAGTAAGGATTCTTATGCATAAACCGCCTTTGTTAAGTACAAGAAAGGATCAAAGAGAATATACTTGCAGAACCAGATGCTTTAGTGACTAGTACTAGGGATAAATTGAAATCTGACAAGATTATAAATCTAACAATTATCTTTGGGCAAACAGCAATTTAAATCCTCATTGGTGTAATAGATTCTTGCCTGTATGTCTGGGTCTCACTGTCAATCCTTTACAGAGGGGCATAGCCTCAAGGCCTTAAATTTTACTCATTCCTTATCCAGTCAAGAACACACCTAGACTCCAATGGAGTTTTTCCAAGAATTAAGGACTAACTACTAATAGCCAATTTTCAGAAGAGCTTAGCACACTAGGAGCTTCTAGGCAATGAGCTCCAAAATTTAGCCCTAAAGGCCTATTCCTGCAAATCTTTATTTCTGTAGATATTGGGTTTACTCCCAGTAGTAAGTGCTAAAATCAGTTATGAGTGTTTGAAGGATTGGGTGCTATGGAAGAATGCAAGGCCTCAACTTTCCTGCAGTATCAGAAAGTAGCCAAATCTAAGGTAATAATATCAGCCATACTCAAAAAACTGAAAACAAGAAGAGGGGAAATGATTCTATAAATCTGCCCCCCCCTCCCAGCACATCAGAAAAACCAACCCAAATTCAATACAGATATGTCTGTATTTTATTTCAATGTATTCCTAAACCTCTGACAAGAGACTGCTGCAGAGTAATTGTGAGCTAGTAGAACATTTCGGGTATTGACATGCAAATGTAATGCACTGAACAGGATAGCACCATGAGTCATGGTGAACACCATGAGGTAGTTCACAAATACAAAGGGATCACATCTGTAATGCAGATTGATACACACCATTAGACTATTATCTCAGTTCTCCATATTGCACTTTATATCCAAATGCTATGTTTTCCTCAAATTTTACCCAAGCTTGTTTTTATTTTTTATTAGAATAATTAACATCTATTACACACACACATGCATGCATACACACTACAATCACACACACACACATAGACACAGATGGTGGGCCTGATTTTCCATCCTTTGCTCACACAAAGTAATACTTATTCATGCTATCAAACCCGTTGAGCTCAGTAGGATTACTTGCTTGAGTAAGTATCAGCTTGCATTGCAGAAAAGGACCCAGGGTAATGAAAAGGTTTTTGGATCTCGTTTTAAAAAAAGCACCTCAGTTTTTTGCACCTCTTTTTGTTTTCTGGGTCTCAAGCATCTCTTCATCTCTGCCTAAATTGTTTGGGGGCTTAAAGGGGATTGTTCAAACTCCAAACGTTAAAAGACAAATTACTCACATAATTTTAAGAGGGTTCAATCTGCCAGTACAACAATCAGCATCTCATAGTAGGTAACTGCACACTCGTAAATCTGCATGACCAGGAACATAAGCATAGTAGTTTCATTCCATATCCTCTCCTGCATGCACACTTAGTCCCATTGCTGTAGAAATTATGGGGTCAATAACTTAAAACCAAACAATAAACATTTGAAAGGGGTTTTCTAAATAACAACATCCACTTTGTCATAATACCTATATTTCTACATATATGGATCTGTCTCACTATGTCACTCATTGCCATTTGATAAAATTATTGAATGACTAGAGAGGCAGGATTACCCATTGGTTAGGGCACTAGCCTAGGATCTAAGAGATCTAAATTCAGTTCCTTGATCCACCACAGACTTGCTGTGTGACCTTGGGCAAGTCACTTACTTACCCTTTCTGTGTCTCAGATTCCCATCTATAAATGGGGATAACAACACTTCCCTACTTCACAGGGGTGCTGGGAGGTTAAATACATTAAAGATAATGAGGTGCTAACATTCTACAGTGATGGGGGGGCAGTGCAGAAAAGAACCTTAGATGGGTAGAACTACTCTAAGAGCCAAATTCAGGGTTTCAGTTCCCTGCCTAATTGGCAAGATGAGTGCTCAAATCTTCACAGTAGCTCCGAGAGTGCAGGAAATGAATCTTTCCTCTGAGGCTGTGGAGTGTCTTTACGAAGGCCAAATCACCCCAGTACTGAAGTAGCCATATGATTCCACAACTCAGCCTCACAATGGGCAAGAGGAATGGGGAAAGCATAAGAAGAACTGATGAGGCTATGTATAGCATCAGATCTTCTGGTCCTACTTCTCCCCACCCTGTATAGAACTGTGTCTAAGCAAGTTTCTTTTATCTTTCTCTGCAACGAAACTTTTGAAGAGCAAGGTTAACTTATTAGATAGATTTAATGGTATGATTTCTGTATATTCTTTTTATCTCATTTCACATTTCCTTTGCTGTATGATCTTTGCTTTGTACAAATGTTCATAAATGTTACAGTTATCATTCTCTTTGCATCGTGTGTGCGTGAACCTTTCAGAGCATCTCCTTGAACCACTTTACTCAAGACTGAGGACTTGTATATTTATGAATGGATCTATCTAACCACATTAGCTATATATATATAGGAGGGTATGAAAAATGTTGTATGTAAGACAGCGGAGGTAACTGTCCCACTCTACTCTGCACTGGTGAGGCCATAGCTGGAATGTTGAATTTTGGGCACCACACTAAGAAATATGTAAACAAACCTAAGAAAGTCCAAAGGAGAGTAACAAAAATGATTAGAGGTTTAGAAAACCTGACCTATGAGGAAAGGTTGAAAGACCTGGGTATGTTTAGTCTAGATAAGAGAAGGCTGGAGGAGGGGAGGGAGGGATACAATAGCTATCTTCAAATATGTAAAAAGATTGTTATAAAGAGGACAGCGATCAATTATTCTCCATGTCCTCCAATGGTTGGACTAAAAGTAATTGGGATAGTTTGATGCAAGGGAGATATTAGGAAAACATTTCTGACTATAAGGAAAATTAAGCACTGGAATAGGTTACCTAGGGAGGTTGTGGAATCCCAGTCATTGGAGGGTTTTAAGAACAGCTTAGACAAAGACCTGTTAGGGATGGTCTATGTATACTTAATCCTCCTTCAGCAGGGAGGGATGGACCTCCTGAGGTCCCTTCTAGTCCTATATTTCAATGATTCTATGGATCCCACAAAACAGTGAAAACCTGTGTCATGCAAATACAATATGGGAATACTGCAAATTTTCATGTGGCTTAATGCTTTAGGCTACACTGAAAAGAAAGTTTATTAAGGCATGTGGACCAGTACTTTACAACAATCAGGAGCCAACAGGACTGCTCCTGGTAATAAGCACTATGCAAGCCCATAACTGGAAGAGGCAGTGCCAGGGAAATACAGAATATATCATGTGACACACTGCCAAACCTGAATCGTTTCTAAGAATTAATAGCCCTGTAATCACTTGGTAACAGAATCATTATTAACAGACCTATGTTAAGAAACAACTCATGTTTTTATTCTGTTCAGAGGCTGTTTTTCTTTCTAGTCTCTTAATGCCAAATTATTGTTGAGAAAGCACTGGGAGCCTTCAGGTAGCAGACAGCCTTCAAATGGAGAAGGCTAAGCCCATTACAAAAATAAAATGTCCAATGTGTACATTTCCAGAAAGCCTCCTGTGAAAAATATAGCAATAGAGCACTCTGCAGTAAGTATTTCCTTCCATTCTCAAAGTCCCGGAGAGGGAAGGAAATGACTACATTGATCTATAAGAAAATGACTTTTTCACTCTTTCAGAACCAAAACAAACCACCACTTTTTGGAGAATTGAAATAAACATGTGTTTACTGAGAGTTTAAAGCAGAAATTGAAAGAAAAAAAAACCCCACAAAAAATAAAACCACACTGATGCCATAGCTAATAGCTTTGGCTTGTTTGAATATATAATATTGAAGAAAATTGAAAATATGTACATAGTACACACTGTATGATAAGAACACAGTGTTAAGTAATAAAGAAGGAGCTTTAACAAATACAGAAAATTGGGCTCTCTTTTGTAGTCCTTATCCAGGCAATCCCCTATTTGCGGGAGTGAGGCGTGCAGCCTCGTGTCCATTATAATATAATAAAATAATTCATCCTGAATAAGCACAAGACATTAAAAAAATCCAAAATCAAAATACTAGAAAACTGAAATCCTAAAGAAACAGGATCTCTCAAATTACTAAACTCTATTTGTAATGTTTGTTAGTTATTAAACAGCTATAATATTAGGATCTATATGCAGTTCATATAAAGTGATAGGACTCCACTCCTTTCTAAAGAATATACACAATACTGAATATATTCTGAAAGGGATTAACATTTTGATAGTTTTGTAAACATGTTTCTATGTAATATTGGTAAGAAACACACCTGGTATTTTTCCATAATGTATTTAGGAAAATAACTAACTACCCTCTTATGAGAAGATCCATTACAGAAGCACTATATTTTAATACTTACACTACCTTATAAGACAAATGTGAAGGTTATGATAAAATTTTAGCTGTTACAGAATTTAAAGGGGAAGCAATTTTTTTATTCAGTATATCACTTTTTTATTATATGGGCACTTGAAGTCCATTCTCCGAGGTTATCAGGGGCCCAGTCTGCATTCTTTTTCTAACCAGACTTGCATTACACTTCAATATAGGATTTGGCTCAGACTGACATTCTTTAGCATTTAATTATGAAGTAAAGTATGAGGGAGACATTGTTCCATATCTGTTCTATACAATTCATGCTGTATGTAGAGATTAGAAAGTTCTCTAATTCTGCTGCTGCTAATTCTAACAACAGTCTGCATATGTATCATTTAAAATGATAACGGTATCTTGTTCTGCAGGAAAATAATTTCTTCCAATTGTAGAAAGGTGCTTTCACTTACACTATAGCAACAAGAGGGGTTGTTACAATATTTCAGTCAACCTGTGGTTTAGCCAGCTTGCACCTATGGTGAAATTCACTCCTCTGTAGAGGACGCATACAAGGCCAATACACTATTTAAGTCCCACTTATGCCCTATTGTGAGGTCACTATGGATGCAAAGTCATGCACATTGGAGAGGGAAAAGATGAAGTACTCATACACTTTATGGGGTCTAAATTAACTATATCACTTCAGGAAAGGGACTTGGGCTCCATGATAGACAACGTAGTGAAGACCTCAACAAAATGTACAGCTGTGGCCAAAAGAGCAAACAAGATAGTAAGAGGTATAGGAATGGAAAAATATTGTCCAACCATTACATAGATCAATTGTGTTGCCTCCTCTGGAATATTGTGTGCAATACTGGTCATCACATCACAAAACTGATATTGCAGAACTGGAGGGGCCTTAGAGGAGGGCAATGAGAATGATTAGGGGCATGGAAAAAATGCCATATGAAGAGAGACTGAAAATATTGGGTTTACCTCACAAAGGCGATGAATAAGAAGGGACATTATAGAAGTATACAAAATTATAAATGCTATAGAGTTGGTAGCTCAGATGCTTCTCCTCTTCCAGTCTCATAACACAAGAACATAGGACATTCAAAGAAATTGAAAGGTAGCTAGTACAAAACTCAAAAGGAAATACCTTTTCGTACAACATATTATTTGACTTTGAAACTCATTGCTACAGAAGTCACATCCAAGAACTTAGCAAGATTCAAAAAGGGAATGAGCATTTATATGAACAAGAATATTCAGTGTTATAATAGTTATAATGCTATCAAAATAATTTAATGTTTCAGGTCTTAAACCAATCTTTAACTATTAGGGAATAGGATAAAAATCTTCATGTAGAGGTAGACTATGCAATATCTGTCTACGGTGAGGTTTCTTTCTCCGAATGATTGGATTGTCCCTTCTGCTTATAACCCATTGAAGCACTCGTTGGTCTCTCAAAACTTTCACATGAGGCATTACTGGCTCAACTTCCTAAAATTCTATGAATGGAGTCAACTTCTGCTGTGTTACCTCTTGTCAAGTTTGATGGATGTCCTTTCAGTCATCTTAAACTACTCCCAATGATCTGACTACTAGAGCTTGTGTACTGCATTTTTATCTCTCTACAAGGTTTCTGTTCTAGGAAAATACTGTAATGAATGTTCTTCCTTCCAGTCAGCTCTCATAAGGTCCATCTCATCAATGTCAAACATTTCCAACCAAGTCTACAACCAGTTGTTTTGGTTCAGCAAAGTTCTGAAAGTTCCTAAATGAATGACAGTGCTATTTGCTTTTCTTCACTCCTTATCTAAGCAAGGAGTTATATAAGCAATCACCTGGGGGAAGAGTTTTGAGGTTTTATTGAATTTTACATTGACATTATTATTTCATATTAAGACTGTTTTATTCCACAGCGTGTGTATTGGAGTGATATTAATATTCCTGTTCAATTTATATACAAGGTTAAAGGCAAAATAAGTTTTCTTAAAACAAGAGTCCCTCTCTATGTGAAATTTGAGCTTATTAAAAATGTGATTTACTTTTCACCATATACGCTGTTTACCTTTTATATTGCAATCAGTTTGGGCAGGGAAACTAGACTATTAAGAGTCAGTGTCACTTTCTGTATACAAGCACCTTTTCTTTGATCAGGTGAAGGGGACAGAAACAAGGATGGATTTAAGCAGCAGGATGCAATTTCAGGCTATCTCGACACTATCACTTATGTCACTCAGAGGTATGAAAAAGCCACCCCCGAGCAACATAAGTTACAGCAACCTAAGTGCCAGTGTGGACAGCACTATGTCATGCCAGTGTGGACGCACTGTGTCGCTTACAGGGGATAGAGTATTTAAGCTGACAGGAGAGCTCTCTTCTGCCGACTTAGAGTGGCTACATTAGAGATGTTACGGTGGCGCAGCTGCATCAGTGCAGCTGTAAGGTCTCTTCTGTAGCCAATAGCCTTAGTAACTTACCAATGGGGAGGGTGTGACAATCAGGGTCCAGAATCGGAGGAGAGGGGGTCTGAACCCAAAGAATAAGCAATTGAATCAACTGGTCTATGAATACAATGTGTGGAAGTAAACCTGATAGTCATAAAAATTAATGGAAAGATATTTCAAACTGAAAAGAAAACTCCAGTCTTGGAAAAGTAAGGGAGGATGATGTTTCCCATACTCTGTGTAGCCATGAATTACCACAGTCTGAGAGAGAGGGGGAAAACTGCAAATGCTGTTAAAAGGGAAGGGGTTTGAAGTGAAGGCTCTCCAGAAATGAAGGGCCAGCATCTAAGCAAGCTGCTGTCCATAAATCACTGGATCACCTCTATGGTAAAGGGCATGCTGAGAAACTGTTAAGAGAAAATAGGTAGCTCATATCAGGGAAAGGAATTTAGCTAATATGGAAGTGTAAAGCCTGAGGTTGCATCTTTATAGTTATTTTCTGTGTAACTTGTTATGTGTTTACTTTTTCTTACTATTTCATCTTTGAATCTGATGTTTATCTTAAATAGACATTTTGTTTATTTTTACCCCAAGCAGGTGTCCGTTGTGCAATCTGAGTGGAGTGTGCAGTCCCAAGTGGACTGCTAACTGAGAACAGGCTTCACTTCTTTGGGGGTGAAGAACCATAAGAGCAAAGTCCAAGAGTCTGGTAGTTAAGAACTCAGGGGATGGATTTAGGGAGACTCAGGACCAGAAGGGCTATTGGTGTCACCCTGCAAGCAGGAACTACGCAGGTGGAAGCCAGGGTGAGACCTTCATGTGTGTAGGCTGACTACTGGTGTCAGAGCTCTGAGCTACAGCAGAATAGCATTAGGGCATTCAAAGTTACAAGGCAAGCAGTGACAGAACACCTTATTCAAGCTCGCCAATAGCAATGCTGGGCCCCAGATCCAGGGTCGTCCCTGGAGCGGCGTGCGGGTAGGGTGGAAGTGACAAATCCGTCACTTCAGGGACCTCCTGTCACTTCTAGGCACGCGCGACCATTGCGGGCCCCACACTTTGGGGGCACATGGCACGATTGGCCAGCGCGGTTGTGCACGCCTAGGAGCCCTGTGGCCCAACTGGGCAATTTAAAAGGGCCCAAGGCTCCCAGCCGCCGCCACCGCTACAGTGGCGGCGGCCAGGGGCCCCCAGGCCCTTTTAAATCGCCAAGGCCCCTGGGCAATTGTCCTGTTTGCCCCCCACCGTCAGAGGGCCTGTCCTTATTGGTCTGGGTGATCCCCAGAAGGTCACAGAGGGATATTATCTGTCCACTCCCCTCACACACTAGGTACTTAATTGTGTTGAGTGTGGGGTACAGGGCTCCCATCATATAACCGATAACTCTGGGTAGTCTCTCTTCAACCCATTCCTAGAACTCAGTTCACTTCAGAATCTCTTTTTCTTCTGCCTCATAGGGGGCAAGAGCCAATCAGACACCCTCATTTCTCCCAATTAGCCAATGGGAGGCAGAAGTTCCTCCCCATCCCCAAGGCATACTACCATGTGTACCTTGAAGCTCACGGAGAAGCTAGGCTTCAGGTTGTATGGGCATGAGTTCTGCCACCTCACCTCCCCTTCACAGGAGGTGGCTGTTCCCCTGCTGGTCTCACCAGATTTCCCTGCCTCCTGCTGAGGACTGTTCTGGTATCCCTTGCATGGTATAATACTACTACTTAGGTTCATAAACACTGCCGGGGAATGTTCAAACTAAAATATGTTCATTGATTTTTTTAAAATTACAAAATCATATCTATTCATATTAGGTATTTTAAAAATCCTTTACCAAAATCTAAAGTTTGCAGCTAAAATCAGATGATATTTCCTTTAAAGGCACCAGCTGAAAACAGTTCCTTTTATCTTATCTGTGCTAAACAGTTATATAGTACTGGTGTAAAGGGGTGGTCTGAGCATATTATTTTTTCCATATTTCTTTAAACGGTGAAAGCCAAAATTTCAGCTAATTCAAGTTCTCCAGAAACATTTTGATTTTGTCCAATGTGAGTTTTCCAGCAGAAACTGTTGCATTGGAAGATTTCCTCTGAGCTCTAGTGAACATCACCCAAACTTGCCACCTTTACTTGAATCTAAATTAGGATTCTGGAACTCCTTACTTTTCTTGATAAATAGCTATTGACATTAGTAGCCCCACTGACTGCTCACTAGTGGGAATAAGAGGTTCTCAGTCTTACCCCCTGGGATTAGAGCATCCTATGAGCATGAGACAGGCTGTATGGGGCTTTCCTGGTCACCAGAACACAGGGTATTAACTACAGCTCAGCCATCTAATCTATCTATTTTAGAGTTGCTTATTGTGCTCAGTGTAATACCTAAGCACTGAGCAGACACTATGTAGTGTACTTTTTCTGAACACCTGTGCACAGGAAGGAGGAAGAGAATAAGGCAGGATTAGATACTACAGACTGGCCAGTCTCTGTAAGAGGAAAGCAGGAAACTCCATAAAAAGTTATTTGGGAGACAAAAAGAAGAGACTTGGGGAACTCTTGGAGCCAGAAGGCCCCCTACCTTAGTCACAAAAGGACTGAGGCAGTCTTAGGTGCCGACTCCATGGGTGCTCCAGGGCTGCAGCACCCACAGAAAAGAAAATGGCGGGTCATAGAATCATAGAATAATAGAATATCAGGGTTGGAAGGGACCTCAGGAGGTCATCTAGCCCAACGCCCTGCTCAAAGCAGGACCAATCCCCAATCAAATCATCCCACCCAAAGATAGCTCAGTGGTTTGAGCATTGGCCTGCTAAACCCAGGGTTGCGAGTTCAATCCTTGAGGGGGCCATTTGGCATCTGGGACAAAAATTGGGGATTGGTCCTGCTTTGAGCAGGGGGTTGGACTAGATGACCTCCTGAGGTCCCTTCCAACCCTGATATTCTATGATTCTATGATTCAATGGCAGCCCCCTTGTCAGCCCCTCCCCCTCCCTCCAAGCGCCTCCCTCCCAGCACCTCCCACCCACCATGGATCAACTGTTCCATGGTGTGCAGGAGGCACTGGGGGGAGATGGGGGAACAGCACGAGCAGGGTGTGCCCCGGGGGACGGGTCAGACCAGGGCAGGGTAGGGGGAGGAACTGGGGCAGAAAGAGGTGGGGTGGGGGTGGTGATTTGGGGAAGAGGTGGGGTCGGGGCAGGGCCAGGGGTGGAGCCGGGGGGGCACCCCCACCCTCCCCAGCACATTAGAAAGTCAGCACCTATGGAGGTGGTAACCGAGACTTTGAACCCAGTCTGGTTTTCTAGCAGTGCAGGGCATTTTTGTGTTGTTGTAAGTATCTCCCCTTAAGATCCTAAGAATATAAACCATATTCCAGCCAAACCCCCAGATCTGAACATCCCCAGGTTTCAGGGGGATTCATAATTTTCACTCGACTTTTTCAGTGTGGGCCTGTCTCTTGTTTCAGTCTGTCTAGTGGCAGGCAGTATCTCATTCACTTCATTCATTTACATACAGAAGGGCAATCTTCCCAGGCAGAAGAGAGAAAAATACGGTTTTAAAATAAAGTCTTGGATTCTTCAGAACAAATCGAAAACCAGGGAAAGACCCCAAAACTGTGAAATAGATGGATTTTCTACAGCTGTGCCTCTGGATAACTCAGTTTCTCTTTTGAATAAGATTAAGAGGTATAGACAGTGTTACAGTATATGATTACAGGGTAACAGTCTCCTACTGCAAAAACTAAAGCAAAGCTGAAGCATTAGCCACAATAAATATCAAGGCATTTGTTCTCAGAGCAGCCGCTATTTGCCCTGTATTATTATCTCTCATACAAATGATTAATTAATGATGTTGATCATGTAAAATTTTATGCTGAATGTTGATTCAGTAGTACAGCTCACACTATCTCTCTGTTTTAAAAGGTGCATTCAGACAAACTTTGTTTGTCATTCGCAGTCATAAAAGTGAAGTATAATAAACTCTAATTATGCTTGCTTCTGATGAAAGGCAAGTATTTATATTTACATAACTTTCAACCATAAAGATCCCAAGGCAGTAGAGAAATTGACTTTGTTCTCATCTGAATGATGACAAGTAGTGTAATTCCCACTATAGCTATGCTGCGTCAGAGCCTGACTCAATACTGACTCAGAGCCTGATTTTGCTGCTGTTGCTCACCAGGTTGACTTCATGTGGCTAACTTCTCACCAGTGTGAGTAAAGCATTTGAAAACTAGACCTTCATATATGTAGAAAAACACTATACAATGTAAGTGATGGTTGGGTTGCAGAGAGGGAGACTGCTATGTACTAATACATCAGGAATATTTAATAGTTCCTTACTCCTAGAGCAGGTCCCATGCTATCATGCCACTTCAGTGAAGATATTAGAACTAGATTTGAGGTATGTGGGTTTTCCCATACAAATCCATCCCTGCTTTTTGTTATGATCCCTGACTGTCTGGCAATGATGTTATTTAGAATATCTTCCTCCCCAGTTTTCCAAGTGGAGTATCAGAAACTTTTGAGACAAGTGTTGACACTTAATATGTAATACTGCAATCAAACATGGCATATGAAATCAGTAAAATTAATCCTGTTCTTTTATAATTTACATACCAATTATTTACCTGATCAAAAGGTCAGGGTGTCTCAGAAATATTGATTGGATTCTGGTTAACATGAATGACAGAATGTCAGCTTCTGGAGTGCATCTTGATTGCAAAATCAGTCATCCAGCATAATTGATTTAGCAGGAGAATATTAAACATTAAAGAAATCTGAGATAAAACTAAATTAGTGTGTGATCTTTTAGAGATCTTAATAGTTTTAGAAGATGTTATATATCTTAGAATGGGGTTATTTTAATTTAACTTCTTATGCTGGACCAATTTTGACAGATTTTTAATGTGAATTGTAACAAGTTTGCAATTGACTTCCTACACAGGAAAGGAGCAGTTTAGAGTCCTAATTTTTCATAAGTTCATAAAACTTTGTGCTGCAAAGGATTTTGGCTAAAAGAGACAGCAGTGTGCTTGAAGTGTTTGGAAAATTCCATTTGAGATGACAGGATTTGTGCATATCATTTTCTATTAATAAGATGACAGAATTTATATGAGCTTGTGTTGTCCAGGAGAGGGCTGGACAGTACCAGATGCACATTTCTGGGGGAAAGTCTAGGACTGAGAATTTGCTGGTGTTGTTCTGCAGTGTAATTCACGAGTGGCTGGCCATAGCACTCAGACAGTATAGCTGGGAGTAATTTACATGCAGGAGCGGTTGCTCTCACAGCAAAGCAGTGTAAAAGGTTCCCTAGGCTGGCGAATTGAGGGGACACAGCTGTTCAACAGTCCAGATCATACCCTGGGTAAAATGTCACAATTATACATAGGTAGAACAGGGATCTTTTTTTCCCCGAGCAAACAGTAAATTCACCAAATAATGCACTTTTGGGAGCATGAAAACTATTCATGAATTCTGATAGAATTTGGTGAATAGATCCCTCCTCCCACACCCACCATGGCCATTTTGAAATGAAATGTTACAACTTTTCATTTCAAAATTGAGATTTTGTTTTCCCTTATATTAAAGCAGCTTTTAGAAAGAAACAAAGATGAAACAAAGGAAAATGTAGTTCTGTGAAAGAATAGTGGTAGCTGTTCTATTAGTGTAGACAGAACATTATAAAACAGATTTTCCATTAATTACCATGACAACAACTTAAGCTAACATCACTTATTAACATGTCTGTTGCTTAATGACTGCATTCTATATTTAAGAATCTGCATATAATACAAGAGTTGCTATCTTAAGTACACTTTGATGTCTAATTTTATTAGACAATAAATATGTAGTGTGTAATCCTGAATAAATAGTCAGAGCCTAAAATGCAGTATTAAGCCAAGTAAGAATCACCCACTATTGTTTTTTAGTAGGTTTCTTTCCACAGTCCAGCTGGTGCTATTTGACTAAATCCTGAGGTACATATTTCAGTTTGTTGGTATTTTCTCCCAGACCTCTTTCTACTTGGCTTCCTACGAATTTAGTTCAACTCCAGATTATGTTACTCAAGTATCTTTATTTGGAATATAGCAAAGGTATGCTGAGTTAGTAAGACTCAAACACAGGGGGTGGATTCAGGGTACATCACAGACCCAAAGTTACACAGAAAACCTCCTCCTTTATATACATTTACACATATGTTGCATTACTATAGATTACCTTACATGCTTTGGGAGTGGTTTTGCTACTTTGTAGGCTCCAATCCCTGTACAACGTGCTCCGTCTACATACTATCTATGCAGAACCTACTCTTTTCCACTTTTCAGGTTCCAGGCTTATTTTATCCACTTTTATTATAAATTCCCTTTTCCACTAGTGTGGTCCAGATCCATGTGCTGTTTAACAATCTTGACCGTTAATTTATTTTGAAGTTTGTGTAATAGAGTGCATATGGCGGATAGTTAAGGCTTTTGGCTGCAGGGGTAAAATACTAATCCCCTCTCCTTTCTTCATAGCTTTCTTCATGGTTGAATTTATTAGTTAAGGAGTTAATTTTGAGGTTTAGTTTTGAACACTGGCAGAATTTTGTAGGGACACCCCAACTCTTGTGCCACTCAGTACGGTTTCCAATGTTTTTTTGTTTTTGTTTTGTTTTGTTGTAGGGTTTTTGTGGCACAGGAGCTGGGGTCTCCCTCTAAAACTCTGGATAGTACGCCCTCTGACACCCATGCATAGCATGGTAGATTACTTCTTTTGCTTTTATGACCTTAAGCATGGTGCTGTAGGGTTTCGCCACAAGACCAGGTGAACACTTATTGTCTGCCTGAGTAGCACACTGACATCTCTGCCCTTTTAAATGGATAGGGAGAGTGACATGAATAGCTTTGCAGATTCTGTACATGTCTAATACTACCCTAAGCTACAAGAATGCCCCCAACATTGGAAACTATCACCACTGCATGGATGCAAATTTACAAAACAAAAGGGGAAGAAACTATTTTTTGCTTCTTTCTTTACATATTTTAATGTGCCTTGAGCTAACTTGCATTAACCCAGCTTTGTCTTTATTTCATGGGTCTAGCAAGTATACAAAGGGGCCAAGTCTGTCCTATTCCAAGTATGGACCGTACACCCTCACCTTCGGGAAAATGCGGTATGGAGCCTGATTTGGAATCATGGTTTCAGTTCCACTTGATGCTCAGTCAGGTCTTCTTTGGCATTGAACCATGCCTTGGTCTTTTGTACTTCCACCTTATTTTTCCCATCACACTTTTTTGCACTTGCAAAATTTGCCTTTGCAATTTCTGTACTCAGGCCACTGATAGGGCTACAGTAGCCAGACGGGCTACAACTGGGTTAACTATATTCTTCCACAATCTCATTCATCTTTTTATTAAGGCCTTGCAAGGGGAAAAGCCTTGGATCTGTATTCCCTAGCTCTTAATTGCTGCCTGTTACATTCACCCCTTTTCTTAATTTGGATTTGATGATAGGGATGATCACTGGATGATAGGGAATGTGAAACTTCTGATCAGTGTCTAGCAGGATGTCATTTCTTTAACGACTGAGACCGCAAATCTACTACCACTGTCTGAGTCAATTATGTTAGGAACTCCACATCTGCAGAACAGATTATACACCAATTGTTCTGCTGTAGTTAGGGCAGCCATATTTTTCATAGTGAAAGCTTCCACCCAATGTGAAAAAGCATTCACAACTACCAGCCCATATTTGTTACCCCTTGGTGCTAACAGCAACTCCCCAGTACAGTCAATTTGAGTTCATTCCCATGGACTCCTGGATGCCTGTCTCACAAAAGCTCTTCTATGTTGTTAGATGGATTATGTCTGACACAAACCACACAAGCATTAAAATGTTCCTTCAGGTCCTTTTCCCATTACGGCCACCACCCCATTTTTGCCAATCTGTCTTTGGCTTCTGGCTGTTTGAGGCGAGCACCCACACTGGACCCATGCACCCATAGCAGCAGATCTTTTCTCATATTCCATGGGACAAACCATCTTCTGTTTTTGCACATAGGAGTCCTTGTCTATTACTAGGTCCTGACCTTTTCCCTTCACTTCCTGGCTGCAGACTTGCTCCCAAAGCAGTCCTAATTCCAAATCCTGTTTTTGAATGCTTTGCAACTGCCTTGCTTTAGCTTGTTGCAATTGCCTCGAGTGAGCACTGCTACCATGTGGCTTTCAAAGAGGACACCCACAACCAGGGCGGTCCAGTTACTGCTGCATCTTGGCTGCTAAGTCAGTTGCCTGATAACTTTTTACCAGGGACCCTCTTTTCCTGTGCAGCTGAATTTTAACCATGTCCACTCTGTCAAACTATTTGACAATATTGTCCAACATTTGCACACGGTACTGAATTTAATCTTTCTTCTGTCAGTAGCCTGAGACTTGTTCTGAGCCCACCAAGCTAGCATTAACACAGCTCTATCAAGCCAGGCCTATAGAGTTAACCTTCTCACTATTTAGCCATTGCCTTGCAATTGCATCAAGATATAGAATCTTCAGAAGAACCACATGGTGATTTAATCCAGAAAGTAAAACACAACATTTGGAGTATAGCTTCTTCTTGCACAAACCCTAATTCCACTAATGCCGAATGAGTTAAATGAATCATTCAAGAGCTCTGAACTTCTATTTAACTTTCCTACTGTTCTAGATCATGGAGTCTCATTTATTGGATGAGAACATGACAGCAGAGTTCATGGTCTAGTCACTCTTTTGATGATAAATATTCATGACTCCTATTGATCAGCCTTTTGCTGATGAACTACTACTGACATATTAATTGGAGATCCTTGAGGCATACATTTGCTGCATAATTAAAGTAAAAGCTGTTCTTTTGCTAAAATCTGGGTATTGGCTAAGTGTAATACGGTGGGACTCCCTTCATATAGTTTTTAATAAACTCCAGAGATGTCACTGACAGTTTAGGAACTATCCCTTTCTACAGTGTGTGGTTTACTATTAATGATTTATGTAGAGTAGGACTTGATTATCAATACAATTCTTCAGACCTGTAATTATACATGCTTAAAAGGTAAACAATATCAATATGATGATCATAACGTAATGTGAAATTTAAGTAAGAAGTGTGTGGACCAAGTAAGTAAGTGGAAAGTGGACCAAATATTGGGCTTTAAAACATCAAATTTAGAAGTCCATTCTTTTTAAAATCTGAAGCATCCAACCCTCAGGAAAATCTTTCCACTGAATTAAACAGCATGATTTAGAATACTCCACTTTGTTTCTTATCAAAGTGGGATGAGGAGAAAGATCTAGAAAATTAACTAAAATAAAAATCTCCTTTTAACTACCCTTTATATTTTCAGCTGTCATTAATCAAATTAATCAGCATCAGACAAAACCCAAAGCCTTTTCTTCACTGTACTACTAGAGACATCAGGCCAACGTCTGTTCTCCATTACACTCACAGTAAATGAGAGCAGAATTTGGTTAGTCTTTCTTTAGGACTGTATTTTTAGTATAAGCTCAACCAATTTACCTTTTGTTTCATTTCCTGTCAATGGCTCAGCACCAACAATCATGAGAAAAAGTAATTTTAAATTGGTAGTGTTCTCAATATTCAACAGCACTAACCTGGTCATGGCATAAAGACCTACTAATTAGATGTCCCAGGAAATGAGAACAGGTGTCAGTATTAACACTGCAGACATAGAACGAGATTTTAAAGGCTCTTGTCCATAAATCTAATAAAAGTTACAGTACTGAAACTTACTGTGCTGGCAGTGAATTCCATTAAATCCCTTTGGACATTTACAGACGTATCCTATGAATGTATCCCCTCGATACGCTTCACTAATTTCACAAGTTCCACCATTATGACAGGGATTAGGAAGGCAAGGTCCTGAAAGACAAAAATACAGTAGCAATTTAAGTGTTTTCATTTAACCCCCCATATTATATATTCCACTAACCCACTAAAATCTATCCTTCACCTCATTCAGATTACTTACCATTGTAGGTTTTATTAACATAAAGAATTATGAAGCATGTCACTCTTTATTAATCACATAATTATTTTTTTAGTAGAAGAGAAGCACATGGGATTAAGGTGCCTGATCTTGCTCCCATTGAAAACAATAGGTGTTTTACCACTTACGTTAATGAGGTAATGCATATTCAGCAAGTGACTCTTATGGCAGTTACTCATTTGCGTACAATTCCTAGACCTACAAGGCTTACCAGGTATGCAAGGAGTTTCACCTCAAGTATACCTTCACAGCCCCTACATGGGGCTTTTGTGGTATGAATGATGTTGTGTATTGGGTGAGCTTCACTTTGAGAACATGTGATGGTATACACCAGTCATTAGGTTATCTGAACCAATTTTCCCTTCTATGGTAAGCAACTTCTTAACTTATCTGTTTCAAATCAGTTCTAAGAGTGAAATTAACTCTTAGAACTGAAAATCACTTCTTTCTACTACACACATGCTGTGATAGCTAAAATAAAATTTCTGCATAAAAATGAGATCTAATTGTTTGTCAGTCTCTCATTCACAGTGGGTGGTTTGGTAGAGTTTCTAAGTATGGTAAATGTTATTTTTATATAGACTGTGGATGCCTTGAAATAACTAGACTATGTTAAATCTAGGTCAGTTGTTTATTCTTTTCTTTTTAACTGTTTTGTGTTGAAAGCATTTACCATTCACTATGGTTTTAATATCTCAGTTATACTGATCAATAAAATTCCTATAAGAATAAATTTTTGCATTAGATAAAGATTGTTTCCAGTCTTACATCACAAAGAATTGGTAGTCAGTGATCTGTATGTTTAAAAATCAATAATATGCCTTAAAAAATTCTCAAGTGAGCACTACAAAACTATTTTATTTACACTCTTTACCACCCCCAACTCCTCTCCGCATACACACACAAGCTAATCTCCATTCTTGAAATGTAGTGGTATAAGCCTTGTAATTATTCAGCCACTTAAAATCTTATTTTGTGGTAAAAAGAGAAAATATTTTCCATTCTAAGGGCTACCAGGGACACACAGCAGTGCCACGTGAAAATCAAGGAACTGAGGCAGGCATACCAGAAGGCAAGGGAGGCGAACAGTCTACAGCAGCAAACCCACCACAACCCCCAAGAGCAGCGTGGATACCTCTGAGGAGTTGGAGTTCCAGGTCAGAGCAGGCAGTGCTGAGGAGGAGGTCTCAGATGAGGAAGAGGAGGAGGAGAATAGGAGACAGGCAAGCGCGGAATCCATTTTCCTGGAGAGCCAGGAGCTGTTTGTAACCCTAGAGCAGTCCAACTGGTCGCAGAACAGCATCGTGGCTGAGCGTGATGCCAGGGAAGGAACCTCTGATGAGTATGCAATTTCAAGTAGTATTTTGGGGTCAAATGTTCTTATATCCTATTTTTTTATTAAAATTAACAAGGTGAGGTCAAGTGACTATCTGCTTCCCAGTGGCTGCATGAGCTAGGCAGAGGATGTCCTACAAAAAAGACTGTTTATGTATATAGGGATGGCCTGGGACTCCTCCATAGAGATCTCCAGGAACCTTCCATGGAGGTATTCTGCAATCCATTGCAGACGGTTTCTGGGGAGGGCTTCCTTATTTCTTCTACCACAGTAGGATACTTTCCCGTGCCACTCCAGTATTAATTTGGCTGGCATCATCGCAGTATACAGCATAGCAGCATAAGGACCCGATCTGTACCTGAATGCTTGCAACATCTGTTCCCTTGCCACCACTGTTACCCTCAGGAGAGTGATATCAGCTAGGGTCATCTAGGGGAGATGGTGGTAGTTTTCATTTCAACTGCTCGGACCACAGACAATAGTGCCTGTGCAAACAATAGTGTCTTTGCTCCCTTCATCAACGGTTTCCAAAATATGGCTGTAGTTTAGGTGGCAGGGGTCAGCACTGACCTCAGTAACTGCAAGCCTCGGGCAACCGCTAGCAGCAGTGGCACTAGGGAGTTGGTTGTGGGGAAGGGAAATTTTGTGGTGCCCACTCACCACCACAAGCACCCTCTCCCCTTCCCCAGCACAGGTTTTGCCAAGGCTTGCAGTTTGGGAAGGTGAACACTGGTCCCCAATCTCCAGACAATATCCAAGTTACAAAAGGGAGGGGGCTCTGGACATGGTGTGGGTTGCCCACCCAATGCTGCTGACGGTCCGGCGCCCATGCCTCAGGGCTATATTCACCATGGCTGGGACAGCAAACCAGTTCAACGCATACCTTGTGTAAATGAAAATGTTCTGCCTTAAACTTCCTTGAAATAAGGGGAGTGACTTTTATAGAGTAACTCTGCACTAGACACTGGTCTGTACTGACAGGAGTTGCTTTGTGCTTTCCATGGCTTATAGCTGAAAGTGCCGCCTTCAGCTCTTCCTCCACACCAGCAGAGAGGCTCTCCCAGATAAGACAAAGTTGAAAGAGATCACGTGATGACATGTTTAATGAGATAATGAATGCCTCTGGGACAGCAGACCCTGAGCAGAGAACATGGAGGATTTCTCTCTCTGAAAAACTGGACATGGCGAGCAGGAGAGCAGCCCAGGAGCATGAGCATGGCAGGCAGCAGATGCTGGGGATTCTGAAGGAAGAATCAGACATTTTGAGGCATCTGGCTGACCTTCAGGAGAAACACCTCGAGGCTAGACTCCCTCTGCAGCCCCTGCACAACAGCATTCCAACATTGCCGTATTTCCCCTCCCCCTCCCCCTCTCCCAAACATTCCAGGAGGTGAGGCAGGGAATGTAATATCCCTTCCACTCAACTCCAGGGGAGGGTCCGAAGAAAAAAAGCCGCATATTCGATGTTGTGTGACAAGCAAGGCTACTGAGCTTTTAAAGACAAAATGAATGTGTTTTTCCCCTCCCAATTTTATTCCACCGTGTGTCCAAGCTTAAATTCTATTTGTGATCATGAAGTTTCAGCATGTTTGGTCAAAGAAGTCCATGTCTTGAGAATGAATTAATTTTTATTAATTTAAAAGGGGGTGGAGTGGAGGGGAGAAACAGGGAAAGTGAGGCAACAGAGGGGATGTGCTGGAGACAAAAACCCAGCATCCACAGCAAGGTTCACACTGTGGGAAGGCACAATGCAGAGAAGCTGTGCACATTACTGTGGCTCATTACTGAAATGGGTTTTCAAAGCCTCCCTCAGGCACAGTGCTCCATGCTGAGCTCTTCTTATAGCCTTGGTATCAGGTGTGGTTAGATGTTTGGCTGCGTGTGTGTGTTCTCCCTGTGTGCTGTTCCAGCTCGGCACACACAGCTGGCACAGCAGACCTTGACTGAACCGCCCAATAATCTGTCTGCTCAAAATTAGCAGACAGCCTATCCTTCTCCATGCCCCATCCCTGTGGAAACTTCTCTTCCTTTGCCTCACAGATATTATGAAGTCGGGAGCTATAACCATGGGACAATTGCTTTCAACTGAGGTCTAAGCTAGCAAGCAAATTGCGCCAGTGACCCTTTAAACAGCCAGCGGCTCATTCAACCACTATTCTGCACTTGCTACACCTATTGTTGAACTGATCCAGTTGTTGCTATCCAGATGTCCAGTATATGGCTTCATGAGCCACCGGAATAAGGGGTAGTCTGGGTCTTCCAGGATCGCTATTGGCATTTCAACGTCACTAGTGGTTCTTTTGCATTCCAAAAAGAAAGTCCCTGCTTGCAGCTTTCTGAACAGACCTGTGTTCTTAAAGATGCATGTGTCATGCACCTTTCCCTCACCATGCCACATTGATGGCGGTAAAATGGCCCCAGTGATCCACCAGTGCTTGCAACACCATTGAAAAGTAACCTTTTGTTTTTGTACTCTTTGGCAAAGTGGTCGGATACCAAGATAGGGATATGTGTGCCATATATCGCCTCACTGTAGATAGGGAACCCCATCCAGTATTTTGTGCACATTGCCCAGAGTCACAACCTTTCTTTGCAAAAAGTGATTAATGGCCCTGCATATTCAGATCACAATAGCCCCCACAGTGAATTTACCAACTCCAAATTGATTCTCCACTGACTGCTGACAATCTGGCGTTGCCAGCTTCCGCACAGCGATCACCACTTGCTTCTCCACTGTCAAACCAGGTCTCATTTTAGTGTCGCAGAGTGGCAGGGCTGTGGGGAGCTCTGCACACAGTTCTTGGAAAGTGGCTTTATGCATATGAAAATTCTGCAGCCACTGATCAACATCTCATAACTGCATAATGATGTGTTTCCACCAGTCAGCGCTTGTTTCTCAGGACCAAAAAATGGCACTCCACCATGTTCAGCTGCTGAGTGACTGCCAGAAGCAACCAGGAATTGTTTCATTCTATGGCTTCCAGCAGGGCTTCTTGAAGGACACTGTAGTGTTCTTCACAGCAGCCCCTCTCGTGGCTCTGGAAATACGCAGGATAAGCTGTGTGGTGTTTGTAATGCTCACAACAACAGCACACAGCTGAGCGGGGTCCATGCTTCTCAGGTGATATGGCATACATGTAGCTATGCCAGTCTTTTGAAAAAAGGCACAAAATATTATGGGTTCCAGATGAAATCAGAAGAGGTAGGGAGAAAACTACATTATGGACACTGAAGTCATCCCTGCGAGAATGTTTTGGTTCCGTGAGGCATTGCAAGCCCTTCCCAAAACCCCTGCAGAAAGTTGCAGTGTGGGATAGCTACCTACAGTACAGCGCTCTCTGCATCGATGCAAGCACTGCTACTGAGGACGCGCTCCACCGACACAAAGAGTATGGTGTGGACAAGCACTACCGACTTAATTACTGCGGCGGCTGGATGTTGACTTAACTGAAGTCAACTTAAGATTGCAGTGTAACCTTGCCCATAGTTTACTGTCAAACAACACTGGGAAATGAATGATTTAAAGTTAAAAGAGCTATAAGTTTCATTCTGGGGGGCTCTGTCTTTAACTTTCACCAAGACAATACCAGAGAACTAGATATGAATAAGATTGCTGACAATTTCATCCAGAAAGCTACAGTGAGACATAATGTCTTTAAACTGGGACATTAGTGAAGACAGCTTGTAGGTGATTGCATGATTGTAATAGTCTGTAATTCATGATAATGTAATTATGTAGTTCATAATAATTTAATCATTATTAAAATAGTAAAGATGCCAATGACAGACACATTCAGTAAACCAGAATATGAAAGAAGTGTATAAAATATGCTGAAAATACACTCCCCACAAAACTGGCAGAGGGCTTACTCCCTGCCCCCTCCCCAAAACACACACCTCTTGAGAAGCACCCACCGGCAAAAAACAAAAGTCAGGCCTGTGACGTTTCACTCCATATTCTTTATGAAAATATGCTTATGATATGGGTACGACATAACTGAGATATACTTTATGCAAGATGGCTCATGTAAGATATCATTGGAAAGGTCACACACCACACATCATAAAATTGAGCCAGCCTGTCCCTGAACAGAAGGGATGGAGAAGGAGAGGTCACCACTAGATCGCTGTCCTAGACACACGAGTCAAAAAGGATGCTGAGCGGTTGGGCGGGGAGCTGGCTGGTTAAACCCAGAACCAGAGGACCTTCTCCTCTGGGATTCATGGCCCTTCCAGGAGTAGTCCTGCTGCTTTATAGGAAGGGAGGACTGTCCGAAAAAACACTGTGGCCAGTATTGCTGCTGTTTCTTCTGAGCACTGTAGTGGTGTATCTTCATGGCCAGAATATATATTCCCAAAGAATTCTGAAGCCATGTGGATCTCCTCATAGTCACAGCAATGCCATAATTTTGTCTGAGGCATCTGCCAAGTCCGAAGCTGACTGCAACAGGGCCTTGGCCACCATAAGACCTTCCACAATGAATGCCATAAACTCTTCCTTGGAAGGTTCTGACAACTTGTCCACAAACTTAGACATGGCCACCCACTTGACAAAGTCATATTTAGAGCTCAATGTCTGCTGGTTCATGATGCACATTTGCAGAAAAGAGGAGGTGTGAATCTTCCTCCCCATTAAATCCATCCTTTTGGATTCTTTGTCCTTAGGAGTAGACTTACACCTTCCTTGCCATGCCCTGCCACTTGCTGCAGTTACCGCTAGAGAGTTACGGGCCAGCTGGGAGTAAAAACCCTCAAAACCCTGCACAGAAATGAAGTATCACCTCTCTGAATGCTTTGCCATGGGAGACAATGAAGCTGGAGAATACCAAAGGGATTTTGCAGGTTCCAAAAGAGCCTCATTTATCAGAAGGTCTACTTTCCCTGAAGCTGATGATTGGAGAATATCCAGCTGTTTATGCATATTCTTCCATTGGAATTCTATCTGGAAAGCTAAGGTACAAGCCATATGCCTCAGGGCATCCTGTTATGCCATAAAGTCCTCAGACATTGAGGGAGAGGAGGTCTGCTGTGCCAACAATGGGTCCTGTTTTTGAACCACAGGATTTAGTTGGAGTAACCGTGGAGATCCAAAGGGAATTGACTCACCAGCCACTTGCCGCTGAGATGGTTTGGGAGTAAGGGCCCCATCGGTATTGGTGATCTTTGGAGCAGATCGAGGAGTGGGACTTCAGGGAAGGAGGAGTGTCACAAAGATTCCAAAGAGGCAGCTAGGTGTATGGATGAGTCACTGGTGGCCAGCAGGCACCGGGTCAAGAGCCCCTGTCCCAGCTGTGATGTTGATCTCAGTATCAATAGGTGATCTGAGGATGATCTCTGGAGTCTATCCGATGAGGAGAGGAAGGAAATTTCTGACCTGGATCTTGAGGTGTCCCAGAGGTTCTCAGATAACAACAGGGTAGCCAGCCCCAATGGGACAAACAAATGATCAGACTTGTCTGAAGCCCAATATGGGGGCAGCATTGGTGCCAAGGAGGAATGGGGAATCTGCAATGGCAGTACCGGGATGAGAGAGACACCCAGTACCAGGACAGATGAGATTCAGGACAGTACTGAATATGACAAAGGGGTCTGAGCCAAGAGAATGACAATGCTGAAGTACGTATGCACCAATGTTGAGGGGGCCTTTGGTGCTCGACCTAGTGTCGGCCTCAACTTCAAAGTCTGAAGCCTGGGTAGTACAAGCTATGATGCCAGTGAGCTCAGTAGCTCTGTGATGCAGCTAGAAGGTACCAACACCAGCAAACCAATGGAGAGTCCTGACTGAGAGGCAAAACAGTCTGATGCCACTTGGTATGCTGCCAGCATGGAGACAGTCAGCATTGGTACTGATGCCATTGATACTGATCTCAACGGACGCCCCGTGGCTGAAACCAGAGTCAATGGTAGGGCTCTTGCTGCTCTCGGCATGGTACTGGGAAGTGGTTAGACAGACCTGCTTCATCCCATGTACCAGAAGGAATACGGTGTTAATCAGCACTCCTCTTAGAAATAGAGGAGGAATTCCTCCCAAGTCTTGGAATGGTCCCAATTTATTTTATGGGCCCTCTTCCTCTTGGGGAAAAACGCCAGGGCCCCAAGCAGCATTACCTGAAGCAGCATTTCTTGCCAGATCCAAAGGTGACTGCCAACTACATGAGGGCCTCAGTGCTGAAGCTGCTGCTTCAGTCACAAGTCTTTCGCCACCTGAGTCCTCTTTGTGAATGATTTGCAAATGGAATACAAGATATCCTGGATGGATAATGCTTGAACCCTAGTGAGGGCATCACACAGGGCAGCCAAGTGCTCTAACTCGTACTACACTAACACTAACATTAACCTAATTAGTATATACAAAATAAAAAAATTCTCAGAAACTGAGACTGAAAGCTCCGACTCTAGCCATGGGCAGTGAGAAAGACCTGAAGGTGTTGTGGCACTGCCACCCTCATATGGCCAAGGGAGGGACTATGGCCACAGGGCATGAGCACCTCCCTTGCGGGGACTTAGGCAAAGTTCTCCGGCTCCAGTGTGCTGGAATACACACCTGCATTTACTTGAAGAGGAATTTAAGATTCAGAACTGAATTTTGAGACTTGGGCCTACCCCTCAGTGGCTTAAATGTTCATTTATTCAGCAACATAATAAACATATTGATAACGTGTCAGTCTCTCCAACTAGTTTCAGTCTCTTATAGCATTCTTTTGGAAAAAAGATTATTAATATGCTAACTATTCCGATTGTTTTTGTAGTTATGGATTGGGATCCTAGTATTTTTATTCTAACTACATATGTAGCAGACTGACAATATCCTCCCATGCCTTGGAGAAACCCTATGGAATTAAGATAAACTTTACTGAATAAAGTTAAACATTATTGCATTAGGTTTAATATCTTTGAGGATCATTGTACTAAAACTGCAATTGTGTATGTGTTACTCTGGAATTGCATGTATCTCCTCTAGGAGGAGAGGGATGCTAATGTAATTCTTCTGGTTATCAGCCCTTTGAAGCCACCCATGTCCCCCAAGGGGTTTGCTTATACTTGTTCAACAGACAAAGAAAGGAGTTTTTGATAAATAATCTGGTTTTAAACAGGCTCAAGGCATTCTTCCTGTTCCAGCAACTGGACAGGACCCTTAGTCCACAGAGGGCCCCAGTCCTTAGGGAATGTTTGGATGGACTGGGCCTATTGAGGACCCCTAAGACTGGGTGCTTGTTCTGAACTGAAGCTATGATCAACTCAAAACCACAAGGAAACCTCTTGGGTGGGGTATTGATGGACTGCTCCTCCCAGAGCCCACATTAGGGTTGGGGTAATTTCTGGTAAGCTTATTAGCATGCGTGTAGATTCTCTAGTCATTTTAAAAAGTTTTCTCTATAATGCTTTTTACTTTAAGAATAAAATAGGATTGCTTAGAAAGTACTGTGAGGTAACCTACAACTGTGGGCAGTCACACTGTTAACTAGAGTTCTGCAGCAGGACTGGGATCCCACGAGTGCCTTGGGACTCGCTCCCATAATAGTGGGAATGGGATAAAATTGAACAAACAATGTGGGAGCAGGTGGGAGTGGGTACCGTGGGGCGGAATGGGATTAAAAAAAATAGTCCCGCAAAGTGTCTACTGTTAACCATCTCGGAAGAGAAAGCAAGTTGGCCTGTTTAGACAGCTTGTCCAGTTAGAATGGAGTGAGATGCAGGCAATGGTTGGGGAGCGGGATCCCTGAGAGTGGGTGCTCTTGCTAGACCACTGAGGGGAGATACAGATGCAGTTGCCCTGAACTGTGATAAC
The DNA here is from genome assembly GCF_965152275.1 of Natator depressus. Taxonomy (NCBI): domain Eukaryota; kingdom Metazoa; phylum Chordata; order Testudines; family Cheloniidae; genus Natator; species Natator depressus. The sequence goes on from NC_134238.1 coordinate 52,913,732, forward strand.
ACTGTTTCTTAGGGTATGTCTTTACTAGCAAAGTTAATGTGGCTGTGTAGTTGCGGTACCAGTGCTGTAAAAAAAACAAACACCCCCATGAGGGGAGTAGCTGCCAGTGCTGGGAGCGCTGGTGCACTGTCTATACTGCCAATTTATAGCGCTGAAACTTGCAGCACTCAGGGGTGTGTTTTTTCACTCCCTGAGTGACAAAGTTTCAGTGCAGTAAAGTAGCAGTGTAGACAACGCCTTAGTAACTAGTAGTATGTTTTGTTTGTTTCTGTTTCTTTTAAAAGAAACTGGTACTTCAGAAAAATGTATTTGAAAGCCATGCCAACATTTTAATTAAAGGAGTCTCACTGAAAACCAGAGAACACCAATCAGCTAATTTGCACTTGTTAAACATTTTGTTTACTAAAAGAAATGAATTACAAATGCTAGTTAGCCTGATTTACATTCTAAAAGAAGGAATGACTAAAATTAAATTAGGCACTAACTTTACAGTTCTCTGGTTTTGGGGTATCTCTAAAGAACTACCTCTTTGAGTCCCTGATGCAGCAAAGTAATTAAATGTGCGTGTAACTTCAAGCATGTGAGTAGTCTTACTGAAGTCTGTGAGACTACTCCCATGCTTAAGTACCTTTCTGCATCAAGGTCCTATTCTTTGCAAACCATCTTCATTTTCTCCCCAGTTCTGCAAAGACGTGTGCATGTGGGTTTGATTGTGCACCTCTCTTTGGAGGATCAGGGGATTACATCTCTTTAGATATATGCATCCCACAGATGACATTATATTATCAGTGGAATGAAAAACCCAACTTTCACTCTGATTGACATTCTGTGTTATTTACATCATCTATACACACAACAAAGTTTGTAACCACCCTTCTTTAGAACTAAATCTTGTAAAATTACTTTTAAAACACAATGGACTTCAGGGATTTGTTTTTTCATCAATAGTGCTGTAATACTTTTGTAGGTAATCTTTAAGGAGCTTCTAACACAAAGAGAACAACATTTGATCAATATTAATGAGTAGCTGAATTCAACAGTATGCTTTCCAGGCATTTTTATCCATGTTCATTTAAAGTAATGTCAACAGGATTAATTGCACACTAGAAGTAATAAATCTATTCAGTTTGCTGCTCTTTTGAGTCTTCCTCTATACACTTCCATTGGCAATAGCCAACAGTAATAAGTGGAATTAATCTTCAAAAGTTAAGAACATTGATATTCAATTGGAATCCCATGCTGCATGAGAAAGATACTAAAAGTTAACTTAAAAGATGGCAGCTGTTGAATTTTTTAGAAACTGTGACTGAAATATCTGAGGTTTTTATACAATGGAATTTAAAAACATGTTCTCAATGGAATAGCAAAGGGACTTAAGGCAGAAACATGTTAATTCTTTGCCTTTTTGACAAGAACAGTCAATTTAATCTCCATAAAAATGTATACACTTGGGATAACCCAACCTTGTGCTGGTGACTGAACATTTGAAAAATGAGACAAGTTGTTTGTATTTAAAATACCAAAGCACTGAAATGGGAAAATGATTTCCTGCCATTCCAAGTAAAACGTAGTTTGACAATGATAATAAATACTAAAAATAGATGAATCAGTTTGGAATGATCTGAAAGTTTAGTTTTGATATGAGGGATGTGCAAACTAATGTTTGAAATAAGAAAGAAATGGAATTTCTTTGCACTTCCTATTTCTTCCAAGATTTCCAGCCCTACTTTTGTGCAGCCTGCCATTTCTGGGAAGAAGATTGTTGAATCAATCTTTGTAAAGCACACTGGAAGATGAAAAACACTATATAAACCAGGGAGTGGTGATGAGATGGGTTATGAAAATTCCACTACCACCACTCCAGTGTATTCAAATATGGGGCAGCCATAATTAGGCAGCAGGCCTTAGACACACAAGGGTGCGTGCATGGGTGGGGAGGGGCGGGGGGAAGCTGCAAGGACCAGTTAGTGGAAGTGTCTAGATATTTTATGGGGAAGAGTGGCAAGACTTCAGCTCCAATTGTGCCAGTAGAGCTGAGCTTCTGGGAAATGCTGGCTACATGTATGAAGCAAAGCATCCTAGCACTCTCCTTCCAGTGCCCAGGAAGCACTGATTATACTGAAGAAAGTAAAACTCCAAGACATTGTTGCTCAGGCAGTGAACCCTCTTCCCAGTCCTCAGCCCAGTCTTATGTGAGGCATAACTGAGCTCATTCTGAGCAAAAGTGGAAGTATTATTAAAATGTATATCAAAGGCAACCATTGAGTTAAAGTGGCTAGCAGCAGAGCTGTTTACAAACAGCACACCAGGAAGCAAGGTAGGAAACAGAGTGAGAAAACAGCTGCAGAGCTGACAGCAGCCATTTTGTAGCTGCTTAAAGGGCTAGAAAGCATGGATGGGCGGGGCGGGGGGGGGGAGGGGGCACAACACACCGGCACCCTCTACTCTCCCTTAAGCAAGGAGGATATTTTGGATGTGGAGCTCTCTCATATAGATCTCACAACTGTAAATATTGTGAGTGCTCTTTAGGACTCTCTTTCTCTGTAAGGTGTCCGGGGCAAATTGCTGCTCACTATTCACTACCAGTATACACAAATGCTGTCTGGAAGAACAATACAAGCCTCTCCATGTTTACTAACAAACATATTTCAGTGAGTCAGTCAAAGTTTAAAAAAAGGTTAGCACTCACCCTTCTCTAGGCAGAAGATGCTGCCAGCAATGTGGGAGGATCTCTTTTAGGGTCAAGGGGTCTTTAATCATCACACTAGACACCACTTAGAACTTTAAAAAATTCTTCAACATTGTATTTGACCAAAACCAGTAAACAAAGAGTCAAACCAAGTATCCCACAAAAAGATGTGGTATGAGATACATTTACAAATATCACCATTTGTTTACAGATGCTACAGTTAAACCAGCATCTTATCCATCAGTCACATCATCCTCAAAGTCTGATTTTTCACACTCAAAAAAGTGCAGTGTCAGCTCTCTGCTGTGCTAAAAAGGGAAGAAATCAAAAATAAAATACCTATCAGCCTTCACTGAGCAAGAGGGGTGAACAAATATAAAAACAGGAATCTAGGCCCCAATAGAGTAACGCAGACAGAGAAAACAAGGCCTGTTAAAGAAACAGCAACACGCCTGGTAATAGTTTTCTCTCTAATACACCTGCTAGAAGAACAGACCCTTCTACAAGCTTCCAGAAATCATACAATATTAGTGAATGTATTCAACTAGAAACTCATGGTGATACGGATTATTAGTGAATGTATTCAACTAGAAACTCATGGTGATACGGATGAAGGCCAGAAATTATATGAACTCTTCGGGCTGTGAGGAATGTCACTGAAGCAGGAATAGTGATATTGTTACACTGACGATATGGTAAAACTCCACAAGCCATTGAAGCAAATACAAAAAAATAAAAAATAAAAATCAGCTAGTAAAAGATAAAAGTTCTTTATGATTCCTTTCAAAAAACTAAAATTCCCTCTATTTCTTTTAGAGCACCAATCCCTCCTTTAATCCCACTTGTCTCCACAGGAACACCACCAGCATCCTTCATTTCCTCCGGTACATTTCACTCCTCATCAGTGACATCTCACCCCATTGAAATAGTTGTTGGAGGTCAGTTTTTTCAGAGTCCTGATGATTCACATCTTGCTGTCTTGTGTTCATTACCAAATACAAAGTCTTCAAAGTAAATCACATAGAGGGAACTCTTAAATCTTAAAATTGATATGTGCACAAGTAGCCAATTGTATCTGAGACCAACAGCTTTAATCCGCAGGGGAGGAAGAGAACCGTTATCCTTGCTTCTAGTCTTGGTTCCAACGCTCCACTATTAAGACCACAGGAATTGCCAGATTGGATCGGACTCAAGGTTTATCTAGTCCAGTATCCTGTGTCCAAAAGTGACCAGTACCAGACTCTTGAGAGAAAGGTGTAAGAACTCCATAGTAGGCAGATGTGGGATAATCTGCCCCCCACAGTAGCTCTCACCCTAATCTCTAATAGTTAGAGATTGCCATAAAACCGAAAGCATGAGGTTTAATATACCTTCCAAACTGTTGTTTTTGTTCCTTATTACAATTAAGCACTGACACTAGCACCCATACATACTAACAGTCACTATTTAGAAGAGACAGTCTATTTTTTTTTTTAGAAATATTTCTACCCTATCCTTTCAAAAAAGCTCTCCTAGCCCTCCTTCATATGATAACTTATAGATGTCGTTTGGCAGGCACACACTCAAAGTATAGAAAAACAGCACATCTCCCACAAAGACACACAGCTGAGAGCATTCAAATCTTGCAGGAATGTCTGTGTGTACCTCATTACATGGTCTGACAGGTAGCTGCTTTATTGCATAAAATGGTAGCAATATAACAAAAGCATTCAAGGACTCTGATCTTACTCAATTTTCTTACATTGCCCATTAATTTACTATGATCATGAAAGGTTCTCCTGACACGGAAGCATGCCAGGTATAGCAAGGCTTTGAATGCTCCCAGTGGTGTGTCCTTCATGGGAATTGTGCTGCTTTGAGACCACACCATTTTAGCCACTTAACAGAAAAGATCATGGAACTGGTGATTGTGGGAGCTAGTTAATTCAACTTAAAATAAAAAGAAGGAACTATGCAGCTAACCAATGTGGAGAGCTGAGCCTCAACTTAATCCTTGAAACATTTATAGACATGCTTAATTTTAAGCATGTGAATAATCTCATTTAAATTAATGGGATTACTAATATGCTGAATATTAAGTGCGTGCTGAAGTTCTTGCAGATTAGAGCCTCATTTAGAAGAAACTATCATTATGCTAATATAAAATCTCTTGCCCTAATCATCTCCAAAGAACACCATGTTGATTTGTTACTTGAGACTATGGCCCCCAACTACCTTGGCTGCCCACCTTCAAATGTCTGGTCTTAGGGTCTTCTATCTCCTCAGGAGATGCACAGTGATAGAAAGGCAAGTCTGAGCTCAAACCATGGACAAATTACCTTTTCATAATTAACTTATCCATCTCAAATTGGGCAATGTGATACAGTTTTTAGTAACGAATAAATAATTTTCAGTACCCTCTTTGTTCCAACACAGTGATGGGGATTTCTTCCTAAAAATTAGCTAGGCCCATGGTGTTTGCCTAAGCATCTAAATATTTTAGGGTTCAATTTCCATTTGCACTGAGACACCTTTACATTGTTCTTACAGTGTAAAGGGGTTTCAGTGTATATGAGAATCAGGGTCTTTAAGCTTCACTTATTTTGCACTAACTCAGTCTCCAAGCCTTTAGACAGGTAATGATCATTCAGTATTTGTACTTAGGAACCACATATGCTAAAAGATAAATATATCACATATGCATTTTAAAAAGCACTTTCCCTACATCTATAAACTTCATGTGATTAAATGTCTTATTCCCACTTGAAAGTTGCAATTCTTGCTTCTATTTTATTGTTAAATTATAATCCAAATATATATTTTGTCAGCATAAATATTTATTTTAGTTATGTAAGTTGCATGGGTGTGTGTGGAGGGGTGGGGTAGTACACAAAAAATAGATCAAGATGGTGGAACAGCATTTAAACTTTATTAGGAATATCAACTAAATTGATACAAATTATCTATATAAAAACAAAACAATATTCAGGGATTACAAACACAGGAATTAGCAGTTACTATACCTTCTGTCTAATCATTAACACAATAAATACAATAATTAAATACAAATATAAGCTTTTATTTAAACTAGCCAAGCCTGGCTTCTGAGTGTGCTGCTGTATTGGATTACACAACTCCATATATGCATTATGAAGCAATGGCACCAATCCAGAATTGACTGCACTGTGATTAAATATTTATAATGTTTTTATGCAGCAAATGAAGCATGCTGATTATAAATTATCAGGGTATCTCCATCTGGATGCGTCAAACACAAAGGTTCCATGCCTGGAGTACAAAATGGTTATTGTCATTTCTGCACATTTCCCTTTGCTCTGGATTGCTATAACAACAAAACAACAACAAAAACCCACACAACCTGCAAGAGTAGGTAAGTGCCCAGGAAAATACTTTATTTCTTAACTAAAAAACTAGAAGAGCAATTGCTGATGGCATGCTATTTAAGGCTAGTGGCCATGGCTAGCATCCTTTAATAGAAGACCATCTGAAGTTGATAAGGATTCTCATTTTAGCATCCCTTTATTGAATGCAACAGATTAAATCTACAGTTAAGCATGACCTTCTTTGAGACATTACATAATTGATACCATATATAGTGTGGCTTACAAATTCTCCAAAAATTGTAAAGGGGTTTCTCACGGTGTGCATTTTGACATTCACTTTCAGTTTTTCAAGTGGTATCTAATGCAATGTAATCTAAATGTACGGATACATCTTAGCACATATCTTATGCTCTTCTCCATCATGCCTCATATCAGATCATCACATCTTCCTTCCTACTCTCCATTAGGCTCCTCAGCTTTCAAAAGTTCTACTATTTTCTGTCCTCATTTCATTTTACTGCTGTCACTTCTACCCCAGCTCCTCACTCTCATAAATATCATCGCATTTCCAGCTCACACTTGATTTTCTTTTCCACCTGCTAATGTATCTCCCAACTTGCACCCACCTTAAAATCCCATCCACTTCCATCCCTCCCTGTTTCCAATGCCTTCATGCTTTCCCAATTTGGCTCCATTTCTGCCAGTCCTATTCATATCCCCTACACTTCTCAGCTGGCTTTCTCCACCTTCCTCCGAAATCCCTGCTTCATCTCCAAACAGCTATGATCCATGGTCTCTATCTTCTACTCCTCAGGTTGATATGGTGCACTGAGCTGTGGCATCCACTTCTTACTTTCAGTCTCTTCATTCTTCCCATTCCCATGCCTTCTTCAGCTTTAAAATCCACTCAATTGCTCTTGTCCCTTTTCTCCTTCGTGTCCCCATTTTTTCCTAGTGGCCATTGTTTACTGATCCTCCCTCTCCCTCCTTTTTGCCCAATTGTGATAACTGTGCCCAACTTCACTTTCCAGCCCCAAGCCATTTCAGTTTCCAAAATAATCCCCAGATTGATTCTGTTACCTTTGACTAACTATGAGATGCCCAGTGGCTGGAGCATTCAGCTAGGCTGTGGGAAACCTGCATTCAATTCCCTGCTCTGCCCAACATTGAGAACTTTGGTCTCGCATATTGCAGGAGAGTGCCCTAGCCACTGGGCTATTCTGTCACAGGTCTCTCTCATATGAATGGCAATGAATAGTCATTGTGGGAGGAGCGGGGGGAAGAGAGAGAGAGAGAGAGAGAGAGAGAGAATGAATGACTCTAGTCCAGGAGTCGGCAACCTTTTAGAAGTGGTGTGCCGAGTCTTCATTTACTCACTTTAATTTAAGGTTTTGTGAGCCAATAATACATTTTAATGTTTTTTAGAGGGTCTCTCTCTATAAGTCTATATATTATATAACTAAACTATTGTCATATGTAAACAAGGGTTTCAAAATGTTTAAGAAGCTTCATTTAAAATTAAATTAAAATGCTGATCTTACGCTGCCGGCCCGCTCAGCCCGTTGCCGGCCTGGGGTTCCATTCACCTAGGCCGGCAGCGGGCTGAGCGGGGCCTGCGGCCAGGACCCCAGCTGGCAAGGGGCAGGCAGCCAGAACCCCAGACTGGCAGTAGGCTGAGCAGGGCTGGCGGCTGGGACCCCAGACTGGCAGTGGGCTGAGTGGCTCAGCTCGCTGCCGCTTAGCCCGCTGTTGGTCTGGGGTTCCGTCCACCAGCTCCTGCCAGCCAAGATCCTGGCTGCCGGCCCCGCTCAGCCCGCTGCTGGTCTGGAGTCCCGGCCCTGTCCACATAGAGTTGGTACCTACCTTCTCCCTGGTTCTAGCCATTCTCTTCCTCTCTCTGCACTGAGATGAGGGTGGGAGTGTGCTGAGGACAGGGCTGGGGGTGAAGGAGCAGGCTGGGGGTTGGGATGCAGGGTCTGGCCAGGAGCTAGAATGAGGGAGGGGACTCAGGGTTGGGGCAGGACGTTTGGGTGTGGAGCGCTTACCTGGGCAGCTCCCATTTGCTGCGAGGGGTGGGAGTGGGGATGTGGGGGGTGCAAGAGTCAGGGCATGGGGTATGGGGAGGCTGAGTATGTGTGGGGGCTGCAGGAGTCAGGGCAGGGGGCTGGGGGTGTGTGAGGAGGGTGCAGGAGTCAGGGCAGGGGGCTGGGTATGTGTGGGGGGTGCAGGAGTCAGGGCAGGGGGCTGGGGGTGTGTGAGGGGGTGCAGGGGTCAGGGCAGAGGGCTGGGGGTGTGTGAGGGGGTGCAGGGGTCAGGGCAGAGGGCTGGGGGTGTGGGCTGGGGTCGTGGGGGTGCTCCCAGCCCTCTGCCCTGAGCGGCTCACAGCAGGGGGCTGGAGGGGATATGCCCTAATTCCATCCCCTTCCCCAAGGTCCCCGGAGCAGAGAGCATGCTGCGGCTCCGCTTTTCCCTCTCCCCCTCTATAGCAAGGGCCGTCAGCTGATCGGCCGTGGGGAGGGAGAAAAGGAGGGGCAGGAACCCGGCATGCTGGGGGAAGAGGCGGGGGGAGGGGGAAGCTTGCCTGCCCTGCAAAGAGAGAGCGATGGAAGGGGGGCGGAGAAGAGCAGGCCAGGCTGGGCAGGATTTTTAGTGGCACGCTGCTGTCTGCCTGGATCTGGCAGACAGCAGCGTGCCATTAAAAATTGGCTCGCGTGCCGTGTTTGATACGCGTGCCATAGGTTGCCGACCCCTGCTCTAGTCTGTTGGTTAGGGTACTCACTTAGGGTGTGAGAGACTCAAGTTCAGGTCACTACTCCGCTGATGATTTAATTATTCATACACAATGGAACAGCTTCAAAAGGAGAGATCAAGAGAGCCATCTATGCCAGAGTACCCCATAGCCCAGTGCAAGGCCACTCTGCTATAATACAGAAGACTCAAGTTCAAATCCCTCCTCCACATCAGGCAGAGGAGGGAACTGAACCCAGGTCTCCCACATTGTGCATGAGGGGTTTGCCTTTTTCTGTTTCCTAACTGCTGGGATAAAAATTATGAGGAAGGCTACTATTTCCAGCTCATCAAATCTGGTTCAGGTTGATTCATGCAACCCACAATGGATTTTGTCAGTTCACTGAATTTTCTTTGTAACCTTTGGGTTCGGTTCAAGTCTAACTGAATTTTTTGTTCAGTTTTTCAAAATTGCCATGAAACCAAAACATCCTTTATTCATCAAGTTCTACCATCACCACAGATCTTTCCATTGTTAATGGGTGCATTGCCTGGTCTGTCACAGGATTTAGACAAGAACAAGTCACAGAATAAAAAAATAAAATAAAATAAACCCTCTAATTATGATCAGTATCATATGAAGGTGTTTGGGCCTGGTGGCCTCTACCAGAAACCATTCTTATTGTTAATTATATTTGTATATTGCCTGAATAAGCAATGTACAATGATGAGAAAAATATGCTGTAGTTCCTATGCCAGGCATCTCACAGCGAGGTGGGACATCTTAGTAATGGTGCTTCTTTGGGAGTCATCTCTCTCTTCTTTTCACCAATGATAACCTCTTTTGCTACTGACTCTGTTACTAGCCCTTTACATTGTATGTGGACTCACTTTGAAGTATCAGAGGAACAGGCAAGAGCTTTGATCCTGCTCAAGGTTCTGTGTTCCATTTATACAACTGCAAACTAAATGTGAGCCCTAATTATAACAGCAAATAATTTAAAATCCTGTCAGTTCCCCAGCTGCATACTTAAGAGGGAATTAATCAAAGCAATGGCCTAAACTCGTTATTCATATTTCTATGAGCTAGGCCTTAATTACTAGTCCTGTATTAATGGCACAGGAACAACAGAAGAAAATCTCAGAGACCGAACACTAGGATAATGTGATGAAAGAAAGATAGTTATTAAATGTGACATAAATATTGTCCAAAACAGGAGGCTACAAGCTGGTCCTCGGTGAAAATCAGGAGGAACAGACAAAGCTTACACTCCAGTCAGTCATTTCCCTCAGGACACGGGAGGGAAGGCACACACCCTTTTCTCTTTTCATTATTTCATCTGTTCTCAAAACTTCTCCCTAAGGCCCCAAATCCCGGTCATACTCAACCTCTAACTCCACCCCAACAACCGTTCCTTATGTCTTCCTTCCCTCTTAGCTAAATGATCAACCCCTTCCCTTCTCCTCACCCCCTAGGATTGTCCCCATTTTGACCTCACACCAGCTCAGCAATCCAGCATAGTCCATAGACACTCAATTTAACTTCACATTTAGTGTTTGCAGCTCTGTGCATTCAACTTCAAGCTATGTCTCAGAATCACTGAATTCTGCTGCCTCCTGCACCTGCAGTACTCACTCACAGGCACTTATATATATATATAAAAATGAATTGCTCTTGATCAATGTGATTCAAACACAAACACAGTTGGGCATGGATGAGAGACCTGACCTACTTCAGTGAATAATGGTAATAATTTCTCTATAGAAATACTTGGAGTTAGTCTTTTATGATAAACAAATACTTTAATGCCAGCCTCTTTCATTATATTGTTACTAACACTACAGCAACTACAGTTGTGGTGAGTGTTTTGATACTGAAACAAGATTACATGAATCCTGCCAAGCTAAAGCTTGCCTTTGACATAGCCCTGAGCAAGGGCTGGTGCATAAACGGCACTATCTAAAGAGTAGTCTCAAGCACCATTGCACCACAGACACACTCCTCTAGCTATAAGTCATCCCAAGCAGCACTCTTGCACTGGCTGGGGGGCAGAGCAGAAAAGCAGGAGAGCAGCAATGCAGCATGCTCCCTCCTTGTACTCAGCAAGCTGGCTCTCGATGGGGATCATCAAGCATAAAGACCCTCCTCTCTCCTCTGTGTCCAGAGTCACAATCTAAACCGGTTTTGCATGCCTGCACAAAGGAGTGTGGATGGCCTTATTCCTCTGGGTGGCCATGTAAAATGAGGGTGAAGTCAGTACATGATGAGCATCAACGTAACTCAAGATAGAGCAGTGGTTTTCAAACTGCAGGTCATGACCCAGTACAGGGTCGCAGAATGTAAGGCACTGGGTCATGGTGGCTCTGGTCAGCACCGCCGACTGGCTGTTAAAAGTCCCCTTGGTGGTGCTGCCCGGCTGTAGCAGGCTAGTTTCTATCTGTTCCAACAACATGCTGCATCCCGGAAGCAGCCAGCAGTAGGTCTGGCTCCTAGGCGTGGGGGGCCCATGGGGCTCCATGCGCTGCTCTCACCCTGAACACCAGCTCCACACTCCCATTGGCTGGGAACTGGCCAGTGGGAGCTCGGTGGGATGGTGCCTGCCGGCAAGAGCTGAGCGGAGCTGCTTGCACCCCTCCACTTAGGAGCCGGACCTGCTGCTGGCCGCTTCCGGGGCGCAGCGTAGTTCGCGGTGCTAGGACAGGCAGAAAGCCTGCCTCTGCATCATGGCTGTGCCACTGACCAGGAGCTGCCCGAGGTAAGTCCATGCCCCAACCCTGTGTCCCAATCCCCTGCCCCAGCCCTGAGCCCCCCCAAACTCCTTCCAGCACCCCAAACCCCTCATCCCCAGCCCCACCCCAGAGCCTGCACCCCCAACCCAGAGCCCTGACCCCCTCCCACACCCCAAGCCCCTACCCCAGCCCAGAGCGCCCTCCCACACCCTGAATCCCTCACTATAGCCCCACCCCACAGCCCTCACTCCCGCACCCCAACCCTCTGTCCCAGCCCTGAGCCCCTCCCATACCCCAAACCCTCATCATCAACAATTTTCTTCAACTGGGTCGCCAGAAAAAAAGTTTGAAAACCACTGAGATAGAGGACCTGAGTGGGTGCTGTTATTCCTTTTCAGAAATGGATCCAATCTGTAGCTGGGTATGGTCCCAGCAAGAGAACCTGAAATGACATTCTTCTACTGATTGTATGAAGTCAGGCAGTCTGTTAAAATGGGTGAGAGAAGAAAGAGTTTGCCTTCAGAAACTGCAAGCTGGCAGAAGGCTCTGCATGTGGAAGCCCAGTGTTAATGTCATGTGTAACAGTATCAAATTCCAGTATAGTGAAATCAAATCCACATCCCTTAGTGCTATGCTGAATAAGTCCTTTAAAATCTGTATTTTTGTGAAACACTATTCCCAGCTAACTAAATTCCAGCAAATTCCCTTTCCAGGAGTTCTTAAAGGTTGTTATATGCTCCTCATCCCCTGCTACCAAAATTCAGAGAGGAACAAGACTAGCTGACAAATACATTACACTTTTTGCCTCCCTCTCATTTCACTAGAAAGTTTGCAAAGGGAAATGCCAGCTTGATAGAACTATTATTTAATAGTCTATTTCAAATCTCAGAACAGAGCAATGTGACACAGCACTGCTATCTTACAGGGCAAATTATCAGAACTATTTGCTCTTCCAGAATTCACCATTAAAACTCTAAGGAACTCTTGTCCTGAGGTCAATATGAAAGGATTTTGATTCAGCTATTGTAATTCTGTAGCATTGTGTGTGTTTATTAATGAATAATTACTGATCTCAGGTTCAGAGAGATGAAGGTCTGTGTTTTAAATGGATGAAATATTATGGAAAGGGATTTGATATATGAGAGAATTAACAACCAATTCATGAACAAAAACAAATACTTTGTTACATTGCTGTAGAGTTTAATTTATGCTTTGCAACTAAGTGTTAAAATATGTTACTGTAGGCAAACTGAATGTGGATTTATATTCTGTCAGATCTCTGAATTCTTGAACTATGCATTTCTTCATTTTAGCTTGTCACTTAATAAAACTACATGAAATTCAAGATCCTGTGTCAGCATATTTAACATATATTCAAATAACGCGAATTTTTATGAAGGTACAGTCCACTTGCTTTAGTATCTCAGCAATATCTAAATGGACTTTTGTGATGCATTTAAAATGTTCTTTTATTTAACTCTCTATTGTTTGTTGCCATCCTCCCGAGCTCAGACTTTAAACTCTCAAGTCCTGATAATGCTCATGGAAGCCAATGGAAGTTTTGCCCAAGTAAGGAATAAATAAGGACTTTAGGAATTTGACTATTTTGTTCATCTCTGGTAATACTGTCATTTTACATTAGCAGTTTCCACGTCTAGAAAATCTGTGTGGCTTGTATAAAAGCTCTAGGTCCAATTCAGGCTGGAAATAAGGTGCAAATTTTCAACAGTGAAAGAAATTAAGCATTGGAATAATTTGTCAGGGGCTGTAGTGGATTCTCCATCACTGGCAATTTTAAAATCAAGATTGTATGCTTTTCTAAAAGAGATACTCCAGTTCAAACAGAAATTAACCCAGGGAAATCCTTTGGTTTGTGTTTTAAAGGAGATCAGACTAAGTGATCACAGTAGTCCCTTCTGTCTTGATAATCTATTACTTCTAAATTCATGCCACTGTAAAATCAGGAATGACTCCATTGAAGTCAATGGTACAAAAGAGAATCACAAACTATAAATAAAAAAGTATAGTTTTAAATGGTAGGATGGCACAGGTAAGATTATATATTATAGGGGTAGATAATGGAATAAAACTTGCAGAGGAGAGGACAGGAAGAAGCAGGGGAGAATGAAATGAGTTCTAATGGCAGTAATAGAAACATTCAAAAGGTTAAAATAAGAATTTAAGTAGGAATCTATTCATTTTATAAAATAAAGAAAACACAAGAGGGCACTGGCAATTAGGCTCTAACAAAGGGTATTAGCACGTGGAAGAGTGGGTCAACCAGATCAGCACGACTAATTAGTAGACGTGGATTAAATAATGGCTATTTAATACTGTAAGTAGAACATTAGTGGATATACCTGCAGAGATGTGTGCATCCCTGACGCAAAACAAAGTTAATTGAGTCTATGCCTGTGTTTGGTTCCTTATATCCATAAATCACTATTTCTATTTCTCTTACATTAGCAAATGTAAATTTGGATTTCATCTGCAGTGTTGCTTCAATGCTACATGTCAAAGACTACTGCTCATTTTAAAGATTCCTGGCCTTGGAGCTTTGTTTGTTGAACATCCTCATCAATGTTATTGACAATCTATTATTTCTAAACACACACCCAAAATTTCCCCTCAGCCTTCTCCCCACCCAAAGGCAGGTTAGGCATAAAGTCCTTGTGAACACCTCAGAAAAACATGTCTTTGAAGAAACTGGGTCACCTCCGCTGAACTCATGACTCCTGACCTAATCACCTCATTTAGTGAACACGTGGCTGCTTTCTTTATCCCCCACCTACATTTTGGAAATAACTCTTTTGAGATACCAGCCAGAATCAGCTACTCAGACAATCCAATTACCTAATCCCTTACAGGGACAGGCAAATCCTTCTGATTGTAGCCAGAGAGCAGATTGTTTGGGACATCAGACATTTTAACAATATTCTTTTTTAGATAGAGGATTAGTAGCAGGCAGGGAAACAGTGAACATAATATAGAAAGAGACTCACTTGAATGGGAATCGGACATCAAATCAGTATCAGAGGGGACAAAGCTTTATAACAAGAAGCACCAGGAAAAAAATCCATTTGGTTCTATTTTAACACTTTCTCATGCCCTCAGAGTCACTTAATTCCATTTGCCACCTATCTGTCCATTTTAACATTTGTTGTGCCCTGCTTCACTGCAAGCCTGGGGCAATGCCTTTAAAAATATAGCCAGGATCATCACTGATATAATGCAACATACACCTATATCGATATGACTAAATCTTTATGTTGCAAAACCCATAGTTCTGAAAGCATTTAGGTCAATGGGAGGCTTTTACATGAACATTGGCTCATGCCAGCATTACTTAAGGCCTGATCTTGAGAACATTTGCTGTGTAAAAGTTTGTAGGACTGGGACCTTAATCTGTTGAATGTTCAGCTCATTATATTTAAGAAATTAATTACTAGGGGAAACAATATGTAAGGAAGACTCTTGGGAGGACATTTGGTAAGAGAATGTGAAAGGTAAAGCACACTAAACTATAAGAGTTTTGAGGAATTTTATGCAGAAATTTGTGTGTAATTTTTGATGTTAAAAAAATCACATGCATTATTATATATATAAAATGCATGTTATTTTATTTATATATATATACACAGACACACATACATACATATATATTCAGCAATAAAAATGTAAGCTCTATTAATGTGCCCTTCTGGTGGAAACTAAGTTTTACCACACTGCTGACCAACTTCCTAGTATAACACAAGAATACTGAGCAAGGAGGTGCTACTCACAGTTTCACAGGCAGAACTGCCAGTAAGTACAATGACAATTCTGAATCCAAATGGATGGAAGGATTGGCCCCTTAGATAAATTACATCTCAAGAAAACTATGTTCAATGAACATTTTTAAGGTTACAAAGTCACATACTCAAAGGTAGGAAATGCCAGAATTAAGGTTGTATGTGCAACTTTATTTGGTTCCCTTGTGCGTGTACCTTGTAACATAGTCTTTAATTAGATGATTACATAGTATTTTTTCCCACAGGACCCCCGTCTCATTCTGTGAATGGGTAGTACTTTAGTATTAACTTTTATCTTCCTAATTCAGTATGCGGCCTCAGGCCTTACTAACTGTACACCATCCAAATCATGCACTGAATACAAAATCATTAACTTCCTTGTGAGCATTTCTATGGTGCCCTCACAATTGTATCCGAGTGTTTCACAAATATGATTATATGAATCTTTACAATACCACTGTAAGATGAGGGTGTATTATACCTGTTTTACAGATGGAGAATCTGAGGCACAAAGATTAAAGCCAAAATTGCCTAAAATATCAATTGATTTTGGGTACAGACACATAACACAAATACTTGGGCTTCCCGTTCCAGTCCAGGTCTCCTTCCCCAGCCGTCCCAATCTCTTCTTTTCAGCAGGGTCCACATCTGATCTCTGTCCCAGTCCCCTCACAGTCTTTCCTCATCCCTCTCACAGCAGATTCCATGACCCAGTCTCCCACCATTGCTCCTGGGCCCAGTTTCCATGCCCTGCCAGCTACCAGTCTCAGTCTCCTTCTTCCATCTCCATGTTCTTTATCCCCATTTACCCCTTTTATCCTCTCCAAGGTCTGGTTCTTATCCTCAATGTATTAAGTCAAGCAGCTTCCACCTCCAGGCTGCCTGGGCCCAGCAAGGAGAGCATTGAAAGCACAGGAAAGACAGATTTCCTGCTCTCAGTTCTGGTACTTGACACCACAGTGGCCCAAAACAGCCAGGAAACCAATGGCAGGGAAGCCCTGTTAGCCCTTGCAGCCCTGAGCTGGAGCATTCACAGCGCAAATGGGCTCTTTGAAGCGGGTAGCTGCCTAACTCTAACAAGTGTTTACTGAGCATGTGCAAACAGATCCCCCTCCATCCCTCCCCCGGCTTATAAACATGGCCCAATTTAAGTGTTTTTTCAAGGGTAGAGAAAAAGGTGACATAAGGTGACCTCCCAGCCCAATTTCAAATTCCTACTCCAAAGCATGAAGGTGCTAAAGGTTTTCAATGAAATGGCTGTGTGAATTTTAACATGATCAAAACAATGTATTTTCCCCTAACCCCAGCTGAACCATTTTACAGCTAAAACTTCCAAAATAAAAAATAAAAAAAATTCAGCCTGAGGCAGACACCCAGCATGAAAAATATCATCCCTAATGGTTAAAGTTCAGCAAAGGTATAAGCAATTGAAAACAATTTCTTATAATGGAAAGCACTGGGCAGTCTCAACTACAGGCAGCCTTACCTGAGCCACGTATAATTTTTTTATACAAACTTCAGAGTGACTATTGTGCTTATAAAACTGAGCAACTGGTCACACTCTCTGCAGCCATACCCAGTGTGGAGCAGTACTGTTATATAATCTCTCTCAGATAGCTACTGGCAGTGCAGCCCAATTCAAATATCCAGCAGCCTTTCTATCCTAATCCCGAGAAGAAAATGGGCCAATTTCACTGAACTGCAAGGTATTTTTGTGCTATCTGGACAAATATTCACTAAGGAATAATCTGGAAATACCAATTAATTTCCACTCCTGACCTAAGCAAGATATGAAGCCTTTAAAAGCAATAGTCTACTATGCAAATCTACTATACCACCTGGCATTTTTATTTTTATTGCACAAGCTCCTATTTCATCAGAATGGCTGTGTTCAATGTTATCTTTATAGAGTATTTTTATTTTACTTCTCTGTTCAGCTTAGAATATGTGGAAAAATAATTAGCAAGAGAGCTCTAGGCACTGAAGAAGAAAATGTGCAGTTCTATTTTTAAAAAAGGAAAATTTGTTACAAATGTGTAAGGCAAGCTGAATGAAAGTGTAAAGTTCCATTACAGACACGGGGGGGGGGGGGGGGAGTGGAAAAGTGTGATCCTATCCATTAGAAGATACTATTCAAAATGCATGAGATACAGAATAATTTTGCATATTGCACAGAATTTCTTTTGCCCCCCCCCAAATGACACGAGGCAATGCTATCACAAATCCACAACACTGCTTGGAGAGAGCAACAGATACAGTAACAGAATATTGCATAGGGTATTAAAATCAGAGGGCACTTCATAAGTCTTTCACACACAAGATCATGACATGATACCCAATTACACTGTATTGTTATGTCTTCTGTGCCAGGGCTCAGGAAATTTCTTATCACTGTGCCTTAAGAACTCACTACCACTGCAATACTACGGCTAGCCTCCAACCTTGTCCCTAACGTTCATCTGGATTTATGTTGGTGACTGAGAGAAGTCAAACGTGCAAGAGAGGGGTTTGAACCTTTTATGAATACAAGTGCTTTCTGGAAAGATTTGCTGAGAGCACTACTGAAGTATAAGGTGCATGGTTCTTTTGTTATTCCTCTGTGATAAACATTACAGCAGTAATAATTTGAACTTCTTAGAACCAATAAAAGCGATCACTGGGGCAATGCTATGCAACATGCTGAGCTGCCCTGGCTGTGAAATTGAATTTCACAGCCACACTCCATTTAATATTAATAAGGCAAATATATACTACATTATGGCATAGAAATGATTTAACTCCAATGGAAATACTAACCACAATAAGGTCTCATATGTTTTCACTTTTGGCTCAGAATGTAGTTCTCAGTGAATCAATGAAGGGCTGTGGATACCTTAACAAAGAGCTTGCACAGAAGCCCTTCTCTTTTAGACTGTGATGGACCTGTGTGGCAGCTAAGGATGCATGTGTTTACAGGTTGTAGAGGAGAGCAATTGAGGAATCTGTTTATTTGTTTTCCATTTAAGCAAAAGCACTTTCTCATACTTCTCACACAACTATAACCCAGGGGGGAGGTTTACTCCTGAAAAATATAACAAGAGTATTCATTGTTTACTCCTGAAAAATATAACAAGAGTAGGGCTCTATTATCTCTCAGCCTTTGTACATCTGTACAGGTGCGTAAGGGGAAACTCATCCCCTTAAATGGCCTATCCAGACCTTGGGTTTGGGTATGCAGGAGTAAGTGGGTGATGTACACCTGATCCTATTCCCCTCCTCACTCACACACAAGCACCTGAGCAGGAATCTGTACGTAGGTGGAACCAAGTTTCCATGACCTGAACATGCTGGCCAATGGAGAGTGTAAGAATCGTTCTTCTTGGAGTTATTGTTCACGTTGATTCCAATCAGGTGTGCGCACGCTGCATGCAAGATCATCAGAAAGTTTTCTGTTAGCAGGTCCCGGCAGGTCGGCTGTGGAGCCCCTGGAGTGGCACCTTCATGGCGCTCAATATATAACCCTCCAGACCCGACACCCCTTCAGTTCCTTCCTCCCGTCTGTGACAGCCATTGGAACTGCATTTGCTTGTCTTGCAAGTGCTTCCCTTAGTTTTCTTCTTTAGCCTGTAGTTTTGTAGTCTAGATTTCAGTTAGTAGTTAGTTTAGATTAGTGTATATAGTAGTTTGGGTTAGGGTGTGGGATCATCCCCTATCTTTTACTTGCATACTTTCACGTAGCCATTCGGCCTGCGCACAGACGGTTCCTATGGTTTGTGGTCAACCACAAACGTTATTAGTTCACGGTCCTCCCATTTGGTCTATCAATGGCTCCCTGAGTGTTCACCAAGTGTATGTCAGTCATAGCAGCCTTCCTCCACAGGAGGCAGATGCAGGTATATCCCTACCTTGATGATTGGTTAATAAGGAGGCAGGTAGAGTCTCAAGGCCAATTAGTCAGATTCACTTTTGAGACACTGGGACTCCTCCTCAACATGAACAAGTCAACCTTATCACTGACCCAAAGAATAAAATTCATTGGAGTAGGGCTGGACTCGGTACAGGCAAGGGCGTTCCTGCCAGAGACCCAGTTCCAAGCCATAACCGACATTATTCAAAACCTCAGGTGGTACCCGACCACTACAGCAAGGGGATGCTGGAGTCTCCTCGGCCACTTATCACTGTCAGCCTTCACTTACGTGGTCCAACATGCCAGACTGAGGCTCAGACCTCTACAAGCATGGCTTACATTGGTCTACTGCCCAGGGTGTGACAGACTGGACTCAGTGGTCACTGTGCCAGAGCAAGTACTTAAGTCCCTCCGATGGTGGCTCAACCCTTGGTCGGTGAGCAAGGAAGTCCCCTTCAACAGCCCACAACCCTCTCTGTCCCTAGTAACCCTCTCTGTCCCTAGTGGGTTGGGGCATTCACCTGGGAGATCTCTGAATGGAAGGCATATGGTCGCAGAATGAGTTCTCACTCCATATGAATATCAAGGAGCTCAGAGCGGCGCGACGAGCCTGCCAGACCTTCCTGTCCCTACTATAAGGCCAGTGAGTGGCAATGACCAACAACACCATTGCCATGTTTTACATCAATGAACGGGGCAGAGCCCATTCCTCCCCCATATGTTGCGAAGCCCTTCAGCTATGGGGGTTTTGCATAGCCCACTCCATTCACCTGGAGGTGTCATATCTCCCGGGAATACAGAATGAATGAGTGGATCACATCAGCAGGTCATTCTGCAAACACGAGTGGCTCATCTGTCCAGATGTCATACATTGCACCTTCCAAAGGTGTGTGTGGGGTTCCCCAGGTAGATCTGTTTGCCACACAGAGCAACAGAAAGTGCCCAATGTTCTGTTCCTTCCAGAAACACAGTCCAAGCTCGATCTTGGATGTGTCCACGCTACCCTGGGGGGACCGTCTTGTGTATGCCTTTCCACAGGTCCCACTCTAACACAAGGTACTGCTCAAGATTCACATAGACAAAGCAGAAATAATTCTGTTGGCCCCAGCATGGCTATGCCAACATTGGTACACCATGCTTCTGGAGCTGTCCGTGGACACACCAATCCTGCTACCGCTTTACACAGATCTCATCACCCAGGACCACGGTTGCCTTCACCACCCAGACCTCCAGTCCCTCCATCTCACCGCGTGGAAGCTTCATAGTTAAACCCCCTGGAGCTCCTGTTCTTGAAACTGATAAGGCAGGTTCTCCTCGGCAGTAGAAAACCATCTACCTAACTAAGTGAAAGAGGTTCATTTGCTGGTGTGCCCAGCATTGCACACCTCCAATCCAGTCGCCTATACCACTCATCCTGGATTACCTCCTGCATCTGAAACAACAGGGTCTAGCAGGATCATCCCTCAGGGTACACCTTGCTGCTAGTTCAGCCTTCCACCCGGCAGAGTTTGGGCATTCCATGTTCGCCAACCCCATTGTAGGGCATTTCCTCAAGTGCCTGGAAAGATTATATCCACAGACTCGATGACCTGTGCCTGCATGGGACCTCAATCTGGTCCTCTCCAGGCTAATGGGGCCCCCTTTCGAACCATTGGTGACTTGCTCCCTTCTGTATTTGTCATGGAAGGTGGCATTCCTGGTCGCCATCACATCGGCTAGGAGGGTGTCCGACCCACCCTACATGGTCTTCCACAAAGACAAGGTGCAACTCAGGCCTCACCCAGCCTTCCTTCCCAAGATGGTGTCCCAATTTCATACTAGCCAAGACATTTTTCTACCAGTCTTCTGTCCTAAGCCTCATAACAGTGCACAGGAGCAGAAGCTTCACTCATTGGATGTCCGGCGTGCACTATCATTCTACATCAAGAGCACTAAACCTTTCAGGAAATCGAACCAGCTGTTCATTGCGGTGGCAGACTGGATGAAAGGGCTCCCAGTTTCTTTCCAACACATTTCTTCCTGGATCATGGACTGCATCTGCACATGTGACGAGCTGGCTAAGGTCCCAGCCCCAGCTATTAGGGCACACTCCACCAGGGCGCAAGCCTCATCAGTGGCTTTCCTGGCCCAGATCACCATTCAGGAGATCTGCAGAGCGGCAACCTGGTCATCGGTGTATATGTTCGCCACTCACTATGCTATCACTGAGTATTCCAGAGATGATGCGGCATTCGGCAGAGTGGTGCTCCAGTCAGCGATTCCTTAACTCCGACCCCACCTCCGGATTAGAGCTTGGGAGTCATCTGATTGGAATTGATGTGAACAGTCACTCGAAGAAGAAAAATGGTTACTCACCTTCTCATAACTGTTGTTCTTCGAAACGTGTTGTTCACACATAGTTCACATGTTGTTCACTTTGGTTGTTGAATTCTAATAAGATGCACCTGGGAGAAGTCTAGAGTACCATCCAGAACAATGCTGTGGTGAATTCTGAAGTAGCAGGGTTTAATAATGCCTCTGTTAACTTTATTTTCATATCTTCTGTTAAACCTTTTTCTTATCTTGAGGCTGATTCTGCCACCTTTACTCACATTGAATACTGGAAATATTTTCAGAGTGCAATGTGACTTTTCACCAAGTCAGGTACTGTTGTATGAGGTCTAGCCCTTTAGCTTCTCCTATGTCCATTGCTATTTTTTGTTTCCCACTATAAATCCTGTCTCTGTTACTGCCTTTTTATTTTGTTCTGAACCATCTGCTGTTTTTTGGGTGGGGTTGTTTTTTTTTTTCTGTTCTAACCCTTTTACTCCTTTTTCTGTATTCAGTTCTGTGCTGGGTCAGTTATCCTTTCTTATTTCAGACCCCATAGACATTTCCCATGCTTGCTGGATTTCTCTACAAGGACCTTCTATACATTTTAGTTTGCTCTTGTCAATTGATGTTAAAGTTTACAAAGGTTAAAATTAGAAATAAGGAAGGAAAAAGAATCCATACCACAAAATAGTATCAAAAAATGAAGGCTTTCCCAACAGGTTCCACTTAACAGTTATAAATAATGCTGTTATGTATTGTGACAAAGCTCTGTCCTTGCCTCTGTGGGTCCCATGTTTCCTGGAGGATTTCGCTAGCCTCAGAGGCTCACTGTGACCCTCCACGTAACCCTTCTTTCCTCTAGAGACAAGGGTCAAGTCTACTGAGCCATTTTCATCATAAGCCAGGAAGAGAAGTGAGGAGAAGTTATCCTTCCTTGCACAGTCTCTGTTGTCTCCCAGTCTCAGTGATTAATCAGGGGGCAAAGGTGGTGGTGGGGGGGGAGTCCGGGCCCACCCTCTACTCCGGGCTCCAGCCCAGGGACCCTAATAGTATCAGCTGTGGTAGCTCACCTTTTAGAAACACGACATGTACAATTCCCCGGGCTACTTCCCCCACAGCAGCCCTCACTTCCTCAAGCTCCACTTCACCCTTACCTCAGGGCCTCCTTCCTTGTGCCTGATATGGTGTGTACTACTCAGCCTCTCCAACAGCACAACTTCCTTCCATAGCTCCTGACATGCACCTGACTGGCTGGGAGGCTTTTAACTAGTTTCAGCCAGCCCCTGATTGGCTTCAGGTGTCCCAATCACCTAGCATTCTCCCTGCCTTCTAGAAAGTTCTTAATTGGCCCGAGGCGTCTTAATTGACCTGGAGCAGCTTCCATTTCAGTTAGCCTGGTACCAGGGATTTGTTTAGCCTGGAGCTAATATATCTATCTCCCACTACTTTTCTATAGCCATCTGGCCTTGCCCCGTCACAGTATCCATCTGTACCTAAATACCTACATCACAGAGCTGTTGTGAGGATTAGGTAATATTTGTTTATAAATCATTTTGAAGATTAAATGTATTACATCCAGTGGAAGGTATTATTACTTTCTATCCTGCATCTCTACTCCATTAAAAACAACATCAAGTCTAAACTTTAAAGCATCTTTCACTCTTATGAGGTGCCTAATATATTTGCATATTCCATGTATATGAACATTAAACGCCAATTGCCTACTATCCTCGGCTTTTAAAAAGAGTAGATTGTTCATTGACAACAACAACAAAGACTGTTCTTGGTTCAGAGTAATGATTTTGAAGAGAAAGAGGGAATGCATTTATTTCTGCATTCTAAGTAAAGGAGTAAAAGCAGGTGAACAAAGTGAAGCATGTTTATCTGTGCCATCTCTCATCTTGCTTTGAAGAAATTACACTTTGATATTCTCAGAAACCATTCCATATTCAGGGAAATAAGATGTTAAGCCTTAGGGGGAGGAGAGGAAACACATTAATCTAGGATGAACATTTTGAGATACAAAGCTTCATATAAGCAGGTCATCCAGCAGCAGCTGATATAGACAAACTGTTCTCGGATATAAATTATCACAGTGCAGAGGCCTCCAAGTTAAAGAAGCCACTAGGAGAGACTCACACTCATGGCTGTACACTAGGAGAGGTGGTGTCTGTTAGAAAGCACCTCAGAGAAGATTTTTCTAGCTGTCTTTCCATGATTGGGGGAGAAAAAAATAGCAGTCAGAAATGCAGATGAAAACAGTAACTATGTCTGAATTCACTGAAGTGGTTCAAAAGAAAGGATTCACAGATATCTGAGATAAAACTAGGCACCAAGCTAACCCAGAATGTAATAGAAGCTGTTCCAGAACTTTAAAGCACTTCTACAGAGAAAGGACACAAAAATGCTGTCAAAACCAAAAAGGATTTAGCTTGAAAGTTATCCTTACAAACCAATCAGATATTTTCAAAAAATGTTGAGACTGGAAGCTGTGTCTTACAGAAAAGTGTAAGCTCCTTCGCAGCTGAGAAGAGCCCATTTAGTTCATTGCCTACATAACCAAAACAATGACGCCACATATATATTTTGAAATGTCATTTCTCTAGATATAGACTCATTTAAGAACAGACAAGACACCTATTATTTGAGGATTATAAAGATACTAATCCTTTCACATAGGCTGTAATAATGGCCACTGGCCAGGGTAAAATTCAGTGACTATACACTTCTGATGGGCTTACATGCAAAAGGCCAGTGTGTCTTGGATGCTGAGAGCCAAACTCCATCATGAAATGTAGAATCCAGGATTATCATTTTATCCTGCTGATCAAATGGAAAAAAAATTCCCTAATTGTGATGTTACAACCCATAATCTTTATGGAAATATGCTTATGATACGGATATGGCATAAGAGATATATTTTATGCAAAATGGGTCTTCTAAGGTATCATCAGAGAGGTTATAATTTACTGAATGTGATTATCCAATTTGTATGCATGTATCATTTCTGTATCTAAAGTCAGGAATACTGACTATGTAACAATTCTGATGAAGTGGGTTCTAGCCCATGAAAGCTTATGCCCAAATAAATTTGTTAGTCTCTAAGGTGCCACAAGGACTCCTTTTTTTTTTTTTTGCTGATACAGACTAACACAGCTACCACTCTGAAACGAATTACAACTCTGTGTGTATTTGAGAGACACCCACCAGACAACAGGCCATCAGCCTCAATGGGCCATTAGGAAAAAGACAATGAGTCTTCAAAGCTGTGGATTCCCCCATCTTCCGGGAGTTCCTTCCTGTGTACGTTGCAAATAATTCTGGTTTCATGGTTGCTTTGACACTGCAAGGTCAGGTGATAATATCACCTGGTAAAAAGTGCCATCTTGAACATTGCTGGTACTTTTCCACTGGAAACAAAGGCTTCCTGCCTTATGTAAATTCTATTTAAGGCTGGGGAGTAAGGAAAACAGTAAGAAAAAAAATCTTCTCCATTGCCTTCCTGCCCAAGAAGAAAGACTGCTGAAAGTACCTGAACAGACAAAGGAACTGAGCTGTGGGAAAGGCAAGGGTTGAGTCAAGACTGAGACAGAGGAGTATACTCTGTAAAGAGAAATACCTGGAACTCTAAGCTACAGAAACTCTGCAACTTGCCTAAAACAACATTTAGGGTGAGAAATTACTTCTTGAAACCAGTCTCTAAGATCTTAAGCTTAGTATGCGTGTTTTGTTTTATTTGCTTAGTAATCTGCCTTGTTCTTTTTGCTATCCCTTATAATCACGTAAAACCTACCTTTTATAGTTAATAAACTTGGTTTTGCTTATTATTAAACCCAGTTTGTGGAATTTCTAATGTGGCGGGGGGGGGAGGAGAAGTTGTGCATATCTTCCTCCACATCGAGGGAGGGGGCAAATTTATGAGCTTACGTTGTATAGATCTCTCTACAGTGCAAGACCATATTATTTTGGGTGTACTTTCCAGATGGATGGTGCACTTGAGTGCTGGGCAATTTCCTAGCTGAGTCTTCTCAAAGAGAGCTGTTTGCAGACTCTGTGTGATTCTACAGCTGGTGCGTTCCTACCTGTGCATGTGTGCTGCCAGAGGCCAGAGAGCCTAATTCAGCAAAACAGGGAGAGGGAGCCCAGGCTAGTGGAGCAGGCAGGCTCAGTGAAATCCCAGTAGATCAGGTGGCAACCCAAAATGGAGGTCCAACCCGTCACACTAATGACCATCACTATGGCATTAGAAATATCTAATCATGACAATACGCATAAGCTCAATAAAATATCAACAAGATTCAGATACATATCCTTGATCTACACAATATTACTGCTTCAAGAATGGTATCATTTGGGGAAAAGTACGGATGGCTATTTGTATTAGCATTGCTATTTATCAGTTGTCCTTTTTTCCCCCAACTATGCAATGTGTTGGGATATGTAAGGGTTAAGTAAAGACATGGAAAACCGCGAGTGTGTTGGCATGATATCAGGGAGTAGGCACAGGCATGCACTATTCCTTTTCTTAATAAATAAAGTGTTATCCCTTTCCCCTCCCTCCTCATTGATAAGGGTTGCAGCTGCATAAGAAATGCAGGGATCTAAAGGATACCTTCTGAGGAAAGAAGTGTTATTTCCTCCTCCCTTCCTTTCCCAACTTCATAAGCGAGCCCTGGGTCATGGCCACTTCCACCTTCCTCTGAGAACTGCTGATGAGGGAGATTTATGGCAAAAGACCGTTGCAAAGAAATGTATTTTCAAGGTAAAAATGCTTGTATGACATGCGTAATGGGCATACTAACAGTGGGCATACTAACAGTATGGGTGTTTCTATTACTTAATAAGGTTTTGGGGGGCATTGTAACAGATGTAGGCATTTACATATTAACTTAAATAAAATGAGTGTGATGTAATTAATCCAGTGCTTACTGGACAATTGGGTCCAGGGGAACAAGTATCGCAATAAAGAAGCCCGTACTCAAATCTGCCTCTGGGTTAACCTGTATCTTTTCACCTTTTGTGATTGACGGCATTGTCCTTGTTCTACAAAATTCCAACATCATACCTGAAGAAAAGTATTCAGAGTACAATCATAAGATACTTATGATTTTGAATGATAAATGATTACCCCCGAGCCTTGCAATTATGAAAATGTCCTTACAATCCTCCAAAATCACTTCCATGTTAACTCTACTCCCCTGGCATCATAATGTTAATTATACTCCTCCAAAACAAGTACCACAAACTAGATGAAAAATGTAAAGAACAAGCATTCTTTGTAGAGAAAGAAAACACTTGAGCTTCAGAAGAAACTTCCAGTACCTGAAAGAAGTTTAACTCTCTCACTTTAGAAAGCTTCCTTCTTTGAGAGTCTGATCCAATTCCTGCTGAAGTCAATGGAAAGACTCCCATTTACTGCAGTAGGCTTAGGATCAGGCCCCTAATATAAATCTATATAACATGCATCTTTCATCAAGAAGAAAAATGTTTTGAGTCCCAAAAGTGGTATTATAGGGAAGGATTATTTGATTTATGCAGAACACAGAGTTCTAAATGCCAATAAAAGCTGGGAAAATAATTGTATTAAAAACACTTCCATAAGAATGTTGCAATCTATTACTTTCAGAACAATACCATCTGGTCATATCTTAAAGCAAAATGAACAGAAACTATAAATTAAAAAGCTTTCAAAGATCTCAAATTGTTTAGTCCATTTCAGGGTATAAATTAACATTTAGATAAAGAATATTTTCATTCTGTGCATAATAGGAGAAATCCTGGAGTAATTTCTTTGAACAAGCAACACATATATGAGAAGCTTTTTTCTCTTAATTTTAAGTTTATTTTCATATAATAGCACTACATAAAGAAGGTTAGAAGACTGGGTCTAATCTTACACCCATTGAGGTCTATGAGAGTTTTGATTTTGGCTTCCTTAGGAACAAGATGGAGTATTTTTTTGTCACAACTTACACTGAGCTTCTGGACCACAGATTCACTGCTTCCTGTTTAAGGCCCCAATTAAGCACCTGCTTACAGAGTCAGTGGGACCAATCACAGACTTAAAGTTTAGTGTTGCCTTATGTGACCTTGCGGCTTTCCCTCCTTCCTTTGTAGAATAAACTGTGGATCATTTGCCAGGATCACCCTATCCCTTGCCTGTGGCACATAATAGTTTTGTCTCATCTGGACTCTAAAACTTTGGTCTAATTTTGGTTGCTGGGTTTAGTGTCACAGTGCTGGCTGGTGTTAGTAGCCTGTGATATACAGCAGGTCAGATTGGATGTTCTGGTGGTCCCTTCTGAGTCAGAGAGAGTCAGAGAGAGCTTTGTTGGATCAGGACCTGAAGCATGACACGATATATCTAGCAATACAACCAGAGTGGGTAATGCAAACTGTTTCCATTATATTAATTCAAATTTTAAAATGCATTTGTTTGGGTCAGATTTGTTCTCCTTGTATATATACTTTTTGTGAATCCTTGGAGTAGCTGAGTTTTACTGGCACAAATGTTTACAGTAAGAGTATTTCAACCCAAATTGTGAATTCACCTGTTGGAAGAATTTGTACCAGAAACATTTGTGCACTTATCCAGACCATGGAACGGAAACAATATAATGTTTTGTGTCTGTGCAGCATCTAGCACAAGGAGTCCTGGTCCATAGCTTTGTCTACATGGGGAAATTTACCAGCATTACTATACCAGTATAATTATATCACAATTGTACCAGAGTAACACCTCAGGTGGATACACTTACTTGGAATAACAGTGGCTTTTTTCAGCTTAGCTTATGTCCCACAAAGAGGCCACTGTTATTCGGCGTAAGTGTCCATGTTGAGAGTTATACCAGTATGACTGTAACAATATAATTATACCAATAAAGTAGTGCTGGTAAATTTCCCCATGCCCTGAGATTCCTAGGCACTCCCAGAATGCACAAAACACTGTGCCACTTATTTGATCACAACTAAGCAACATAGTTTCAGTTTGAAACATTTCAAATATTTGTGACCATTTAATCAAGTGAAATATATTCATGGAAGTTTGCAAAAATATTAATAAATAATGAATTAATTCAAGGAACTTGTGAATTGCATAAGGATATTCCACCAGCAAAAAAGCAGCTAAATTTCTCTCTCTCTCAATCTCTCTCTCTCTCTCTCACACACACACACATACACCCCATTCATTGCAAATTATGAGCTCAGTTCTGTCGAACACAAGTTTTATTTGGAAGAAACATTCCAAAATACTGATGAAGGGCACAGTGTTACAGTGGAGAGGAAAACAAAAACAAAAAAAACCCTCTCAAATTATACTCTTCTGTGGTGCTACTGGGGAGTCGAGTACATAATTTTTTAGGGTGCTCTGAGACCCAGGAAATCCATTTAGCAGATCTAGCAGCACTCCAAGATGCTCTCTATCTGGTCTTCTTAGCAAGTGAGTTGAGAGCATTGTGTTTTTTTTCCTCTTAATTCATATGCCTGGTAGGAATTTTTGCAATGGGACTACTTGTGGGAGTGCCTGCTCTATATTGTGCACTAGCTGGCACAAGCTAGCTCTATATTGTGTAGATATGTGTATGTTTATGCCCACAAACTCACAGCATACTAGTGGGGGGGGGAGGGGGAAGCATAGCTAAGACAGTTGCAGAAGGTTCAATATGAATGCTTCAATTTCTAATGCAAAAATTGGAACTGTAATGCCGACCGACCCCAGTCATTAGCAGGCGGGATTGAACCTGGGACCTCTGGAGCTTACTGGATGAGCCTCTACAGCCAATCGGCTGTTAGCTAAGGCTCTAAGCAGACTCATTTAACACTCTCTAAGTGGTCTCGGTGCCACTAGATGAGACAGAACACCACACCCAGAAGGTGTGTGGGTTGCACAACAATGGTTTTAATAGCTTTTGACTTTAATAGCTATGTCTGCTTTTGACATTTATTTTATTTGAAAATATGTAATAGCTGCTTATTAAGATATATTAAACAAATTTTTAATGCTGAAGGGTCCTTCTACAATGGATTCTCAGAAGGCTGGAACTTTTAAAAATGATTTAAAAATATCTTTAAATATGTTTAAGCAATTTAAGGTTCTCTTATCCAAACTCTTCTTTCCAATATCCTTCATACTTTTGCTCTTGCACAGTTTGTTTAATCTCTGACACTATCTCCTTTTATTAAGCAACTTCAGCTGCCTCCTTTCCCTCTTCCCACTTTTCAGTACCTTTCTTGCTTATTCTCCCTCTCTGCTCACCTTTTACCCTTCTCACTCTTATTCCCCCTCTTAATTATTTATATTTCCCTCAATATCATAGTATTTGAGCACCTCACAACCTTTAATGTATTTTCCTCACAACACCCCTGTGAGGTCGGGTACTTGAGGGAGAAGCACTATTTCCCCAATCTTACAGATGGTGAACTGAATCTCGGCGGGGCTAAGTGACTTTCCCAAGGTCAGACAGGAAGTCAGTGGCAGAGCAAGGACTTAGACCAGGTGTCCCAAGTCCTGGGTCATGTTTGTACTTACAGAGCCTAGGCTCACATAGCTATGTCAACAAAGCCCCCTAGTGGAGAGATAGCACATGCACAGAGAAGGAGGTGTTCTGCTGGCATAGCTGGCATCTGTCCAAATGACATTAGCTATGCCTACCAAGGCACTCTTCTGTCATTATATTTACATCTACACTAGAAAGTTTTGCCAGCATAGCTACTTCAGCTAGGGGTGTGTGACTTTTTGACACTCCTAGCTGATGTATCTTTGTCTATAATGTAGATCAGGCCCTATACTATTGCTCTAACCCCTGTACACATCCTCCCTCTCTACCTCTCATTCATCCCTACAATTTATTTTCTGCTACCCTAGGCCCTTTGTTTCTTCTGAACATGCTACTGATGTTCCTTCATATATACTAGAATTATTACTAAGCTTGTGTGTATTCAAGTTTTTTAAATCTCAAATTAATGGATTCCTGATTAATTTGAGGTAGTGAAGCTTAGTCAGAAGGGTAAGCAACAAATTTGTATCCTGGAACAACATTCAGGGAGTTTCCAAACTGGACTCTGCAAGTATATTGTCAAATATCTTAATTATTTGTCAATCAGTTCTTTTGAAATAAGTCTAGGCACACCTAACGTTTCCAATATAAACCAAAGAACTGTCAAAAGGAGGAACCAAATAGGAGGAAAAGCGTTGATGCTGTAGTGAATTAACAACTAGTCCTAAATTCAAAGGCATTTACCATGGAGTCATACTTTGGAGAGCACCTTGGTTAAAATTAAACCTAGAACCTTCTATAGTGGTTAATATGATTAAATCATAAGATTCTCTTACCTGCTGAAGTTGGCTCCTCTTCATCAGATTCTGGGCCCAAAAAAGAAAAAGAAAGAAAAAAGTTATAAATAGTTGAAGAAACTCCAACAGTGCTAATTAATAGCCATTTGGTTACATTTAAATATACCTACTAAAATCCAAAACTGGCAACACAATGGCATGACATGTGTGGGTTTTTAAATATAAAGTCTGAATCGACTGCATTATCAGATTTCAGATTTATTAGAAAACCAAGCTAAATCCACTGTGAACTTAACATGTCTGTGTGTTTTACAGTCTTGCATCTTTATCCCCCCTCCTCTGTCCCCCATCCTCCATATACATCTCCTGTGTAAAGACTATAGGGTAAAACCTCATATTATTCGGCTGGAAGATATCAGACATTTCTGAGACCATATTAATTAATGGGAATAGTTACAGCACTGTTAAAAGAAACGTGTTGCCTTGCTGACCTGAAGAGAGAAAAAGAATAGAATTTTCAAAAGAATGTTCTGCTTTGGCCTCACTTGCTCCCACTGAAGTTAATGGGAAGTCCATCTATATTTCATAAACATACACATGGTTTTCCCTACATCCTTCAACAGTGTTTAATCAAAGGGAAGGAAACCCCAACAAGTGATTAACTCACACACTCTTATCCTAAGAAGTCAATGGAGACTCAGCATAAAGGTGACATAGGGAACTCTAAGAGGATAGAGAGCTCTAGAGCACTGTGGGGGTTTTTTGATCAGTATTCCTTAGCATTTTAAAGATAAGGTTGTCTTTTTGTTTCACTGAAAAAAACACAGTTTTTCCACTTTCCCTACCACAGACATCCACCTTTTAGCTTGCTTGGAAAGCACATCTCTCTAAACGCAGGGGTGGACAGGATAAAAAACACACAAAGCCTCTGGTAGCACCAGTGAAGGTGGCCTGAGAACTGTGTGACTTGCTTCCTCCCTTCTACACCCTGACTACAATTGGCTGCCAAAAAGAGAGAGATTTCAAAGATTTTGAAAACTTTGATCTCCTGCATGATTTATTTTTCCCTCTTCACCTACATCAACATATAGAACTCAAGGACTCCCTGTTTTTAGTGAAAATTTATAGCAGACACCTTTGGGAACTTCTTTCATCACATATGAATTGCACTGTGTATAACTCTTGGGTAATTTAATATGGTGTTCTGTATGTTATTGTATATGACAATTATCCTGGACACAGGGATTATTTCTAATTGCACTGGAGTGAAGTAGTCTTTCCGAGGGGCATCAGAATCAAACAACAGAGGCTAATGAAATGTTGTGTGAGGCACCAGCCAGCTGCTTTCCTTTGATTAAACTCTTTTGAGGGGGGGCGGGTATATTAACGCAATTCAATATTCAGAAAGAACTGAAAAGGATAGGGAACAAGAAGCCAATAGACAACGCAGTAACAAATGCCTATAAAACTCCTTATACAAATAAATGATCACCTGAGTAATGACTACTTTTGCAAATAAGCATATACAGGATTGGACTTAAATTGTATGACAGGAAGAAAATGTTGTTTTATTGTAGGTGTACTGAAATTAAAGAAAAGATGGTCATGTCAATTCAGGATTTACAGACAATAGGAAAGAAGAAGAAGAAGAAGAAGAAGAAGAGGAGGAGCAGGAAAGATGCTTTGCTCTGCTGAGACACGGCACACTGGAAGATGCTGGAATTTACTGACAGCCTCAGGTCTTGATGCAATGCCCATTTAAGTTAATTGCAAAGGTCCCGTTGACTTTAATGATGGAAAATCAGGCTGTAAACAAGCTTTCTGAGAGGAGAAAAAACAAACAAACTCCACATTGCTGAAAAGTTAAGTGCTGGCTCTATTGAAATCAAGGGGACTTTTGCCATTGTCTTGAAAGGAGCCAGAATTTCACCCACTGTCATTAATACACTCTACTTTGCTAGGCAGCCTTTGAAGCTAACTAGTAGTGCTTTTGTTTGTGGTTAGACAAATCCACTGTATTTACAGATTTTCATGTTATGATTTTTCTCTCAATTTTCTACCCAGTACCAAAGAAACATTGCTTATTTTAAAAATGGAATAGGTTGTATAGACTGTTAGCTCAGTGACAACATTGTAGGAAGAGACATGAAGAGTGGTGGAAACAGAAATGAGCTGATGACTTGTGCACTCAGTCAAAAGCAAACAAGTTGCAATTTCCCCAGTTACCAAGGAGTTGCAGGGAGGGCAGAAGGACTGGTGAAACATCAGCATGAACCAGAGAGATCAACAGAGTAGGAGAAACAGCAAGTGTGTCTGCAAATCCAGTAGTTTGTGGACCGGGAGGAACAGCGCCAGCACAAGGGGAGAGAGGAGTGCCAGCATGAGAGAGAAGAAGAGCAGGAACATTAATATCAGGAAGTCAGAAGCTTAATACAGACAGGGAGTACAGGTTCAGTTGCCCCAAACTGTGACAGAGATAACTAAAACTGTACTTGTCTGTTCTAAAGGATGATTACCATAACCTACTGAAAAGTTAGAAGAACTCACTACATATAATCAGAAGGCAAGATCTTGGCCAACATGATATTAACCAATAGAGAAGTCACTGCTCACAATTAACTCATTTTCCCCTTTGCAGTCCAAACAGCACTCCATAATATTCCAAGGCAGAAATATGCACATTTAGAATTGCTTTCATGAAAAAGGCAAAGACCTAATTTTAGCTGTTATTACTGTATTTCTAAATCCTGGGCATGACTGAACTGGAAATATGTATTTATTCATATTTAATTTTTAATACAATATGAAATTCCACAGCCTTATGCACACAGTGATTTCTTTATCAAATGAGACACACAGCTTAAATTATCCTGCTGTCCATGACAGGATTTCTTTTATCACCGATAGCTTGAAAGGCCACATCTGAAAAACAACCTGCTTTTAATAAGGCATTGGACTCTTTCATTTAAAAAAAAATGTTTGCAGCAAGACTCTGAATAGTACATGACTGGAAATATGGGACTTCCCCTCCTACGTAACTGTGGTATAGTAAAATATGGACTGTCCTTGTAATGGACAAGCTTTCACACCATGTACATACGTAAGAGATGCACCAAAAAGAGGATGGGTATTTCAAAATGTGGTCACTCTTTTTAGTGTACTCAGAGGTGGAGGGCTCCGCAGCCAGAAAGCCAGAATCTTTAGCCAGGTTCTTTGAATATTAACCTGATCCTGAACAAGTAATAAGCAATGTACAATATAGTATGTAAATGTTGTACTGTAATTTTGCCTTAATAAGAAGTATTTAAAAAAAGAATATACTATATATTTTTCATCCCAACTCAAACACATCAGCTCTCCACTTGCCATTAAATTATTGATAAATAGATAAAAATATCATCACCACAACACTACTCCTGTGATTGGCAGCAATTTCAATCCTAAAGTTATTTTAAAAAAAAGCTATTTATACAATGACAGGTTTCAGAGTAGCAGCCGTGTTAGTCTGTATTCGCAAAAAGAAAAGGAGTACTTGTGGCACCTTAGAGAATAACAAATTTATTTGACCATAAGCTTTCGTGAGCTACAGCTCACTTCATCGGATGCATACATTATGCTCATGAAAGCTCATGAAAGCTTAGGCTCAAATAAATTGGTTAGTCTCTAAGGTGCCACAAGTACTCCTTTTCTATTTATACAATGAGTCTCACCCATGATAATTAGCAGTAAATTTCCCAATTATCTTATTTCAGAGATGAGGAAGGAGGAAAAACAAAAAATAAACTGGAACCACATTACTTCACACAAAATCTGCTGGTTCATTACGCCTGGCAGTAGTTTGGCATGATCAGTCAAACCGTTCTCCCACTGATTTCAGAGTGGGTGGGAGGGATCAGGAATGGGCCTACATTTGGTAGCTTGGAAAAGCCAGATACCTGACATGGATAGCTCCACCAGTATGTCAAAGTCGTCTGTATAAAGTGGTGGCATGATAATGATCTTGAAGTATTTAGAGATGTAAACACCAAACCTGTACCAGTCTGCAACTTTAAAAATGTTTTCATTTTTTTTTCTTTCTACAGTGGAGCTTTAACAAAATATATGATGTCATATGGCAGCACAAAGATTTTATTGCTATACACTTAGAACAAATTTGATGCACGTTTGTGATTACTCATATAACTCACTCATGTTTTGGTCATAAGTGAGTAATACTATCATCCCCAACGTATGCTAATAAAACAAATATGCAATCACAGAAGAAATAGATTTGAACAGAGGGTCCAATAATGTGAATTGTTTAGGGTATATCATATTACTGGTATGAGAGTTGCTATGAAAATGCAATGATGCAATGTTAGCATGGGAGTGACTACAATAATACTGCGTTAAGCCTCAGCATTCGACCATTATAGCGGTAGATGTTTTCAGAAGTGCAAGCAAACCCAGTCTGAGATTTGAGGTGTAGTAAATTTGAAGTCTATTGTGGAGGCAGGTTCACTAGTGGCTTACATTAGCTTTGTGTCCAAGAAAGGGGTCATCAGGGACACTGTTCCCTCTAAGCTGTGCATGTGTGCGTGCACACACAGATCCTAAACCCCGCGCACACGACGAAACACCGCGCACACAAAAATTTGCACAGAAACACAATAATTTGCACAGAAGAAATTTTTTGCGCACACGGCCTGTCAAAAATTAGAGGGAACATTGATCAGGGATTAATGCTAGATCTAGTTGCCTTTAACACTTTTTATTAATATTTGTAAGAAAAGGTAACTGGTGCATGATTTGGAAGAATTGATAACAATAAAAAACAGTGAACTATCTACAGGGTATTATTTCATACTCAAAAGCCTAAATATTTAGAGTTTTGTAAAATGCATCAAACCAAGCCTAATAACTGTCAACACCAACTTCCCATAGTACGCAACAGTTTCTGGATTTAACTTCAATTTCAAATGAAAGAAAATTTGAAAAGTTCCTTTTCTTTTTTGCACTAAGATTGAACACTGACAAGTAGTTCTGAATAACTGCAGCCATACAATTATTAAAATCATAGCTGGGAAATGAAGAAAAACATAATGCAATTCTTTCAAGAAGGTTAACATTCAAAGTGCTGTTTAGATATGTTCATGGCATTGCTTGAAATAAAAATCAATAGGATAATTGACTTTTGGCATATTACAGCTGTTAATGGACACAGGAAGGTTGCCTATGTTGATGTTACTAGATCTGTCAACAGCACTCAATATACCATTGACCATCAAGTTTAGTTGCCTTGCATAGTGTGTTTGCTGGTGTGGTTGTACATTTTTTCCTCTTACTTAAGAACACCGATATGAAGGGGAGGAGGGCGGAGAGAAGTATCACACAGATGAGTTTTTTCACCCCTCCTGTTGACTGGGAATTAAGATAAACAACAACATAATACAGCTAACTGAATGAGTCAACCCAGTGCCTACTGAAGAAATCATATGCCTGATTGTAGTGATTTGTTTTTAAAATAATTATCTGGTACACATAGCCATTCAATGAAGTTCTGCCAACATCACAGCAGGCTGACTTTAGAGCACTAATTTTGAAACTAGTGGCTGTCTGTCATGGCTGAAACATCACATAACTATATAAACATATTCCTGTGTGTGAAGATACAATCAAGGATTAAAAATATCAAGAAAAAATAACAAAATATAAAAGTATAAAACCTAATGTACTTCAAATGATAATTAATATTAATCACCCTGAGCACAGGTCTATAAATTATAGAGCAAAGTCTTCACTCCTCTCATATTTTATAAAACTTGCACTAACATACCAATAAAGAACCTTTTAAGTTAAATACTTATATTTTATAGCCCTTTTTAACTAAGTAGGCACCTGCTAACATCTGTTATAGTTAACAATGCAAAACTCAGTCCATTATATCCCCATTGTTACACAAAGATACACATCTACAAAATGACACGGCTTATCAGTGGTAAACGCCAGGCACCAACAAACACTCTCATCAAGGACAAACAAGGTCACCTACTAACAACAGAAAAAGAACAAGAAATGCACTGGACAGAGCATTTCAAAGAATTATTGAACAGGGAGCCACCGAAAGAGGAAGCAAATATCCAGGAGGCAGAAGAAGATCTTGATATCACCAGACACCTCAACTAAGGAAGAGATCGTCCAAGCCATCAAATCCTTAAAAATTGGGAAAGCTCCTGGAAAGGATAACTTGAATGCAGAATTGTTCAAGGTAAATCCTGAGTTAGCCGCATCTATCCTGGCCCCTCTATTTATATCAATCTATCACAGGGGAAAAGTGCCAGATGAGTGGACCAATGGGGTTATAGTGAAGATACCAAAGAAAGGAACTGTCAGTGATTGTAATAACTGGCGTGGTATCACACTTTTATCTATGCCAAGCGAAGTATTGTGTAAGATCATAGTCCAGCATATATCAGAGGCAGTTGACAGCGTTCTCAGAAAAGAGCAAGCCGGTTTTCAGAAAGGGTGCGGCTGCACAGACCAGATCTTCACACTACAGAACATAATGGAACAATACTTAGAATGGCATAAGCAACTCTACATAAACTTCATAGACTTTGAGAATGCTTTTGAAAGCATTCACAGGACCAGCCTATGGTGCATTCTGCGGTCATATGGAATCCCTCTCAGTACAATCACATCATCAAAAGCTTTTATTTCTTCTTTACATGCAGCGTTGATCACAGCGAGCTTAGTTTTGAAGTCAAAACAGGAGTTTGTCAGGGGTGTGTCATGCCTGCAATCTTCTTCAACATTGCCATTGACTGGATAATGCAGCATACAACAGAAGACATGCCAAGAGGCATTAAATGGACACCCTTTTCATCCGCTGAAGACCTGGACTTCACAGATGATTTCGTTCTCCTATCACATATCCAACACCATATACAAGAAAAAAACAACTTGGCTCAACAAATTCAGCCAGCAAATTGGACTGAAAGTCAACCGCAATAAGACAGCTATCATGACCTTTAATATTCCCTCCCCATCACCAGTACGGATAGAGGAATATGGTCTCCTAATTTAGAAACATTCAGATACGTGAGCAGCACCATCAGCCAGGACATCTGGAACAAAATCAGTAAAGCCAGGAACACCTTCAGGAGCTTAAATACAGTCTGTAAATCATCAAAATACAACACCAAAATCAAACTCAAGATTTATCAGACCTGCGTACTTTCAACATTACTTTATAGTGCAGAATGCTGGGGAATGAGAAAGTATGACATGTTCAAACTGTCTTCATTCCATACAACCTGCCTCAGAAAAATCCTCCATATCTTTTGGCCCAGAATAATCTCAAACAAAGATCTATTGACACAGTGCAGCCAAGAGGATATCAGCACCATCATTGCTAGGAGGCATTGGAGATAGATTGGTCATGTGCTTCGAATGGAAACTGATTCCATCACCAGAGTTGTAATGGTGTACACCTGAAGGCAAGCGAAAATGAGGCTGCCCAAAAACAACATGACCAAGAGCTGTGGAAGCCAAGCGGAATAACCTGGGACACAGCTGGGGAACCATTGAAAGACTTGCCATAAACAAACAGGAGTGGAGGAGCTTCATCGCTGCCCTAAACACAAAAGGCGTAATGGGAACATGATGATGATGATGATGATGATTTACACACAGAGATGCTCTCACCTTCAAGGCTGAAATTTTCCATGTATGATTTTTTATTTGCTCGTTTATTTGTACGGTTTAAGGAAAATTTGATCAAAATACTTTCAGACATTTGTATGTGGCTGGAAAATACAAAGTCATTTCCACCAATCACACCAGTATGACAACAAAATCAGCTGACTATGTAATGTGAAAGTTGGACTCGGTGGATATACAATTTGTTTTCATTGAGTCTAGTGCCTTTAATTTGGGGCAAAACATTGCTTATAGTTGGATGAGATGTGAGAAAAAAAACCCATTGTGGGCTGAATACAGTATGCCTACGGAGCAAAAGCCTACCTGCACTAGCTTGAATACAACTAGCGCAGGAAACGACAGCAGCATAGATCAGCACAGTGTTCAGAGTGGGCTAACAGAGTATGTACCCAAGGTCCATGCTAGGCTTGATAGGCTTGTACTACATGCGCTGAATACGTTAGTAGTTATCAGTGTTCACAGTCAAGCTGGATGGGCATATCAAGTGGGGTCCCACAGGGATCAGTTCTGGGTCCAGTTCTGTTCAATATCTTCATCAATTATTCAGATAATGGCAAGGAGAGTACACTTATAAAGTTTGCAGAGTTGCGAGGAAGAGTTGCATGAGTTGCACACATACAAAATGGGAAATGACTGCCTAGGAAGGAGTACTGCAGAAAGGGATCTGGCGGTCACAGTTGATCACAAGCTAAACTGTGCCCCCCACCCCAGCCAAAAAAAAAAAAGAAGCAGCAGCAAACATAATTTTGGGCTGCATTAGCAGAAGTGTTGTGAACAAGACACAGGAAGTAATTCTGCTGCTTTACTCCATGCTGATTTAGCCTCAACTGGATTATTGTGTCTAGGTCTGGGTGCCACATTTCAGGAAAGATATGAACAAAATTGGAGAAAGTCCAGAGAAAGGCAACAAAAATGATTAAAGATCTAGAAAACATGACTGGTGAGGGAAGATTGAAAAATACGAGTTTGTTTAGTCTGAAGTAGAGAAGACTGAGGGCAGACATGATAACAGTTTTCAAGTACATAAAAGATTGTTACAAGAAGGAGGGAGGAAAATTGTTCTCTTTAGCCTCTGAGGATAGGACAAGAAGCAGTGGGCTTAAATTTCAGCAAGGGCAGTTTAGGTTGGACATCAGGAAAAACTTCCTAATTGTCAGGGTGGTTAAGCACTGGAATAAATTGCCTACGGAAGTTGTGGAATCTCTGTCATTGGAGATTTTTAAGAGCAGGTTAGACAAACATGTGTCAGGGATGGTCTAGATCAGTAGTTCCCAACCTTTCTTGTGGGAATAGCATATTGCTATTCCCAGAAGACTGTGGCAGGCGCTGGACACCCCGCCGCCGAAATGCCGCCACCGAGAAGTGGTAGCAGCAAGAAGCATCGCCGCCGAAATGCCGCCGAGAAACGGCAATGCTTCTCGGAGGCATTTCGGCGGCGGGGTGTCCTGCAGGCACACAAAAATGCCCCGGCGGGCGCCATGGCGCCCACGGGCACCACGTTGGGGACCCCTGGTCTAGATAATACTTAGACCTGCCTTAAGTGTTGGGGATTGGACTAGAAGACCTCTTGAGGTCCTTTCCAGTCCTATGATTCCAGTCCAACATTACAGTTGCACAGTTAACAATAGAAAAGTCAGGAAATGCACAGGTTAAGGGTAAGGACAGCCACACTGAGTTGATCATATTGTATGTTTACAGTATTCTCTCTTCTATTTTTGCTGATTAAGATCCCAGCTCTATTCCCTATGAAGTCTATAACAGTTTTGCTTTTGACTTCAGTTGGTTCAGGACTGATCCCTAAATGTAGCTGAATCTGTTGCTGTTTATGATGTAAAATGTCTACCAGAAATATAGAATTGCAGCATGTGCAGTAT
Organism: Natator depressus; assembly: GCF_965152275.1. Lineage (NCBI taxonomy): Eukaryota > Metazoa > Chordata > Testudines > Cheloniidae > Natator > Natator depressus. Next base: position 52,954,061 of record NC_134238.1, read on the forward strand.
GGCAAGTAGAAAACATCAGCTGGAAGAGGCTGTAAGAAAATAAGGAAATGTATGGTAAACCTAGCATATGGTTTGTACCACAGGTTGTGTTAGTTTTAATAGTCACAGGAAGTTCTTCATTGATTGTTTCATTTCAATTTATCAATATACCATCAAATAATTGTACTGAAACATAATTACAAACGTTGAAGGCAATAGACACAAAATTATTTCCAGTAATGCTGACATCAAAACGTACTCAATGATTATAAAAGAAGATGATACATAATTAGGAGTCTGAGTCTTCAAGGTACTGAATGCATCTTGAGCTGAGACTTCCTTGTACCTCCCAGAACTGCTAAACATTTCACCAAGATTGGTCCCTAAAATACTACCAAAATATGTAAGATTCTCTCTAATTTATTATTTATATACTGTCAACACAATTATATAAAATTATTAAATCTTGAGGTCTCGGGCACTATTACTCATGAGAAAATAAAGTGAATATAAAAAAAACAATGGAAATTATCTTAATGAATAAAGTCACTAGAAGTCTAAAGTTTATCAGCTTCTCTGACTTAACCTTTCTAAAGAGCACTTTGAACATAACTACCCGTCAGTATTCCAGTACTTTTCGCTGTACTTTCAGTACTCCCAGTGCTTCTCAATTTTGATCTGTGAAGAAGCCAGACTTATTGATTATAAAACACGTTGTGTTAGGATTTTTTTTTTCATATGTAAGTATTTGGATTTCAAGAAATCTAACTCAACTATACTAGTCTTTAGTTTTTTAGACCAGGTTTATTCACATTTCATATATCATATTTTAGTAATTTAGGGCCAGATTTTCAAAAGGGCTCAACCCTCAGCAGCTCCCAGTGAGGTCAACAGGAACGATTAGGTGCTGAGCACTTCTGAAAATCTGGTCCTTAATTCTTTTTGGCCTTCCCCCTCCCACATCAAAACACTGACGGCTAAGCCTTCCTTTAAATTACCCCATTTGAAGTAATGAGTGATGAGATCTAAAGCACTTATACATCTCAGTCTTCATTCTGCAACACTGACTTTCTAATGTGCTCAACCCCTGGCTGTGCCCCAGGATCCGCCCCCCACTCTACACCTTCCCACCAAGACCCCAACCCCACCCCGCCTCTTCCCACCCTCACTCCACCCCTACCCTGCCTCTTCCCACCCGGTTCCACCCTCCCCTGAGTGCACCCCACCCTCACTCCTCCCCTTCCCCCCAGCTCCTCCTGCACACCACGGAACAGCTGATTGCAGCGGGGGGAAGGTGCTGAGGGAAGGGGAAGGAGTTGATCAGGGGCTGCCAGTGGGTGCTCAGCACCCATCATTTTCTCCCCATGGGTACTCCAGCCCTGGAGCACCCATGGAGTTGGCTCCTATGCATGGATGTCCATGTATTTTACATGAACACATGTATGGACAACAGATGGTAATTCGAAAGCTCTTATGGGAATACAAAGTTTGCCCTTAGGACATCAAGTTGTTTACCATTCTCAATTGTATTTATACTGCAAATTATATGGAATACTCTTAACATTTGACTCATAGGGAGACACTTTGGACTTGGTATTTCTGAAACAAACTGCCCAGTTGGAGGAACAATAGCTAATTGACAGCAAGAATTGACTTCTATGCTTAACCAACTCTTTCCTCAATCCATGGATGAAGTCACAGATGATGGTAGCATTGCTATCAACTCTAAACTACAGAAGACGTGTATTTTATGGTATATATTTTACCACATTAACACTAATATATTAAACTACACTTAGCAACTGCTCATGATTGCAGTGACATCAGTGCCAAAACTGCTGTTGACACTGTCTCCATCTGCAAGGCCCTAGGAAATTTTATCAAGAAGGCAGTATGTCTGAACTTTGCCTCCTGAAATCCAGGAAGCACAGAGTGCCCTGAGAGCACTTTGTTATGCCATCTCCCCTGCTTTCATTACAAGCACAAATTAAAAAAAGATAAGGTTAATTTTAGAGGATCTGATCCTTCTTGTTGCCACCCTTTATGTTTACTCCTCAGAGATAAACTAAATACTCTGCATCCCCAACACAAACAATGTTACTTTATTTTTAAAGATTTTATTTTAATATAAAACATTTTTAACATTTGTGTGACAGTTATTCATCTAATTTCTACCAGTGTAAACATGGAATAACTCCATTGACTTCAATGGAGGGAGAGAAAGAGCAATTCTGTTTTGGCAAAATACATTTAAAATTTGTTTCTTCAAAAGGTTTTTCTCACTAGAAATTTTATTGTGCCTTAAACTGAGCAGAAAATATTTTCTATAAAGGAATTTGTTAGAATATTAAATTTTAAATACAATGTATTTTAAGAATCTATGTTAATTACTATGTACATACAGTATTCAGGAAAAGCATAATACATCTAAGGCTTTTATGACTGAATAGGATATATATTCAAGAAACTAAAATGAAAAAATGTGATTATAAACATTCATTGGAGGGGAGATTTTTCCATCTCATAAATATTCCATGCTTTAAACTAGTGGATTTTAGTTATAGTTTTGTATTTAAAAGAACTACACAGCTAGCTTATGTAGTATATGTACCATGTGTGTGAATGTCTAGAGAGAGGGAGAGACATATACACAAATCACACAAAAGTGCATCTCTGATTTACACATACTTAGAAATATATACACACAGACACATTGAATTCATAAGCACACGTGTATGTCAGAAAGAGATACACATACCCATATGTATATGGTGCTGAAGGGAAATTTCTGCATACTACATGTCATATGGTAGGGCTAAAGTGAAACATCCAGTATTTGATTTAGTCTTTTTCACTTTTGTGTCTTTTTATGGATTCTGTGTCGTGCCCTAGGGTCTTTGTGTAAAAAGTACTTTGTAAATGTGAAAATGATTGACTGAATTGATTGTTATCTCCCAGTGACCTGCAACAAATCAATGAAATATACATTTCTATTGCATTGCACTGGCTGTGCATGCTTCTTATACTATATCTTATCTCAGTAACAAATTTTCATATGATCTCATTTAACACCACTAGAAGTTTAGAGGCCAATTCAGATCTGGAATAATATGGATGCAACTCTACTAAAATCAGGAGAACTGGAACTAAAAGCTGGCCAGAAAATGGAAATCTCGACCAGCAAAATATTTTGCCTGTTTCAAAAAATTTTCCCACCCCAAATTGGGACAAAACTTCATCATCATGAATTCCCCCCCCACCCCAATGGAGTATTTCTGGAATCCCTTTTTGGGAGAACCAAAATGGATTTTTTTTGGCTTGCCATATGCCTGCCTGGGAATGCTCTTGTTAATTTCACTTTCATCTTGCAAGCAAAAAGTGCAATTAACACAAGCTTTTCGGGTAAGCAGACATTTATTCTCCACCAAAAATATCTCTTTGGGGGGAGGGGGGAGAGAGTTTTCCAAAGGAAAATGTCTATTTTGCATGAAGGGAACTTTGTCAGATTTTTCTGATGGAAAATTCTTGACCAGCTCTAGCTGTAACCACTTATATCAGATCTGAATTTGGGCTAATGAATCCCAGATAATTCCTTTGTAACTGGGGTCAAGATTTACCAGCAGTAAGTGATCACGTAAAATGTATTAGCATTTAGCTGTGACAAATGTAGAGCATAAGTACAAAGAGGCTTAATGAAGCTCTAGCCTATTTTCCAAAACACATTACTTTGTGATTACCTTCAGGCTTCAACACCATGTGAGGCTTCACAAGCCTGGGGAAGGTCACAAGTCCTAGCTTTGTAACAGTCTGTTGGGTGTGAGGAAAGGTCAGCCAGGCCACAGAAGAATTTTTCTTTTATACTGACACACCTGAAGTGATCCTTGGTGGGAGACAGCTCAAATTAATGAGCTAAATCTTCCTTCTGTGGATCTTTTTACACCAGATTTATCAGGCAATTTAAAAAATGACCAGTGGGTGGCTATCGGAACTGTGTTTGCCCAGTGATGGAACATGTCCCCATGATAGCATGAATGTGGATAGAGTTTGGTTGCCAAAGTCCAATTTATCCACAAAATTTTACCACTAAAAAACCCAGATAAAACTAACCCAAAAGATACTCCGCATCTTTTCTCAGTATACTTTCCCCTTGTGTGTGTTGGAAGGCCTTTGGCTTTAATCCTTATTTTTAATCACCTGGAACCCTTTATGGATTTTTTTTCTTAGTGCTCCATTGATTGCCTTACTCTATCAATCAAGCTCAGCCCCTCCACCACCAAAATATGTTAGTTGTCTTCCTGTACACACTAAAGGCATTCACTGACATCACTCCTAACAGAAGAGAACAAGGACTTTGCACAAAAGGAGAAAGGGGAATGCCAGGCAGCGAAACAGGCCTGCAATTTACAGCTGCCAAGTCAAGAAGAACAGTGGAGCAACTATGGATCATTTTTTGAACAAACAGAGCTCATAAGCAATACAAAGAAACTTCTGTTTGTTATAGACAGGGACTTATATCAGGCTCAAAAGAGGAAAATTAAATTAGAAGGGGGATAAGATGCCATTTCATTTCACCCCGATTAACCAGCCATTTGAACAATTAACAACAAACACTTTTCCTAATTAAAGGACTAATCCTGCTCCAAACGCAGTGCTATTAGACTGCATGACAAACTCCCATTGACTTCAGTGGGATCAGGAGGAACCATATAGTAGCAAATGATATCCTTCAACGTGTGTTCATGTAAAATATGCATTAAAAGGAATGTTGCTAACTTTGCACTTCCACAGTAATAACGAGATTCATAACATTCTATCTTTTAAACATCATTGAAATATTTTTTCCTCTACTATTTCGAGGAAAGTCTTTTTTCCCCCCCTTGACCCTTGGGTCATCAAGGATTAAACCTAGGATCAAATATATTTGGTTGTAATAGTTTAAAAATAATGGAATCCATCTAACTTTTCATTGGCAATCATTTTTAGGACTCCATTTTCTCTTTCAGAGGTTGTACGTTGAATGCATCCGTCTTTTGGAAGAGCCTAACAGAGATTCTGACTAGTATATTTGAGTAGTTGGTTTGTGAAGTTTCGGTCAGGCAGAATTGTTTCTATGTAACTCAAATTAATCCCAGTGACACTGCTAGTAAGGACAGAGCTAATCCATTGCTTGCTCTCTTGCTGCTGACCCAAGCCAATGTATTCAGCAATGAGCTAATGACTGCTGCAGATGTTTCTCCCTTCATGCCAGCAAAAGCAGGAGCTGAAATTAGACATCTTCTTTCTAAAACCATTAGAGTTCTCCTTTTAAATTATAGGCCGCATAGCCATATTTTTTGTGTAAATCAAATGATACTGACAATGCAATTTCCCTATCTGCAAAATGAATCCATTTTTTTGTTGTTGTTGCCTAATTAGGGTATCTAAGGTGAGCGATAACAGATAAGAATGTCGACTGGTTTCAGACAAAAGAAATAGAAGCAACGAGCAGCATTTAATCAAAGATAGCTCCCTCTAGAGAAAAGTACAGCTGCACATTTAAAAAAAATAATGAATCTGTCTTCTGTGAGTGCCTTCCTGCATGTTGTCTCCTCAAGAGTAGTCGAAGTAAACATCTGAGTAGTAGAAAATTATGACTGATTTTCACTTAATGGGTATTCCAATGCATTAGGTGTTGCAATTTTCTGCTTTACAAAGCTACAGGTTTGATGCATAGAGATGCTCATATTTTAGGCTCTGAACTCACTACCACCTGTGTGCAGACTGACCTTGTGCCAGCATGGAGCCACAATGACTTCACCGGGTACGACAAATCTATGCCAATGAACCACACTGCAGGACTGGGGCTTGGTTAACAGTAGCAATTCTCTTGACTTCAGGAGGAAACTGATTAGTCCATGCTGTCATTATCACAACATGAGCTTTTCACAGTGGAATAGCTGATCTGCTTATGATAACAGCTTTTTGTTTTTACACAGAACGTGAGGTAAGAATGAGACTAAAAGCATTTTTTCAAACCTGTGAAAATAATGAATGTTTACCATCATGAATAATCTCTTTGCACAGCTGTCACACTAAGGAAAACATCTTCATTGAAAGGGTCCATAAGTCAGACTCATGTAATGACTTCATGTACTCAGGTTTCCCTAGTTTCTCTCTCAATAAATGCATTTCCATGCTGGAAAACAACTTTTTGGTTTGTGCATAAGTGTCTGGAAACTGTCTAATCCTCCAGTGGGTCAACCTGCTGTGTCGTGTACAAAATAACATTGTTAATGAATGCTTATGTTTAAATTACCTCTTTGGATCAGAACTGGTTGGAACACATATGCAGCTTTCCTGTCTCCTCACCATTTGTGGCTGTGGATTCTATTTTACTCTCTGTTATTTCTAAGGGTATGTCTACACTGCAGCCACCAGGGAGGCACTGCTGCAGTGCTGCAGCTACGCCACTATAATGTAGGTGCTCCCTACACTGATGGAAGGGGTTTTCCCATCCATGTAGGTAACCCACCTGTCTGAGAGGCGGTAGTTAAGTGGATGGAAGAATCCATCCGTCAACCCAACCTCACCTACATCAGAGGTAAGGGTGACCTGTGTACTGAGCTTACAGCGCAAATTTTTTCACTGCCCTGAGCAACACTGCTAGATCTACCTAAGTTTTAAGTGTTGCCAAGGCTGATTCCCCACTCTGGCACATTGAGTGCAGAAGGTGGGGGCCCGTAAGGATTCTAAAAATTAATGCTGGCCACTCCAGGCTTGGATTAAGCTTCCAAGGTTACAGCTTTTCTCTGACCTGAGATGGGTAGATGTTGCTAACACCCAAGTGCAAAACCCCTTTGAGAAGCCAGGAAGGCACACTTGGGAATTCATTCCTGTGGTATACCCTCAAGCCCTTTCAACCCCCCTCTGGCGAAGAGCTGAGAAAGAAAACAAAGGAAATCAGCTGTTGCCACCAGCTAATTAAACAACATGTGCACAAACCTCTTAGGACACAAAATCCAATCCTGTTCTTAAAAAAAGGTAAATTTTATTAAAAACAAAAAGAAAGAAAACACATTTGAAAACTCAGGCTATTGCTAGATTTAAAAAAAACACTTTCAAGAATTAAGCATGAAGAATAACCTTGAGGTCCAGCTTATAGGTCACAAGCAAAACAAAAGCATTTGGGGTTAGCACAGAGGCTCTTTTGGTCAGGTGCCCACTCCCTTCCTTTTACCTATGTGGGGAGACTTTTTAACCCTTTACAGGTAAAGCAAGTAGAGAACAACTACTAAGAGGGATTTTATAGCTAACTGGCTGGCTGGGTGTCCATAAAAGGGAGCTACCCTCCACCCACCCACGCTTTCATTTATCACAAGTGTAAACCAGTTCTAAGTTAATATTCTGCTATGCTAACTTTCACCGCTTTCCTTTGTATCTCAGGACACTTGTTCTCTTCTTGAATCTTTATTTCCTTAATCATCACACACACATCACTATTCCACACACTTCCAAAGTACTTTAATTTTCACTTGACACTTGACTTGACACTGTGTCAGGTGCCCTGTGTCGAACACTCACCAGGCTGCTATGTTTGGATCCAAACACTGGATCCTGCATGCTCCTATGCCCACTGAGTCTGAGCAGCATCCAGACACTGTCCCTGGCTTCTCAGACTCATTCCGGGAGTGTAAATTCCCTGTCTGGTATCCATTCTCACTCACACAGTACATCCCCCCCACCCACACTCTTTCTCAAAGCTTCACCCTAATAGGCATTCCATTTTAAAGTTTAACCCTTTGGGGACACATAACAGTTACATCAAGGAACCTAGAGGATTTGCAAAGTAACTTTGTAAGCACATGCAGGCACGCATTTACACTTTATTAATAGAGAAAGCATGTAGACTTACAGATCCATGTAAAATCAACAAAGCCCTGCTTACTAAAACCATTCGTCCAGTGTCCTTACATAGCTGAGGACCCACTTGGCTTTGGACAGCCCTTTCCCAAGACCTTCCTCAGCCTTCAGCTTCTCTTCCTCCCCTTTCAGCAAGATCTCCTTTACTTATTCAGATCCAGTGCCCCCCTAACTCAGGGAGCACGCACCTTTTTAACAGCAGCTTTAAACACCTCTCTCTTTGCTTCCCTGTTCTGCTAGGGAATTTCCACAACCTCCCTCCCTAAAGTCAAGCTTGGGAGAAATTTAGCATAGCTCTTTAGCATATTCATTGCTCTACCATGGCCGAGTCATTCAATGTTAACTACTCTTCTGATTAAAAGAAAAGGAGTACTTGTGGCACCTTAGAGACTAACCAATTTATTTGAGCATAAGCTTTCGTGAGCTATAGCTCACTTCATCGGATGCATACTGTGGAAAGTGTAGAAGATCTTTTTATACACACAAAGCATGAAAAAATACCTCCCCCCACCCCACTCTCCTGCTGGTAATAGCTTATCTAAAGTGATCACTCTCCTTATAATGTGTATGATAATCAAGTTGGGCCATTTCCAGCACAAATCCAGGGTTTAACAAGAACGTCTGAGGAGGGGGGAAGGGGTAGGAAAAAACAAGGGGAAATAGGTTAACTTAGGCTTGAATAGAGACTGGGAGTGGCTAAGTCATTATGCAAGGTAACCTATTTCCCCTTGTTTTTTCCTATTTCCCCTTGTTTTACCAGCAGGAGAGTGGGGTGGGGGAGGTATTTTTTCATGCTTTGTGTGTATAAAAAGATCTTCTACACTTTCCACAGTATGCATCCGATGAAGTGAGCTGTAGCTCACGAAAGCTTATGCTCAAATAAATTGGTTAGTCTCTAAGGTGCCACAAGTACTCCTTTTCTTTTTGCGAATACAGACTAACACAGCTGTTACTCTGAAACCTACTCTTCTGATTGTCCTGGAGGTGCTTCCAGACCAGGTTTGCAAGGTAGCTGACCCATTCCCTCGCAGTAAAATACACACAAAACACACAAAGGTCTAATGTTACATATTGATTTTATGAACTCTAATCAGAATTCATAAGTTGTACATAGATAGATTCCCCAAACCATCACACTCTACCGTTTCATTTGTTCATCTTTTATGTGCATCTCCTAATTCTGCCTTTCAACACAGATTCTTTTCATACCAATTTCTCTTTTGATAGAGTCACAGAATCTTAACAACTCTCCCAACATGGTTTTCAAAATCTGTACTGGGAAGGATTTATGAAATACCTAGCTTTAGTACTATTATAAACATTACTAAAATGATTCACAACTAAACCCCATACTGTATGCAGAGAGGCTTTTTTTCCTTTTTGCATGACTTGAGTTCTCACAGGTTGCAAATACTGTTGCAGAACTACTGAATACTCCTGGGGAAAATCTGCACCTAAAATTAAAAATTCTGTGCATAATATCTTAAGATTCTGCAAAATTCTGCATCTCTCTTCTCTACCTCAGTCTGTGAGACCCCCCCACCAGCAGTCCCATGCGTCCCCCTCTGTCTGTCCCTCCCCCGCCCCATATCCTATGCCTCCTCATCTTGCCCTGTTGGAAGGGCACTGTGAAGAAAGAAGCCTCTGTCCCCTCCCTCTGTGCAGCTGGCTGCTCTGACCCATGAGCCAGCTGCCTTCTCTTCTGGTGCCACATCAGCCCCTGGTGGGTGAAAGATGTAATTGCAGCTTCCTTTTGCCTCCCCATCAGAATCAGTTATTCTGCAGGAGAAAAAAATCTGTGGGGGGACATTAATTCTGCACTTGTGCAGTGGTGCAGAATTCCCCCAGGAGTATACTGAATGTCACTGCACTTATGGTTATGCATTTAAGGGGTCCATTCTTCCTTCTTCTATACAGTGAGGATGCCCATACATGCTTGACACATGACAGTTGTTGATGGCTGTTCTGACCTTCACTTATTATCCTAATCATAATAATTTCATTAATACCTTGCACTCTGCCACCTCTTTCTCTCTTCTTAGAGACTTAGATTGTAAACTATTTGGAAAGATACTGTCTTTTTGTTTTGTGAGTGTGGATCATCTAGCAAAATGGATGTGTTCCCTCCATCAAGACTCAGTCATGAAGTCACCTCTGTCCCTTTTGTATTTGCCATATAGGGTATGCTCCATGAAGCTGGGGGCATCACTAGGCAAAAAGATGACTTTAGAGCAGCTATCAGGGCAGCAGTTATTACCCTCTCCATAGCTCTTTCTACACTGTGGATGTGATATGGGCAGCCAACTAGTCTAACTTAGCCAATGGCAGCATGGCATAGGCAGAAACCATGCTGCAACTATGGTAAATGCCTGGGAAGTGCACACAGATTGAGATCCAGGGAAAGGATTCTGGTATTCCCATGGATCTTGGGCTTTCTGTGTGACATGGAGAACATGAACTCAGATTTGCCATGCTGCCAGCACCACCTTCCCAAGGGTATGATTTGGTGGCACAGCAGCAACCAAAGTCCAGAAATATTTATATATATACACACATACATACATACATATACACACACACACACAATTTACATATACACACACACACAAAAGACAGATCTCCTCTTTACATGCCATTTAATGGACAAAGAAGGATGATCTAATTTATTTTATAGGGCCTTACTTATTATGATGGTAGTGTGATGGGGTGTATCAACCCTGCACTGGGCCAACAGGGCCAGACCAGTCATTGTGGGCCCAGGAAACCATGCCCCTTCACCTCTTCTGCGCATGATCCAGGTGGAATGGACAGATAAAAGAAGGCAGCCCATCTCAGTCTGGGCTGGCTGAGGAGGAGTAAGGATGTGTCCTGTAGGTTCCTGCAGAGGTGTCTGTGACTCTCCAAGCAGTGGGAATCATGGACCCAGACTATGCTGTGGATGACCAACTGACTGCAGACACTGACTGGGATGCTGAACCACTACCAGCTGATGAGATGCCCGAGATGAACCTTGCAGTAGGAAGTGACACAGGGAATGTAGTAGAAGCTGATGCGTGCACCCTTAACTGGGAATATCCTGACTTCACAGGCCCCTGGGTCGGAATCTGGTGGAGTAAGGTGGGTCCAGGTGCCTTCACCATTAGACGTGGTTATTGGGGACTACAGCCATAGATTGATTGATTGCTCTGCCCTGCCCAGAGGGCCAGAGCCCCTCAAATGCTATTGCCTTCCCCAGCCAGGATGCTCAGGGGCCATAAGACTGTTTGCTTTGCCCTGCTCGGGGCTGTAGACTACTTGTCGGCTTTTCCCTGCCCAGAGGGTCAAAGCCCCAACCATGGTTTTTTGCCCCAGCCAGGAGGCTCGGGAAGCATAGATTGAGTGGTAGCCAGCCCCGCCTGGGGCACTGAGTCCCTGTAATTGAAATTGCCTGATCCAGCAGAGTTCCAACAGTTGTATGATAGGGTATACCAATCTGGGCCAAGGGGGGATGGCCCCACTCCACACACAGGGCCCCCCCGTGAAAGGAAGGATTAGACAGATATAGCCTCGTTTCAGTTGCTGGCCTCCACAGATCTGCTTACAGATTTGTCATACACTGGTCAATACTACGGGTAAAAAAAAAAATCATGTGTGCGCACTTGAGCAAGTCTAACTCTTACATGCACGCACCCATTCTTTCGAATGTGCATCTGCATTAACTATTTGTTTTACAGTCCACATGCAGATGTATACATCTGAAAAGTATTGATCCCCACATATGTTTTCACAAACAGAAGTGTAGACCAGATAGAAACCCAGATGAAAATTTGTCACAGATTATTAACAGAGTGACGCTCTTGTGTTTTAAAAAGGGAAAAGATTAATTTCAGCAGGGTTTACCATGGGTAATGTTAGTGTGACCCAGTTAACTGTTGGTCCAATGCCAATTCTTAAACATGTGGTCAGCCTATGTAATCAGTTAGAAATATATATGTATGTCACCATGATTTAGTGCAGAATCTACTGCCCTAATGCATTTTGATTGCCAAGGATACCAAATTAAGCATGTCTTAAATCATTATTAATCATTCATATAAAACAAGAGAAGCAGTATTTTTGTGTTACAGAATAGTAGAAACTATAGGCATCAGTAAGTGAAATAGTTCTATATAATACATCTTAAATAAAATGGTTTCAAACAAAAATAAAAAGGCTTTCCTTGCTATATTGTGCTGCCAAGGATATTTTCACAAAAGAAACTGTTTACTGGGTTGATTATCTTAGAATTACAGAAATTAGAGATGGATGAGACTTATTAGGTGAGCTAGACCTTACGCCCACCAGTGCAGGATTATTCTCTACAGCATATTCTCACCTGATCTGTTTACAACTGGCAGGAAACTGATATCTTGTGATTATTTAGTACCAGTATATGAATAAAGTTACATGTGGCTCTAAACAAACAAGAAATTATTACTGGAGGTTCTATAAGAACATATACTTCAAAACATATTCAAAAATTAAAAGCTTGTTCAGTCATTTCCTCTGCTGAGGTCAAATGGAAATCTGTTGCCAGAGTCCATTAGTTTACTGAAAAATGGGGCCAAATTCTCAGTTGGTGTATATCACCATACCTCTACTGACTTCAATAGAGCTACTGTATGCCAGTTTACACCAACTGAGACCCTGAACCTCAAGTTTTCTTCAGGGTATAAAAACTAATACTTGCTTCCACAAATCCATCTGCACATTCAAGTTTGAAAACTGAAAAAGCCCACAAGGTTTTAAAATTTCAGTTAGTATTCTGGAAAGATACAAAAGAGATAGCAGGTACATTATTCTGTACAGTTAAAATTGTTTTTTGTTCTGGAATTTTATGCTGGACAACAAAGGCCTGATCAGGCTACTCTGTGTGTGTGTGTGTGTGTGTGTTGGGGAGGAGGTGGGGGAAGGGGAAGGGAGAATAGGGGTCACAGTATTACCTCTCTTACTTCAAGAATTCGGACTAATACTCTTATCTCTGCAGATTATTCAAATAGAAAGTAAAGGTACATTTGTTGGTGACTCAAAATTTTACTTCATGTAAAATTTTACTCTTTAGTAGATATTAGATCATTAAAGATAAAAAATTGCAATCATGCTGCAAAATTTCTGAAAAAGCTTTCAGAAGAAAATGGAACCTAGCTAGCGTATGTCCTTCTGTCATTAAGTTGCAGTAATTAGCAATTCTATTGTTGCTTCTTTTTACTCGGTAAATGCACTGCATTTAGAACTTCCATTAATATGACCACCACCAGGTCTGGCAACCAATCACTTCTGTCCAAGATGTTTTCAAACCTTTTAATCTCCATCCTTCAGGATTCCAGAATTATCTTAATGACCAATTTGCCTTTTCAGCTCAAGAATCCGTTTCCTTCTGGTGTTTTTATTTTAGAGAGTTGTTTCCAAGCTGTTGAGTCAGATCCCATTGCATAAAAAATCCAGGAGCATACGGGAACATGAGAGAGAGAGAGAGAGAAATAGCCCTTCTTAGTCTTTAATGCAGCTTTTAAAAATGTTGTGCTTTATTGGGATAATTAACGTGTGAATTCTTCTAAAATCATCAGGGATACCTGCACTGTACTAGCAAATAAAAACAGTAGAATACAAGAAAAAATGAAGTCCACTAATTACTACCCCATCCTCAGCAAGCACAGAAAATTGATTGATCAACAGATCCTAATTGATTATCTCTATTAAGGGGAAGTTTTAAAAGTGAATAGATATTATTTTAAAGGAGTCTCAGTGTTGATATGACCTATATTAAACAAACAAAAACAAAAACAACCTCTGATTTCAGTTTTGACCAACCCATGACATATTTGTAAAAAAACAACAACAAAAAACAGAGATAAGCATCTCTCTTGATGGTGGATTGTGGCAGAGAATGTCAAACACTGATAACTTCCTGAGGAAAAAAGAAATATTTCTAGGCATTTAACCTAAGTAAGGTTTTTTCTTTTTTGAATCTTCATGAATACTTATGTGTATGGCTGCTTTTACCTTATACAATGATCCATTTAAGCTGTACAATGCAACAAGACCCCTTCTAACCTGTTCTTCTCCAATATGTATAGCTCTTCAGCCTTACTTAGCCAAGAAAATATGTTTCATTAATTACATAGCTTTCCTCTGGTCTCCCTCCAGAATCTTAACACAACTAAGGAGGTAAGATGCCCTAAACTAGATGCAGTACTCCAGCTAGGGCCTCCTAATGTCTTTGTACAATGATACAGACCTCTATTTTAAACCTGGTTTGTAGGTATGAACCTAAATATAAGCATGTGAGCAGTCCCATTCAAATCAATGGGACTACTTACTTGCTTAAAATTTCTGGAGTCATATTTATTTACAAAGACCCCTTTGGACGAAGCTTTTGCTGCAATCCAGTACTTTATTTGAAGCATAAGTTCCTTTATGAATATTATCTTCAGTCTAATGGGCATTGCTTTACATTTACTCACCTGATAATCCATCACTCATTTCGTAGATCACTCACATAACCAATTAAATGCTTTCTGAAGATGATCTTTGTCAATAAAGGTAATGATAACATTGCAGATGTTGGTGTCCTCTGGAAATTTTGCCACTCTACAGGCACAACCCCGCCTTAGGATACTAATAAACAAACTGAAGAGCATTGACTTCACAGAATTATCACTTACAGCTTTTCTCCACTACATCTAGGCACCATCTACCATGACTTTTTGCTTACATCCATTTCCATTTAACCCAGCGATGGGCAATAATTTTCATAGAGACGGCACTCCATGAATTTTGGTAAGTTGTCATGGGCCGCACATTTCTATTATATTAATGGAGTGGGTGCGGGATCTGGGAGGGAGTTTGGTGCACGGGGGCTCTCCAGGCTGGTGCAGAGTGTTGGGGTGCAGGAGAGGGTGAGGGGTATGGGCTCTGGGAGGGGGTTTGATACAGGAGTGGGTTCTGACCTGGGGCAGGGGTTTGGGGTGTGGGAGGAGGTGCAAGGTGTAGGCTGTGGCCGGGAGGTGCTCACCACAGGCGGCTCCTGGCCGGCGGCACAGCAAGGCTCAGGCAGGCTGCCTGCATGCCATGGCCCCATGCCACTCTGGGAAGCAGCTGCGGCTGGCTGCTGGTGGCACATTTCTGTGCACCCCTTGGGGGGCAGCGGGTCTCTGTGCATTGCCTGTGCCTGCAAGAACTGCCCCTGCAGCTCCCATTGGCCGGTTTCTAGCCAATGGTAGCTGTGATGATGGTGCTGGGGGCGGGGGCAGCACGCAGAGCTGCCTCCCTTTCCCCCTCCAGGGCACACAGAGACATGCCAGCAGCAGCCGGCTGCTTCCGGGAATGGCGTGGGGCCACGGCAGGGAGGCAGCCTGCCTGAGCGCCCCACTGCGCCACGGGACTTTTAGCAGCCTGGAGATTGCGAGGGGGCTGCCAAAGAATGTGGCGAGCCAGAAAGAAATGTTAGATGGGCTGCATCCGGCCCATGGGTTGCATTTTGCCCACCCCTGATTTAACCTATTCAGTTTTGATGCCTTCATGCCATACACAGGTTGGTGAGTCTAAGAAGCGAGCAATTATGGAGCAATTTGTGAAGTGCTTTAACAACATCTAGAGCTTTACTCAAGTCTAAACAGATTCCATCCAATAGCAGTGGAGCCATGGGAGCACCAGGTAGCCACTTGAATACATAAGCAGGGTCCCAGCCAAGCCTGTGCAACCAGTGTTGCTGCAGCTTCACTGCTAATGTTGTTTGAGCTAGCTAGATCAAACGTAACTCAGGTATGTCTACACGTGTAAAAGTCACAAAGTCTACACATGCAAAAGTCACACTCCCTGCCCCCGTCACCGGAAGTACCAGGGCGGGACAGGAAGTAGAAAAGGAGAGCTCCAGAGCTCAGTTGCTGCTGAGCCAGAGGAGAGAGCAGACATCTTTTCTAGGGAGCAAACACCTCTTCAAGAGCCCATCCCAGCCCTGCAGTGGACTGAAGCCTTGCCATCAGGGGATGCAGACGAAGATGCTGAGGAGCTGCCTGAGCTGTCAGGGGCCACATACCCTGAGGAGACACAGGATTCTTGGACCATGGGGCCCTACACCCAGACTGTGGTAAGAAGTAGCCCCAGTGGACAAGACTGGTTTTGCTGCCTTAGGGTGAGTCAGCATGTTGTGTCTGGATTCCCCGCTGACCCAGTGGCAGAACACTCCACCACCGTTCAGGCCCTGGGCTGGGAACCAGTGGAGTCAGGTGGGCCCGGGTCCCCCTACTCCCTGAGACCCCAACCCTGGGATGGCAGACTCCCCACTCGAGGTCAAGAGACCTGTGTTTTTTGGCCATGCACCAGAGCCAGGTGTAGTAAGAAGAAGGCCTAAAACATAAGGCCTTGTATTAGAGGCCTGAGCTAAATTCATGGTCAAAACTTGCTAGTATAAAGCAAAGTTAAGTTGTGAGCAAGAGGAAGACCCAGCTCACAGAATCTGGCAAGAACAAGGCTGATATTGCAGAAACACACATTCCTAAGTAGTGCTAGGTATAAGAATATATACGCAAACACATTCCGGAAAGGTGGTACCAGAACACCCAGATAAACATATTTCTCAAAGATAACACTGGCCCATCCTTAAGGATAAGGTCAGGAACACAGCATGATAAATACAGATGTTCTGATTGAACTTACAGGTACCAGGCAATGGGTGGTGCCCTAATATGTCAGAGAATGGCACCCTGATACGTCAAGGGTGATACATAACTTGTTTGTATTGGTGTATAAAGATGTATCTCAGAGGGAGTATCTTTGTCTAGCCTAGGGGATAGTGGAAGGTCTTGCCACTAGCTAAGCTAGTCCATTGCAACTGGCATACATGTGTTGGTGTACCTGTAACCATTGAGCCAGGGCATTAGGACCGTGCGTCGTTGACAATAAACCTGACCAAGTTCCTTCGCTATGAACCGAGCCTGTGGATTTATTAGTCTGCACACCAGGATGCCTGACCATTGGATGCTCTTCCCTGCCTGAGGGCCTGCGCCTCTAGAAACTTTATTTTTCTGCCCTGACTACAGACCAGAATCCTAAACTGTTTGGTGCCCTGCCCTGCCTGAGGGCCAGAGCTCCTCGATAGACTATTTATGGCTATTTGCCCAGCCAGGTGGCTAGTGGGTTAAAGACTGTTTGTGGCCCAGCCCTGCCCAGATGGCCAGAGTTCCCTTCTAGAATTCTAATTATAGACTGTTAATTACTGTCTGCCCCAGCCAGGAGGCTGTGGACCAAAGACTGTTGTGCTTCACTCTGCCCATGGAGCCGGAGCTTTCCCCTATAAGACTGTTACTTGTGGCCTGCCAGCAGTGAGGGGAAGTGGCTTTCCTCACCACTCGAGTGTGAGGGACCACTACACAGACATACCCCAGGACTACTAATAGGCACACACACACACACTGAATCACAGTGATAAAGTATAATCACGTGACACTACTCCACATGAGATCGCCTCCCATGGGGATTTGCAGTGGTCCCTGTTGAGGAATCTCTCAATGAAAAACAGAGACATTTCATTCAAGAGCAACTTCATTCACCTCATGATCAGTGGTATTGAAGGCAGCTGATACATCCCAAAGAATCTGGATAGACACGTACATCTTCATCGGTTGACACACTGCTGGAGCAGTTTTGCAAATACCTTCTCAATGATTTTACCCCAAAATGGTAATTGGAGATCTGAGAATAATTGGAGGGTTTGTCAGCATCAAGAGATGGTTTCTGAGCAAAGATGACATCTTTTTGTACCATCCAGGAAGGATGGGGATCTAACTCACAAGTCACAGCCCATACATCGGCCAGATCAACAAGGTGTCACAAGCTGAAACTGAAGCAGAGAAGATTCTGTGCTTGTCCCTTCAAGAACTGATTCTGCTATCACGAAGGCAGATTCTGCATCCAGATAATGGGCCCAGTACACCACTGTGTTCCCCCAAATTTACACCAGTGAAACTCCATTGAAACTATTTTCATGCAAGGTGTAACATACACCTCATCCCTTTCCCCGCCAGTTCTACCCCCTCAAACATCAAGAACCACAGTGTGGTCTGCTACATCAGAAGGACCTAACAGAGCGTATGTCTACACTTTGACCTGGGGCTGTGATTTCCAGCTCAAGGAGATACACTCACATTAGCCCTCATGGAGCTAGCATGCTAAAAATAAATGATAGCTATGGCAGCACAAGTGATGGGAGGGACTAGCTGCCCTGAGTACGTACCTAATATCACTAGTAAGCAACCACTTGTGACAGATAGCCCTTCCTGCTGCTTATGCTTCCATGGCTACTTTCCATTTTTAACATGCTACTTGACAAGAGTTAGTGAGAGCGTATCCCCTCAAGCTGGGAATTACATCTGCACCTCAAAGAGTAGACATGCTCACAATGTCTGGCTATGGGACCATATGGTAGCCCAAAGGAATTTTTCATGTGGACACTGAAGTCCCACAGAACAATTTGTCTCAATGATTTTATTGCCACTGTGGAAGGGAAACCCTATTAGCTCAATGGCATAGAGTAGTGGGGGCAGTTTAAAATTTGTTTCTGCTCTGAAATGTGTAAAAATGTAAAAAAAAACAAAAAACTTGTGGATCTTCAAATGTATTCTTGTGTTTATTCAGTCATTTCTGCTTATTTCTTTGACAAATTTCTAATAGTATTAGTCAGAAAACAGAACAATAAATGTAAATTTTTTCTTTATCAAAATTTTATTTTGACAGACATTTTCTGACTTATGTCACTGTTCTTTACTCCTGTGAGTGCAGTCATCAATGCAACTGCTAAAGAAAAAGAGAGCATGAAAGCAAGCACTGGATTCTATGTGAAAAGCCACCAAAGGCAATGGGATTGCACTGGTGTCACGGAGGGTTTAATTTAACTTGCTGATGATTCATGAGAAGGAAAGAACCCAGACTGACTCATAGGTCCTAGGTTCAGTTTTCAGAGCTGACAGGTGGCAAAAATATACGGATTTTTTTTTGTGTGGAAATGACTTAAATTGACATGGGAATCTCTGAAATATGGTAAGCATGGAATCCCAGGTTGACTTCTTTTTTTTTTTAAATGAAATCACTTATCAGAACAGAATTGCATTTCAAAAACTCCAACACCTCCATCCTTCCTCCCCTAACCCCAGATGATTTTCTGCCCTCTGCCCCTAAACTTACATTATCTTTGTCATGCCATTAACAACTTCTCCCACTGGTTTAATATGGGGGTTGGGGATTTTAAAATATTTTTCAGTAACAAGATAGATCCTAGCTCTGCACTGTTGAGAGCTGATGCACAGGTAAATATATCCTCATCAAGAGCTCTACAGACTATTACAATGCGGCTTTGGAGATTGTTCCCAGCTATACTCTAATATACCTGTTGCTCTTCCACCATCCCTCTCCCTATCACTTTATAACTTTTATTCTTTGCTTATGTTAGCTAAGCATGCACCTCATCCCATACAGATAGCTATCAAATCTAAGATTCTAAAATCAAAATTGAATAGTTTGAATAGTCACACCTTTTCCAAGTCACACCTTCACCTGCTCAGTTACAGTGTTGTTCCTTTTTCCCCACTTATTCCTAGAGCAGTGGTTCCCAAACTGGGGTTTGAGAACCCCTGGGAGTTTGCAGAACATTACAGGGGAGTTGCCAGAAAAATTTCACTAATGGTGGCGAGAGGACCCTGGGCATCGGGGGCAGCAGGTGGGACCTGGTTGCAGGGCAGACAGCCGGAGCCCCAGGGAGAATGGGGCAGGGCAGTTGGGGCTGGCAGCCCGAGCCCTGCCCCCATCAGCGGGGGAGCCAGCCCACTGAATCCCAGCGCTCTGTGCAGGGCTGGCTGGCTGAGCTCCAGGGAGAGCGGGGCTGGGCACTTGGGGCTGGCAGCCCAAGCCCTGGCAGTCAGCGGGACCTGCAGCCCGAGCTCAGTGGAGCTCAGTTGACCAGAGCAGTCAACGGGGTCCAGCAGCAGGAGCCCCATGGAGTGCAGAGGAAATTTAAACTTAAATCCCTGAAAATATTCATTTTTTGGGGGGGGGGAGGATTCACGAGATTTCACAATTTAGTGAAAGGGGTTTGCGGGCTGTTAAAGGTTGGGAACCACTGTCCTAGAATAACACGCAACCTTCTCTCTCCTCAAAACTTTTATGACAACTGAGATGCATAGAGCTTGTTAAAAAGAAAAGGGAAGGAGGATGGGAAGAAATCCACATTATTATTATTATTATCATCATCATCATCATCATCATCATCATTATTATTTTCACTGGAGGCAATACGGCTAAAAGAACGAAAGGAATGGATGGCAGGGATCCGCATAGAAGGAATGCCCCATGAATGTGAAGTTAGCTCAGCTAGCACTTGGCAACTAATCTTTAAAGAACTAAATGTTAACAAGGTTAGAGAGGAGGAGATTTGGTATACTGATGGCAGTAACCATTATGTAAAGGGATAAAGGAAAGGAGGCTGGATAGCAGCAAAGCTGAGAGATGAAGTAATTGTAAATACTTTGCTGTATAATCGTGGGAATAAGCCAGCTCAGTATGCAGAACGAGCAGCTGTTGTTAGAGTACTGATGGAAGAAAAAGGGTCCTGCTCTAAGCTTACCATAGTCTTGAAGTTGGATTGGGTGTTCAGGGGAGCTGTGTTGATTCTGGCCTGGTGGGCTCAGAACAAGTATTGTGCTATGGATGAAGGAGAAATCAAGTTCACTGCTACATTGCAAATGCTGGATAATATGACTAAACATTTTGAAAAAGAGCAGA
Organism: Natator depressus; assembly: GCF_965152275.1. Classification (NCBI taxonomy): domain Eukaryota; kingdom Metazoa; phylum Chordata; order Testudines; family Cheloniidae; genus Natator; species Natator depressus. The sequence continues at coordinate 52,974,731 of NC_134238.1, forward strand.
TATGGTAAAAATCTGAGCACACAGAAAGAAAGGGCTATTCATAAAAGGAAATCAGGCAGCAGATTTAGCAGCCAAAGACACAGTGGTAACCAGATCGCCCTGTCTGTTGGAAACTCGGTTAGAAGCCATTCCACTGGCAGCTATCACCTGGAGCCAACAGCAATCATTACAAACTAAGCCAGAGCAATTGCAGAGCATCCTTAGAGTTAGGTCCACTATGAAAGCAAGTTCAAAGCCTGGGAATAAAGGTGGATGGCCAGGAGTTAGTAATAAAGAAGGGACTCTTGTGTGTAAAGTCAGAAGATGGTTTAGTATGGGTAGTACAAAGGGATCTGAGGAAGGATTTCTTAGCATGAGTACATGGATCAACTATGGGTGGTCACCCTAAATACAAAGCTACCCAGGAAACACTGGCAAAAACAGGATGGTGGCCCAGGAATAGGATTTGAATGGGCATCTTAATTCCTATCTTCTTTGTTCTAGATATGATCCAGCAAATAGAAAATGCAGAGGGGCATTCATGGAACAGGCTCCCAGGGAACCCTAGAAACAAAAGGATCCAAACAGATTACATTGGGGAACGACCCCTAACCCACCAACGGGACAAATATGTACTAGTTGTAGTGACTCATTCTTACATTGGGTGGAGGCATTTCCAACTAAAAATTATGAGTCAATTGACAACAGCTAAACACCTGGTGTATAATTTGTTCAGTTGGTGAAGGGTTCCTAAGGCAACTGATTTAGATAATGGTAGAGGATTTGTTGGATCAGTGGTTAAAGTATGGACACAAGAATGGCCATACTGGGTCAGGCCAAAGGTCCACTTAGCCCAGTATCCTATCTTCCAACAGTGGCCAATGCCAGGTGCCCCAGAGTGAATGAATAGAACAGGTAATCATCAAGTGATCCATCCCCTGTCACCCATGCCCAGCTTCTGGCAAACAGAGGCTAGGGACACCAGCACACTGATAGGCATTGATCAGAAATTCCGCATTGCTTATCATTCCAAAGCAGCGGGGCAAGTGAAAAGAATGAATTTAACCATTAAAACTGAACTCATGAAAGGAGTAAATATCACAGGTAGTAATTGGGCTTAGTATGCATCAGAGCTGGAGAATGAAGATCTATGGGATTTTCCCTTTATGAGGCTTAATGGAAAGACCAATGATACTGTGGGAGAATATGATTAACCCTGTACGAGGCCATATGGCTACAGTAGTTTTGTCAGAGTCCTGAGTATAGGACTTGCAGAAGCAGATTTTGCCATTGCAAAAAAGTGTGCAGAAGACCTAGGTGTGGTTTGATGCCAAAGGGGACCAGACCAAATATCACATAGGCTCCAAAGTCATCATACAGGATCAGGCCACATACCACCTATTCCTGAAGGCAAAGTAGCACAGCCCATACTTTCTGCTGGATCAACTTGGCCCCTTGGTGTACTTATTGGAGTTGGGAAATAGAGGACAGAGTTGGGTCAATGAGAGTCAGTTTGCAGCCTACTAAAGTAGGTAAAGAAAGAAGCAAGACATGGTTACTTGCAGCACATTTGGAACTAAATTTGTAAAGCATTTAATTTAGGGGATAGAAGAGATAAAGCAGGGGAAAGGGTTTAGATTTTTAAACAGAACACTGATTTGGAAAAGGGAATTTATAATATTGGGGAAGAAAAATTGCAATTTGCAAGACTAGAAGGTCCTGGGCACCACATGAAAATAATAATAGGATTGTTCCAATCATGACTGTTATTCCCAGATGGACAGGGAGTCCTAGAGAATTAGTGTATGTTAACGGTATGGGTACTATTGAGAATGGAACACATATACAACACTCTCAAAGTGTTAAGTTGGCAACAAGGGATGGTGTAGAGATAAACATCACATGTTGTCAAAGAATCTAACTATAGTGGGTATGTTTATAGTACACAAAGTCGGCGTAAACAACCTGAACTGATAAGCTTACCATATGCAATCTGCAAAGCAATTGGTCTTTACATACAAGAAGTATAGATGTTAGTAGCCAGGAAAGATGTATATAAACTGTGTAGTGTGTGACATGAATTAGAATTGTGGTATCACCCTGTACCTAAACTCCCTGTGTCTGGGCCTGGCTAGAGAGAACAAAGAGCTGTTACATGCCTAATAAAATAACTGAAGTGACGCGCTGGAGTCTGAGGGTTTTTTCGGATCCCAGAGACTGGATGAAGTGTTCTCCCAGAACTGGACAAGGTGTTCTGGATAAGCAGAGTGGAAAAGCAGGGAATCCCAGCACAACTCAGCCAACATCATTATAACATATGAACAACAAAAATAACGATTTGCCTTACTGCCTTCACACACGCAGTGTAATTGTACAGGACAAAAAAAGTATTAAATGTCAGCTGCACTAATGTATTGTAGTCTAGCTAGTGTATAAATGTTTATAACTACTTGAATTAAAAAAGGGTTTTCTACCAATCACTATCTCTGGATTTCAAATTAAAAACTTAGCATTATTTCTGCATATGCAACATGATTATTCCATCTTTCCAAATGCTTTACTTGTTTGTACTTTATTTTACCTACTAATGTGGACCTTATAGAATTGTTTAAAGTTCTCAGTAAAAAAAAATAATTGTAAGTTATACTGCACATTATTACTATGCTTTCATCTCAGATTCACTCACAATTGGCTTCTTCCCAGTTCTGTACAACGCAATTTCTTACACAGTAAGTCCATAAACTTACTGCAAAAAACCTATGCCAAGGCTATTCTAGGGTTGCATAAGCTATTGCTTAATAAGCTAAATTCTGCCCAGGCCAGCACAGATTTACTAGTGAGGAAAGGGGAAGGTAAGTACTTAGGGAGCCTCTTTCTACCACTTGTTCACCTGTGCACCGAGCCAGAAAAAGGCTGTTACTTGTACTCAGGTGCTAGGGGACAGCCAATTATCATATCTGATGACATTTCATAGCCACAGGAAAGCACATAACACAGGAAAGCATGGCCAGGGGCCCACTCTGGGTACAGCAGTATTAGTGTCTGGAAGGAGATGCTGTGTGGAGAGAGGACTTCTATATCTTTTCAAGGCAGTAGTAAACGTCACTGCATCAACAAGCAAAATGGAACAAAATAGGTTACAGGTTTTTTCTTTAGTGCCATAAAATCTGCAATTTCAATAGGCTGATGAACAACCCTAAAATTGGATGATATTAAAACATTAATATTCAGCAGTAGAATAATTAGTCTCATAAGCTTGTTAAGGAAATATAGTAAAGGAGGTATTAAAAGACTCAAGAACATTACTCCTGGAGAATAACTAGAAACTAAATAATATTAAACTGACTTCAACAGTTACCTAATATATCTAATAAATATATAAGACATTCAAGATCAAACCAGGCAGCAGAGAAATTTCCTGGGACATTCCACCAAGAAGTGGCATCTTAAACACAGATCCAGTGATCTGCAGCCCAAGTCCTGTCTGCCAAGGGGCCCAGGGCCAAACAGAACATAAAGCCACAGAACCATACGCAGGTCCTCACTACTAATGAAGAGTGGGTCCAAGAGAAATAGGAGGCTGGGATTTGGCTGGCAGTGAGGTGCGGGCCCAGCCGCTGTGTTTGAATGTAGCATGTTACAGTGTTATGTGATACAGGTGTGATGTGTAACACCCTCATAATGCTACGCTATAATCAAACACAAATCAGTCATCAGTAGGAAAGCAAACCATGTGAAAGACCAAACATCAAGAGAACTGGGACCACCATAGAGTCACAGCTTAAAAAAAACAGCAGCAGGACTTCTGGTCCTCTAATATGAGGGGAGAAAAGAGCATCCTCATCTCCACTATAAATCAACGCTGCTGATAATCACCTCTTCTATCCTTCCCTCGAATCTCCTACCTCTCGAATCCAACACTGATTGCACTTACACATACATTTGTGTACTGAGCTCTCTGTTTCATAGATATCTGTTCCATTCCTTCTTTTCTGTTCTTTAATTCTCTTTCATTCATCTATTTGCATGTCATATATCACTGTTAAAGGCAGAAGACAGGTACCCTAACTAACTGATTGCATCTGACGATTATATAGGATCGTCAGTTCCTTTCTATTTGTGTTTCAGAGTAAGTTATAAACTCAACCTCCACCAGCCCAGGTTCAAAACTTTTCCAATTCAGTATGAGATAATGGAATTTGTAGCTATGTGTCTCTACTCAACTCTATCATCTTCCTGAGTCCCCCTTCACCAAAACAATCTTCTGATGAGACACTGAAGGCTGGTTCATTAGACCCCCCAGTTGTATTTTCAGTCACTCAGATGCATCCATTCATTGCAAATTGTCACACCACTACACACTTCTAATTTGTTCTTGTATAATGGTTAACTATTATATCCAAACCAACTGGTCTGTTACTGTGAAATGCAAACAAATGCAAAATAGGCCTTATTCTGTTTTCTCAGATGCTGATTTTAGATCCATATTATTCAGTTGTAGTCACTCTCTATTTACAAAAGCGTGAGTTCAGAATCAGGCCACATTGGCTTATCAAGCAATTGAGCTTTACAGCCCTCATTAAAATAAATAAAATCACTGAAATTAGCAGCAGGGTATTTGAACGAATTGGATTGCTGTGACCTTTACAAGATAGGTAAAATTTCTGGCAAACTGACAAAATAAATAAAATAAAACACTGAACTTTGCTGCATAGTTTTTCTTTTCAGATATAATTGAGAGATAATTAGGGAACAAAGAAACAATCAAAGAAAATATGAATTCAGATGCTACAAACATTAGACACAAGGATAAAGAACCAATAACGAACAAGGCAATGACACAAAATGCAAAGGACACACCACTATTTGGATAATCATGGACTAATGGAATAATTAGACAGTTATTGCCATCTTCTACGTTTGCACTTACCAACCTCCACAACACTAGAACAGTTGGGGTCTGTGAAGCCACTGGGACATTCACATGAAAAGAAGTCATCAGCCAACCCAGATAAACAGATGCCACCATTTTCACAGGGGTTGGAATCACACACATCTCCTGTGAATTAAAGAAAAAGATTCTCAGTCTTTCATACAGGCCCCCCAAAACTCCTTACGTGATAACTTTAGTACAGTTAGATTATTGACAACCAAGAATAGACCAGCATAATGGCTCCAGATTCCCTTGAAAACCAAACACCTTCAGACCTACAAATCTACCATAGGCTCAATTTTACATTTATTTAAAGAGACTCACATTTGTCCCAAGATTTTGATTTTGTACATAGAAGCTTTTACCAACAATAAAGACAAATAGGTTTCCATTTAAAAAAAAACAAACATATCATAGGAAACTGTCTTGATACTGTCAGACATTACCTTGCAGTTGCAACACAAACCTTGAATCACTGAAAACAAAAATCTGATAATAATCAACAGAAGTGAAAGTTAATTGTGTGGTTGAAAAGACCCTGCCCTTTCCCACTTTCCCTTTGAAGCCACTGAGTGTACATCATCTCTGCAGAATTAACTCAAGCTCTTTTTGGGTGTTGCATTTACCTGGCTCCACTCCACATACACAACTCTCCCATGAAGTTTAGTGGTGCTTTCAATCCTGGCTAGCTGGCTTATCTGGGTATATAGGCTAAAACCAGGTCAAGGCTTTCCCACGAGCTGGCAACCTGCCCACTTTGCAGCGAGAATGTAAACTACGCAAGTTCTAATAGTCCTCCAGTGCCTTCCCACAATTCCCCCTTTATTCCCCAAAGGGCAAACAAGTTGTCCCAAAATTCACTGGGAAAGAGTTGTAATGTGGTTCATTTGATCACATTACAAAGAGCCATGGGGTATGCCTAGTGACACTGTGGTGGGATGGGTTTCCACTCTGGTCAGGGAGGGGTTAAAATGCTCATCTGGGCACAATGAGCCCCAATCCGGTGCACCTGTGAGGCCTCTCAAACCTTGAGAGGGGCGACTCCTTAAGAGGAAGGATCTAAACCCAGTGCACAGTGGCACTCAGAGGGAAGTGGAGCTAGAGTGCCTTAGCCCCACAGAGCTAGGGCATGCTCACCAGGAAAGCTGAGGAAGGGCCTATACTGCTTGGACTCTCTGAAGAGGTAAAAGGACTGTCTTTATTTTGTCTTTTTCTAGTGCCCAGCGTGCTCAACCTGGTCCCCTTGGACACATGGAGGATTAGGAACCTAGCTCCCCGTCACAGAGACTATTTAGTTTTTGCCTTCCAGGGAATTGTGGGGTGAACCTGGATTGTTCTGTGAGCTGCAGGATTATTTTGTTGCCTTTTTTGTTTTGGACTGCTGTTATGGCCAGAAGGGAGATCCACTGCCCTAAGACTTACAGGTGGAAGGCCACACCCCACACTGGTGCTCCAGTGACATCTACATACAGGGAGGGATATCTGAAATGAGAGAGGTGCCCCCCATCATCCCAAGGAGGTACCCTTTGGATACAACCTATGGCAGAAACACATGGATGGGCACAGCACTGGTGTGTATATATATATACCAGGATATAGTAACTTGGGTATGGATTTATGTCCAGGCTAGACTAACCCAGATACTGATCACTTGAGTTAACTTTGCAGTGAAGACATACCCTCAACTGGGTCTCCTGGCTGAAGAGTCGCTGCTTTTCTCTTCTGACCACACTTTGCATCAGACTGCTTTGTTCTTAGCATCTGAGGGAGTTAGTTCCATGTAGTGGAATAAAGGAATTCCCTACAATGCTGTTAATTAATTTGGAGGAGAAACACTGATGGAACAAACAGCATGGAAGTTCTCAGTAACATTAAAAGGGGCCTTTGGATTTAGGTAATATATTTCCTGGTGTTCTAATGTTTAACAACACAAGCCAATAAACCAAAAAGTCTTCATGGGATTAAAGGGAACAAAGCACTTAGGGCCAAATTCTGTTTCCATTAAGTCAAAGGGAGCTTTGACATTGACTTCAATGGGAGCAGGACATATGCCTAGATTTTCCATTTTTAGCCATTACTTGACATCTTACACTATGAACAGACTGTATATAATTATCCAAAAGATGGCATGTGATGTCTCTACTGTATGGTTATCATAATCATTTCAAAATGTATGTACAAATAATATTTAAAGAGTTATATAGCTATACATGAAATTATGTTCTCAAAGCCTGGAAGTTAAGGTAGGTAAACCACTGACCTGTTTCAGACTAGTTCCTTCCGGGAAGGGGGTAATAGAAATTTATCTCTTTAGATGGGTGTTGTGTATTGTCTGCATCACAATATATATCTATTTGCATACTGAGCCAAAATGCTAATCAGAAGATTGTTAAAACTTAGAGAGGAAATTTACAGGAAAAAATAAGACAGCAGGAGGGGATTCTCTTTATGAGTAAAGAATATGGATTGTTGGAATATATCTGGTGGACAGAACTACCCCTCCCTTCATCTTTCCACTGAGGAGGCAAGAGGACAGCATGACTTTCTTCATATACGGAAGACCACAGCCAAGCCTAGCTGTAATTCACAGGAAGGATTTTGGTTGAGCTTCTGCTCTATAAGACATGATTGTGACTAGTTAAGTAAGTCTAGGTTCTAGAACATGTGTTGTGTTTTTATTTTATATGTAACCATTTTGTTTCCAATCCTTCTACTTGCTTTCACTAAAATCTCTATGCTTTGTCAGATAACCTTTTGCTAGTTTTCACTATAAATATAACTAAGCCCTGTGGTTTAAGCAGAGCTGTGATCTAAAGAGTAACTGGTAAGCTATGTGGACTGTTCCTTTGGGTGCAGTGAATCTGTGAACTGCAAATGTCCAGTGGAACAGGGGCAGTACACTCAGAGGAGTATGCTGAACACTCTTAATGGTTCCTTGCTAGGATCATCTGGGTATATCTCACCAAATCAGTTCTCTGCCATTGCAGTTGCCTTGGGCATTGGTACCCAAGTCCTTCCTGTTTTCCGCCTGTGGCGCACAAGAGTTTGCTCTCCTGAGGGCTGTGATTTTTTAGTTTAATCTAGGTTATTTGACTCAGTGCTGGGGTAATTGGTGGGATTTAGTGGCCTATGATGTGCAGGAGGTCAGATCGGAAGATCTGGTGGTCCCTTCTGGCCTTAAACTCCATGACTATGACTCTTCAAGAGTAGTGGAGCTGGAGTGCCAACGAGCACTACCTGGGAGCTCACAAAGAATTTTGGAGAATCAGCTAACATTCCCCCTTTAGGCCCTGGTTGCTAGACGTCTGGTTCTAATGCATCTTTGTAGATAAAACTTGGCTCTTTGTAATTTCACCAGGGAAAAAATAACTCAGTCATGTACCTTTGGTTCTGTTATTCATTATTGTTTTAATGACATTTTGTTTAGGCTCTACCAGGCTAACTTGGATAAATCTGTCATGTTTTATTGTTGCTGTAAATTTGTAAGTGGTGGGCTATAAACCCAGTCTCAGTTATTAGTAAGAATCTGTGGGGTGGCTGCAGCAATGCAAAAACTAATGACACAAACCAAAACAGAGAATTCCATCAAAAGTCTTGCTATACTGACTAACTCATACAAAACAGCAGAGGACAAAAGAGGGAAAATGTATTATAGCAACTTTGAACTGCAGTGATTAAAATTGGAATTTGGCATGACACTCTACACAATGTAGTCAGGGAAATGAGCAAACTCAGACACACCTGAGCAATAACTCTACTTAAGACTAGAAATAAAGTTCATGCAAATTTGCATACTCAAATTAGTGAATCTCACTTAAAATGTTAGCCCCCATATGACTTACTGCCTGTAAAATTGTGCAGAATAAAATAAATGTCACTTTTGAATCAACAATATGCCTCAATTTACATTTGTGCCACTTCAGAGGTCATTTATGTTGAAATATTGAAATTAATTTGTTATACATTTGTTATACATAGACTTTGATTTAAGAGGCTCTGTTCTCAATAAGAAAGGTTTACATGGGTTTACAGTTTGTTCTGACATAACTGATGATGGGATTTGTTACCATATAAGTACCGTCTGGTTTGCATATTATATAACCTTTAATACAGCCCTACAGTTTTAGGATGTAATTCTGCAGTCAGGATGAGGAGAGAGAAAGAACTATAATCATAAAGCAAATTCTCCAAGTACTGTGCATTTAGCTGAAGATGTGCCACTGCCTATCTATTTGTACAACCACAATGACTTCCAATACATTCTTTTTAATAAACACAGCATAAAAAATTGGTTTGCTGTTTACAAAATACAAATGACATTTAATCTTATATGCTTGTTGTAACTTGCAACCAGAAATGCCTATTAAAAATAAGTGTGCTATGCTCATTTCCAAAGAAGTGATCGCAGGTGCCTTTTAATCCCTTCATGCCCTCTGACATATTCTGATTCAATCATCTTTCAGTGAAATGTATGTTAAATACAGAAGTGCCACAATAGAGGTAATGTACATGCTATAGCGCTGCTATTGTAATAATCACAAGAAGTCAACTCTGGATGTTCTTACTCTGTTCTAACTCAGACATAATCACAAAGACTTTAGGAACTTACCATATCAAGATTTTAGGATTCCATGCAAAGATCTGAGAAAAAGTTAATAGCAGAACAGTTGCTTGAAAGAAGAAACACACACAGGTACAAAATTGCCAGAGTTCATTAAACAACCTTGCTTTTTGCTTCTTTTTTGAGACTGAGCTTTCTTGAAGAAGGCGAAGTACTGCTTGCAAATTTTCTGTCATTTCTTTACAAGAGCAAGAAGTGGAGCAAGATATGTAATCATACTAAATATATTTGTCCTGTAGCCAGCTTCACTTGGCTAGCTCTTTTGTAGTTTCCTCACCTGGTTCCAGCCAGACTGGCAGCAAAGGTTTTCAAACAGAACTCAAAACATCACCTTCATAACAAAATTTTCTTTTGTCATAGATATGTCTAATGGGGTGTAGTCTTCCAATATCTCTCCACCTCTGGAGGTTGTTCTGTTCACAGTTTATACACAGAGAAGTTGAATAAAAACAAATACATTTAAATCTTCCAACACAGGTAACACTACTTCATTTCTTAGAGGTAACCAGAGAGAGAGAAAACAGCCTGATCCCTAATGCAGCAAGGCATAACTCACCCCACCTTGCTATTTCCAGGCTCACTGCTGCTTCCAGATGCTTCACTATAGAGCTTCTTTGCCTGTAAGCAGAACCAGAAACCCCACACCCACTCTTAAAGTGATAAAATACAATTCCGGCACAGTCCTCATAACACAAGAGCTAGGACAACTCATTTCATTCCATTCCCCTAGTTCTAGGAGAGGTCAGCAGGCAAACAGTCCTTTTCTGCTAATGCCACCCCCCATTACAAGAGAAGAGACAGATTATATGATGACCTTTTCCCCAGAACTTTTCCTGGTTGGCTAGGAGAGGTTCAATCTTGTCCACTGTATGCTACAAGTCTCCTGGTCCCAGGCCCTTAAAGAAACAATAGCCTAGGTTTTCCCCAAATACTAATTATTATGATAGGACCACTTCCTCTCTCTCAGTATCTTCATCTGTCATTCCTTAAAGTCCTTGTCTGCTCCAGAACTCCTGGAATGGCATAGCCTGGCCTTCCAGACTTCCCCCTCTGTTTTTAAAAGTTATGCTCTTCTACATGTCCATTATGCACACATGAAGGGGAGGGGTGAAGATAGAAATCTCTGCAGAGAACTATTGCCTTGATACTAGGGGGAAAATTATGGCCCTGCATGTCTCTGAATCAATGAGGCAAAAGGGGGCACTTCTACAATAACACCAACCCTAAGTGTTCAAAAATCAGTCATATATCCAAAATCATGAGATTGGCTTAAATATCATTATTTTAAAAATATTTGTTTTTTTAATTTGCTTTTATGATTTTGAACATTTAGGGTACACTTGGGTAACATTTTTCATTCTTTTCTCTGCAACAACTAAAGCTAGAAATGTAATTTTTCATTTTTTTTAAATGAAAGTGAAATTCTCACTTCATATGACTCCAGGAATTGGGACTTTCATAAAAACACCAAATATCTCAAGACTCATGATAAAATTGAAAAAATTGGGGATACTGTCTCTACCATTCAAATAATGAAAACTTTATAAGACACGAGGCCTCCAGGAACACAGGGAAAAGCACATTCGGGAAAGGGCCCCCTTTAAGGAGATGTGTCCTGTGGTCCACCCCAGTGATTCTCTACCAACATCAAGGAGGAAGGGAGAGGCATGACAGCTATGCTAGCCAGCCTCTACCCCCTGTGCACCTGAACACAGCGAGTTATAGAACATGAGTTTCTTATATAGCTGCGTTGGGACAGTAAAGGGTCTGCTTGCACCTTCTCTTTCCTTGGGACACCTGCAAAGAGCCAGCTATAAACTGACACTTTGTATTTAACTTGATGAAATGCTTTCTAGTTGAGAACATCATTCCTGCTTCTTTTTTCACCCTGGAAACATTCGATTCTGAACAAATCTACAGTGCAAGACCTTGAAAAACTTTACATTTATACAACATGCCTTTGTAATTTTATAAAATCCCACAGATCATTGTAGAATCCTTTACAGAATAGTGCAGTTCCTTGGTTGACAACAAAGGACAACCTGAAAGACGGAATTCAATTGCTGTATATAAATAATGCAACACATCATGATGGTAACAGTTCGTCCATCAATTCCTGGCAAGAATACAAACTCACCATGACTTTATGAAAACAATCTTGTGACGCAAAGGATAGCTATACTGGATACCCTGTGCAAACAAAAAAGAATCATCCAGTAGTTTTCCTTATGTAATGTATTATTTTGTAAAACAATCCATAATTACTAAGTCGTAAAATATCAGTCAGGTACAGCCATAACTTATGAATCTGGGGTTGTACTTGACTGAACTTATTAATTTTACTGAAAGAGTTCCACATGGTTTATCCTGTATCAGCAGGACCCTCAGACACAATACCTGATCTGTCAGCAGGCATTCCTATTCTGGATCAGGGAATGGAGAGATTATGTTCTTACTATTTATTTAAGAATGATAATTTTGTAAATAAGGTATTTTGTCTGATTGTGTGATAATGGCAAGAATCAACATAGCCAGTGCTACTGGCAGAAGTGCAACTTGAAGTCCCATTTCCTGGGGATAACTAGGTGGTGATAGACCACAAAGAGTGACAAGAAAAATCCAGACTCTCAAGACTCCAAAAATAGGTGAAAAGAAGTGAAAAAGGAGATGAATAAGAGACTTCCTTTGGGTACCCTTACCCACACACACACTTTTATGGCATGAGAACAGGAGGAAACCAAATGAAATTTAAAAGGCAGCAAAGTTAAATTGAGAGCACCAGATGTTTTAATAGCTAGAAGTTGTACACAAGCTCTGCTATCTAGGATCAACTATATTGGATAACTTATTTCTGGATGACTAAACTAATTCTCTCATAGGAAAGGCAGTCACAACAGTTGGCCACCTTACCAACAGCATGTGGGATAACAAAAAACTGACATTGAGTACCAAGATACGGCTCTCCCAGATCGGCTTTTTGAACACTACTCTTTGGTGACAAGACCTGGACCACCAACAGGCATGGGAGAAGTCTAGACACCTTCCACAAGTGCAGTTTTCACCATATTCTAAATATCAAGTGGAAACATAACATTCCTGACACTGAAACATTCGAGAAAGCAAAATTACCAAATCTAATCACTATTCTCAAAACAAAGGCACTCCATTGTCTTGGTCATCTGCACCAGACGGATGATGGACACGTGCCAAAGGGTCTCCTGTGCAGAGAAATGCAAATGTTCCAAGCCCACTGGGCTGACTTAGGCTCAGATTCAAGCATGCTTATAAGAGGGACACGAAAACTTTCAACACTGACATCACAAGCGGGGAAGATGCAGCTAGCAACAGGCTACACTGGAGGGATGCACTGCACCAGGGCCTCAAAAGACTGAAGAGAGGTGGTTGAAAGAGAGAAAAGGGAAGAGCGCTAAAAGGAAAGCACATCAAGCCTCTGGCCCTGCACTTTATGCCTGCAATATCTGTTTTAAGGATTGTCACTTGAGAATTGGATTTTTTAGTCACTCACCATGTCGCAGCATGACACATAGTAAATGAACCATTTTGGCACTTACATCATTGTCTTTCAAGACAGACAGTTGCCATTCAAAAAGGGGGGGAAATGGTTTTATAAACTGTGTATTTCATTGCCCAGTGGAATTCATTCTCACAAGGTGTTACTGAAGAAAATGCTTAGTAGTACCCCAAAAAGGATTAGACATTTATGTGAATACCAAGAGCATAATTGACAGTTACATTTACTTGTCTAATAATTTTTAAGGCGATCAGTGCTTATGCTCTAGGATGTGCTCCAAGTACCAATTGGCTGGTTAGGAAGAAATATCCCCTATTGACAATGTTCTTTCGATTGCCACTATATAACAAAGAACCTGATCTTTCAGTCATTTCTCAGAAAAATTCCATTGAAGTCAATGGGAAATTTGCCTAAAATATGCAGGGTTGGGCCTATTTCTGAAATATAGAGCTACAATTAGATTTCAAAAGAAGACTGTGAAAGTACACTAGCAGTTTGAGATTAAAATCAACTGTTTTCAATGTGCTTTAATAGTTTTCTGAAGGCACAGAATCATTTGTTAACTGTCAACATTCAAATCTATTTATCCACAGTTGAATCAGAACTATAAATCATGTTGAAGACGCACCTCTGTAGACATGCAAACTGATAAACACCAGAACAAATGAGCTCTGTAATTCTTTTAGCAAACATGGAAACAGTTGTCCAGACTTAATGGCTAGATGGCTGATTTGTTTTCCTAATGTAAAAGAGATGCTGAAGAGAGAGCTGAACAATTAACACAGATCTTGCAGTATTTGAAAGAGAAGGTAACTTTAAGCTACTGATGCCTAGAAATTTCACCCACCTCTTTCATCTTTTATACCTAAGACTGATTATCACAAGCAGTGAAGCTAGAAGGCTAACAAAACAACAAGAATCCAAATGATTAAAAATATATATTTTAGTGGCCCTATTATCTGTATGTGCTCACATATTAAGCTGATGAGAGTCCGTATAAGAATATAGATAGCAAGGCTGCCAATTCTCATGATTTTATCAACAGCATCAGGACATCAGATTTTTTCTGAAAGCCTCAGGTGATGGAATCAAGAGTTTACATACAAATCTCAGCTTTTGAATAAAAACAAAATAGTCTCTAGACCTCAAGGTTGTGGGGAAAAGCTATAAAATGTGCAATGAGTGAGCTATAAAGGCTCAGAAATCAGAAGGCTAATCAAATGAACATAAACTTTATTATCTTTAAAAAAAATCTTATGATTTTGGGGGTCTGACATGATTTTTCAATGCCTGAGTTTGGCAATATTGAGATTATACTAGAGGACCTAGGTTATACTGTAAATAATAGGGCCCAATTCAGCAGATTGGGTGTGAGTACATTGGTATATAATCATCTCGTCCATGAGAGCCTAGGAAGATTGTGGTTGCAGCTGTTGGAAAGTTAGGCTTCTGAGGCAAAGAAATCATGAAAAATGCTTATTTTTTGACAGCAAGTTGTGGAGCTGCAAGACAGAGAAGAGGAAAACTCATGGCAGTGAACTTCTTGTGCTCTCAAGTCTCAGGCTTTCCATTCTCATTATCCATTTGTCTCATTTCCAAAGCCCACACAAGCAGGAATAAGGACAACTCTAGAACTGGAATAACAAACCCAAAGGACGAGGTAGCTTTAGATTGGGTTTTGGACTATGACAACATCTATCAATGTAATGCAGCAGTAGTATGGCTAGCCTATCAGGGTTAGGAAAAGAGCTTTACAGTCTTGCCTCTGGCATATTAATTTATAACATGCTAAATCCCTTCCTACCTTTTAATCTTTTTCCCCCCTCTTTTTCTATAGTATCAGCTACTTTATTCATTTGAATGGGAAATAGCAGTAGGTCACCGTACTTCAGCCTGCTGCACTGGATGCTTTTCAAAATATCTCATATGTGACAACACAATAAGAAATAATAAAACCAGCTAAGCAGTAAACTCTTCTCCATGTCATAGGTTATAAGGAGTTCATGCCTATGCTAATTAGGTCTACAGAGGAAGAGATGACATATTTCCGTCACTTTAAATCTTTTTAGTGAAAAAATGGTTCAAATTTGGTTAAGAGAGAAAAGTGTTCTAAATTAGAGCTGGCTGAAATTTGGAATTTCCAGTTCATGGGAAATTTTGACATTTCGAAATTTGGTTTGAAACCAAATTTTTAACTATTTCCCCAAACTTGAAATTCTGGACATTTTTGTTTTGGAAACACTTAAAATTTGTCAAATCTGAAGCACTTCTGTGAAATGTTTGGGGTTCCACAAATTAGAATTTTCCAACAAAGCTCTGGAAGATTCCCAACCAGCTCTCTTTTAAATGATTCCAGACCATTTATGTATATGTTTACAAGTGCAGAAATAGATGATTTTTTAAAAAATGAATGAAGGAGTTTGTTTGTTCAACAAGGTGATACAGTCCAGGAACTGTTTCATCAGAAAAGAAAGGATGCAGCTTCCCCAACTTGACTGACAGACATTACTGAAGGAGTGGTTTTTGCTACTCAATGTCCCTAATGCAGTTATGTTACATTCCTGCCAATAAAATCTTCTACCCCATGCTTACATTAGAGCTGGGAAAAAATCTGCTAAACAGTATTCACAAATATATTCACTTTGACAATGTTTGTACTTCCTTTTGATTCAATATTCACAAACATTCATGTTAATCAAGCTTTGTTCCCACAAATGTTTAGATTCACAGAAATCAGGATTGGCTTACGATTAAGAAATAATTCATAGGTTCATAGAGTTTAAGACCAGAAAAGACCACTGATCAGATAGTCTGATCTGTATATCACAAGTCATTAAATTTCACCCATGTAACTGTGTATTGGGCACAATAACTTTAGTAAAACTTAGCATAACTTAAAGAAAGGCATCTAGCTGTGATATGAAGACTCCAGGAGATGGTGAATCCATCACTTCCCTTGATAGTTTGTTCCAGTGGTTAATTACCCTCAATGTTCAAAATTTCTAATTTAAATTTGTCAGGCTTCTGCTTCCCGTCATTGTTTCTTGTTATTTTTTTATCTGCTATATTCAACAGCCCTTTGCTACCTGGTATTTTCTTCATGTTCACTATTAATAAGTCACCTCTCAATCTTCTTTTTGATCATCTAAACAGAATGAGTTCTTAATGTCTCCCAGTGCAGGGCTGCCTATTTTTTAATCACTTTTGTGATTCTTTTTTGAAATCCCCCCACACTCCTAATATTTCAATATCCTTTTAAAAATGTTGACCCCAGAACTGGATTCAGTATTCCACTATTGGTTTCACCATTGCAGGATACACAGGTAAAAATCACTTCTTTATTCCTATTCAGTAGTTCTCTGTTTCTACATCCCATACATCTATTAACTCTTTTTGCCATAGCATGTCACTGGGAGCTCATATTAAATTTTTTATCCACTCTGACCCCTAAATCCTGCTCAGTCATTACTTTCCAGGACACCTCATTCTATCAGTATGGCCTACATTCTTTGTTCCTAGAGCAATGAATAATTATATAAAGTCAGAGACAAAGAACAGTCGAAAATTTTGTGGACCTTGAAGAACCATTATGAAAAAAATGGGATTATTGAAGATACTTAAAAAAAATAAGAATCATACTAGCTGCTACTACATTCAAAAAGCTCTGCAAGGTTTGGAAGGCTAAAGACATTTTGATAAAAAACAAAAATCAACATATATGTGATAACTGTCATGCCAGTACTGCTGTATAGCTCAGAGCGTTGGAGTATGAAGAAAGTTGACTAACAAAATATATTGGCTGCAGAAATAAACTAGAGGAGGGGAATACTAAGAGTTTCAAGATGGCAGAAAATAAAATAATAAGTGACACAAAAATGGCTACGGCACAAAATAAAAAATCCAAGAATAGTGATTGTGATCATTTAGACATATGTCAAAAATGGACCCAGAAAGGATACCATACAAGGTGGTACATACCACAGTGCAAGGAACTAGAAACAGAGGAAGACCAAGGATGCATTGGATAGACAAAGTAAAGAACAACATGAAACAAAAAAAGGTTTAAAGATGATGAAGCTGTGAAGCTGGTTATGAAACAGTGTCCCACTAGTGGCTTGCTTTCTCTGTCAGCAACTCTTGACAGGCCTGACATACTCACCACATCTAACACACTGTTGTCATGATATATGCCCAACAGGGTAGGTAAGATATCACTGGAAAACTAACTCACAGTACAGGATGTGTATAAAAAGTTATGAATATGTGCTAGAATTATGTTCTTAAAATGTGTTTGGCGAGCCATGCATAGCCCAATCTGTCCTAGACAAAGGAATGTGTATTTGCTTGGCTGACCAGCCTGATTGTCAGGCTGAGACAATGAAAGCATGTTTATATAAAAGGTAAACAAGGTCATCAACCTAACAAATAAGAGAGACAGCTACTTAGCTATAAAGAGAGCAGATCAGAACCTCACATGATAAGTAATTAAATCAATTGATTGTGTATAATATTACTACATTATAAAAGTGTATCAAGTGATGTCTTTTCTGAAAGCTAATGATACTCAGGTGAAATGTGAACATCTTTGTGAAATGTATGTATTAACACTACATGAGAATATATGGATATTTAATGTTGTTATGCCTTAAAATCTGTGACCAAACACAGGAGAAATACGTTTTCTCCCAGACCAGAGGGAAAGCAGCTATCTACCTGTCTCAATGAAATTAAGCAAAGTGTGACCAAAACCAAGGGAATCTGTTTACATATGAATCAACTGGGGGGGGCGGGGAGGGAGGGGATGGAAGTCCATAGCATGAAGTTATCCTGAGTCTTGGGACAAAACAGTGAGTCTGGGAAGATAATATAAGGAGAACAAAGAAGTCATCTTGGACAGACACAAGGGGCCAGAGCTCTTTCAAGCTGAGAAAGATGGGCCCTTCAAACAAGGGGGTTGAAATCTCTGGGAAGGAAAAAGACTGGTAATAAATCAAGCTTAAACCAAGGCCTTAGCTTGTTAAGTCTTAGCCACTAGAAAGTGTATTTTTACTTTTGTTTCTTTGTAAACCTTTTAAAATTTATTCCTTCTACTTGGTCACTTAACCTTTGTCCTTTTGCTAATTTATTTATGTTTACAATAAACCAGCTCAGTGCTGTGCTTGAAGGCAAAGGTGTATTTATCCCAGTTAAGTTAATAAGCTGCATTGTGCTTTTATTTCTTTAAAGGAGCAAATGAACCTTGTTATTTCTCTGAGTGTTCCAGGAGAGGCCTAGGCACTTCGGGACAGATGGTTTTGAGGAAATTCAGGACTGGGAATGTGTTTGGGGTCAGCCCTGCATAAGCTAACTGGGTGACAGAGACTAGAGCTGGGCTGTTGTATTGTAGGCAGGCTGCTAGGGTCAGAGAGCTGAACCAGGGATGTATAGCACACAGACTCTAAGGATACCGCCTGCTTGTCTGCTGTCTTTTGGTGTCCAGGCTGTGAGCCACAGCAGCAGAGCACTCGAGAGACCCAGGGTTACAGGACAGGCAGTGACACTTATTGGTCTAGATTGCACCCCAGAACATGAAAGTGCTACAAGCCAAAGAAATGGTGGAAAAACTTCAATTGTCCCCATTGCTGCAGAAGAAGAAAAAAAGATGTATCATTTTCCATTTGGCCACATTAAAATGATTTTTGTTTGAATGGGCTCAGTTTATTCTGTATGACTGCCCCTTCTCATCATTATTACCTAGTCCACCAATCTTGTGCAAATTTTATCAGCAGTGATTTTATATTTACTTCCAAATCATTGATGAAAATATTGAACACCTTCAGGCCTAGTAATGATTCCTGTGGAACACCACTAGAAACACCTCAAAATTGATAATGATTCCCTACTGTAGCTACTATTTGAGAGCTACCAGTTTTTAGGTCCATTTAATATGTGCTCTTTTTATATTGTTTAGTGACAACTTTTCAATCAGAATATCATGTGGTACAAAATCAAACACCTTAAAAAAGTCTGAGCACTGGATCCACAAAGAGGCATTGCACTTCAGGCACCTAGAAAATCACTGGAACAACACTGTGCTCCACAAAGCCCGAGTTAGGTGTCTGGACTCCCTATATGATTAGTGGGGAATATGATCCACAAAAGCCAGCATGCTAGGGAGGTAGCCAACTAAACTAGCCAATGGGAGATACCAACAAGGGATGTGTCCCCTAAGCCTTGCCTCTTCTCACATACATAGTCACCTAAGTCCAGGCTGCAAGGAGACAGTGTAACCCAAGAACTTAACCAAACTAAACCGCAACTATTTTGGGTATATTTAGCTATTAATTAAAAGCAGAACCATATAGCTAGGAATAACTGTTAGGGCTTTTATTGGTAAGGCCAAATTGCTGCAGTTGCATGTTTGCTGATTAGAATGGAAGTAGGGGAAAAAAGCTAAACCGTAAAAACAAGTAAGTAAATAGTGTCCTTGGTTCTACGTGCCCCTGACATATAAGTTTTATTGTTGTTATAGCTAGAAATATTTAAAATGCTTTGCTAATTAAAAAAAATGAGAAATTTGTTAAAACTAGACGAATCGGTGACCCAATAAGAGTTACTATGAATTATGTGAAAGTTAGCTATAAAAAATTAAATAGAAGTATGTGCCTCAAAGCAGTCCAAAAACACTTTTCTTTGGGCAAAAAGCTGACACCTCAACTCCCCAACATCTGGACAAAAGGAGGGCCCCTGGAAGCCCAGCTGGTGACCACTTGAAACCACCTCAGACTTTGGATAACTATGTTTGGCGTGCTCTGAACCTATAGAGTGTGTGTGTGCGCGCGCGTGCATGTGTGCATATGCATGTGTTTAAGAACTAATAAAAAGTAGTTTTAGGTAAAAACACTCTGATTCGTATTAATCATAGACTATCAGGGTTGGAAGGGACCTCAGGAGGTCATCTAGTCCAACCCCCTGCTCAAAGCAGGACCAATCCCCAATTTTTGCCCCAGATCCCTAAATGGCCCCCTTAAGGATTGAACTCACGACCCTGGGTTTAGCAGGCCAATGCTCAAACCACTGAGCTGTCCCTCCCCCTGTCATTTATCCGATAGAGGAGCTGAGTCTGATTGCAATCCACAAAGCGGAGACGCTAGGCATACCTAACTCACCTGAGGGACCAGATCCAGTAGGCATGTTCAAGAGGTAACCTAGCGCTACAGAAAACAGCTGAGAGAGAGTGGGGGCAAGAAGAAGAATAGGAAGACTAGATTTTAACCCACTGGTTGGGGTACTCACCCAGGTTGAGGGAGACCACTGGTTCAAGTCACCGAAGAGTAAAAGGGATTTGAACAGGAATCTTCCACCTCTCAAGTGAGTACTCTAACCACTGAATCATAGAGTGATTCTCACTGTTTCTAGCCCAATTAATATTCAATTAAATTGGAACAAATTTAATAGGAGAAATTGAGAGAGATCCACATCAGAATATCACATAGTCTTGTGGCTAGGGCACCCACCTGAGAAGTGGCAGATGCTTATTCAAATGCCTTCTCTGAAGCAGGCAGAGGGGGGACTCGAATCATCTCCAGCATCCTGGGTGAGTACCTTAACCTCTGAGCTAAAGGCTATAAAGGAGGTTCCCCCCCTCACCCTCAGGCCCTGGATCTTTTGTGTAGAGTTAGGTGGCCTCTGAGCATACCTACTAGATTGGGCCCTGCAGCCAAGTTAGACAAAAGAACACCTATCTTCCACTACTTCATGAATCACACTGGGGCTTAGGCAAGAGATAGATGCCCAGATAGCTAGAGTGAGTCAGCAGCGTCCATGGGCAGAGGCAGGAACATAGGTGCCTAGTGGATTTTTACTGCAAAAACTTAGGTGCCAAATAAATTTAGAAACCTACAGGGTTAGGTGGCAGCAGAGAGGGGATTTTGTGGATCACACTGGCATCTAAAAACCTGGCTTAGGTACCTAAATCTGGGAGCTAGGCACCTAAGTATCTTTGTGGTCCCAGGCCTGAATATACTACTTCTATGAGGCTACCTTTATAAACTAAACTTGTAGTTTTAAAGAATTAAATCAGGTTTGTTTGATAAGATCTATTTTTCATAAAAACATGACTGGCTTTAATTACATCCTTTAATTCTTTGTTCATTGGATTCGATATCATCTTTTCTATTTTATCCGGAATTGATATCAAGCTAATCTGCCTATAATTACCTGGGTCATCCCATTTCCTCTTTTTGAATGTTGTCATATAATTAGTACTCTTCCAGTCTTCTGGAATTTCCCTGGTATTCCAAGTTTTATTAAAATTTAACATTATATGGCCAGAGATCTTCTCAGCCAAATTCCTTTAGGACTCCTGTGTACAAGTTATCCAGACCAGCTGATTTAAAAATGTTTATCCCTGTTATCTAACATCAGTTTCTAATGGATTGGAAAATACTTCATCATCCACATGTGATAAAATTACATCATCCTGCTTCTTTCCAAATACAGAACAGAAATATTGATTGAATACTTTTGCTTTTTTCTGGTTCATAAGCAATTTTACCATTTCCATCTAGTCATGGGCATATAATATTTCTAGCATTTCTTTTGTTCCTAATATATTTAAACTCTCTCTGTCCTTTGCGCTGCCAGCCATGGATTTTTCCCTGATGCCTTTAGGTATACCAAACTGCAAAACAGGTCAATATATGGCCATCTGACAGAAAGTCAGTCAGGATGCATTTCATATGTAGAGCTCTAAGGGCTGCACTTCCCAAATGAATTCAAGTCTACATTTTTAAAGTCTGTGTGTACATTACATTTTATATATATAGGAGACTCCAGTTTTATTAAAATTGCTGCAGTTGCTGTTGTGCCCTCTCCCCTCCCCTTCTCTATGTTACTGCTGCAGGCAATGATGTTTTGATGCCACCTCATTGGCTCCACTCATTTCCCTTCATCACAACTGTTTAAAATCTGCCACCGCTAACAGTCAGTTATCATCTACACAAGATATTTCAGTTACCTCAGTAGTACCGCCTTTTCCCTTCATCTAATTCCCAAATTTTATCTAACTTTGTCATTAGGGCTTGACAAAAACAAGAATTCCATTTTGCGGTGAGGGGGAAGTTTTGAAAATTGTTTTCTTTTCAATCAGCATCTAAAATTATACCACTGACATTCTTCATGAAAAAAACCATGAGCGAGAGAGACAGACCAACCCCAGAATAACCAATAATTCAATGGTTAGGGCACTCACCTGGGATGTGGAAGACCCAATGTTCTTTCTCTGGCTCCGTGAATATTTATTTATACAAGAAGGAACAGTTACAACAAGAGAAATTGAGAGAGAGGCTGAGTCTATAGCCTGGTGCTTAGCACATTCACTTGAGATCCAGATTCAAGCTCCTGCTCCCAATCAGGCACAATGCCCTAGCCATTAGGTTATTGGCTGTTCTGGGATGGGTTCCTCTTTGCTCCCCAAAATTCTGTCTGGTCCTGAGAAAGTTCTGTCAAAACAGATATGTTTCTGCCAAAAGTTTGTTTCCATGAATTGGCATTTTCCAATGAAAAAAATGTTTTGTCGAAAAATTCTCAACCAGCTTCATTATCCACATTAAAAATAATCTTTAGTGTGTCCTCTTGTGAAAGGTATGGAATAAGAATAGCTCTATAGCTGTCAGCTCAGATAAAGTGACCAGGTTAGGGTCACTCAGATGATGAAAATAACATTGACATTTAGAGCTCTGGTCATGAATGCTTTATGTCTCTTCGATTTTCAGTCTAACTTTGTTTTTTCTTTTAATGCTAAACTAACAAACTTTTGCACATTTACGGCTATTTGTTAAAATATATAAAAGGTATTGTTTCCCCAAATACCCTATAAAAAGTAGCTGACCTAACAGAGTTTAATGGTCAGATCTCAGACATGGGAGCTAAGAACATTAGAATTTTAATCCCAGCTCTTCCACGATTCACTCAGTGGCTTTTGACAACTCTCAATCTCCCTGCACTTCAGTTTTCCCATTTGTATAATAACGAAAAAGATACTGTCTGGCTAACTTTACAGAGGTGTCATGAGGTTTGGTTAGTTCACACCTGTAAACCACTTTTAAGATGTAGACAGCACTCTCTTAGTGCTGAGTACTATAGCAACGGTACAGAAACAACTGTGTGAATACAGGTTTCAGAGTAGCAGCCGTGTTAGTCTGTATCCGCAAAAAGAAAAGGAGTACTTGTGGCACCTTAGAGACTAACCAATTTATTTGAGCATAAGCTTTGAACTGAATGCATCCGATGAAGTGAGCTGTAGCTCACGAAAGCTTATGCTCAAATAAATGTGTTAGTCTCTAAGGTGCCACAAGTCCTCCTTTTCTTTGTGTGAATACAGTCAGTACTCAAAGAATTGACTCAATATATGCTCAATGAGTGGAAACTAAGAAGGCAAAAATTAAAAAGTATAATTTAGATTAGTATTTAAATAAAGTCAGACCAGAAACCATCTTACTGGACTGGATATGCATCTTATTGCTTTATGGAATAAGTTCTGAATAAGGAGAGAAAAAGGAAGCAAAGGGAAACAAAGAGCAAGACAGACTGGGAATAGGAGAAAAGAAAGAAATCAGTTGGAAATCAGTGGTCTGAGAGTATCAGATGTTCAATATGATGTGTTCTAATAGCAAACTTTATTTTAATTTAATTAATATCAATGTATCTTCTGCTCATCCAGCTAATTATCAAAATATCTAGTCTGTTTCAGTTGGAAGTTTATATCACACAATACAATACAGGATAATTTATCTGGAAGCTCAAAACAACCAAAAAACAAAACAAAAAAAACCCACTCTAGACAAATTAAATGTACTTTGATTACTTATTGTCTTATGGACAAGTTACTGACCAGCACTTAAATATTGCGGATACATTGGCTGACCGACATGTCTTAAGTAAATCTGAAATTGAACTGGTCTCCCACTTGGAAGAAGAAATGGATGGTTTCCCCACTTGATCTGCTATGTTTCTCCATTTTTTTCTGGCTTTACTCTGTGAATTGCTTCCTATGTTGCATTTCAGGTAACATGAACATGGCTAGTTACATATACGGTATACCCAAAGTACTGTTTGGGATGCAGTTCCTGTTCAGTGGCGTTTAAAAGTTCATATATATACTCAGCAATATGTATAAATCCTAATAAAGCTAGGCAGAGAGGAGGTCGGGGATAGTGTAGTCAGGAGAGGGAAATTGATTAAATAAATAGTTTTCAGTGAGCATATGAATATTTCTCACAGAGTGTCAGGGTAAATTTGAAAGGGAGCACAGAGGCTGTAGTTTAATAGGAAATGTTTAAAATGATAAGCCTATGTATCTGTGCAATACTTTTACCATTACCCTATGATTTCCTACCTCTGCTTTCATCTCCTGTTGTTTGATCCTGTCTTTAATTAGACTAAGTTCTTCAAGGTAAGAGCTGTATCTTTAGATGCATTTGTATAGCACAATGCTCCCAACCCCCATGTAACTGAGACATTTCATCACTATTGTAGTAAGAATAAATAATAAAAATAGAAGGGCCGTTTTCATTGTTCAGCTTCATGAGAGATATGCTGGTCAGTCAATGTATCCATGATTTTTAATTGCCAATAAAATCAATAGAGTGTCCTTAAGGCATGGACATGTAACACAAATGAGCTTAAGTTAATGGTAAGAAGTGGTCTTCAGAGCAGGAACCATTTCTCTGTTACAGGATTGTATGGTGGCTGGCACAATGCAGCCTTGGTCTCTAGGCATGACCATAAACCAAATAACAGTAATAAATAACCTATATAGCAGTTGTACAAGCTCATCCACATTGCCCTGCCAATGGGATTCAAATTTGACCAGAAGAGAGAATCCTCTCAATGTTCTTTCAGTCCTTGGCCTCTGCTGAGACCACTAATAAGTCTTCATTACTAACTAATGCCAAAA
Organism: Natator depressus; assembly: GCF_965152275.1. NCBI lineage: Eukaryota > Metazoa > Chordata > Testudines > Cheloniidae > Natator > Natator depressus. The sequence goes on from NC_134238.1 coordinate 52,999,734, forward strand.
AAAATTGTTGGTTTTTGTGATGTGGATACCAGCCCACTGGGAAGCAGAGTTAGACCACAAAACAGCCATCAGAGAACATTTGGTCATTACTGAATTGGACAGGATGTGAATTTGTGTTCCTTACCCAACCTCTAGTGTATCCAAACTCTACAGGCTTATATCAATTCAACTATCAAATTCATTCATGCAATCAACCCCAATCTGTTCCTTCCCTCCCTAAAGACAAAATTGTGACAGTTTCTGGCCTGCACCCTGAACCCAAGTTACAGGTTTTAGACTGTTATTGTTTACTGATAGTATCCAGCAAGTTGTTCTGAGGGAATAGAGTACAGTAGTTATAGTGCAAACAGTGATTAGAGAAGTCTCATTATTCCCAGCCAGTGAATATTGCACCTAGATAAATAGATTGGCTTGGTCCCTAAAGGCTAGTAGTGTGTATCGTGACAAATAAAGGGACTAAAATAAAAATCTGATAAGTAGAAGATAAAAGGTAGATCCAGGGATTCAATATATTTCTTCCCAAATGGAGCTATTCATAACAACCCACAGGCTCATTATGGAACTTCTCAACTATTTTTTCTATGTATTTATTAGTCTCATTATGGGAATAATCTATTTTTTCAAAAATGTATTGAACTTATGCATTTACCACTGGAAGTTTTGGTATCTCTATTTTTCTCTGAACAGTTTTTGGTTTTTTAATTACTTGATTTTTCCCTTTCCCTGTACACACAGGCTATCACTATTATTTATTTATATTTTAGTGCCTAGGAGCATAAGTCATGGACCAGGATGCCATTGTGTCAGGTGCTGTAGAAACACATATTTTTAGGGTTTTGATACAGTGAGCTGGTCACCACAGAGAGCCTCAAGCTCTCCCTTTACCAGCCTGGCACATTTCCCTTGCCAGGCCTAAGGTGGGTTGTCAACCTCTCGTTCATCTGAGGCCAACACCTTCTTTCCATTTTAGACTCTCTTCCTCCCAAAATCCAAGGAAGAGCTGCTGTTTTGCTCAAACCCTGTAACCAAAGTGACAGATAGTATTCTCTGGTTACAGTTTATTACCACCAGCAAAAAAGAGGAATGCATATAGGGAGTAACGCACAGCATCCTAAATGGTGAAAATGTTATTTGCATGACACTTGCAGCTCCAACAGATTTAAGGCCTAATCCTCCTGCGAAATGAATTGAAAGGCAAAACTCCCATTGACTTCCATGGAGCAGGATCAGACCCGTAATGCCCAAAAGGTTGTGGTAGAACTTAAATCTAGATGTCCCAAGTCACAGCTATTGGCAAGGCTATCAGTCTAGATTCAAGTACCAAATTCTGCCTTCAGTAACATTCGGGTAAATCCACAGTCACTCCATAAAGTCAGTAGAGCTATTCCCAATTCACATTGCTGTCACTGAGGATAGAATTAAGCTAATTCTTTATATTATTCAGTAAGTGGTTTATGATGATACACCTCAGGATTTTTAAACTCTCTCTTTTTAGGTTTTATTTTCTGATGTTGGTATTTATTTGAATTTTCCCTATTTTCTCCTTTTGTTTAATTTGAGACATGTTGTTGTAAATTATTTTTAATTTATTTCCCATAAATTTTATTATTTCTTAGTGTCTCAGCCCCAATTTATTTTTGTCTGAACCTATTTTAAGTTGACAGTGAATAAAACCCTGTCTTCCACTTTGAGTAAAAATTTTTGTGATCTCCCTCTCTTTTCATTTATCCGTCACTTTATTTTCTTGGTAAGTAGTTTTGCATAGTTATTTGACAATCATGTTAGAGTAGCTGAAGAAGCATTTCTAAAAACCCTTGACTATTAAAGGGTGTAGAATGGTAGCATATAAACCCTGTGTCACTACCTGTCATGATTGCTGGATTACTAAATCATACATTGCCACTGTGGTATCCACTAACCCTGTCTAATCAAATACCCCAAATACATGTACGGTTATCTGGAGAGTCCAAGCAAAATGAAATAAATAAATAAGCAAGCAAGCAGCTTTTTCTTAACGCCTTACTTGCTTTAAGAATATTCTCAGATTTTTTCCTAGGGAAAATATTCTTGTCCATTATTGGAATGAATATGTTGAATTTCACTGCTACATTATTCAGGAGTGATTAATTTAAAAGGGTAACTTTAATTTCAGAGGAGCAGGAGATTATGAGGTTGCAGGAAAAGTCACATTAAACAAAACAACGGTAGGAGTTCAACATTCTTTCTTTTCGAGGCTGCACTGATGGGGGATCCAACCAGGTGAAAACAATACAAGACGAATATTTTCCTTCACATTTTTTTGTGGCAAGCTCCAGGCAAGCTGGAAGATTAACTTTTGTTTTTTTGTGTACTTTTAATAACAGTGTCCAAACTGCTTAATTATTAAAAGCAATCCACAAGCAGCACAATAGGAAGTGTCTTAAGTATTCAGAAGAAGATCAGAGAAAGACACTACAGTACTGGCAGTACATACTAAACTCTCTTCTTTGAACAAGCTATAAATAAGTGTTGGTGAGCTAAATTTCATTGCCTCCTTTGTTGATAACGAAATGAAGACAACATGTATTGTATTTCCTATATAAAAGACATTGTCATGTCAACTGAAAAATATTATGTAGGTGGAAGAAAAGCAAGAGAGATAAAATAAAATATTTAGCTTGCCTTCTGGGCAATGGGAGAGACCATTTTGGTGACTTAAAAATCATGGTTTCAAATCACAGCTTTAAATTTCTAAAGCAAAAACTGATCATCTACTAGTTGTGTGAATCTGGGACAAAATATCAACACAAGCTTATTTAAATAAAGCTCTTTTTTAAAAAAAACAAAACAAACAATGATAACTAAATTCAAGCAAGAGACCTAGGGTTCAATCTTGCACACTCTTCATTTAAAGTTCCACTGATGTCAAGGGGAGTTCCACAGTGGTGCTGGAACAATTTTTACACTGAGGGTGTTGAGAGCCATTGGACCAAACTGTAAACCCTGTGTATAATCGAAACCACTTCAAGACAGGGTGGGCAGCACCCCAGCACCCTAATTCCAGCACCGATGGAGTTCTGGGTCTCTCTACAGGATCTAGTCCAACATGTATTGATTGCAAATAAATGGCCAGACCCTACTCACTTACCTCAATGGGGCTAACTTGCTTGAGTAACGCAAACAGTTACTCAGATACATGGGCTTTAGCCCACGAAAGCTTATGCCCATATAAATTTGTTAGTCTCTAAGGAGACACAGGTACTCCTCGTTCTTTCTGCTGATACAGACTAACACGGCTACCACTCTGAAACTCTTAATTCTGCATCCCTCCTCTATATGAAGCCTTCAGGGCATGCAGACACCATTCTCCTGCAGCAGCTGCCCCGCTTTCCTGTGCCCCGTGGCAACATTGGCAAGATGTCTGGTATTTTTTGTTTGTTTGTTTTCCCACTCTACCCTGGAGAATTCTGGAGGCCATTTTTTAGGGGAATATGGATTGAGGACAGGATTTAAAAGCTGCACGTTTACACATAATTTCATCACAGTTCATAGCCTATGTCCAGTGCAGGTGAGAGTCTCAAAGGGTCCAGCTCTCAGAGAAAAACATGAATAAAAGACCCAGGAAATGGCTGGTGGGCCATATTAGTCTGGAGAAGAAGGGGAGGCCTTAAATCTTCTTAGACTGATGTACCTTTCATGTATACCCTCATTCCCCCTTGGGTGTGAAGCAAGGATTCAGAGATATGTTGAATTCTAAGGGTTAGACCAGGGGTCTCAAACTCAATTTACATTAGGGCCAGTGCTTGTCCTCAAATCCTCCCAGCGGGCCAACAATGTCACTCAAGGTGGTGTTCAGAAAAGAAAACGTTTATACTGTATTTTTTATTTCAAATTTCTTAGAAGTAATAAAACTGTCATTCAACTTTATACAATTCTTTGCCTGCCAGAGAGTTTTTAGTGTTTGCCAGACACCTGGCAATGCTTCAGTTCTGCCAGTTTGTTGATGTTTGGCCTCAGTGTCTGAGCAGTTGAAATCTTCAAGATTGCAGCAAGGGGTGCATCAGATAGTTGTGTTTGGTATTTTGACTTCTTTATATTCATTGTGGAAAAAAGTGACGCTGCATCCATGGGTGATTCTGCCTAGCAACTAATGATGCCGTTGCCATGGCTTACTCCGCCCGGTGACTAGTGATGATTTTGCTGTCCCTCTCCTCCAGCCAATGGGAGCTACTGGGGGGTGTCTGCATGAGCCTCTCCTCCACAGGCTGCAGTGGGGAGGTTCTCAGGCTGCAGATGGCCCATGGGCCGGGACTTTGAGAGCCCTGGGTTAGACCAAACCTGAATGTTGGTTATTTTGCATGAGCCTATCTAACAGCACACTGGAGTTAAATAGATGCCTATTTGGTTTTGGTTTTGTGAAACTGGCAGGCTAGATGCCAGCTCTTGCTCAGGCTGCAGGAATTAGCTAAGAACTAAAAAAATCATAGGTGGAGACCAGAACAGATCACCTGTATGTTAGTTTTGGTCAAAACTGGTATTAGTCTTAGAAGAATGTATTTAATGTTTAGACTCTTTTAGTCTCACTTAATGATGGCATTCCATGCTATAAGACAATATATAAGTTTTGCTTTATAACTTTGAAAATATTTGTCTGAACTTGTGAATCCTGGTATGGGAATCATCCCCCTCACCCTCAGCCCATCCAGAAGGACTATCAAAATCAGATGGGCCATCAAGGAACACAGCAACTCAAGGGATTGGCCAAAGGCCCTATTGCACCTTGGAAATGCTATTGCAAGGAAGCTCGTCCTGTGGACTTGGAAGATGAATGAAGGAAATACAACAAAGTCACAGGAAAATTTTTTATCTCTAACTTTGCTATTTGAACTCTGGCAGGACTAGAGACTAAACTGAAACAGAGATTCCCAGGGGTTATCCCTGGGTCCACCATGAAAGACACTGCAACTCTGTCACTCTTAGAATTTCGATGATAGCTTGTTTGTGTGTATATGTTTGCTTGCTTTAACCTGTAAATAACTCATATTTCTTTTTTCCTAGTTAATAAACCTTTAGTTTATTACAGGATAGATCACAGGCATTGGTGTAAGATATAGGGTACCAACTGATCTGGGGTAAGTGACTGGTCTCTTGGGAGTGAAAACAATCTGAATATGGTGTGATCAGTGGTCCACTTATCACTAAGTCCAGTTTGTCTAGGTGGCAAGATAGATTGGAGAGTCTAAGGGAACTTTCTGTGACTTCATGAGAAGACTGGTATAGTTCACATTTGTTACTGTGTCAGTAAAATCTAATTATTGAACACACCACCAGTTTGAGGTGTGTGCCCTGTTTTTGACAGTCTGCCTAGAGGTAGGCATTTATGGTTATGAGCCACTTCAGACAGCATGAGAGGTTGTTTTGGGGGGTAGAGGAGGGAGTTGCCATCTCCTCCTTCCACCGGTTAGAGTTAAAAGTTAATAAAGTTGTGTCCTTCTCTTTTAATCTATCCCAGCCTCTGCATTTCTTGGTGTCTGTGTGCTTTATCTGTGGGCCCAGTCGTCTCTGCTGTGATCCAAGTGGCAAGTGTCTTGGCAAGAGAGAGTTCCTGAAACTCAACTAAGGTAGCCTGGCACTAGCCTCATTCTTCTCCTGCACCTGTCCTAGCAGTCTGACATTCCCTCTCCTGAGATTGCTGCTTTGCTGGCCACAGTATGATGAAAAACATCTCTGAGACTAACTGCTGATTCTGTCTTAGGCTGCAAACAATCTGAACTGACCAGACTGCACACAACTTTCAGCACCATTCTGGATGATTATTTGTATAAATATTTCCCAAATATTCTACCAGAATGGATGTGGGACCTTCAGTCTTTTGATTAAGACCATCACAAGAGGCTCTAGAAGTCTCAATACTCACCACTATGAGATTATGGTCCCACCCAGGAAAAAAAAATGTTCTGATCATCTGAAAAGTCTAACCTCTAAAAAAGGTTAAGTATATGAGTACCATTGTGCATGTTTGATGTAATAACCTGAGACATGATTAAGATGATCTGTGATCTCCATACAAGTTAAAGTCACACAGTATTTAAGTCTCCTCCATCAAAGACACTACTGGATCTGTGTGAAGAATTTGGAAGCTTGAGTTCGACAGTACAACAAAATTCAGAAAAAGTCGCAAGACACTTCCACATACTGAGAAGATTCTTGCTTCAGGGTAGGACGTATAATGCAGCCAAGTTTGAAATAATAAAAACAATCAGCAATCACATCTTCCCAATGATTCCACATAAGCTGAAGATATGAACTATTCTGTATTTGTTATGTGGAATCTCCAAGTCAAGCCCTGTAATAACACAAGATCAGGAGTATCATCCATTATAGTTATTTTAACGCCTATTGAGAAGAGCCAAATTCAAAGACCCCATATCTAAGTAGACTATATTTTAAGACTATGTTGCAGTATCCTTGCAATTATGACATATGTCAGATAAGACCAAGGTTTAAGAACATAGAATCATAGGGCTAGAAGGGATCGCAAGGGTCATCTGATCTAACCCCCTGCTAAGATGCAGAATTTGTTGTGTCTAAACCATCCAAGACAGATGGCTATCCAGTCTCCTTTTGAAAACCTCCAGTGAAGGAGCTTCCATAACCTCCTGAGGCAGTCTGTTCCATTGTCCTACTGTTCTTAAAGTTAGGAAGTTTTTCCTGAGATTTAATCTAAATTTTCTATGCTGTAGTTTGAACCCATTGCTTCTTGTCCTGCACTCTGTGGCAAGAAAGAACAACTTTTCTCCATCTTTTTTATGGCAGCCTTTCAAGTATTTGAAGACCACTTTTCTGTCCCCCCTTAATCTCCTCTTTTCCGAACTAAGCATACCCCATTCCTTCAGCATTTGCTTGTATGGCTTGCATTCCATCCCTTTGATCAGCTTTGTAGCACACCTTTGGATCCTTTCCAGTTTCTCTAAACTGAACACAGTACTCCAGCTGAGGCCTAACCAGTGCCGAGTAGAGCAGTACTACTCACATGACTTGCATACTATACCTCTGTTAATGCAACCTAACATCACATTTGCTTATTTTCTAACAGCATCACATTGCTGACTCTTGTTGAGGTTGTGATCCAGCACAACTCCCAGATCCTCCTCAGCAGTGCTGCTGCCAAACCAGTTTTCCTCCATTCCATATTTGTGCATTTGTTTTTTCTTCCACAAGTGGAACAACTTACATGTATTTGTTGAATTTAATTTTGTTGTCTGTAGCCCAGTTCTCCAATTTATCAAGATCCCCCTGAATTTTAGCTCTATCCTCTAAAGTGTTGGCAATCCCTCTAGCTTTGTATCATCTGCAAACTTGATCAGTATTCTCTCTATTCCTACATCCAGGTAATTAATAAAGATGTTAAACACCACCAAACCCAGAACAGATCCCTAGGGAACCCCACTTGAAACCTCCCTCCAATCAGACATCATTCCATTAAATGGGGTTATTTAACCAATTATGTATCCACTTAATGGTAGTTCCGCCAAGCCTGCATTTCTCCAGTTTACATATCAGAATGTCATGTAGTACTGTGTCAAACACCTGTAGCTCTACGTGTAGCTCTACTCTGAAAAGTAACTCTGAAAATGGTAGGGCGGGGTTCCATATTGTGTCTCACTGATTACATATTAAAATTTGCAGGGTCTTTTTTACCCCTTTTCTTAATTGCCAGCCCTGCAAACACAGCCTGGGTTCCTAAAGATAGGCTGTCTTTTTCCTTTTCATGAATCATCACTGGTAATGAAAATTCTGTAGGCCACTTTATGCCAGCAGTTACTTCTATTCAGTTCAGCATAGGATACCCTCATTTATGCCTGTGAAATGGGTAACACATCAGATGTAATTTAAACCTCACAAAGCAATAAGTTCAGAAGTAGAGCTAATAGATAATGCAGATTGACAATCAAGTCTTAGTCTTAAACCAGTCTTCTACAGGTGCGGGAAAATGCAATCCACCAACAAGTTACACTAGGAATTAAGAAATGTCACTCTTGATTTTCAGCTTGTACTCAAATGCTTTGCATCTGTGTGCTTAAAAGTCAGATATACGGTATAATTTAAGAGTATGTTTTCATGGCTAGATTCTTATTGAGTACTCTTGTCGATCCATTTGTGTAATAAGCATATGAAGATGATATCCTGACACAACTCTTCAGGAAAAAAAAATCAGTAAAAAGTACCAATAAAACAAAACACTGAACATGAGCAGTAAATAATTCAGCCATTTGGGAGGAGGAAGGGGTTGGGTTTTGCTCCAAACACTCAAGAACCTGAATCGATAACACAACCCAAAGCCCTAATCCATGTGTTTAACTTCAAACATTTAAGTCACCCTATTGACATCATGGGACTCCACATGGAATTAGGGGCCAGCATTTTGAGGACAAGTGTTTAAAAAGTACTGAGCATCTTCAAATGCTATTGAGTGCCCCAAACTCTCATTGGCATTTGGAGTGCTCAGCATCCCCCCTCTCCCATGATTTAGGTGGGTAACTTTAGGTACCAAAATTTGATACTCATGGGGGATTTCAATGGCTTTTATGTGTGTCAGGCACTTCTGAAAATTCCACCTTTTGGCCCTAACTTTTTGTGTGTGTGTGTGCTTGAGAGCAGCCAATATTTTTTCTCTTTTTTAAAAATAATCTATCAAAAATTGTCAAGGGCAAAATTAAACTGCCCTTTCGCTGATACATTGTATATTGAGTTTTAATCAGGAGGTTGGTTTTTTTCCATAGAAAATGAACAAAATATACAACCGGGAAAATAATATTGGTATAACAAATTGGTGAATAATAGAAAGACACAGACTTATTTTACATATTTGTCTATTCTGACATATTTAAATATTCAGACAGCAGTTTGCTTGCTTGCTCCCTCTCCTCCTCATTGTAAAACTGTGAGATAATTCAGTGCAGCTCTTCAGAACACAACATACAAATTAAAGGGCAAAATGTATCAAGATTATCTTCAGAAAGGAAAAACAATGGACTCCTTGTTGTTTTTGTGGATACAGACTAACACGGCTATCCCCTGACACTTGTCACCATTCAGAAAGGAAGATTCAGCCAATTCTGTCCTTTCCTATACATTTTAGCGTTATATTTCATGTATATGCAAAAATGAGAAAATGCACAGCCAGGAGGAAAACTATGAGGCACAAATGCTTTGTTACAAACCTGCTTTCCCTAAAACTCATTAGGTTTACACTCCAAGCCCTTGGCAGTTCCTGAATGCCGGCATGCAAGGATGAGGTTTAGCATCCTGAGCGTATGGTCTTACTATTATTATAGGTTTTTATTATTATAGTTTTTATTTGTACTATGACAGCACCTAGATGCTGCATGTGATTTAACTGGCTGTATTGCACTGTGACATTCATTATTATTATATGTATTGTGGTCCCCATTGACTAAAGCATTATACTAAGACACAATGCCTGCCTCCAAAGAGATTACAATACAAGCAGACAAATGATGAGAGAAAGTATTGTTATGCAAATAAGGAATTGAGGCACAGAAAAACTGATCACACAGGAAGTCTGTGACTGGAGTTATGAATCTTATCCAGATTGCTTACGTTTCAGTTCACTGCCATAAATACAAGACAGTCTTTCTCTTATACCTCTGTAGTACGTACCATCTATCATATCATAGAATCACATAATCATAGAATATTAGGGTTGGAAGAGACCTCAGGAGGTCATCTAGTCCAATCCCTTTCCAGTGCTTCACCAGCCTCCTAGTGAAACAGTGTTTCTTAATATCCAACCTAAACTTCCCACACTGCTTCTTGTTCTGTCATCTGCCACCACTGAGAACAGCCTAGCTCCATCCTCTTTGGAACCCCTCTTCAGGTAGCTGAAGACTGCTATCAAATCCCCCCTCACTTTTCTCTTCTGCAGACTAAATAACCCCAGTTCCCTCAGCCTCTCCTCGTAAGTCATGTGCCCCAGCCCCCTAATAATTTTTGTTGCCCTCCGCTGGACTTTCTCCAATTTGTCCACATCCCTTCTGTAGTGGGGGGGACCAAAACTGGACACAATGCTCCAGGTGTGGCCTCACCAGTGCCAAATAGAGGGGAATAATCACTTCCCTCGATCTGCTGGCAATGCTCCTACTAATATAGCCCAACAAGGGCACACTGTTGACTCATATCCAGCTTCGCGTCCACTGTAATCCCCAGGTCCTTTTCTGCAGAACTGCTGCTTAGCCAGTCGGTCACCAGCCTGTAGGGGTGCATGGGATTCTTCCGTCCTAAGTGCAGGACTCTGGACTTGTCCTTGTTGAACCTCATCAGATTTCTTTTGGCCCAATCCTCCAATTGTCTAGGTCATTCTGCACCCTATCCCTACCCTCCAGTGTATCTACCTCTCCCCCAGCTTAAGTGTCATCTGTGAACTTGCTGAGGGTGCAATTCATCCCATCGTCCAGATCATTAATAAAGATGTTGAACAAAACCAGCCCCAGGACCGACCCCTGCGGCACACCGCTTGATAGCGGCTGCCAACTAAACATGGAGCCATTGATCACTACCCATTGAGCCAGACAATCTAGGCAGATTTCTATCCACCTTATAGTCCATTCATCCAATCCATACTTCTTTAACTTGCTGGCAAGAATACTGTGGGAGACAGTATCAAAAGCTTTGCTAAAGTCAAGGAATAACACGTCCGCCGCTTTCCCCATATCCAGAGAGCCAGTTATCTCATCATAGAAGGCAATCAGGTTGATCAGGCATGACTTGCCCTTGGTAAATCCATGTTGACTGTTCCTGATCACCTTCCTCTTCTCCAAATGCTTCAAAATGGATTCCTTGAGGACCTGCTCCATGATTTTGCTGGGGACTGAAGTGAGGCTGACCAGTCAGTAGTTCCCCGGGTTCTCTTTCTTCCCTTTTTTAAATATGGGCACTATATCTGCCTTTTTCCAATAGTCCAGGACCTCCCCCGATCGCCACAAATTAATTTTCATGTCCCCCAAAGTTCTGCACATCTTTCCCAAGTTTGACTATTTGTGCTTCTGTTTAGAGTCATCTGTGTGGATGGCTGTGTAAAACTCCCTGGGTGATCGGAATATGGGGTGAAAATGCCCATTTTGATGCCAAGAAAAGTGGCCTGGAATTTATTCCTAAATTTAAATCCCCCTGCATAACTTAAGGTAGTAATGACTTTAAGAACATAAGCCAATAAAAAACATCCTCCTGTTTATACTGATCATGTTATTTTGCAAACATACATTTGCATAATGTTTCAGTATCTACAGATCTACTACTTGTGAATTTGTAATTTTGCATTTGAATATAGTGACTGCATCAGAGTTTGAGCATATGCTATATGCAAATGTAGAATAGATGGTACACAAAGTTATCTTTGTGGGAAATGCCTGTAAAGCACACTATTTATAGCTTCCAGTTTTTATATCTGTTGCTGTCTGGCCCTAAGCGGGGACACAAAGTGAAGAATCCAGCACACAGATCTTATTCAGCATACTGTCAAGTCAGTAACAATGACAGGAACATGTTATAGTGGAAGAGATGCTGTCACTTTTCATTGTCAAGGCAAGAGAAAAGAGAGGCAGGTAGCAAGTGGGTAGCAGCAGAGTGTTATATTTCAGGGCTTTCCCGGAATTTTTAATTGGCACCTTAGAAGAATTTTTAACATTAATTGTTACTTCAAAACATTATATGTATTCAGAATTGAGGGTTTGACTATTAGATGCAGTGCAATTGCTTTACATCATGAGTAGTGGAATTTGACTACAGAGCTATCAGTTTGCCATTTTGCAAGCATCCTGGAAAAAGCTTTTGGTACAATTCCACCCCTGGGAATTTGTTCTTAGTTATATTTGGTCATAGTTCAAGCTGAGACAACTCTTGTGAGTTGTCTAATACAAAAGATAGAAAAAAGTTGTATTAATTTCAGTGTTACATACTGATGTCTAAGGGACAATATATATGCTCATAGATAGCTGTATATCAGGCTAGGGCATATTTCATCATGGGTGGCTAAGCCTATACGCTGGAAAACACAGGTATTAAGAACGATGACCTCATTCCATGTATTAACATCTTAGAACAGTAGGTCTACACCCTTTGAACAAGCACAAGCAATAAGATATGTTCATATGATATTGATGTAATCTGCCTACCAGTTTCACACAATTTTTAACCAGTGAAATTGATAATTTCCATTTTAATGAACATGTAAAAATCCTAACCAAAAAGAGGATGAAAATTTGAACACAATATCTGTGAACAAGAAATTCATGATCAAGATAAAAACTTCCCATTCTTGATCACAAGACAATTTTTGTGATTAAAATAATAAAACTATATAATATGACACATGTAAAGCTGGGAGCTTGCTGAATGAAAGGAAGTATGCTGCAGGTGTTGACCTTGATAGCTGTATCCCCTCCAAAGGACAGACGACTATGAACTAGGTTATTAAACATGTGTTTTATGGCAGAAGTTATTGGAAGACTCCACCCTTTTGGGGTGTGCAGCTTGTAGCTGCAATCAGTCATCTAAATCCTCGGTCTTGTTCCTTTAATCAACTGTAGGTATAAATTTTGGCACGTGCCAATTTTGCTTGCAAAAAGGGAACTTATTTTTTGGGGTGCAATTTGCTCCTGGAAAAATTGTCTTCTCAAGATCTGAATATATCTATTTTATACACACACAGCTTGATTCTCCTCTTGCTTTCAGCAGTATAAATCAGGAGTAACTCCATTAAAGTACCTGCAATTCTACTAGTGTAAATTTGGTGTAAGCGAGAGGAGAATGAGGTCCATTATATACATCCATATCTAGACAGAGCAAGACCTTAACTAGAACACTCTCTCAAACCATATTGTGTCATTTTGGCTTCTGATCAACTACAGAAACCCAGAGAAAACCCAATAGTTATGACTTCCAGTTTTTTTATGACAGGTGAGTGGCTTGCCCCTCTTATATGGTTGCCATATTCTATCACCTAAAAAAAGATTATTTTATTACAACTTTAGGACAGCTTTTCTCATGCTTTCCTGCAGAAAAAAAAAATCTATGCAAGGATAAAAACTGGTCCCTTATAGGTTTTCGGTATGCCATGTTGTAGTAGTCTTGGTTCCAGGATATCAGAGAGACAAGTCGGTGATGTTATTAGTGGACCAGCTTCTGTTGCTGAGAGAGATATGCTTTCAAGCTACACAGAGCTCTTCTTCACGTTTGGGAAAGGTACTCAGAGTGTCACAACTAAATACAAGATCGAACAGATAGTTTAGCATAAGTAGTTAGCACATATTATAAGGTACCATTCAGTAGACATCTAGTTACTGGGAATGTCTACAATTCAAGCTGAGGGTGTAATTCCCAGCTCAAGGCTATGAACCCACTTTAGCTGTGATCGAGCTAGTGTGCTAAAAATAGAGTGCATCCGCGGCCGTAAGCGGCAGGAGGAGTTAACCATCTGAGTACATGTATAGCGGCTCTGATGGAATTGTACTCAGGGCAGCTGGAAATTACACCCCCAGCTCAAAGTACGGATATACCCAGAGGCTGGAATTTGCTTCCCTGTTAACAGTGTGTGTGTGCTACCTGTCCTGCACATGTCTTAACTGCCAGAGGGTAATCACAGGGATCTCATGGCTTCCATAAAAGGAAGGGTTTTTTACATGGAGGGCCAGCCACTGCATGTTAGTCACTGATCCCTCTATCTAGAGTGAGCCATGCTGCCACTGGTACATCGTTTTACCTAGCCCATTCCACCGGCCCCTTAGGACATTTGCCGGCCAGAGTGGGAAGTCGTAGGCATACTCACTGCAATTTCCTTAAAAAAAAAAAAAAAAAGAAAAAAGGCCAATAGAATGAACAAAAACATAGCCAAAGCATAGGCTTTTATTATACAGCTGTTGGTGTAGGGAAGGGTAAGTCATCATTAGGGAATAATGACCTGTTTTGAGGTCCTGAATTGGTTATTATCTCACCAATAATGTAGTTAAAGTATGATGTATAACTGTTTATACATCTTTACAGCTTGTTAAAATCTCTTGTTTCTTTTATTAAATGTGGTTCTAAGATATTGTGATGCAGAGTCAGCATAAATGTCTACACGGAGCATGGAAATATCTTCGGAAGCAACTTTTCTGCATTAAATGTGTGATTAAATTGTCGTTCCTGCCGTGAGGGGAGGCTCTCACCCTAAGCAGGGACTGATATTCTGAGTCATTCGGAGCTGCTATAACAAGAGCAAAGAGAAGATGGAACTATAAAGACAGCTAGTGATTTCACTGAGGGAAGTATGATCTTGCTACGGGACTCATTAAATGAAAGCCAGACCATGTATAAATACTGTTACATTGTACAACTGAATAACTACTTGTGTAATGTTAGTGCATTATGAAAAGGAGTACTTGTGGCACCTTAGAGACTAACCAATTTATTTGAGCATAAGCTTTCGTGAGCTACAGCTATGATGAAGTGAGCTGTAGCTCACGAAAGCTTATGCTCAAATAATTTGGTTCATCTCTAAGGTGCCACAAGTACTCCTTTTCTTTTTGCGAATACAGACCAACATGGCTGTTACTCTGAAACCAGTTAGTGCATTATGTAACTGACCCCGTGTCCCGATTTTTCACACTTGCTGTCTGGTCACCCTAGACTAAATGGAAGCATCAACTGCAGAGACCCATTCACTACTAAGACACATACTAAAGAAGAAGGGGGCTTATGTTTAAAGCCCTTCCACTTAGGGAGGTATTAAGTATTGCATACCAGCAAAAATAAAGTAAAACAAAATAAAATAAAATAAAATAAATAATAGTAAGGGGGCTTTCCAAATTTACCCACTAATTTCCACAGTGTCTGTTTTAGGAAGAAGGAAACTGGGATGCTTTTGCACATCAACACCACAGACTGATCAAACAACATGACTTACACTGATGGAGGGCCCAATTCTGCCACTCTTACTCACGTTGAGTAGTACCTTACTACATGAGTAGTCCCACTGATTTCAATAAGGTACTATTCATAGTGAATAAGGGTGGCAACAAGCCAACAGCAAGAGCTTTCAATAGACTCTTTCATGGGATGTCTGCTCTGTAATAATTACTTTCCAAAGAGCCAACCATTAAATTATGACCATTCTAATTTTCAAAATTTACAGGTCATATGAACTGTGCATTGGAAATATGTTACTGAAGCTGTAGTGTGTAGTAAAAAGCAGCATAATTTATGTCATCAGTATCTTTCTCTCTTCAGAACAACAAATCTGAAAAAAAAAAAAAAAACCACTGAAGTCAATGACCAAGTAACACAGGGCTGGCAGAAAAAACAATATTAAGAATTACTGAGGTATGGAGAAAATCTCCAATCTGCTAGGCTATAGTTTTCCACAACTCTGTTCTGAATGGGCTAGGACTGTAAACCCCTTACTCACATTGGTGTGTAGGTCCTCACCCAAGCAGTCACACTTATGGGGATATTTGAGTGGGTAATTGCCCACCAATGTGAGTAATTGGCCCGCATTTGGCCCTCTAGAAATTCCACAGGAAAAGCCTATACAAACAAAATGTTAAGATTATCATTTCTGGACATAAATGCTAAAATTTGCAAAGTTAAGGCTCAGGCAAGTTTCCTGTTTCTTTTGCTCTCTGACCACACCAGTCCCAGAGCCAAATGGGTCCCAAGTTAATTCCTGTAACTCTGGGACCCGGTCAGTCCTGAACAAAATAAACTCAACAGTCGCTTCATTTTGGAAGCACTTGTTTCCAAAACCCTATGCTTGCAGTTAAAACACATCCCCATGGTCCATCATTCCCAACATAACGAGATCTCATTCACTCTCAGCTCCGTGTTGTGGCTGCAATAAATGCTGGTCAGTATAATGCACTATTACCATGATAGATTCCTTCCCAATTATAAATTGAAACAAAAGCAACAAAACACATCTGACTGCTGGTCTGCCTTATATTATAAGCACACAACCATGACACTTGTTGGACCGATGGGCCCAGCTAAGACTACAAGATGCTGCAAGGAAGGCATAATAATATCCACACCATTTGCCCATTCTGCAGCAAGGAAAAATCCCCTTTTTTCTCCCAAAATGGTGGCAAGCCAGTGTCCAGAGCAAACATAGCCATAATAAACCTTACACAGAACTAAAATTTACTTCCCAGTTTACAGTACCATTTGTACAACCACAACCAGTTAGCAAGAGGGAAGGTGGAAAATAAAAGATCAGGAAAAGAATATCTCCCTGTCCCATATCCAGAACTTTTTACATCCATCTCTTCTGCTCTGAAGAGATGTTTATAAACAACAACAGTGTCCAGGAACAATAAGGGTCTCAAACCTACTAACCTCTAGGGGACAAAAAAGGCTACCAAATCCTAACTTCAAGGGTCCTGCACCTA
Source organism: Natator depressus (assembly GCF_965152275.1). Classification (NCBI taxonomy): domain Eukaryota; kingdom Metazoa; phylum Chordata; order Testudines; family Cheloniidae; genus Natator; species Natator depressus. Next base: position 53,016,155 of record NC_134238.1, read on the forward strand.
ATGGAAAGCGGGTGAGGGGAAATCCAGATCTCCTCACAAACTAACCGCTCAAAAATAGTTCCTCTCCAATATAGGAAAGCATTGTTTTCATTGTCACAATGGCCCAGTATTGATATAAGCTTCAGTCCTGCAATTCATCTGTGCAGGTTGACTCCAGTGCCCACCCAGTGAAGTTAGTATTGTTCAGCATAGGTGTGAGGTCTACCTACATGGATCTGATCTCACGATTGGGACTTAGACTTCTATAATTGCTTCTATTATAACAGTTTTAAAATTCTGTTAGAATGCAGGGGCAATACATGTTCTTTTCAGCCCCCAGCCCAGCCTTCCTAAAGTGAATTCCAGGGGATGAAGTACTGAATTAAGCCAACCTATCTGGAAATAATGAGTATGTCTACACAGCAATAAAAACCAGTAGAACAGCTGTGGCTGGCCCAGGTCAGCTGATTCAGGCTCATGGGGCTTGAACTCTGGTCCTATAAAATTGCAGGATAGATGTTTGGCCTCGGGCTGGAGCCCAGGCTATGAGATCCCACAAGTGGGAAAGATCTCAGAGCCTGATATCTGGCCCTGACCTGAATATCTACACTGCAATTTTATATGCCCATATCCTGAGTCCCGTGAGCCTGAGCCAGCTGACCTAGATTTTGAGACTCGCTGTCCCTGGTTATTTTTAATCTCAATATAGACATACCCGTAGATGTCCTATATTTTATATTATCATATCTAAATACATTTTATCTGTAGTATACTGTATAAATTCCATTCACTATGTACTTTTCCATACACAAGACTTACATGGTCTCTATCTGGAGTATGTAGGTACAAGGAAAAATAAGGTACGGGAGAAATTGTTGTATATTATATTGTTTAAGAAATATTATGCAAACATTCAGTTTAAAACTATGTTCAGTACAATTCACCACCATGAGGCAAATAAAAGCAATTTGTAAAGGTAGAAATACTAGGTCATGGCCACAATGAAAGCTCAGAACCTTGTCTGAAAGAGAGAGCATTCTGGTCACACACACAGCAAGACCATTGCCCATTGTTTGCAAGATGTGACGTTTTTCCCATCCTAAAACGTAGTTTGCCAAACAACAGTAGTTCTTTTCATGCTATAATAATATTAACTTCCATCAGTTTATACCCTTTGATTGTTATGGATTTACATTCACTGATCTGGCTGTGGGTATCATAGGCAACCTTAATTCTGGCATTCCTAACTTTCAAGTTCTTGACTTTGCAACCTTGATGTCTTCTGCAGTTTCCACGGTATGCATCCAATGAAGTGAGCTGTAGCTCACGAAAGCTCATGCTCAAATAAATTGGTTAGTCTCTAAGGTGCCACAAGTACTCCTTTTCTTTTTGTAAAAAATATAGTTTCCTATTTGTCATCGTTTTTTCAAAAAACCCAATACACTGAAAAAACAATTCCACAATGTGGCATATTGATTCCCATATGAGTCACCTACAGGGTTGGAACCTTTATATCCGCTGCACAGATCTTTCCCACTTAAGCTAAAGGAGTAACTGATAGCACTAGTAGATTGTCATCCTCTCTGTAGACTAGAACCATAGGGGGATGAGAGACACAATTTGAAACTCTCTAGCAGAGGGATGGTGAGACTCAGGAATCCTGAGTTCTAGTCCAGGCTCTGGAGGGGAGTGTGCTCTAGTGGACAGACTTTTCTGCCCATTTCCCCCAAGCTTGAACTTTCTGCCCTGTTCCCATTCCAGGCCTGTCTCCTCCCCATCCTTGCTTTCTTGTCCCAGTCCTGCCCCCAGCTCTTCATCTCATCTGTCTTTCCATCCCTTTGCTCTGTTTTCCCAATTCATGGCTCCTTGTCCAACCATTCCAGCTATGCCTCTCCCCATAGCTCGTTGTCTGATCTAAGTGTCACCCCTAGACAACTGGCTCCCAGACACTTCTCCTCCCCCATTTTCCTCACCAACTCCAACTCTCCTGGCCCCACTGGTTCCTGTCCCCCCCTCTAACTCTCAGACACCGTTTCTCTCCAATCCCTTCCAGTCCCAGTCCTACTTGATGCCTTGTTCCAGTTTACTCCTTTCCTTCCCCTCATCTGGCTTTTCTCTCTTCTGCAGGGGGATCTCAGGAGATCACTGAGAGTAGAGGTAAGCGAATACGTGATTTTTCAGTTTGGGAAGGCTGAACAACAACAACAACAAAATCAGTTCAGGTTGAACCAAAATTGAAATTTTTCAGGTTCGCTCACCAAAATGGAAAACCTGAAAAGAAATTGTTTTGGACTGGCTGGCCGGGAGTTGGAAATTCTGGTGTCCCTGACCCCAGGGCAGTCCACATGGTGGGGTTGCCTCAGAGCTGCAGACCTGATAGCCAAGGACCTCCAGGGTTCACAGCTTGGAATCCAGCTTGAGTCAGGGTTCTCAGGGATCCCAGGCTCCCTGCTTCAGTGCTGGGAGCCTGGAAGTCCTGAGAGCTGTGACTTCATCTGGGTCTCCCAGGGCTTCCAGGTTCCTGGTTTCAGCACAGGGACCCTGAAAGCCCTGAGAGCCCCCATGTCTCCTTGCCATGAAGCTATGGAATCTGGAATGCCAGCAGGTTTATAACAGAAACCTGCCTGTATTCCGACATTCATTGAGTCTGCAACAGATTTGGTGAAACATTTCGGTCCAGTGACTAGGCATTTTCCGATTAAACTAAGTTTTGTTGGAGAAATTCTGACCAGTTCTAATTGAGATCACAGTAGAAACAGGTTCCCTGCTCTTGGTTCTAGTGCCCAGTACCACCCTGGCACAGAGAAGGGGAACAGCACTTATAGGGAAAGTTCTTCTGAGCCCCCTTAGCCCTGAGCTGTTTAGGGAAGTTCCATGTACAATCTGGAGAACACTACAAGCTGAGAGAGGCTGGAACATGCTCAGTCAGAATGAAATCTTCAGGGAATTCAACTGCTAAAATTGGAGAAAACTCTACTAAGTGTCAGCCAGCTGCAATTTTTCAAAGACTTATAACTTAGCCAAATTTGGGCAGATTTTCATGGGGATGGCAACATCCCTGACACAAAAGTAAACCCTCTGCCAAATTTCAAGACCCTCTTCCAAAGCATGGGGGTGCTACAGATGTTGGGGGGAAAAGTTGCCAGAATTTTTAACATATGCAAAACAATATATTTTCCCGTAACCTTATTCTTGAAAACAGATGAACCATTTGGGGTTTAATTTTCCAAAACAAAATTCAACCTGAGGAAGAAACCCAGAAAGGAAAATTTCAGCCTGAATAATTAAAAAGTTTGGTAAAAGTTATATGACACTGAAAACAGAATCTTATACTGGGAGGTGTTTGGAGACCTTGGTGGCTCAACCAGCCCTGCCCATAATTAGGGCTAGAATAGGTTAGTATACTTTTCCCAGAGAGCAATCTAGCCCTTTTTTCCATTAGCCATTTGAGGTATTTCTAATTCACCTAACCTTGCAATCTGTAAATGCCACTTATTGTTGTTAAATTCTTGTATTACACTGATCTTCATTCAAGGTCAGTATCCTGCAGTGTGAGGTGCTGCACAAATACATAGGAAAACGCAGTCCATTTCTAGAGGAAATTTATTATATTGCAAACTTGTGTATTCAGTCAGGACATTCTACAAATCCACCATTATTAGAAGATAGGGACTTACCAATAGATTTTAAATTTGGGTGTGGAAACTATTGTTGTTCACTGAAATATGTAACAATGTCCAAATTTTGGAGATCTGCAGTACAGATCTTGAATCTGAGGCCTTGGGACTTCAAAGAATAACAACCTTCTACAACTTCCAATGCTGTTCCTTGGAACACAGTAACCTAGATTTTCTGTATAATTCAAAGACGAGACTTTATTATCATCATCCATAAGAAAAAGGCTGCTGTAGAAGACCTACCCATCTATAAGTGTGACTTGCCACTTTTTAAATATACACTGTATCCTCTGTTCTTGTAGGTCTTGTCTCTTTCTTTTCAGCCTCCAGTAATTTATTTTGTTCCCAGTACAGACAGGCAACTTGCAGTCAGACTTCAAATATGAATCATGCCTGGAAATGTAGCATACTTTGGTTATGGCTTTGTTGATACTATTGGCTTTCAGGTGTTACAGATAGTCACCTATCTGTATTTAATGGTTCCACAATGCTTAGATTGCAGGAAAGGAATGAGGGGGGAAATTAAATGAATTTCTTATATTAAATATGCATGTTTTTCCTTTGGGTATGGAAAGAGACCTAGAGGTTCTCTATGGACAATTAGGCAACAATCTCTCTTCCAATACTTTGTAATTGCTTTCTCTTTATGCCCTTTATTGGCACCAATTTCTAGTTCTATTTCCTGACTCATTTGTTATACTAATTTTAGCTGTTACCACTTTTTTGCTCAATCACGGCCAAAAGGGTGATTGCTATTGTTTTTTGCTGTTCTGGGAGCCTATTTAGATGTATGATGTAAGTTACTAGCTAAATGAGAAAAGATTTCTTTGTGGGTCTCTGAAGTTTGATTTAGTGCTATGTTGTGAATAGCAAACCATCAGTTTTCTTAGCTGTGAATTCTTGTTACATGTTGATTAAATGTTGACTAAGTTATATAATGAAATAAAGTAAAAACAAATGTATGTAAGTTTCAGGAGAAGGTTGGCATGATCTTGATATAGCACCACTATCTATGGACTTTGCATTCTGTAATTGTTTGTCAATTTCTGTTGCTTCTCTGTGGAAATTAGAAGGTGGAGCCTAAATATCATTCATAGGAGCACTATTAAATCTTTCCTGATTTCATAGACTGTCTGGGTCAAAATTTGGGTCTTTAGCTCCATTCTCTGGCTTACACTCACAGCACACACAATGTTGCATCTGCAACATTTGTTTCCCAAGCAAATCTACCAAATGGAAAAATGATTAAGTAACATGACTAAGCACATTTACCGTTCTTCAAACGACCTGCATATGGATGGGTGTGAAGTTTTCATAGCACTTGCTCAATATTTTTCATTACATATCAACATCAAAAGCTGTCCAGTTTCCAAAAGAATGTAAAAACATGATTTTTTCCCAACAAACAGAACCCATCGTCAAACCAAAAGGGGAATTTTTTTTACCTGAAGTGTGTGAAATGTCGAGTAATGCAAAGTCTGTTTTTGAACAAAGGTAGATTTGAAATGCAAAACATCAAAGTTTGTGTTTTTACTGTTCTAATTAATCTCTTCAAAGATTTTTCTGCCTGGTTTTATTTTGTTGATATTTGTTCAATGTGGAAAAACAAACAAACAACCCATGACCAACACACACACACACACCCTCTGCAATTCATGAAACGTTACAGAAAAGTGTAAAATGTTGCGGAAATCACTTAACCACAACTGCCAAAAAATTCATAAGAAATTTTCACTGAAGCGTTTCTACAACTTTGCACTTGTATATTTCACCTAGAAGACAAAAAGTTGCAAAGAAATTGGGTGGTTGTCTAGTGACTTAGTAGCTTCATTTTCCTCACATATAGATGAGATTGTGACTTCTGTCTTTTGTGATACACACGGGAGATTTTTCTAAAGCAACACACAACAAAATGACAGGAAAATACCCCTGAAGAATATCTACATTGAAAATACCTCTAATGCACTACATCTATCATTTTTTCGAGAAATAAAACTAACTTTCCTTGGATGTAGGGTGGTTATGCCAGGTGACTCTAATTGTTCCAAAGTCATGACACCAATAATGTTTTGCACATTTATATTTGCCCAGAGGTGAGCAAACTTATTCATGAGATTCCCCGACAGATGCTAGGCAAGTATCAAACATGTAAGATGCGTGTAATGTTTCATTTTATGGTTTAATTGATATTTCAGGTTAGCTTTGTCTTCCTCTCTACAATTAGAGGAAAAATATATTTTCTTTAAAAAAAAGGTACTCCTCCTCCGTGTCACGAGATCTGAAAGGGGAATAATGCAATAAAACCTACAAGCCCTGGAGGCACCAAACCTTATTATTATGAGATCCAAATCTAACTAAGCGGACACCAATGTTTTCTGACACCAATGACTTTCACATTTAACTACTACTGAGCAATAATTGCTCAGCATGTAACATATGCTTTCTGATTTCCAAGAAAAGAGAAGACTGTGAAAGGTTAAGCAACTGAAGATTTGAATACGTAACTTGGAATTCATATTGGACATAAAATGATCACCCCACCTCAGATGTTATAGCTAATTTTTTATATTCCAGAATGCTCTCTAATCCCCTATGAGCAGAGAAACTGAAAGGTTGTATGTTGTCAAAAAGTCCCAAATCTCTGAACTGGAGTTCTTTGTATGCATGAACCTACTCTAGTCCACTTCTTAAAAAGGATTACCAGCTGTCTCAAGCCAACCTGATCATTTCACAATTAGATAAAACTCTTCCTACAGTTCATTCATTTGGATCAAGCTAGCTTTGTGAGACAGCTGAGGTTAGTGATAATTTCTTTTGGGTATTTAATTTATTATAGCACAACCACTCACGGAAAAGTAGATCTATATCTGTCTCTGAGATATGTAGCCTTTTTGCTTTTCACATCCTTAAGCACTTTGGATCTAGCAATGAATTAATCAGTGTTATATAAAGGACCCAAGACATTGTGTAGCTACAAATGATTTTATATTTTATATATAAACGCTTTGTTAGAAGCACTAGACAGGTCTCCTTGGTCAAACTCAACACTTGTACTATACATTGAAGACCAATTTCATCACTCCCTAGTTTTCTATTCTTACACTTGCCCAATTGCTCAGGTCATTGAATAAGTTATCCCAGTTGCAGTGAAAATTTATCACTGAAGGCTTCAAGAAAGAGTTTTGTTTCTCTGGTATAATGATCATGCCTCAACTATCTAAATTACAAACAAAGTACCTCTTTGAAGCCTTGATGTTGTAATTGATGTTACAATTGATGTTACAGTAATTTCTGATATGATATCTAAGAGCTTTGCAGATTTGCACAAATGCCATTAGGATTAATGGACCCATAATTGGACTCTAATTTATGTGAACTAGAATTTCCAGCCTCAAAATCAGATAGTTATATCATACAGCATACACATGACACTGTTTCATGGAGTCTGATAAGATGAGATTCTCTCAGTGATATGTGCATGTGATTCCCATTACAGCTAAGGGACTTTTTGTGTCTGTTGATGATAACAGTCTATAACCAAGACTTCCTACTCTTACAATTTAGTACCCTCTTATAAAACTCTTTACTTTAGAATAACTACTATATGGAGTGTTCTCACTATTTTAAGTAAAACAAATATTTATTATATAATTGCTTGGAAAGTAAGGATAAAGTTTGCTGAACTATGTATTGTTAAAGGCTAAATTAAGCCTGTAAACGCATCCTGCAGCAATGAATGGTGGGTAACTCCTCTAATCCAGGAACGGCCACTGGAAGTAAATAAGACTCAGAGTCACAATTCTTCCCATGCTCCAGCTAGGAAAATAAGTTACTAAAACCCAGACCCAAAAGGGTGCAGTTTATTTCTCCTCTGGACTTAGCCAGATGCTCTGGTCAGGGTGTGTGAAGGGGTGCCAGCCAAGGCACCAACCACCTGCAGCCCTACTGCAGCAGACCAGTAGTATCTTACTGATGAGCAGACTGGTTTTTAAATGGTTCCTGTTCATAATAAAGTGAGGTTAAAAAAACAACTTCCTTCTACTCTGCGTAGCTGCAGCCTGGGACTGCCTTGTTCTGGGCTTCTTTGTTTCTGCCCCCAAAAGAAAGTGTGTCACAAAAAAACAAAGATTGCCTCTAAAGTATACAGGAAGTCTGGTACCTCTACACTTCCTGGAGGACTTATTCAATAGCACTTTTTTTTTCTTTTTGTAGTTTTTTAAAATGTTTTCAGACTGAACTAACTTATTGAACAATGGAACTATTACAAAGTACACTTAACAACAACTTAAGGTGCTTAAACACAATCTTAACATGTCTTGGTCAGTCTCTTAGGGCATTTCAGCAATCCTTCCATATCCTGTATTGAAAACGCTCTTCTGCCCAAAACAGATTTAACGTGCCTGACAACTGTTGCTGCTTTGATATCTACAAATATGATGACTTCTGGGAAATTGGTAAAGTAAAGTAGTCTATTATAACCAGGTGATCACGTCTTTCCAAGTTGAACATGCCAATACTAATTTTGCCCTATGGAACTGCAAGTGTTTGACTGGTATCATTGGTTCTTTCTGCTGGGAATCTTTGTACTGATGACATGTTCCACACTTACTCATCATTCCTTCAATGCCACTATTCATCTGTGGCCAGAATGTTACTTCTCTAGCTCTCCCTTTTGATTTTCTAATTGCCTGGTTCAGTTTATGTATTTATTCTAATATTTTCCTTCTTATCACTGTGGGAACCATGCTCTGTCTTCCCTTCAAGAGCACTTCTGAGATCTCTTGAAAGCTCATTTTTACAGAGTGAACATGCATTTGGGAAGTGTTGATTTTTCTCCTTCTTTACTTATCATTTGTGTCACTGCTTGCAACATTTCATCGTTGGCTGTTTCTGTCTCCACTTCATCCTATATGCCTAGAGATACAGCATGTGGCTCTTTTACCATGTTCACAAGTATGCTTCCGCTTGTTCCAGATCATCACACTGTATACTGACAGATGGAGCATATGCTTTTGAGAATGTGTCTGCCATTACTAAGTGATGTCCATGTTGGAACTCCAGGGTCACATTATATTTCTGTATTTCTCAAAAGTAGTGTATGTATACTTGGTGGTGCTTTTCCAATTCCCTTTGTTTGTATGGCAATTAGTGGTTTGTGATCAGTTTCTGTTTTGAAGCTATGACCATGGAGAAAGTAATGAAATCTTATACATCCATGTGCCAAACCACATGTCTTTTTCAATTTATGCGTACATCATCTTTGCATTTGTCATAGCCCTAAACCAATGGTTCCCAAACAGGAGGTTCTCAGAAAAAATTCTGTAATGGCGGACAGAGCCATTCCTAGGGACCCCGGGCACAGGGGCCGGCAGCCCGAGCCTTATGACCATGACTTCCTGGCAGAACAAGTTTAAGCTTTGTTGTAGTCATGCATTGTTTGCCTGGACTGCTCAAGACCTGAATGCTTATGGGAGGAACTCTTTATTTGAGTTAGCATCTTAAATACCTTCATGCTGTTTCATGTCTGGTACTCCTTGATGAAACATGTAGGAGGCTTAATCAAAGTGATATGAGCTACAGAAGTGAAATCTTGGAAGAGTGTTGCTCTTTTCATAATGTAATAAAATTAATAATGTAATGATAAATAATAATGTAGTAATAAATAGTGTGTAATAAGCATGTCATAAAAAACCCCAAATTATTTCCAAGATCACTGCTTCTGTCATTTATGCTCAGGTAAGGGAGAAATGTTGTTGGAAATATTCATTTTTAGGAGGGGGTTTGCGAGATTTGATATTTTTGTGAAAGGGGTTCCCGGGTTGTTAAAGTGAACCACTGCCCTGAATGCATATGAGACTGGCAACCAATCAGTTCCATGACACTGCAGTAGTACTGCTCCCAGCCCTCCTTTCAAGGTATCTGTGGAGAGTTTGCTTTCTTTCAATGGGTCAAAAAATTGCAGCTCTTGAGCTGATTTCACAATGCGCTTTAAATCGTTTAACTCTCTTTCATGATCTGGCATCCATGCCCATTCGGTGACCTTGGGAAGATGTTGTAGGGGAGTGGTATGAACTGTGTAGTTATGTATGACTTTGTTGACATAATTCAACATGCCTACCAGTCTTTGAATTCCTTTTCATCTTCCAGTCTCAGCCTGTTCAATATTGCCTGAATCTGACTCGTCAGGCAAGATGCTCTTTGTCCTCTCTTGCTCTCTCCTAAGTATATTTCCGTTGTTTGAAGCTGATGTTTGCCCTTATTTGGTTTAAGATTATTAGCTCTCACAATTTCCAGTACTATCCTTAGTTTGCTGCCCCAAAATGTCATCAATGTACACTTTCATGTACCTTCGAACATCTGGCTCATTGTACAGTGAAATACATCTAGAGATAAAACATATTCTGAAAGGCAGTCTTAGGAAACAGTATCTGCCAAAAAGTGTGTTGAAAATGGAGATCTTGTAGCTCCCATTGTCCAAAGGGATCCCCCAAAATCCAGATGATGCATCTAATTTGCTGAAGTATTTGGCTCCTGTTGTCTTACACAGTAGTTCAGTTCTTGTGGGCAAGTGGAAGTGTTCTCTCTTTATGTTCAGCTCTTTACGGTTTACACACAGCTGTAGTCTCCCTCCTTTTTTGCTAGAATTACTAAAAGTGAACACAATCTCGTGGCCCTTCTATTTATGAATAATACCATATGCCTTATGTTTTGCAGGTCTTCTTCTAGCTCCTTTCTTAAGGCTTGTGGAACTTTTCATGTAGCCTCTACCATAGGTTCTATATCTTCTCTTAACTGTATCTTAACTGTTACTGGGAGACTCCCATTTCCTGTAAATACATAATTTCATACTTGATTCTGTGTTGTCTTTTTGCCTCTCTATGGCATACATCCCCTTAATGAGATGAAGCATCTTGCATGTGTAAGCCCAAGACTGGTTGATTGTCTTTGCGTCACCTCACCTTTGTCACCTTCGTCTGTCCCTCCATGAACGCAAGTCAATGCCTCACCATTCCGTTTTGTTGCAAGCATGTTCTTTCAATTTCTGGCCAAAGAGTTTTGGCATGGGATTGGCCCAGTGTGTTTTCGGACTGCCCAGCGGCTGCTTGTGGTCTGTGGGGATCCAGTCACTGATGCCGGTTGTGCACCTATTGTCTTGCCTGAGGACTAAATGACTCACCCATCTTCGCTTTGCATCATACATCGCCTATACGACACCAGTTACCTCTGTACACCTTCTGATTTCCTCATTCAGTATATGACATCTTACACATTCACCTTTCCATTGCTCCCTGGGTGACAGCTTTCTTTTTTCTTCCTCCGCTTTCGTCGTTGACCAGCTTTCTGCTCTGTATATCATTGCTGGCAGAACAGTGGAATTAAACAGTTCTTTCCTTTTCTTCATGGGCAATTCATCATTCTTTAGAGATGTCTTTATTTTGTTGAAACTTGCCCATCCTGCCTTTCGCCTCCTGCTGCATTCCCCTTAGAATGAGTTGTCTCTGCTCAGCTGCTGACTGAGGTAACATATTTGCTGACCTCCTCGATTTCTTTCCCCTTTACAGTGATGGTTCCTTCTGCACAATGCTCATTCCACATCCACTTAGTCTTTGACATGTTTACTTCCAACACAATATGATGTGAAAGTGTTTGCAGTTGCTGCAATTTGTTCTCCAGTTCTGCTGTGTCCTTTGCCAGTATTACACAGTCGTCAGTGAAGAGAAGATGGGCTAACTGTTCTCTGTCAATTCTGATTCCTTCTTCCCAGTTCAATTTCCAGTACTGCTGCAAACAAACAGCTTTGGTGAGTTTGTGTCACCTTGTCTCACTCCTCTACGTATAGTAATAAAGCAGGGGACATTAAATAATGTTCTCTGTCAAGCAATTGCGGTTAATTTCTTCCAGCAGGTCAGCGGTCTGTGGGTTGATTCAGATTTCATTGAGCGTGTTGAGAACAGTGTTAATCTCTACCAAGTCAAATGCCTTTTTGTAGTCAACAAATACAATACAAAATGGTATTCCTTGCATTTTTTGATGAGCTGTCAAACTGAGTAGATGTGATCAGTTGTCGAATACCCTGAGTGGAAACCAGCTTGTTCTCAGCTTTCACGTATTTCAAGATCCTTCTTAATCCGATCAAGTATGACACGGGTGAAGACTTTATACACTTGTGAGAGGACTGTGAACAGATGGTAGTTGCTCAGTTCTTCTGGATCGCCTTTCTTTATCAATAGTATTGTTTTCGATTTCTTCCATGTATCTGGGACACACTTGCTATTGATCTAGATGGTGAACCATTGCGCTAAAACTTTGAAGAGAATATCTTCCCTGCTTTGAGATATTCCAGCCAAATTTCATCCACTCCCGGACTCTTCCCTCTCTGTATGTTATGAACTGTATATTCAAATTTCTTCCCACATAATATTGGGAACGTCTTCTGTAACCTGCTGCCTTAACAGTGTATGCTGGATATTGACATGCAAGGAGAAGAGGTCATTGTAGAATTTTGTACACATTTCATTCATCTTGCTCCTTTCCAATGTCCTCTCACCATTTTCATCTTTCAGCCCTGCTGGGATAATCTGTTTCAGCCTAATATCTCGTCCTACCTTCTTCAGACTATCACTCCTTTTGACTGCTTCTCTCAATTTCTTCTTTCTAAAGTCTTTGTAGTCTTCTTTGATCTTCATACGAATTTCTTTTCACAGTGTTCTGTATTCTTTGCCCATTTTTCCTTCTAATTTCACGTGTGCCCTCCTTGCCATCAGTTCAGTTTCCTCGCTGATCCTCTGCTTGCATCCTAGCAGTTTCAATGTCTTTGCCTTTTTAGTTGCTGAGATTATCTGCGAGATAAACTCTTCATAGTCCTCACTGATGACCTTGTTGACCTTATACTCGAGGTCCATTTCACTCACTTCTTGTGCAAATGCCTCTTAATTGAAGTGCCATTTTTGCTTCAGTTTCTGGCTTCTCATTCGCCTTTGCATACCACCACAAATTCTTATTTTATCATTTTTCTTCTGTATTTAAATCTCAGTGGCCCTTCCCAACACTGGAATTGTTCCTCCATTATTGTCTTTCACAGATATTTTTGACTCTTCTATTTGTATGTGCTTCTTACATCTCTGTCAGTTTGTGATTACATTTACATGTGCCCCAGTGTCTACCTTGAATGTCATATAAGTGCCATTTGAGAACATTTTAATTAGCCAATCTTTTGAATTTTCAGCCTCCTCCATTATTGTGCTTAAGAACAGCTCTTCCTCTTCACTTAAGGAATCCCTCTCTGGTCTTAACACATGTTCTTTTCTGCTTTCTCTGCACATTTTAGCATAATGATTGGGTTTATTATAGTTTCTTCATATTTGTATGAATGTTGGGCATTGCCTATACTCATGCTGGTTACCATATTGCTGGCATTGTTCCCTGCTTTCCATGTTTCTGGCACTGGCCAATTTAATTGCTGTGAACTTTTCCCACGCAGATTTAACTACGATACCCAAAGTCATGAGCTTTTTAGGGGCTGATCTCATTTGCATAGGCACACCCACCCTGCCTAGATGGTCACTTTGGCTGCTGTAGGAGCCCCAGTTTCTCTGTTATTGGGGCAGGAATAAACTGTTATTATCCTGATTATGTGAATCAAGGACAGTGGAACTGTACTTGGCCTTTTGTTATGATGGAGGGACTCACCATCAACTAAGCAGCACTCGCTAGTCAAGGGTCATGGGTTCCAAAACTCAGTGAATGGAGAGAGGCTAGGGACAGGTATTAATACTTGGTGGTATGGGCCCCCTGGTGAGGGCCTTACATGCTAATTGCACTTCCTCTTCTCTCCACTGTGGAATATCAGAGCTAATTTTGATTCCATTAGGAGTCTAATTACAGGCTGCTGAGCTGAATTCACTTTGGGTTAATGGTGCACCAGCACTGAGGCTCCCCTACTACAAGCTGAAATCACAAAAGAGCTAAACTTTTACTAAGAACTGATATTACTGAGTGTTATGTTAAGTAGTTGGGGAGCCTGAAGATATATTGCGGAGCAGTTTGCGGGATGGCTGGCAGAGCAGCGCAGTTTGTGGGATGGCTGGAGCAGTTCATAGAGGCAACTGGCAGAGCAGAGCCCCATGGAGAGGTGGGCTAATCAGCTTTGGACCAAGTAAGGTGCCCCTTAACCCCCCCCCCCCATCTCCACCCAGGTTGGAAGGTAAAACTCTGCAGACAAACTTTGACTCCCTCAGGGAGCAGATGGGTAAGATCCCCTGGGGGACTAACATGAAGGGGAAAGGAGTCCAGGAGAGCTGGCTGTATTTCAAGGAATCCCTGTTGAGGTTACAGGGACAAACCATCCCGATGAGTCGAAAGAATAGTAAATATGGCAGGCGACCAGCTTGGCTTAATGGTGAAATCCTAGCGGATCTTAAACATAAAAAAGAAGCTTACAAGAAGTGGAAGGTTGGACATATGACCAGGGAAGAGTATAAAAATATTGCTCGGGCATGTAGGAATGAAATCAGGAGGGCCAAATCGCACCTGGAGCTGCAGCTAGCAAGAGATGTCAAGAGTAACAAGAAGGGTTTCTTCAGGTATGTTGGCAACAAGAAGAAAGCCAAGGAAAGTGTGGGCCCCTTACTGAATGAGGGAGGCAACCTAGTGACAGAGGATGTGGAAAAAGCTAATGTGCTCAATGCTTTTTTTGCCTCTGTCTTCACTAACAAGGACAGCTCCCAGACTGCTGCGCTGGGCATCGCAACATGGGGAGTAGATGGCCAGCCCTCCGTGGAGAAAGAGGTGGTTAGGGACTATTTAGAAAAGCTGGACGTGCACAAGTCCATGGGGCCGGACGAGTTGCATCCGAGAGTGCTAAAGGAATTGGCGGATGTGATTGCAGAGCCATTGGCCATTATCTTTGAAAACTCGTGGCGAACAGGGGAAGTCCCAGATGACTGGAAAAAGGCTAATGTAGTGCCAATCTTTAAAAAAGGGAAGGAGGAGGATCCTGGGAACTACAGGCCGGTCAGCCTCACCTCAGTCCCCGGAAAAATCATGGAGCAGGTCCTCAAGGAATCAATCCTGAAGCACTTAGACGAGAGTAAAGTGATCAGGAACAGTCAGCATGGATTCACCAAGGGAAGGTCATGCCTGACTAATCTAATCGCCTTCTATGGTGAGATTACTGATTCTGTGGATGAAGGGAAAGCAGTGGATGTATTGTTTCTTGACTTTAGCAAAGCTTTTGACACTGTCTCCCACAGTATTCTTGTCAGCAAGTTAAAGAAGTATGGGCTGGATGAATGTACTATAAGGTGGGTAGAAAGTTGGCTAGATTGTCGGGCTCAACGGGTAGTGATCAATGGCTCCATGTCTAGCTGGCAGCCGGTGTCAAGTGGAGTGCCCCAGGGGTCGGTCCTGGGGCTGGTTTTGTTCAATATCTTCATAAATGATCTGGAGGATGGTGTGGATTGCACTCTTAGCAAATTTGTGGATGATACTAAACTGGGAGGAGTGGTAGATACGTTGGAGGGCAGAGATAGGATACAGAGGGACCTGGACAAATTGGAGGATTGGGCCAAAAGAAACCTGATGAAGTTCAATAAGGATAAATGCAGGGTCCTGTACTTAGGACGGAAGAACCCAATGCACAGCTACAGACTAGGGACCGAATGGCTAGGCAGCAGTTCTGCGGAAAAGGACCTAGGGGTTACAGTGGATGAGAAGCTGGATATGAGTCAACAGTGTGCCCTTGTTGCCAAGAAGGCCAATGGCATTTTGGGATGTATAAGTAGGGGCATAGCGAGCAGATCGAGGGACGTGATCGTTCCCCTCTATTCGACATTGGTGAGGCCTCATTTGGAGTACTATGTCCAGTTTTGGGCCCCACACTACAAGAAGGATGTGGATAAATTGGAGAGAGTCCAGCGAAGGGCAACAAAAATGATTAGGGGTCTGGAACACATGACTTATGAGGAGAGGCTGAGGGAACTGGGATTGTTTAGTCTGCAGAAGAGAAGAATGAGGGGGGATTTGATAGCTGCTTTCAACTACCTGAGAGGTGGTTCCAAAGAGGATGGTTCTAGACTATTCTCAGTGGTAGAAGATGACAGGACAAGGAGTAATGGTCTCAAGTTGCAGTGGGGGAGGTTTAGGTTGGATATTAGGAAAAACTTTTTCACTAGGAGGGTGGTGAAACACTGGAATGCGTTACCTAGGGAGGTGGTAGAATCTCCTTCCTTAGAAGTTTTTAAGGTCAGGCTTGACAAAGCCCTGGCTGGGATGATTTAATTGGGGATTGGTCCTGCTTTGAGCAGGGGGTTGGACTAGATGACCTCCTGAGGTCCCTTCCAACCCTGATATTCTCTGATTCTATGATTCTATGAACTCTGGGGCTGCCCTGACCAGGGACAGAGACTTTTGGGTTGTTGGACTTTTGGGACTTTGGGTGATTTTGTGTTGCTGGATTCAAGAACCAAAGGGAGAGGACACACCCCAATTTGCTTGGGGTGGGTTTTTTCCTCATGGGTTGTGTTGTGAATCCTGTTGGTGGTGTTTCCCCAACCTAATGCCACATTGTTTCTCTCTGTTATTAAAAGGCTTTTTGCTACACTCAGACTCTGTGCTTGAGAGAGGGGAAGTATTGCCTCTTGGAGGCGCCCAGCAGGGGTGGTATATATTTGTCCCAGGTCACTGGGTGGAGGCTCGAGCCGGTTTTGCATTGTGTTATTGGAATGGAACCCCTACATACTGAACCCGGCCCTTGTTGCTGCCAACTCTGACTGGCAGAAGGGTTTCAATTATGAACAGAACTATGTACTAAAATGAGGTAACAAAGCTTTCTACTACTCCTTGTAGCTGCAGCCTGTGACTGCCTGTTTCAGGCTTCTTTGTTTGTCCCCAGCAGGAAGTGTGTGACCAGAAACTACAGACTGTATCTTGAATGTACAGGCAGTGTGGCAGCTCTACTTCCTTGAGCATTTATTATATAGCACAATGAGTATGTGGAGAGTAAGGGTTGCACTCCACTAGCAACCCAGACCTGAGTAGGCCAAGCAAGGCTACTTGCGAGATTGTGAAACCATGTCTTAGGTAGCTGACCAAGTGGCTGTTGGAAAGGCTTTCCTCTCCAACGGCCACTTGGCCAGCTACCTAAGACATGGTTTCACAATCTCGTGCTAGCTGATGTACAATTATTGAGGAAATGTACCTTTTTAGCTAATGTCAGTCTTTCCTCCTGAAATACTTTTAGGATAGGTTACATCCCTTTCAAGTCTCTCATGTTGGTTTGTCTATGTTGAGATTTTTTGCTTTTTTATAAATTTTAAGCACAATGGGATCCAGGTTTTTCTCATCCTTTTTCACTTGACATAAGTACCTAATTAACTCAATGGGTATTTAAAATAAAGCCTCAAGCTAACAAATCATTAAATAGAACAGTCACTAAAAAGTAATGTTTGTGTTTGTGTGCATGGAACAAGTGATCCTAAAATTAGACTGAATAATCCCACTCTTTTATGTTATGTGTCTTTACTAAATAATAACTGATAACCTCCTGTATTCATTATATTGGTCATTTTTGCTTGAATCTATTTTTATTTGTATGTTCTATGTAACAAATTTTTATTTATATTTTAAAAACTGAACTCATAATTAATGAAAACAATGCTGCCAGGGATACTAGTCTCAAAATGTGACTCTAATGCAAGCACCGCAATGCCAACTGGCAAAGGACACAGGGGATGCTGGGTCTGATGTATACAGAATAATTCACTGAAGCATGTCTACTGAAAGCCTGTGTCACATTGGTCATCATCATAATTGTGAAATGTATGTACAGATACTATGTAAGGAGTTATGTGTATATAGTGAAAATTATGTTCTTAAACTAGACAAGGTGGGTGAAGTAATATTTTTCATTGGTCCAACTTCTGTTGGTGGAAGAGGTAAGCTTTCAGTATGCACAGACCTCTTCTTCAGGTCTTGTGGAGATATGCAACTTGTGGATTGGTCACCAGGAAAGGTGAAAATCAGGTTTTTTTTTTTCCCCAGGCAAGAGATGTCAATGCATTTATCTGGTTATATGTAAAGTGAATATTGTCTACTCCACCATGAGCATCATTGCAAAAGTTGGTCCAATGAAAGATATTATGTCACTGATCTTCTCTCTCTCTCTCTCTCTCTCTCATGGGCACCATTAGCATTCTAAGTCTAATGCTAATGAAGAGTTGGTGGGGACTTTAGAAGGAAACTAACAGAAAAAGGTAAACAGCAGGGATGGAGGAGAGACCCTATCTTGAGGTGAACATCCAAAATATGTTCTGGTATATTTTAGGGACAAAAACAACACCCTCACATCCTTCACCTAGGATGTAAATGGATGGTGAGTTTGTTTCATGAAAAAGTATCAGGGGGTAGTCATGTTAGTCTGTATCCACAAAAACAAGGAGGAGTCCGTGCCATGCACATGCCTCTGAAGAAGTGTTTTTTTTACCCATGAAAGCTTATGCCCAAATAAATCTGTTAGTCTTTAAGGTGCCACCGGACTCCTTGTTGTTTTCATGAAAAAGAGATCTCAACCAGTCTTGGGTGAAACTGGAAAGAACTTTGGGTGAGATAAGCTTCTTTAGACAGGAGGAGAAGTTATTAGTGTAAGTTTAGTCTCTCAAAAGCATACTGTGATTTTGTTTTGTGTGTAACCATTGGTTCCCATCTCTCACTGATTTTTATTTGAATCTGTATTCTTTCTCAAATATTTTGTTTGTTTTATAACTGAACTCAAGTGCTGTGCATAATACAGAAGGTGGGGTCTAAGGTAAAACAGGTAAACTAGGATACATTGTTTCTTTGGGAACAGAGTATCTGGGATTTCTGTGGCTATCCAGCAAGCAGGGGGACATTTTGAAGGGACTCAGGTCTCAGGAGCATCTATTGTCAACCTGCAAGGCAAAAGACTGGGCTGGTGTAGTCCAGAGGAGATTAGTTGAGTGGCTGACAGGCTGGCTGTCTCAGGGAGCTAACACCCAGCCAGCCAGCCCAGGCAAGACCCCCTTATGCTGGAGGCAGGCAATGACAAGGTGATTCTCAGTCCTGCCTCTAGATTCACATGTACCTTGGAGAAGGAGAAGTAGAACTCTACGCTTTAGAGTTACAATCTAATGAAATTTTGACATCTGCTGCTTGCCCAAAACTGCATAAATGTCAGAGCTGCATCACTCTATCCTTTCAACAGCAGAGCCCCTAAAAGGGGAAGTGGTTTGACTCACAGTATGCTAGTAACAGATCTACAGGAGCTACCATCTAAAAAAAACAAAACAAAATGCATCCCTTTTTGGATTACTATGCAAGTATAAATTATTCCAGCCTTGCAGTAATAACTGCTGAATTCAAGGGAGCATGGATGAGATCCAAATCCCAAATCATGCATTCAGACAGAGCATGGAGATTTGCAATACTTGCTGGAAGAATTATGAACCTATAAAACCAATAAATGAGTTACAAATAACTGCAAATATGGATGAGCGTATCAATATGGATGAGTGACATCAATACAGAATATTCTTCGTATAATGATTTATATTAAATTATATTTTGATCAGTTACCAGAAACTTGAAATAATGCTATTATTCTTTGCTCTTTCAGCACAACATTGTGAGACACACAGTAAAAAAGGAAAATCTGTCTAATTATTAATTTGCTTTCTTGCCAAAATATGATCCACCAGCCTCACAATACTCATGTAGCACCAGAGGCAAGTTACATGGCTCTCAATCACTATGTCACTAGGAAGAGGAATACCCAAGAACAAATTAATCCAAAACAATGCATATTAATAGGTATCGCTATTAAAGCATTAAGAAAATCATCAATTCAAGCTTCCATATTCCCTCAGTACAATGTAGATTCGACACTGAAAGATAATCTTGCAATATATACAAGGGGGGAAACCGTCATCAGAGTGTAAAAACAGATGAAAAAAATTATAAAGCCAAATCTATTTGCAGGGAAATAGGATTAATTTCTACACGCTGAGCCACATTCTAATCCCCGCTCCTTCAGTGCAGGCAGTGGAGTTTACACCGACATCAGAACTACCCTCTCCTCACTGACTTTTCTTTTCGGCTTTCTCCCACAATCTTGAACACACATGTTCCAAAAATTGTTTCTTAGGATGAGAGCAAGCCAGTTTTACAGTACTTGGTAAAAATACACTAGATGTTGCGGCTGCACATATCTTTTGCTGTGACTATTTTTTATGAATGAAGCTATGGGCCTACCAAAATGAACTTGAACAATGTTTTGGGGAGAAACCCAGTCGTGTTTAGGAATTAAGTCGGTGAGGCTGGGGGGAGGAGACTGACACTGGGGCTGGGCAGACAAAGAATTAAGTAGACTTTAGGGGTTTGAGAAGTGGCTGGAAGCCTCATGCCATCAGGCAGCCACTGAGAGCTAAAATCATTTATTCAATAAATTTGGGATAGTTAGCAACTCTCTCCCTCTCCCCCCCCGCCACACCAAACACAGTGTGCACAAGGAGGCATTCAAAAATAAGACTGATCAAAAACCACAATATAATCCCTATTACAAGTCTCATGATTTGAGGGCTGATTTAATGATTTTGGACTCCTGCTTTTTAAACTTTGGGGATCAGGTTTGGCATACTGAACCTTAACCTGCTGTGTAATTTAACAGCACCTGAGGTGTGCACAGGAATAAAAATTTGATCACTTTTGGAGGGGCCAGAGGAGCTGTCAACTCCCCCCTACCACAGCCCTGGGGCTGGCAGAGTTCTGTGCCCCCCTGATTATTGGGGAGGGGGCCATACCCCTGCTTTCCCCCCTTGTACATGCCCGACAGCACCTATTAAACCAGCAGACAAAACATTTACTAAGATTGAGGAAATTCTGCAAAACTACCTATCCCTAGAGCCTTTGGTGACTGGAGAGCCTTTCCGCTTTTATAAACAGTCAAAAAGCAAATTAAACAGTTTCTGACTACAAAGCTGAATTAAGGAAACTAACAGAGCATTGCCAGTCTGGAAGAGTTGAAGAGATGCATTAAAAGGAACAGTTAGTGTGTGGTATGCAAAATGAAGCAATCCAAAAACTGTTGTTGAGTGAGTTTTATTTGACCCTAAAATATGCGCTAGAAATTGCTGTAGCAATGCAAACAGCTACCCAAGATGCCAGGGAACTGGAACCACATTGTGTAATGTGTACAACAAATAAACTAGGGGTCAAGCAAAAAGTACAATATGAACAACATTTGAAGACTGTTTCCCACAATGAAATCAGACAATGTCACAACGCAAAGGATTGTTAGTTCTAGGACAAACCACACAGAAATGGCAACAAACCGGGGCACCCCCTGTCACGGAGTCACCAGGCAATTCTCTGGAACTACTCCATACGAAGCCAGTCAGGACTCTGGGGGAGCCTCCTCTCTGAGAGCAGACTGTCTCCAGGGCAAGAAGCTTACATAGCTTCGACCTTCCTGAGTCTGACCTCAGAACATTCAGCATCCCCTCCTTACGCTGTGCACTTCCCACAGCGAGTGCACACAGGCGGGGCTCCTGGGAAAGCCAGTGGGTCCTGCACCCTAATTCCGCAGTCAGACGCGACTCTCAGCCAGCCAGTAAAACAGAAGGTTTATTAGATGACAGGAACATGGTGTAAAACAGAGCTTGTAGGTACAGAGAACAGGACCCCTCAGTCAGGTCCATCCTGGGGGGCAGGGAGGCCAGAGCCCTATCTGGGCCTCCCTCCATTTCCCCAGCCAGGTCCAAACTGAAACTCTCCCGCCCCTCCTCTCACCTTTGTCTCTTTCCTGGGCCAGGAGGCCACCTGATCTCTTTGTTCTCCAACACCTTCAGTTGGCTCCTTGCAGGGGAGGGGCCCAGGCCATCAGTTGCCAGGAGACAGGGTGTTGGCTATTCTCTGTGCAGACACCATCACACTGGCCCTCTAGGGCTCTGCAACAATCACACACCCTTATCCCACCACGTAGATACTTAAGAACTGCATAGATGAAACTGAGGCACCCACACAGTATTCAGAGAAAACATTAAGAACATTCCCACTTCATCACACCCCTAGGAAATGTAAAAGTAAGTGCAAAAAACACAATCAATCACCTCACATGAGCAATGCCAGACTAGTTCAGACTGATCAGTTTCCAGGTGACAACGTGGAGTCTGTGACAAAGACCCTTTGGCAAAGGGTCCCCTGTTCTTTGCAAATGACTCATCTCAGGTCTGGCAAACTCACTACACCAAACATGTCTTACAGGTAAAGAGTAACATGTAAGATCTTTACAGAAAGCTCTTAACTTGTTAGGATGCATAATATTTGTGAGATGTATGTATAATATTTAAGGAATAACATTATATTGCAAGTATGCTTTATGGAATTAGAATAGAAATTAGTCACCGGGGCAATATATCTCGGTAATGACTCATTGAAGCAAGAGGGAGCTGTCAGCCCTCCCTAGTCAGCCAGTGAGGTAATGCAGGGTTCTATTGTCTATCCTTGTCGTGTCGAACAACAGTCAATGGAAAACCATCAAGACAACTGCAACTAATCGAAACCACTTGAAGGTGAAAAGGAACATTATATCAGGCAGGAGACCACCCTGGCTATGAATAAAGACAGTGTTGGGAAAGGCACTCTGCATCCACTCACTGCAACCATATCTACACTACCACTTATGTTGGCAAAACTTATGTTGCTCAAGAGTGTGAATACCCCGGCCCCAAACGACATAAGTTACGTCGGCATAAGCTCTAGTGTGCACAGTGCTAGGTCAGAGGGTGAGCTTCCCCTGCCAACACAGTTTCTGCTGCTTGCGGGGGTGGTCGGCATAGAGCGTCTTCACCACACGCGCTGCAGCTGTACGGGTGCAGCTGCGCCGCTGCCACACTAAGCGTAAACATGCCCTGAGTGAACCCCTTAAGGAGCAGGGGAATTTCAGGAACATTTGGATCCTGGGTCTTGTAAAAACAGCCAGCTCTGCAATGGATTGAACTTTGAGGGGAGGAGAGTGTTGAAATCTACTTTATTATATAGGAAAGGTAACTACTGATAAGTGTAGACCTAGGTCGACATTTTATCATTTTGTTTTGTGTTGTAACCAGTTGTTTCCTTCACTTTCTCTCACTTCTAGGTAAGTCTTTTTCCTTTCTTAAATAAGCCCACTTTTTGATTTATTACAAGTGCTGTGTGGTTTACAGGAACAGTGGCTTAAGGTAAAACTGGGGTAAACTGCACCTTTGGGGCAGAGGATTGGGAATTTCTGTTAGCAGACAGTGCGGGGGTGGGGGGGAAATCGATATCACAAGGGAACAAGTCAAAAGAGACTCAGGGATTGGGATGCACCCTCTGTTAACATGCATAGCCCAGAAGAGAGTACTTGAGTGGCTGAAAGGCCAGTGATGTCGGAGAGCTGATACCCAGCTACCACAAGAAAGATTTCCCCTTCCTGGAAACAAGGTGACTCTCAGTCCTGGGTGCCCAGAGAACCATGACAGAGTCCATGGAGAATTTGATATTCTCTTTATAACTGCTTAATTTAGAACACATTGAGGGCCACTAGGGGCTCGCAAATAATTTAAAAGGATGCTACCTAGTTGTTGTACTCCACACACCCCTTTTTGTCTGGTTTTCCTTTACAGAAACATTATCTAGCTTAATCCCATAGTACTTAGGTGCAAATCCATCCAGCAGTGGATGATTTAAATGCCTTTTGGTGTCCATGGCTCCTACGTGGCATTCTGAGAATTTATGCAGACAGAGTGTTACGGATTAATTCCCTTTCACAGTGCCCTGGACAAAGAGATGGCAATATTCACTTCTGATCTCTAAAGAAACTGGAATGCACTTTAGACTAAAAATCTGATGATAATCTCAGTACCACTTTGTCAGATACAGTGTTGTTCTGTTACAGCTAGTGATCCTGTCTCTGCAGCTATAATTGCCATTTAAGAAGAAAAGCTTAGGGTGGGATTTTCCATTAGTCTACATCAGTTCATATCAAAGTGAATGGGAGTCATCTGAGCAGAGTGAGACAAATGCTGTGCACTTTTGAAGCTCCTATTCCCAGTGTAGAGATTGGAAGTAGAGAGGTAACCAATTATGGCTCAGAGGACTCTGAGTTGGTTACCTGTTCTCTTTAAGGGATCTTTAAATCTTTGGAATTCTAGTATGTATTCTGACAGATTATATTCTGACATATAAAATGCCTATGATCCTAACTGAATATCCTGTGACATTTTAGCCCATCTTACAGCAATCATGTGGTTAAGGGGAGGGTCCATGTGTTGTGATTACCTGTTCATTTCCAGAAAGTTGTTAGTCCGATTTCTCTCTCGTGGCCATCAGAACTGTGAGCTAAGACACAAGAAGTAATTCTTTGGCTCTACTCCACGCTGATTAGGCCTCAACTGGAGTATTGTGTCCAGTTCTGGGTGCTACATTTCAGGAAAGATGTAGACAAATTGGAGAGAGTCCAGAGAAGAGCAACAAAAATTATTAAAGGTCTAGAAAACATGACCTCTGAGGGAAGATTGAAAAAACTGGGTTTGTTTAGTCTGGAGAAGAGAAGACTGAGAGGGGACATGATAACAGTTTTCAAGTATGTAAAAGGTTGTTTCAAGGAGGAGGAAAAAAATGTTTTTCTTAACCTCTGAGGATAGAACAAGAAGCAATGGGCTTAAATTGCAACAAGGGTGGTTTAGGCTGGATATTAGGAAAAACTTCTTAACTGCCAGGATGGTTAAGCACTGGAATAAATTACCTAGGGAGATTGTGGAATCTCCATCATTGGAGATTTTTAAGAGCAGGTTAGACAAACACCGGTCAGAAATGATAATACTTAGTCCTGCCATGAGTGTAGGCAACTGGACTAGATGACCTCGCGAGGTCCCTTCCAATTCTCTATGATTCTAAGAATTGTCTTTATGGGCTCTGTATCTGTAGAGAATCCTGTTTGTCACAAGAACTGTCCCAGAGAGGATCCTGCATGGACACCCAGACCTTTGTTTTCTTTGCTCGTCATGAATGAAGTTAACTGGGATCCTGATCTATCTTTGTAGGTGTGGGTATCACTTTGATAGAACTTATCTCTGCAAGGAACTCATGAACTGCTTGGGCCTTTGTGGTCAGTTTGTGCAGGATACCATTACCTCTAATCCTTAGTGGTTGATCCGACTCTCCTGAGCAGCAGCTTCTCTAGCAATTTATCAGATCCATGTCTGAGCACTGGAACTGTCATCTAGTGCTCAGTAAGTGAAATCGAAGGATGCTACTATAAATATTGTAGCCCCTTTTAATATTGGGATCCCTTGTCCCTTATTCCTCCAGTAGGCCACACTCCTACTTCTGTGTAGCTCCCCTCACTTTAGTCCAGACAGAGAACGGAAACCCCCACCTCAGGGAGAATGTCTGAGTGGGCTAATTGTCACATGTGTTTTTGCCGCTGTCCTCAATCTGGAAGGATCACGCTCTTGCTGCCACCTGTTCTTCTGTGCCTGCTCCTGCATGACTAGCCTTGAAAAGACAGATCTGCTAACATGCTCATGTGCAAAGAGCACAAAAAGGGGGAAAAAAGATCATATTGTGGGTTTCTGCAGGACAAACAGGGATTTATGTGGCCACTCAATAAAACTTGTGCTGTCACAGTCATATTACCCATGAGGCTTTGGTCCTAGCAGGTGCCAATCGAGAGCCCTGAAAGAAAATCTCAGCAATCTCAAACAAAGGAAGTTGAAAAGGGGATCCACTACAGAGTAGGTTTTCTTCACTTCCCTGACTGAACCTTTAAAAATCAGCTAGTCTGTAGAAAGAGAGACCAGTCACTTGTGAAACCCTGAGAGAAACTTCATAGTATTCTCCTCAGACTACCTGCTATCCCCTTGTCCATTGGATCTTTCAGAAAAAAGTACCTTTGTGAAAGAACATTTGTTTCCTGTGCCAGAAAGGCTACAACAATATCCACCTTAGGAATCTGAATGGAAAAAATCAACCTTCTTCTGAAGTTTATACAACTTCTATCGGATTAACTTCGTTATTGACAAAGGGCACTTGCCTTTAAGCAGACTGCTCCCAGTCTTCCTCCTCCTGCCCCCCTCACCCCCACCAGTTATATCTTTACCCAGCTCTTTCCTGAAGTATTTCTTTAAGTCTTTTGCTTCTTCTCTTCCTTCTGGAGCTCAAATATGTCAGAAACCCTTTCAATCATGGTTTTGGAGTAGTCTGGGAGGAGGAACCCACCCTTAGCACCATCTATAGACTTCTTGTAGTTCTGATTCTGATAGTGTTCCCTCCTCAATGGATGACCGGCTTGGAGTTCTACATCTCCTTTTATTTTTGAAGCTGTTGCTCCTGGCAGGAATGAGATAGATAAAGATACAGGAGTGATATGTCTCTGATTTTTCTGTGCAGTTTCCTCCCTATATTTGAAAGCCTAATTGCTATGCCAACCGTCTGGATGTCATCAAGGCTCAAAACACCAGGAAATAAAATCAGATCCTGGCTGCTGTTGCTTACCCAGGAAGTACCAGGAATACCCCTATAGCCCTGTGATTGCCTTGGCTTCCTGGGCCCAGCCCTCTATACATCCTGGATGAATCCCCTTGACATTTTTACTGTGCTCACCTTTGGAGTAAATCGTAAGCTTGTACTTACCTGCTGGTGACTCAGAATGATGGGACACTTAGCCTCCTCTCTGTGCTCAGGCACTCAGAGTTTCTAATTGCTTGAATGGGAGAAATTAGAATCGGAAGATGCAGCTATCTCAGTATAAATGGAATCTTTATCTACATTCAGCCTCTAAAAACAGAGCCCTCTCTTCTTCCTATGGAAGAAGTGGTGAGAGGGACTCTTGCATACAATGCAGAGAAAGTATTTTACCTACTGTTTCTAGTCTGTAATCTTGCACCAAGACAGAGATGACAATGTTCATTTTAAAATACAGATGATGTACAATGAGGCTGCCCAGAAGAGGGTGGGTCTAGAGAGCAGCTGTTCTCTGCAGCACACTACACTGGCAACTTGCCTTTAATTTATGCAGGTAATTGCTGCATATGTTAATGAAGCATGTTGCAGCTTTAACTCCTGCTAGGCAGCTTACCCTCTTCAAAGAGTGAATTAATGCACACAACCAAATGCAGATGGCACATGAGCTGGGCTGCCAGCTTTAATGATCGAGGAAATTTGGAAGGCTATCAAAGCACCAGCCACTATGGACGCCTTTTCATGGACTTAAAAAAACCACATCCTTCAAGTTAATGGCTTGCCAATTAACTCAAGCACTTAACATGTTTGTAAAGGCTAGTGTGGACGCTCCCCACTTTTTTTTTTTAAATCAAGGCTTAAATCCATTAATTTAAGGCAAGAACCAGTGAAGACAAGCCCCCTCTGTAGAGAATCTGAAACCTACAGATTTGGTGTTGGAAGTTCCCACCCGCTATCCATTTGGTCAACCTCCTGCTCCTTCCATTCTTCCCAGCCACTCGGAGAATGTGGCTCATTTTCCGCAATCTAAACCACAGTCCCCCCCGTCCCCCCCCGGTGTTTTGAACAGAAGGGAAGAATATATAGCTTACAGAAGATAGATGGAAGCATGTTGTGAGAAATAAGTGCTCAGTTCCTAATGTACAAATGAAGATGATTATTAGCTGAACCATTTTCATCAGACATGTGGATTTCTAAAATCCTCCTCTAAAGCCCCAAGACAGTCAGATCTGCATAAGAAATCAGACTTCTTCAAAGGGTAGAATTTTATATAAGCTTCTCCATCCCAGGGGCTCTCCTTTTTTCCAGCTGTTAACTCACCTAAAAGTAATCCACACACTTTCCTAATATTATTGTTATGCTGGATGGTGTTGGTAGCTAAAAGCAAGCATGTCTTGATTTACAGGCAATCACAAGCCTCGTTTAAGCAGATGGGCAGTCTAGTCACACTACATTCTGGCTAAATGGAAGATGAAATTAAGCTACATTGTGGAGCAAGATAACTGAAACAACAGAAGCCACCACCCAAAGCATTGGCCATATGCAAGGAATGGACAGTGGCTGAGGCATGTGGGCTGAAGAGTTTCCTTGGTGACTGACTGCAAATGAAGAGGCTGGGGCATTCATTGGTTGGAGTGCCTGTGTGTCAGAAGCCGAAAGCAGTGAGAAAGCCAGAGAAGCACTGGTACTGAAGCCAAGAGAGAGCACATCTTTTGGATAAAGTCCTCTGTGAAAAAGCAGGCTTGGCATTGTGATCAGGGACGCTGCCTCCTGGTGTTTGTGGAAACAGGACTTTGTGTATGTTCTTTGTGAATAAACAGGATTGCACCAGAGAAATATGTGACGATCATAAATTTCTCCTCCTAATGGAAACAACCTACAAGAGGTCCCAAATATTGGCTGACTGCTTGGACCAAAAAGGACAACATTATTTTTCCATGTGGGCAATTGATGTAGTTACTCCAATATGTTATTCAATCATAGAATCATAGAATATCAGGGTTGGAAGGGACCTCAGGAGGTCATCTAGTCCAACCCCCTGCTCAAAGCAGGACCAATCCCCAATCAAATCATCCCAGCCAAGGCTTTGTCAAGCCTGACCTTAAAAACTTCCAAGGAAGGAGATTCTACCACCTCCCTAGGTAACGCATTCCAGTGTTTCACCACCCTCCTAGTGAAAAAGTTTTTCCTAATATCCAACCTAAACCTCCCCCACTGCAACTTGAGACCATTACTCCTTGTCCTGTCCTCTTCTACCACTGAGAATAGTCTAGAACCATCCTCTCTGGAACCACCTCTCAGGTAGTTGAAAGCAGCTATCAAATCCCCCCTCATTCTTCTCTTCCGCAGACTAAACAATCCCAGTTCCCTCAGCCTCTCCTCATAAGTCATGTGTTCCAGACCCCTAATCATTTTTGTTGCCCTTCGCTGGACTCTCTCCAATTTATCCACATCCTTCTTGTAGTGTGGGGCCCAAAACTGGACACAGTACTCCAGATGAGGCCTCACCAATGTCGAATAGAGGGGAACGATCACATCCCTCGATCTGCTCGCTATGCCCCTACTTATACATCCCAAAATGCCATTGGCCTTCTTGGCAACAAGGTCACACTGCTGACTCATATCCAGCTTCTCGTCCACTGTAACCCCTAGGTCCTTTTCCGCAGAACTGCTGCCTAGCCATTCGGTCCCTAGTCTGTAGCTGTGAATTGGGTTCTTCCGTCCTAAGTGCAGGACCCTGCACTTATCCTTATTGAACCTCATCAGGTTTCTTTTGGCCCAATCCTCCAATTTGTCTAGGTCCCTCTGTATCCTATCTCTGCCCTCCAGCGTATCTACCACTCCTCCCAGTTTAGTATCATCCGCAAATTTGCTGAGAGTGCAATCCACACCATCCTCCAGATCATTTATGCAATCCACACCATCCTCCAGATCATAATCACCAGTGGTCAGGGAGGTTTCCACAACACAAGTTATTAATATATGTTCCACATTATGAATCAGCTTAAGAAACCCCTTCTCTATCCTGTTTGTATTTAAAGAGATGTCAACATATTCTCTATTTTTTTCCCCTTGAAAATGTCAGAGACTGACCGCTGATATTTAGATTCATCATTAAAAACAACAGTCACTCTCTTCAAGGGACTCACAAAAATACAGTATTTATGATCCTCTGACAGCTTTGCTCCAGCTTTTAAACACTGTTCTCAGAAGTGCCTCGACATCATCCCTGATGCTAGTGAACAAACAACGTCTCAGCTTCGTAGACACTACATAAAACAGTCTTAATTGTTCAGACAGACAATCAAGTGTTACACAGAATTGGGGATTCTTGACAAAGCAGCGTCATGGGGACACAGGACAACTTAACAGAAAGTGAAGGATGAGCAGCAACACTGTCACATCAAAAACACTTGATTCAAAAGCAGTGAAATGCTATACATTTGCTTACTGACATCACTTAAACCATTAGAATAAATTAGAAAAGAGAGAATTACCAGAGTATTCTATGTATACTTTGAACACTGCTCAAATAGTATGTCCAGATTTTAAGTAGGACGGTTTGCAACTATGCATGACTACAAAAGTAATTAATATGGTGATAACACAGAAATGGAACACCCTTGGTTAATAGCCTTTGGGTTTTAATGTAATATCAGTAACACTAGAGAATTGTTGTTTATGAATTTTGAAATGCAACCCCCCTCAAAAAAACCCACCCTCAAACAAAAGCAAAAAAAACAGTTTTTGAATTACGTAAAGGTAAGTCAGTCAGTTATACTAAGAACTAAAACTAATTTTTTAAAGACAAGTTGCATATAGAAAATTCGTTTTTTCTATGTCTCCATTGTTAATAATATTTTCAAGGAGATGTTATATATTTTAGTTAGAGAGATACACACACTAATGGTATGTTCCTCATTTTCTGGGTGTCCACTTGAGATGCTGAGGTCTGATTTGCAGAAGTGCTGAGCACTCAGAGCTGCAGTTGACGTCAATGTGAGCTGTGTTTTAAATGTATGAAGTGTTATATAATGCTCAGTACTCTGAAAAATCAGGGCCCACGCAACTCAAATAGGGCACCCAAAATCAGTGGATACTTTTGATCTGTATTGGTGTCTCAGTTCCCCATCTGTAAAAATGGGGATAATTTCACCCTCTCACTTCACAGAGCTGTAGCAAAAATAAATTCATTAATATTGATGTAGCACTCAGATACTACAGTGATGAAGACAACTGAAACCCTATGAGGAAATTAATAGTTGTGCCTTCAATGCAGGGTTTGAACAGTATGCAGTAAATGAAGCATGGGGCTGTAATTAGTTACCAGGCTAATTGCACCTCTAATCCTTCCTAGTCTCTTGCAGTGCATGCTCCTCTCAGGTCACAGGCTTTGAACCATCACCTGTCTTGGGGTGGAGTCACATGATTTTCCCACTCTCAGGCAAGGCCTTTGGATGCAACCCCCAGGTTCTAACCACGATTACCTCAGCAGGCCTAACCTAGGTTCAGTACCTTCAGTTTGGTTCCCTCCAGGAGGTAAGACAACGTTACCAGTAACCAAACATCCTTCTTAAAGCAAAGTAATACTTATTTAGACAAAGCATTTAAGTGAAAACAGGTCTTAAAATAATAAAGAGATTATATAACATGTCTTGCTTACCAGGCATCTATTCGTTTTTTACATGGAGATCCTGGTAAATCTAAGCTTCCTGTAGACCCCTGCTTACTCCCCAAGACCTTTAAGATCCATGTGGCATAATCTCTTCCCTTAACTCCCAAACATTTCTCCCCCTCTCTGCTTTGGGGGAGCAAGTCTTTAAAACATGCATAGTCTTTTGATCACCTCACTTTTTCTCAGAGAACAAGTCACATTTTAACTGTCTATAGCCCTTTGATTTGTTAACTCCCCACATTGGCAAAACAAGACTTGCAACTTCCTTGGAGATGGTATATAGGATTCTCAAAGCTAATAGCTATTGCCTTTCAGATATGTGCCAGGATGTTCTTTTCTGAAAGACATAGTGTTGCCTTCCTGCTTGTTTTTATAAGAGCCCCGTAGTGAGATAGATCAATAAATTCATACAGGAAAGTCTAACACCACAGTTTACAGTCACATCACTTCATTGGTTTCAGAGTAGCAGATGTGTTAGTCTGTATCCGCAAAAAGAACAGGAGTACTTATGGCATCTTAGAGACTAACAAATTTATTAGAGCATAAGCTTTCGTGGGCTACAGCCCACTTCATCGGATGCATAGAATGGAACATATAGTAAGATATATATACATATATATATACACACACATATGTATACACACACACACACATACAGATAAGTTGGAAGTTACCATACAAATTGCGAGAGGCTAATTAGTTAAATGAGCTATTATCAGCAGGAGAAAAAAACTTTTGTAGTGATAATCAAGATGGCTTGTCACATAGAATATTCATACAATTATTACATATCAAGGAGAAAACAAAATACTGAACAGCTGCTCATTCAGTGAGCACCATCTATCCTGAGAACTGATGGATGCAGGGGTTCTGTGGAAAAATGTGATCATGTAATTAAAGACCATCATAATGCGTACACACAAGAGGGCCAAGTTAAGGTCGCATGGGCAGCTTTGATTCTGGCATTTCCTAATGACTGAGCGCTTGACTTTGCAACCTTAACAAGGTTCTTTTATTCTAGTTTGTGTACGTAATATCTAAAAACAATGTTAGTGTGGATGAATGGGAAGAGAGCTAGAAATATTGGCACAGACATTATAGAACACACTGCTTGGCTATAAAAATTGAAAATGCATGTACAGTAAAGTGAAAAGAAAAGAACACAAAGCCTTCTGGCATGGACAGAACAAATGAAAAGTTGATCATTTCCCAATCTCTTTTCAGTAAGAATTAGACAAATATTATTTAAAAATCATTAAAATAATCAATAAAACCATGATTGTTATGTGGCTCACTGAAAATGTGAAGCACTCAGAGAGGAACACACTTACCGAGGAAAGAATATTAAGGCAGATAGCGCAGCAAGAATTGCCCAATGCTTAGAGAATTCAAAAGTTCTTCAAAGTGGCATCATCTAACTAATTAAACTGATTACACTTGTGAATTCCAAAGGCCTGAAGATAAGTTCCTAATCTCAAGTAGTTTTAAAAACTCCTTGAATATTATCCTGCTAATTGGATGAACATATTTGCTATCACCTTTAGTGGTTTAGAAAAAGAAAAGAAAAACATAAAAAACTGTCAGTCAAAGCAATTTTCAATTATAGCATGAATTTCTGAAATCTGATTCCAGTTATAACCAGAGGCAGAAAGATACCTGCATCCTACATAGAAAGGACACCCTTACAATGAAACAGTTAAGCACAAGCTCATACTCCTGGGTGTTACAGGTATTCTTCCTTCCTATTCCTACAGGAGCTTTACCTATCATTAGAAACTTGAGGCTTGTGGGAAGGCTTAGTCTAACATATTTATACGATGCCCATTACCATAGTATCTGAGCACCTCACAATCTAACATATTTATACCTCCTGGGAGCTACAAAGTACTATGATCTCCACATTGCAGAGGGGAACTGAAGCATAAAGAGGGGCCCAACGTCACACGGAAAGCATGTAGCAGAACAGGGAGCTGAACCTGGATCTCCCAAGTCTTAGGCTATAGTGCCTTAATCACTGAACATCTTTCCTTTCAACACATTCTGAAAGTCGGCAAGGGTAGGGCTTGAACTCACAATAGCTCAACTTCAAGGGACATAAGTCACCTTGAGCCATCCACTAGCAGGGCAGGACATTTTCATAAGGATCCACTCACCTGCGTCATTCAAGCAGGAGGAAGGATAAAGTTTGTTTTCTCCACACATCCCCCTGCCCCCTATCCTTCCCACTACCACATAGGACGGACCACAGGGACTTCTAAAAAACCTTGCAGTTCTCAGGGGATCTACAGGAGATTAGAATTTGCTGGACACAGGGTTTGTGCCTCTACTGCAACTCTGGCCCTTTTTCAACATACTCCCCTGGCAGTGGAGCTCCAATGATGCCATATTACCAACAACTGCTTTAGCTGTGGTTGCCTCCAGGGACTCTCCCTTAAAGAGATATCATTCATGTAGAAGGAGAGCTCTGGCAAGTGGGGGGATCTGTATGTGGAACTTATTAATTCTGTTTGATATTGGGGGCTCTATATATGTATCTTTACCAATCTGCAAACTCCATTTTAAATACCCAGCCTTTTGCCTTCTCTACTGTCCATCTACCTCCACGTTGGGCTGAAATTCCAAAGGCTGGTGGCAAAAAAATAACAAAAGAGCATCACTGAATTAAAATGCTTAGC
Organism: Natator depressus; assembly: GCF_965152275.1. Lineage (NCBI taxonomy): Eukaryota > Metazoa > Chordata > Testudines > Cheloniidae > Natator > Natator depressus. The sequence goes on from NC_134238.1 coordinate 53,049,658, forward strand.
AACTGAAATAGAATTGCTCTAGACAGTAAGATAACTCCTAGCCGGAAGAACTGGTTTGTCGCGGAACAGGTCACCTTGGCAAGAAAGTCATCTGGTGAAGCTGGCAAGGGAATCACCTGACACAGAAGAATAGGTGGTTAAAAAAGGGAGGATCTGATCTACTTTGAGAGGGAGGTTGGCCATTCTTAGCTGATCAATCTGATGGGAACTGATGCAGCCTTGTGAGGCGGGGAAACCCTGCCTGCTTGTCTTCCTGAACCCTGATGGTCCCCAGAGACTCCCAAGGAAAGCATGAGCTACTGACGGGCAGTGTGTTTAGGATGTTGATTGATTTCTCATGATCTGTATGGTCTTATGTTTTATATGATTAAGCAAAGGAGCAATAATGTGTTAAGAGTTCTATGCAAAGCGCTTCTGCATCATATGCTTCAGTTACTATGTGTCTCCTGAGAAAGTTAAGGTGTAAACCAGATGCCACACCCTGGGGTGGAATTCTGGGGAAGGGTGTAATTAAGTGACAGAAGGTTCCTGCTCTGAGGATGGGGTGGTAGACAAAGGTCTGCACACTGAAATTGTGCCTAGGGACCCCAAGATTAGGGCAGTGGCTGGACTCCATCCAGACTCTGGAGACAAACCACCAGGCATCCAGAGGCTTGGATTCCCTTCACAGCAATCTAGTGGGTGGGTATGCCCATATCCCACCTGTGCCCCATCCTCACTTAGACCCCAGTCCTGTAGAGCCAGGGGCGGCCCATCCATATAGGCAAACTAGGCGGTCGCCTAGGGTGCCAAGTTAAATGGGGTGCCAAATTAAAGGAAAAAAATCAAATAAAAAAACTCGAAAAAAAATGAAAAATGAAAAAAATACAAATAAAATAATGAAGATGTCATTATTTCAATTCCTGTGCGCGTACGGAGGGAATATTAATTATAATTTATTTCTCTACATTTCTGAGAATTTATTAATATGTCAAATCTTTTATTTACTGCAAAAATAAATATTTTAGCAAAAAAATTTCAATTTGCAACGTAGGGTCAAGATGACCAACTCCGCAATTTTACTAAGCAATAACTCAGCCATAATGAAACACAGCCACCAGCGGCAAGAGCTGCAATGCTAGTGACACCTAACTTGAATATACATCAAGGTCGCATAGCTGGAAATTCAAGTAGAGCAGAGATATCACAAGTTGATACATGTTAAACGGTCATTTTAACACATGTCGCAGGTAGATGGTTAAGAATCGAGCAAATACTGTGGAAAATTGTCTCTTGGTGCTAAAGAATAACGTCTTTCAGCATTATAAATCCAAAATGTGAGTCTCTTTAAGCATTATTAAACCTTAGCGTTATTATCGGGCTGTATAATTATGAACTTTTCTTTGTTATAACTGGTTCACATGTAATAAATAAGGTCCACAAAAGAAAAATAGCAGTACGAAATAGACTACGAAAGTGATGTCACACTACAAGCAGGTAACCATGAGGAAGGGGATTACTTTCCAAACAACCGGTGTCGGGTTATAATGTCGAAAAAGGTCATTTTATTTCCATGTAAATGCTGTAACTAACTGTTTTAATAGGTAAGTGAGTGTATGTTACTAATCATTGAACCTTTAAGCAGTGAAAAGATGTGTTGGGATGGCTGCAATGTTGTTTAAATCACCAACCATGTGGTGGGTCAGCCATCCTTAATGCTATAATGCTTGTAGTCGGGAGCACAGTACATAACAATATTCAAATGCCCCATGGCAGAAAGAGGAAAAAGAAAACCCTCAGGAGCTGAGTATCGTAAATGAGAGGCTGAGAAGGAAAAGAACCAAGAAAAACAGCAGGGATCCTTCCTGAAATATTTTCTCTTTAATCCAAATAAAGATGGAAGCAGTTCACAGCATCCAGATGAAGGAATTTTACTTG